>NW_028274807.1:172442212-173067212 GCF_037043125.1 Eumetopias jubatus
ATATATATGTATTTATTTAAAAATTAGATCATATTATACTATTTGCATTCTAGTTCTTTTTCTTGACAATATTTAAGAGACACATGGACAACAACACATAGACATCTTTTCTTGTTAGTACATTTCCTCCACTTATGTTGGAATTACATACTGACGAAGCCATCATAAATTGAAAATATATTTTGAAAGTGCACTTAATATATTTGATATACCAAACAGCATAACTTAGCCTAGCCTACTTTAGACGTGCTCAGAACAGTTACATTAGCCTATGGGTGGGTAAAATCATCTAACACAAAGCTTATTTTATAATAAAATATTGAATGTCTTGTGTAAGTTATGGAATACTGTCCTGAAAGTGAAAAACAGAGTGGTTGTAAATGTTTTGGTTGTTTACCTTCGGAATCAGATGGCTGACTGGGAGCTGCAGCTTGCTGCTGCTGCCCAGGATCAAGAAAGAGTATCATACTGTGTATTGTTAGCCTGAGAAAAGATCAAAATTCAAAAGGTTCAGAGTTTCTACTGAATTATGGTTTCTATTGATTGTATATTGCTTTTGCCCTTTTTTGTAAGGTTGAAAAATCGTTAAGTCAAAGACAATTTGTGTATCTAATGTATTCTTTTTATTGGGTGAGTGGTAGTTTGTTGTATTACTATATTTCGCTTAAGCATCCCTCTCCTAATGGATATTTATATTGTTTCCAGTCTTTCACTAATTTAGGGATTGCTGGGGGTTCCTGGCTGGCTCAGTCGGAAGAGCATAAGAATCTTGATCTCGTGAGTTTGTGCCCCATGTTGGGTGTAGAGATTACTTAAATGAATAAATAAATTAAAACTTGAAGAAAAAAAATGTAGGCAATGCTGCAGTGAACATCCTTCTACATGCATCTTTGCATATTCATGTTTCTTCGTGATAAATTTCTAGAAACCACACTTCAAGTTGATCATAATATTTAGGTGCAAAATTGTGTAAGTAGAGCTATACAGTTTGTTAATTCCTATGGTAGCAAAAGAAGGGGATTTCAGACTGAGGTGATTTTAGATACAGGGCCCTGAAACACATGAACATTTCCTTGGTCAAGCTTTGTAGTTTTGTAATCACACTTTTGCAAGGTCAGTTCAATGCAGCAAATTCCAGTTCAGTGGATCCTTTAAGTCCTTTCTAGTTGCTCTGTAAGTAGTTGCTTCACTTGGCTAAAGTTCACTGTAAATGGTTTGAATCAGGCCAAAGATGCCTAGAATTTAGGTTATCCTTTCCACCCCACAGTAGTTATTTTCCTTTCAGCTTTTTTATGAGACCATCAAATATTGGAAGGGACTACCAATTATGTGTCAAGGAGTGAGACAAAGAGGAAAAATAACACTTTGCTGTTGAGAAATTGTCATTTGCGGGGCACCTGAGTGGCTCAGTCAGTTAAGCGTCCGACTCTTGATCTCAGCTCAGGTCTTGATCTCAGGGTTGTGAGTTCAAGCCCCGCATTGGGCTCCCACGCTGGGCATGGAGCCTACTTAAAAAAAAAAATTGTCATTTGTGAGAAGACAAGCTGATAACATCACTGAACTTGCTTCTTGCTTAGAGGCATCGCCAGAAAGGGAAGAACCCCCATGGCTTGGATTTGCTAGTCCCTTTAGTTGCTTGAACTTTGCTCTCTCTGTGATCACCTGTGAGATAGTCAGTGCTTTCAGAACCATTTAGTAGGTTCCCCATACCCCAAGTTTTAACTCAACCACTGTTGTCCATGTCTGTGTTGGAGGATTATTTCTGAGAGTGAGGAGAGCTGAAAGAAGTCGTCTGGAAGGGTGGCCTCTTGCCTCTGGAGTTTCTTTGACAACGTCTCTGAAATGTCACCATCTTTAAGTGGCTCCTGTTGATCTTCAGAATAAAACTTATATTCCTAGCCTAGTAAAATCCTCTTTAGTTGACATATAGATGACCTTTTCAACCATATTTCCTTAGTTCTCCTAAACAAGACCTGTACTCTTGTCATTTCTCAACTTCTCCTCTCTTTCTTGGCTTATGCCATGTTCTCTGCCTGTTAATGCCATTCTTGTGGCTTAAATACCATCACTTCTACCATATCTTCCTTCTTGAACTCCTGTGGCACTTTTACTTTTTTTGTGAATACAGAATAATTTTCTATTCTGTATTTTCCATGTATCTATCTTACATCTTCTACTACAGTGTAAACACTTTGAGAACAGATTGATATGACTGTGACTGTTCTTTGTATTTCAATATCCTGGACATTGCCTAATACTCAGTAAGTATTATTATGGAGGTTGATCGGCAGAGCAATCCAATCTTCAGCTGAATATCCCTGTGACAGGAAGACTAAAAGAGGAAACCCATTCCACTTTGGGGATAGCCTAAATTATTAGGCCATCTGAATCTCATTATCAGAAAAGAGTAAAAAAAAAGAAAAGAAAAGAAAAGAAAACAGTGCTGTATCCCAGCTACCTGAATATTCAAGTACAATACCTAGAGTCACCCACTTCTACTCAGCTTGTGCCCATTTTCTCACCTGAAGAACTGATCCTATTGGACCAATGACCAGTGGGAAATATGTGGGAAGCCCAGCTTTCCGAAGACAATGAAAACATTTTCCCAGCTCATATTCAGATGTATGTCCTGATAGGCTAACACCACAAATGAATTCTCTGGTTTTGTAATTTTGTGCTAAAAAACATTCCCATATACCATGAACGTTAAGTTACCTATTTTTTTTTTACAACTTTTAGAAAGTGTTTTTTTCCATCAATCTTTTTTCCATTTTATTTGAGTTTGTGGAACAGTAGCTGAAGAGACCACTCAGTGTCTGCTCCCACCCATTCAGTGGCCTGAGTAGTGGGAGCTGCAAATTAGTCTTCAGTGGCAGGCTGAGCACCCAGTCTTCAGTAGGGAACTGCTTAATGGCACAAAGGGCACCTGCACACCTTCAGATCAGTCTGTGGCTTCAGGTTGAGTAGCAGTGAACTCGGAAACTGGAACAGTCCATTCATCCTAAAATTCTTCCTTGGTCACAGTCTTTCAGCAGCAACCTGTTCTTCCATCTCAGTATTTTCAGGTTCTCTGTAGAAGTTGAGATCCAGCATGACCTTCCATGGGTGTTCACAGGAAATGGCGCCACACATGTACAGAACTTCCTGGGCCAGCATCCACCACATCGGACCCACTGAGTGATCTCTGTTGTTATTGCAAGGGATGGAAGTGTCCACATAGCACAGAGAAGAGTCTGTGTTACACAGAGAAATGATAGGCAGGTTAATATAAGACACCTCTGTGAGAGGCTGGTGGTCCACCATAAGATCAGTAACCACTGGAAGTCTGGGCTCCTGGAAGGCTGCCTGGATCTGGTTAGTGAAGTTTCCAGAGTGAACCAGCAGTAGGAATGGCTCCAGCAGCAGCAGCAGCACACTTCAGCACAGCTCACTGGCCACTATTCCTGGATGATGTGACACTGACATCAGCCAGGTGTTGAGTGTCAACAAAGGCCTGAGCTGCCAACAGAAGCATTTCTCAGGTTTTCTTAGGATTGATGATGCAGATGCCATCACTTTTCCTTTTGTAGATGTACTATTCCATTTGGAAGTCAAGGTTTGTGCCACCTAAGTGGATTCCTGCTGCAGGGAATTTGAGAACATCCTCCTCCTTCACTTGCAGGACATCAAGGGCTCCAGACACTATGAAAGTTTCCCTTTAAGTGACAACAAGAACCCATAACAATTCCATATGGACCTCCCTCTGGGTAGTGTGGAAGTGCTTAATTTATCTATTTTTAAAAGCACTGTAAAAACCCAGTAGTGCCTACCTAACATCATTCTTTTATAACCTTTAATTTGCTGCAAGTTAGCTAAATGTAAAGTTGATGTTTAACCATATGTAGCAAGTGCTTCCTAACCATCATCAAAGCATTCTGTGCACTATTAGACTCTATCCACAGTTGACTTGGTCAGGGACACTGTGTGAGGCTGTGAAGAGTGCATGCTGCCCAGTTTGGGGATGAGCCATGATATGACCATAGGAATGCTGCCCTCCAGAGCAGTGCAGTGTGTCCTCTGCATGGCCACAATGATCTGATGTTCAGGTACATGCATTTCAGGTTTGGAAACATATTAGTTTTGGGGCTGCTGTAACTAAGTACCACAGACTGGTACTTAAACAACAAAAGTATACTGTTTCATAGTTGTGGAGACTGGAGTCCAAGATCAAGGTACCCTCAGAGTTCAGTCCTTCTGAGGATTGCGAGGGAGGGATCCCTGTTCCAGGCCCCTCTCCTTAGCTTGTAGATGACCATTTTCTCTCTTGGTCTCTTCACATCACCTTCCCCTTATGCATGTATTCTCCTCTGTCCAAATTTCCTCTTTTAATAAGATCTCCATTCATATTGGATTAGGGCCTACCCTAATGCTTTCATTTTAACTCAGTTACTTCTATAAAGACTCTATTTCCAAATAAGGTCACATTTTGAGGTACTAGGAGTTATGACTTCTTTTTGGTGGGAACACAATTCAAACCATAACAACTCCTAACAGATGAAAAGAAAATCTAGTCCCATCTTCATGGGAAAGAGACTGGGTTCAGAATTCCAGCTCTCCTCGTACTAGCTATGTCCAGGTTAGAGAGGAACATGTAGGACTGCATCCCAAGCCAACTTCAATAGCAGCTTGGACTGGACTGGAATTAAGGGCAGGGTTACAGACAGGAAGGGATAATGTGGTATTAATTAGGAAACTAAGGAAGAATTCATGTTTATGTGTTAGGACAGGCATTACCCCAGATTATTCTGGTAGCATACCTATGACAAGGCTAATTTAATTTGACACAATCCACTGCAGGAAATGTACATATGTGTAGGTATGAAGAGGGTGGTCTGGATCATTTAAAAAACTGGGCAGAATAGAACATCTCGAGGAAGAAGCAGACAGCTCAGGAGACTAGTGGAAGCTACACATCCATGGACTATTTGCAAAGATCCTCTGAGTCTAGAGGCAGTTCAGTCTACCCTGGTCACTGCCACACAGCCCTGCTCAGCATCCAGGCATCCTACCCCTGTCAACCTCCACATAGGTACCCTAAGAGCCTCCTGGATTTGAGAATACCCATGCTGCCTTGTGTGCGGAGATGGCTGAGGCCTTTACCGTGAGACCTCAAAATGCCCAGAAATAGAAACATAGTATATAAACCATATATTTTTAAAACACTTAAATATGTTTATATATATAAAATACACAAATACATATTTGTTATGTATACATATATAATACATATCGTACAGAAATATATGTATAATATATGCTTAATATATAATACATATATTTAAAATATGTAAGTATATATAAATACATGAATATATAACACATTTAAAATATGTATATATTTATATACATATATTTTATATAATATATATTTTAAAACATGTTTCAAAAATAAATATATAATTTTTCAATATATTTCAAAATAAAATATATAATTTTATTTTATTTATCTTATTTTTTTTTTTACATATTTACTGCAGAGATTCATGTGATATGAGAGAGAGGAGAGACATAGGAAGTCATGGAGTATAAACCATATATAAATTTATATGTAAAAATATATATTTAACCTTCCTTTTCTATTTCAGCAAGCTCCTAATGGTTATCAAGAGCTGTTATTGATAAGTATTATCAATAGAGATATTGTGGGAACTGAGGCAAATAGCCAGAATGTACACTACCAGCCTTAGGAGAAAACTTACAACAGCATAAAGTAGCAGATGTGTGGTTTTCTCCCTTTTCATAAGATCCTGGGACAATACACAGCAATCTAGCATAGCTGGAAATCAGATTCTGGCAAAGAGATTGCCATTCTTGGAATTTGGGGCTTTTAGGATTAATTATTAGGAAAGCGTCAGCTCTTCCTTGCTGTTGTTGGTGGCCAGCCGGGATATAACACAATGAAGAGTGAGCTCCAGCTGCATATTGTGAACTCAGCATTTATGGTTGGGGATACCAGCCTCTCCCCTGAAGTGGTTAGTGGGCTGGAGTCTGAGAGTTGTGATTGCAGCTGTATGATCTAGCAAGCTATTGGCAGGATTTTCCACATTAGTGTTCAGGCTGGCATGATTGGGGGAGTGGGGTCCAAGACTTGCCACCATTGACCAGGATTAATGCCTTCAGCAATAGGCCATTGATGAATTTTCATGCAACTTTTTAGAAAGCTAACTTCTTTCCTGGGAGGCCTGCCTTCCCAGGATAAGTCTTGGACATAACCCTTCCCTCTGAAGGGAAGTGGTATAAGTATAGGGAGCAGAGATAGGTAGGCAGCAGATATTCAACACTTTAACCCTTCTGTTCCATCCCTCTGTTCTTACGTACTACAGAGTCAAGGTTTGAATGCGAATGTTTTTATTCCCAGTCCACTGTCTTTGTAATATCCTTCAGCTCTTCATCTTTTTCTTTTTTTCAGGAATGGTTGTGGAGCCTGTGAGAGTTTTTTGGTTTTGATTTATATAATATATATTATAAGACAAGGAGGGTTTTTTTTTTTTTGGCAAAAGCAGTTGTGCCCCCAAAACCCCAAAATAAAGATTTACTCTAGGATGATGAAGTTATCCTCTGATCTTTGTTGGTTTGAGGGACTCTTGAACTCATATGAATACTTTATTCATTTTTTTCCATATTAGGACTTGAATTTTTATCACCTCCTTCAGTTCTTTCTTCTGAAAGAATCAATTCTTGTTTTAAATTATTAATTAAAAATTGTATATGCTTTGGAGCACCTGGTGGCTCAGTTGGTTAAGCGTCTGACTCTTGATTTAGGGTTGTGGGATCGAGCCCTGCATGGGGCTCCGTGGGGAATCTGAGGATTCTCCTTTTCAGTCTTCTCCACTCCCACTCACGCATGCACACTCTCCCTCAAATGAATAAATAAATCCTTAAAAAAATTATATATGTTTTAGGCCATGTGTCATGGATTTCCAGTTTCATTGCTTTTGTTTGGTGTTTTGCTTCTTGCCAATCCTCGACAGTCACTCATAATTCCACCAAACTGTTTGCCATAAGTGGAAATAACTACCTTTGTCAGCTTGGAATAAAGAGTTGCAGAATTAAATTGCACATTGTGTGCCATTCCTGAAACTGAAATAGTTATATATTTTATAAATGTGTAGAATTGTGTAGGAAGGTATCCAAAGCCATGCTTTTGGTTGAAACACAGTTTTTGATCCATAAAGAGTGAAAGAATCTCCAGAACCCCTATAATTGCACTGAGGCCAATTTGTACTACTTTTACCCAGACCACAGACTTATGCGGCAAAACTACCTTGGGAATACAATCTAAGTCACCTTTGTTTATGCTATTCCTTTTGTTTTGAATTTCTTTTCTTGTGATCTTTGCCTATTAAAATCTTACGATTACTAATCTCACAAACTCTACTCCTAAAAAATAATTAGTAGCTAGTAAGTACTTATCATGGGCCAGGAATGGTGCCAAGAGATCTCCATGGGTACTCTCTTTCATTTATAAGCATACTTCAGAGATATTGTGGGTTTGGTTCCAGACTATCCCAGTAAAGCAAATACTATAATAAAGCAGGTCAAATGAATTTTTTGGTTTCCCAGTGCATATAAAAATTAGGCTTACACTATACTGTAGTCTATTAAGTGTGCAATGGCATTATGTCTAAAGAAACAATGTATACACTTTAAAAATTCTTGATTGCTAAAAATGCTAATCATCATCTGAGCTTTCAGCAAGTCCTCATCTTTTTGCTGGTCTTGCCTCATTATTAATGGCTGCTGCTGACCAGGGTACTAGTTGCTAAAGGCTGGGGTGGTTGTGGCAATTTCTTAAAATAAGACAACAATGGAGTTTCCCACACCAATTGACTCTTCTGTTCATAAATGATTTCTCTGTAGCATGCAGTGCTGTTCAATAGCATTTATGCACCGAACTTCTTTCAAAATTGGAGTCAATCCTCTCAATCCTTGCTGCTGCTATAAATCAACTATATTTATGTAATATTCTAAATCCTTTGTTGTCATTTCACCTGTCTTCACAACATCTTCACCAGGAGTAGATTCCATTTCAATAAACCACTTTCTTTGCTCACCCATAAGCAACAACTCTTCATCCATTAAAGTTTTATCATGAGATTATGACAATTCAGTCACATCTTCAGCCTCCAATAGTAACATTAAAGATTACTGATCAACATAATAGATATAGAAATAATGAAAAAAGTTTGAAATATTGGAGGAATTATGAAAATGTGACACAGAGACATGATGTGAGCAAATGGTGGAAAAATGGTGCTGATAGACTTACTCGCTTGATGCAAGATTGCCACAAGCCTTCAATTTGTAAAAAGTGCAGTATCTGCAAAGCATAGTAAAAGGAGGTATGCCTGTAATGGTTTGATTTTCATCGCCTAATCTCTGCTTTCACTGTTCTGGGTGGACCAGCAAATAAGGAAAATATGGTCTCAGTGCTCATGGTGCTTACATTCTACTAGGGAAGATAATAAAAAGGAAACAAACAACAAGATAATGTCAGAGTAGTAAGTGTTATGAACAATGTAAAATAGAGTAACATGATAGAAGGTGACTGGGAGTGGGGGGCAACTTTTAGATAGAGGGACCCCAGAAGACCTTTCTGAAAGGAGCCAGCTATGTGGAGATCTGGCAGCAGAGAGAATTTGAAGGCTAAAGGTGTGAGTGAGGCAGGAGTAAGCCTCATAATAGCCCCATGAAGTCCATCTGTGGGAACTCGTTAAGGAACTCAACTCTCAGAGCCCCCGTTTCTTTTTATCACAAAGACAGATTCATTAGCTCATTCATAACATTTTTCTTGTGCACTCACTATGTGCCAGACACTGTTTAGACTCTGGGGATGTATTACTGCCCTCATTGAACTCATGTTCTAGTGGAGGGGTTGGGAGACAGACAGTAAACAAGTAATTATAGAGGTTAGGTAATGGTAAATGCCTTTAAAAAAATAAAACAGAGTAAGAAGACAGAGAGTAAAGGTGGGAGATGGGTTACTAGGGGAGTCAGGGAAAGCCTCTCTGTGGAAGTGACATTTGAGTAGAGACCAGAATGAAAAGAGGGAGAGAAGCAGACCATGTGGCTATCTGGGAGTGGAGTGGGGAGTATTTTGATTGGAGAGAACAGCACGTACCAAAGACTGTAAGGTTGAAGGGAGCTTCATGTGTTCAAGGCATGGTAAATTGGGTCCATGTGGTACAGAGGAAGGACCAGGTCATTCTGAGTGTGATGAAAAGCCACTGCAGGATTTGGAGCCGGAATATAATGGGAGTGATGTTACCTACAATGGAGTGTTGGGAGAATTAAAAGATAAGTCTATATATAGCCTAGCACAGTGTGTGCTAATAAATGCTCAAAGACCTCTTGTTTCCTTCTTCCTTCCTTTTCTCCCTTCCTTCCTTTCTCCCTTTCTCCCTTCCTTCCTTCCTTCCTTCCTTCCCTGTCTCCCCTCAGTGTCTCCCTACCTGTTCCTTTCCTGTCCCCATCCTTTGTACATCTATACTGCTCAAGTATGTCTTAGAATAAGGTGACCTAACCTGCTGTTATTTCTTTTCTTGTTAACTTCATGCTAAACTATAACTTCCTTGAGGACAGGAAAGGTGTTGCTTATTTCATTATAATTGCTACATCACCCCAGTGCCTTGCAAATTGTTGGAAAGCAACAAAGTTATTGAATTGGCATAAAAAATTCTTTTCCATTGAGGATGGCAATGATGTCTGGGAGTTAAGAAGTATGTTTGGACTGGCAGGACCTTTTTGTTTGTACTGGAGACTTGAGTTTGGCCATGGTACATATACTGGGAAGTCTGAAGCTTTGTTGTGATTCACATAAGAAATTCCTAGCTTGCTAGTAGCTTAGAGCCAGATGCTAATTCCAGCAGGACTTGGGCAAGTCACTTAATCTTTCTGAAGCTCAGTTTTCTCATCTGTACAACTGAGATAATAATCCACAGGATTATTGGGGGATTGAAGGAGATCATGTATATAAAGCTCTAAGTACAATAGACACCTCTGAGTAATCAATAAATACTATCTAGTATTGAAGGCACTGTCCTGATTTCCTGCCTTTCCCCCAACACAATCAGACCAGCTCCAGGAGTCAGTCTGGCAGCTATGGGGAAGGAGAAGGAGGCTGTGCCTTACTGAGGCTGTACATTTTACCTTCTTAGTTATAATTACAACGAGTCTGATGCTGGGCAGAAAGTCAAGTAGCACTGGCTCCTCCTTTTCAACCTTGTCAATCTATTTGTGTCAGATTTACTTTAGTTCTTTGAGAGCAAAGAACTTGCTTTCTTTTCTTTTTCTTTCTTTTTTATCTTGATGGCAAGGGAGGAAATAACTTGTCTAAGGTCACACATCTAGTAAGTGGCAGAGCTAGGATTTGAATAAAGGTCTGGCTCATTCTGCAGCTCATAGGTATAGAAGAAAGCATACTGTCCTGAGTCAGGAAACATGATCTGGGCACCCTATCACTTATCTTGTCACCTTGGGAAAATGCATTTTTTTCTCTCTCAGGAAAAGGAGGAGCCACTCTCCTGATTCCCAGTACAATGTCCTTTCATTTGACCTTCTCTGGTTTCATTTTCCACTTGTACCAGTTTAAAGATGTTGGAGTGGTCTCTGACTCTGTTCTGCATTTCTACAATGGAGCAATGATGCACATTGCCCCAGGCCCTTATAGCTGTCCTGGTTCAGCCAGGTGACCTTTCTGCTGAGAGATCTGTATGCTTATTCCCAGGCACCGATCTCCACCAATACTTGACAAAGCCACTTAACATTGCAAAGTAGTCAATAGAATTGTTTTGTATTTAGCTCAGCAACGGAGATAACCTTACATTTCAAAACCCTTTGCTCTAATTCTGTGTTCTTCTCTATACACTCTTCCCCCAGCCTTGCTTTTTCTTTCATCAGCTAACTTCTGCTTTTAATCCCATCTGTTCTTCCTTTTGTTCATTTTATCTCCACCAGGGACCTGGAAGATAGGAAAACGTACATCTGACACAGAGCTGTTATCTGGGAGAGATCGGAGCATTGTTTCTTTCCTTCTTTTTCCCTTAACAGCATGATCATATCTTGGTTCTTTGCTGATAACTTCCCCAGGCTGCCAATTAAAAGGTTGAATAATGAGCATTTAGTGTTCTGGTGATTAAGACGTGCTCTGCCTCACAGGTCAGTGCCACCTGAATTAATTGGCACCGTCTCAGTTGGAGTTCCATTCTCACATGTCTTATTCTACCAAGAATGGCATTCAGAGATCTCTATAATCCATCATCATGCAATTTTCCTAGCCCTTCCTCACTCCACCTACACCACTCATCTCTTGATTGAGTGATTTACCCTCTGCCATCTTCTTGCCATATGATTTGCATCCCTTCCACTGTGTTGCTTATTTCCCTCTGCCTGGAATCATGTAGTTCCAACTGTAGACTCAGTAGATAGTCTACAATGAAATTATTGCCACCAATTCTGTAACACTAGATGTTGAACCTCAGCTTTCTCACATATAAAAGGAGATGATGACAGCTTACTCATCTCACTGGATAGTTGTAAAGATGAAATAAGATAGTGAGTGTAAAGGATTTGGTGGAGTACCTGGTCCATAGTAAATGCTCACTAAATATTAGTTGCTATAATTTTCCACTTGTATCTGTCCAGATCTCACTGCTTCTTCTGGGGCACCACTCAAAATACACTGCTACTTCCTATACAAGAAGTCTTTTTTTACCATAGTCCAGTCCAAGGTGACCTCTTCCTTCAAGTATTCTTATTTTGTGACTTGTATAGAATTATTTGGTTGGTCCTAGTTTATGTTCAAAGTCCCCACCTACCGGTGAAATACTATGGGAGGCAGAGACCTAAGCCTCTAGCACAGAGCTGAGGCACATCTCTCCAGAGTGGAACTGTAATTTTCTGCTCCTGACTTGAGGGAATTTCATTTTGTTGATGTTATTTTGGGTTCTTGAGTGTTCTACTGTTTTAATGAATGATTCACTCCTTTTTACTACACCAAGACACTGGTATCCTGGGTGTTTTGCTTCTAAGAGTGTAGTCAGTTCAGGCAGGTAAGGTTGTGACATGAACTCTGGGACTCAACTATTGGGTAATCAATGGTAAGGCCTGTTTTGGACCGTTATGATCATTTACATTTAGCATGCTAAATATAGGATGTTTTGAAAGAATCTTCAGGGTAAATCATAATATCATCTATGTGTATCTGCAGTTAAGACTTATAAAGTTTGGTTTCTGATTTTCAGTAGCAGTCTTATTTTTTTTTAACTGCAAGAAATTTCATACATACTTTGCTTCACAAATACCTATAATTAGGTCAGAATTCAGGAAAGTGAGCTTCTATTTGCATAGAATGACATTAATTCTGCATTTTCTCCTAACAAGGTTGAAAGAAAGGATTAATCACTTATTCATGCAAAACCAACTCACATGAATCATTTATTTATCTTGTTCTGGTAATTTGCAGAGCTCATTTTTACATGCCTCAGGTTGCATATAAAGCGAAAACTCAGAAGGTGATTTACCCTCCACAATAAAGACATGATGGCTGTGTAAACAGGATGTTTCCTATAGGAAATCAATAGGTAACCATGGAAATGACTCTACAATGGGAAATTCTATTTCCTTATGACCAAATCATCAAAAAGATCAATTGTATGATGAAGGGGCTTTGTGCCCATACCTTTCACAAAGGTTCTTGGTCTATGTAAAGGAGAAAACATGCAGATCGGTACTATAATGAAAAGGAACGTCACTTTTTACTTTCAGAAGTTTGGGCTGGAATTTTTGAGTACTGTTCTAAGAAGTGTAACTAAGAAAACATATCTAATGGCAAGAAGAATGTCCCAGAATACAAGATGCTTGAATTCTTGACCCTTGCCTAACTTCAAGCAGTGATGAAATCTTTGATTTAATTTGAATTTGATTTTAATCTTATTGGACCTCAATTTCTTCATCTGTGAAATAAGTGGGTCAAACTGGTGCAGGGACCCCAGAGCCTAGGTGGGGGCTCCCCAGGGGCTTCAACTCCGGTTCTGCCCCCTCGGGGTGGGGCCCCTGAGCACCAAGGTGAGGCTCTGTGAGTCAAGAATCAGCCTACTGTGCAGTCATTTTCCCTGAGTTTCTCAAGGAGTTGGCTGCCATCTCCCAGGCCCATGCTGTCACTTCACGTTTCTTGTTGGATGCTTCAGAGGAGGGATCTGGCCCTCCTGTCTCAGGCTTTGGGCCCCTCAATCCTTAACTTTCTTCCATGGACAATCAGGGCCTCAAGTGGCCTGGGCTGGGGCCGGGGTGTAGGCTCCTTGCCTGTGTACTGTCCTCTCACTTTATCTTCCTTGAAAGACATTACTAATCAATTATGGTACTCTTCCTCACTGAGCCTGGACAGAGCCTCAGCCTCCTTTATGCATTTCTCTAGGCTGCTGCTTCCTATGGATCAAAGTTGTCATCTGTAAGGCACTCACTTGCCTCTCTCTGACCTTTAGGGCTCATTTAAACCTGACATAAGAATTTGCAAACTAGCTATAAGTACTGAATGTCTGTCCATGTCTTTTCAGCTAACTTGAGCACAGAATTCAAATAAAAACAACAATGAGAAATTGTGATTGTATTGTCTGTTTTAAGCCAAAGGAATTCTTTGGTCTCATTAATGAGTCAAATATTTATTTTAACAAAAAAGTTGTTGAACCACACTCATCAATAAAAGTGAAATGCTGTTAGTGGCACTTTGTAGCTGTCCATTTTTATTATCAGCTCAGAGACACAAATAGCAGACGTTTGCTATTTTCATGCCTACTCCTTTGTCAACAGTAGAAAGCAGCACAGTTATTTTCAAGTGTCTTTTTTGGGAGCCATTTATGCATGTACAAGTACACATTGGGTCCAAAGGTGTGGCCTGTGGCAAGTTGCAATGGAAGAGTAAATTCACATGTCAAAAGAACAGCCTTAATTAAATCTCCTAGATTATGGTGTTGAACTTCCTCTTTAGGCTTTCAGAAATCGCTGTTAAGAGTATTTACATGTTTTAGCATTTCATATCGATTCTTTTTATTTTAGTCTTTCTGTTATTTTTTTCTGTCTTGTTACTTGAGAGTCAGTGTTATATAAGCAAAAACAGCACAGCTTTTGTCTTCTGAAGGTATAGATTTGAGTCTCAGCTCTTTCTTGCTAGATCTGTGACTTTGAACCAGTCAGCCTCTCAGGGGCTCAGGATTCTCCATTGTTAAGCAGGGACAGAAATACACAATCATCCCTACCATCTCACAGGGTATTGTGAATATCAAATAAAATCAGTCCATGTGAAAGCATTATTAAATATAGGTTTAAAATAAGTATTAATCTCTTATATGCTAGTATTATGAATATGAATCTAGCTTTTAGATAAAATGAATGACATAATTTTTACAATTTCTTTTTGAATTGTAAGATGGTATCTGTAAATAGGTAGTACTGGCTGCCAAGGCATACTGGGATATCCTTGGCATGGAGGGTGCCTTGTTGGGAGCAGGAGTGTAGGAGCTAGTGTAGCTACAAGGGCTGAACCCTGAAAGTATATGTCAAAGATCTACAGGATTTATTGTAAATGTTCGTTGAATGAAGGCTAATATTGATATCTCAAACGTGTCAGACCTATTATCTCCTCTCTTTAACAGATATTTAGTAATGTACTCTTTATTCTCAAAGATAATAAAATTTATAGATAAAATCTATCTATCTATATATAATTTCACACAGAAAATAAATTAATCCAATGCCCTAATTTTAATGTGAAGGGCTAGTAAGTGTAAAGTAATTAAAAATAACTTAATATGTATTTCAATATGTAAGTACATGGGCTTGACTGCTCTAAAAGACATAATGTACATAATGAAGCAGTCATGTGCTTATGCTCACACAGAGCATAGAAACCACAAATGTATACTCATACAGGAGGGTCATGCTTGTGACTTAGGTATGAAGAATGTCATTGCATTATTGGTGAAGTGATTTTCACAAAAATGAACAATTCTTGGTAAAGGTCCCAGCTAGGTGGCACAGATTCTTCTTGATTTATAGGCTACATACTGTTTTGGACAATCTGTTAGGTATTAGAACTTGTGTAAAAAATACTTTGAAAATGTATGTAAAACAAAGTTAGCATCTACACTCAGATAATGTCAAAGAGGTTATTTCCCCTTCATGAATGTGTAGAGAGACACGGTACAGCTGGTCCTTGTGTGGGGTTGTCCATTGCATTGTGGGATGTCTATTTTCACTGGCTTCTACTCTCTAAATGCCAGTAAAAGCAGAGTGGTGTGGGCTGAGGCAACTTCTATTGTGATGACCAAATATACTGCCAGCTATTTCCAAATACTCCATTGGAGGCAGAGCCATTCCAATTGAGAATCGTTGGCCTAAATAAAGAGTCCGTACAGCAGCTTTGGCATGCCAAGAGTGAAAGTAGCCCAGCCACTGACTAGATGTTCAGGGAATGGAAGCCAGTCCTAGAAGGTACAGGTGGCAGTGGTTGGGCAGCTCAATGGACACACAGCGATCCTGGGCTCATAACCTAGTGAAGTCCAGGATAATGGCAGCAGGACTAATTCCAGACTCTCACCTGTTTGTGGGGCTAAGCCTAGTGATCTTTATCAGCTTTGGTCCTGTTTTACTCAGGAACCCCTTAGGGCTGTGGTCACAGACCTAAGACATCATGGAGTCTTACCCTGAAAACCTTTAGACAAAGTAGGGAGTAAAAAGTGTAAAACTAGAAACATTGGAAGAAAATTACAGAAAGACTGGTATTGGCTCACTATTTGGAAACACTTCAAATGGAATGGTAATTTGGTAAAATAGTGATCTGCTGCATAATAATCTCTTACATTTATAAAGGGATTTCGTCTTTGCAATTAAGTTTCATGTATATTTATCTTAAATAGCTTATGCCTTTTCTTGCTCAGTAGTCTAATATTGTCATAGATAATTTATTATTAGCCATCTAGTGAGTTCATCCATCCTGAGGCAGTAGGATTTTCACATATATTGTCTTCCAGAGACATTTCTATTTAGAAGGAAAGACCAATGTTTATTTCAGTAGACTGAATTGGTTTTCCATATTGGCTATGTGTAAGAGTTACTTCCAGAGATTTTAAAATATATAGAGAGAAGCCCAAGGCCCTCTCCAGGCTATTTAGATCAAGAAGATTTGATTATGGAATATGTATTTTTAAAAGTGATCCTTTCATCAGTAAAGGCAAAGAACAACTTTCTTAAAGCGTAGGTTCTTTCATCCATATGGGAATATAACATCTTCAGTCAGGGATACAGTTAACATACTCCATAACAGCTAGCTCAGTGCTAGCTGTTTATATTTATTGAATATAAATATTTGTTCAATGATTAATGTAAAACTTCAGGCACTGTGACTCATGTATGTGTGTGAGTGTGTGTGTGTGTGTGTGTGTGTGTGTGTGTGTGCGTGCACGTGCAGCACTTTGGAGCAGTGTGGGCTTTTCTAATGCTTTTCAGTTTTTAACCTCATAGACAGTGGCTTACTTCTGCAGATCTAAATCTGATTGTAGTCCCACCTCCCTAGCAAGTTAATGGTTCCTCTCCCTCCCTTCCTTCCATTATCTACCTACGTAACTATCTACCTGTTTACCTATTACAGGCTGAATTATGTCCCCACTTCCCAATTCATATGTTGAAGCCCTAATCTCCAATGTGACTGTTTTTAGAAATAGCTTCTTTTTTTTTCTTTAGAGACAGAGAGAGAAAGAGAGAGAGAGTGCATAGTGGGGAGGAGAGAGGGAGAGGAAGAAGCAGACACCTTGCTGAGCAGGGAGCCCAACATTGGGCTCCATCCCAGGACCCTGAGATCATGACCTGAACTGAAGGCAGATGCTTAACCGACTGAGCCACCCAGGCGCCCCTAGAAATAGCTTCCTTGAGGAGGTGATTAAGGGCAAATGAGATCATAAGGGACTTATAAGAAGAAGAAGAGGCACCAGGAGTGAGCATGAACAGAGGAAAGGCTATGTGGGGGACATAGTGACAAAATAGCCATCTGAAAGCCAGGAAGAGAGATCCTCATTAGACATCAACCCTATTGACACCTTGATCTTGAACTTCCAATCTCCAAAACTGTGAGAAAGTAAATTTCTGTTGTTTAAGCCACCCAGTCTGTAGTGTTTTGTTACAGTGGTCTGAGCAGACTAGTATTATCTATCATTTATCAATCATCTTTTACTGATGTGTAGCAACTTGCCTGGCAGGTAGTAGCTTCTTTCCCATCAACTCGAAGACATTCCAGAAAGGACTAAGTTTTTAGAATTATTTTTATAACAATTCCAGGCACTCCAGTTTCTGCTATTATATTGCAAAGAGAAGGGGGTGGTATAAAGGATTGCATGACCTAGGTATTTTTTGGTATTGAGGGCTTGAGTGACAGGCAGTTTAATAACACATCTGCTGGGACATCAGGTACTGCTAATGAGATATTTCTTTAACCCTGGGATTGAGTAGCTTGAGAAGCTCATGAGGTCAAAGGAGAGGCAATGTCTTTAGGCATTTTGGTACATAATGAAGTTTAATAAAATCTTTATTTTTAGGAGTAGTGGCTATGCTTCACTTTGATAATTCATGAGAATAACAAATTGAGACAATGAGGCTGAGAAGCTGAGGATTTGTGAAGCATTCATTTTAGTTTATTGTCTCATTGCATTTTTTGTCAGTAGACTCATTTCCTCTCATTTTCACACTTACCGATGGGTTTAATGCCTTTATAATGAATTATATGCCAGCGATGAAAGAAAGACCAGTCATTTTCTCCCCCTTAAACTTCTTTAATATGACTAAATTATACCTGAAGATCGACTTTTTCAGGCCACCCTTTATGAGCTCTAAGAATGTAACAAGAAAACGATCTGAGTTTATGAATGTGTCTAGGTGGAGTTTTAAATCAATGCCAAAACACTTCTATGTGAAAACCTTTGGATCACAGTTATGGACTTCATTTGAGTGAAAATGTTTCCCTGGGGGTTCAGTTCTTCCACTCATAAGTTATGTATGTACCTGTCTATTTCTCTTGAGAACTTGTACTACACATATTTTCTGTCATCCTCACCACCTAGCTTTCCATCTAAAAGGTCATTCATTCATTCATATGTTTATCAAACATACAATCATCTAAAGGCAGACTGTCTTTGAAACCTTCACAGATTTGTTCAGGAGATAGACATGTATGTAAACAAATAATTAAAATTTGTTTTAATTTTAACCTCTCTCTAGAAAGAGATATAAAAAATGGAGCACAAAGGAAAGAATAATGAGCTCTCCCTTGGAAGACGGAGAAGTGGTAATGTCAGAAATCTATCAGGAAGGACATTAAGGAGTTGGCATAGAGGAAGAGGGGAAGTGTTTTCCTGACAGGGAGCACAACATGGATAAAGGTAAGGAAAACATAGTTATGGCCTTTTCTAGAAGGCCTGTGTGATGCAGAGAGGACTTAAATGTGTACAGCTGTGAGGATGGTTCATCCTATTAGGTTTGTGTGAAAGCAAAGGCTTTTTTGTTTTTGATGTGGAATGCTTTTCATGCTTTATGCTTGCTGCTTCTCAAACATGCCATTCACATCCATGCCTTTGTTCTAATGATTTCTTCTGCCTGGAATACTTCCTTTTCATCCTTTGGGGTTTAACTACCCTGTGAAACCTTCTTCCCACCTTCTTGGCAGAATTTATATGTCCTCATAGTACTTTGCTATTGCTATGCAATCACTATATAGCTCATCGTTTATGATAGCTTTCTCCTTGCTGGACTGTGAGTTCTTCAAGTACTGATACTATATATTGTTTTCTTCATTTATTCTGATTGTCTAGCATCCTGCATGGAAAACACTATGTGCTCAAAAAATGTAGAATGAATAAAGAAGTGACCACAAATGCTCCAAACAGAATAATTTTTAGAAGAAAAGCTGCTTGACACAATGGGAAAAGGCCTGCATGAGGATACTGGAAACTGAAATCTAACTTCATGTTGCTTCTTGGTCCTAATCAGCTGTGTGCCAAGAGACCTGCCCCTAACCTTCTGGGGCTTGCCTCTATGCTCACATGGATAGAGCTACCTTGTTATTATAAAGTCAATAGATGGAGTGAAATGATCTTTTGAGATTCTTTCTAACTCTAACCGCTGTGATTTTAAAACATGTCTGATGAATTGATTTTATATTTACAGACATTTTCTTCATTTTCCTTTGAAGTGGCAGGAGACTATTTTTGCCCGTTTAACTGTTCTCATCAATAATACGTGGAGTTGTTGTTGCTGTTGTTTTAATCATTCAGTGTTAGTGAAGGGAGCTGAAATTCTGATTTTGTGCTCTGAATCGTCAGGGTCAGGAGGGATGTGAGAGCATCTTTAGAATATCTTGCTGTCTCTAGACATTTCTCAAACTATGATCAGCAAAAGTAATTTTATGTTGTTTTCCTTGTAATGACACATTAATATTCTACCTCCAAGAACTTTTTTGTTGAGTTGAATTCTTAATGAGTTGATTAGTAGACAGATGACCAGAATCTAGAAAAGTGAAAAAAAATCATTTTATTAGTATTCACAACCAAAATCCTTTGAAACTCTAAAGGAAAAGGGAAATAATTCAGAAATTGTTTTTCATCTAGTTTTTTATTATTAGAAAACATAGCTAAACAAGTATATCAGGTAGAAAGAGATGGTTTTGTAAGTTATGCAGTCTACCAATGAAGTATTGAAATAAGTGAATATTTAAAATACTGCTTTCCAATAAGTCTATCAATAATCTTATCTAGCTGTTCTGATTTCTGGGAAGATTATGAATCTATTCTTTTCCTGAAATGTATTATTATTATTAAGTGGTGTTATGAATAGAACCCTATAGTAATTAACACATATACTAATTATATAGTTTCCTAATTGTCAGGGGTCATGGGTGTTTGAAAAAGACAATGGTGATGAGAAGGTAAGAATGGGACCTATGACTTCGGGCATACAGGTGTTCTTCTCATCTTTGGAGAAGGTGATGGGTAGTGGAGATAGCAGCCCACAGAGGTACTGACAGGGCAGGATAGGACTGAGGTGATAGGCGTTGGCTTCATTGCCTTGAAAAGTATATGGCTGAGAAATTAATCATGTCTTTCCCCCCCAGTTTTATTGAGAAAAAATTGACATACATCTCTGTACAAGTTTAAAGCATACAACGTGATGGTTTGGTTTACTTATTGTGAAATGCTTATTGCAGGAGGTTCAGCTAATATCCATCATCTCATATAGATACAATATCATGAAAACAAAAAAGAAAGGATGAAAATTTTCTCCTTATGATGAGAACTCTTAGGATTTACTCTCTTAACAACTTTCCTGTATATCATACAACAGCATGAGCTATAGTAAACATGTTGTACATTAATATCCCTAGGACTTATTTATCTCATACCTGGAAATGTGTTCCTTTCTATCATCTTCCTCCAGTTTTTCCTCCTCATCCCCTCACCCTGACTCTGGTAACCACAAATCTCTTTTTCTGTGAGTTTTTGTTGTTTTTGTTTTTTGTTTTAGATTCCACATATAAGTAAAATCATGCAGTATTTGTCTTTCTTTGTCTGACTTATTGTAATTAATGTAATGCCTTCAAGGTCATCCATGTTGTTGCATGTTGGAGCAGTTCCTCATTTTTTATGGCTGAATAATATTCCTGTGTGTATACACACACACACACACACACACACACACACACACACACACACACAACTTCTTTATCCATTCATCTATTGATGGACACTTAGATGGTTTCCATGTCTTGACTATTTTAATAATGGTGCTTTATCAATGGCAGTATAGGTATCTTTTTGTTAGTATTTTTATTTCCTTTGGATATATTCCCAGAAGTGGAATTGCAAGGTTATATAATAGTTCTAAATTTAATTTTTTGAGGATCCTCCATACTGTTTTTTTTTTTCTAGTGGCTGTACAAATTTACAATCCCACCAACGGTGTGCAAGGTTTCCTTCTCTACACATTCATGTCTGCTTTTGTTACCGCTTGTCTTTTTGTTGATGGCCATTCTAACAGGTATGAGGTGATATCTCATTGTGGTTTTAATTTGTGTTTCCATAATGACTAGTGATGTTGAGCATCTTTTCACATGGAGAACTGTTCATATTGTGTGCCCATTTTTTAATTGGGTTGTTTTTTGCTATTGAGTTTCATTAGTTCTTTATACATTTTGGATATTAATCCCTTGTCAGATATATGGTTTACAAATATTTTTTTTTCCATTCTGCAGGTTGTCTTTTCACTTTGTTGATGGTCTCTTTTGCTGTACATAAGTTTTTAGTTTGATGTAATCCCACTTGTTTATTTTTTGTTTCTTGTGTTTTAGATATCACATCCAAAAAGTCATTTCCAAGGCCCATGTCAAGGAGCTTTATTCTTTTGTTTTCTTTTATGAGTTTCATGGTTTCAGGCCTTATATTTAAGTCTTTAATCCATTACAATTTAGTTTTTGTGAATGGTGTTAAGATAGGGGTCCAGTTTCATTCCTTTACATGTGAATATCCAATTAACTCAGCATCATTTATTAAAGAGACTGCCTATTCTCCATTGATTATTCTTGGCTCCCTTGTTAAATATTAGTTGATTGTATATGCTTGGGTTTATTTCTGGGCTCTCGATTCTGTTCTGTTGGTTTATTTGTCTGTTTTTAGGCCAGTACCATACTGTTTTGATTACCATAGCTTTATAGTATAGCTTGAAATCAGGAACTGTAATGCTTCCTGCTTTGTTCTTCTTTGTCAGGATTTCTTTAGCTGTTCAAGGTCTTTTGTAGTTCTGCATAAATTTTAGGAATTTTTTTCTACTTCTGTAAAAATCCTATTGGAATCTTGATAGCGGCTGTATTAATTCTATAAATAGCTTTTGGTAGTATGGATATTTTAACAATATTACTTCTTCTGATCCCTGAATATGGGATACCTTTCTATTTATTTGTGTCTTCTTTTTTAAATAAGTTTTTAAAGATTTTATTTATTTATTTGAGAGAGAGAGAGCACAAGTGGAGGGAGGAGCAGAGAGAGAGTGAGAGGGAGAAGCAGACTCCCCACTGAGCTTGGAGCCCAACACAGGGCCCAATCCCAGGACCCAGAGATCATGACCTGAGCTGAAGTCAGACACTCAACCAACTGAGCGACCCAGGCACCCCTATTTGTGCCTTCTTTTATCTTTTTCATCAATTTTCTTGTTTCAGAGTACAGATCTTTCACCTTCTTGGTTACATTTATTCTTAAATATTTTATTATTTTTGTTATTGTTATTGTTTATTGATGCTATTGTAAATGGGTTTGATTTCTTTATTTTTTTCCAGAAAATTCATTATTATTGTATAGAAATTTTTGTACATTAACTTTGTGTCCTACAATTGTACTGAATTCATTGATTAGATCTAATAGTCTTTTGGTTGGTTCTTTAGAATTTTCTTTTTTTTTTAACAGACTTTTTTTTTAAGATTTTATTTATTTATTTGACAGAGAGAGAGACAGCAAGAGAGGGAACACAAGCAGGGGAAGTGGGAGTGGGAGAGGGAGAGGGAGAAGCAGGCTTCCTGCTGAGCAGGGAGCCTGACTTGGGGCTCAAACCCAGGACCCTGGGATCATGACCTGAGCTGAAGGCAGACGCTTAACGACTGAGCCACCCAGGTGCCCTGGTTCTTTAGAATTTTCTATGTATAAAATCATGTCATCTGCAAATAAAAATAATTTTACTTCCTCCTTTCCAATTTTGATGCTTTTTATTTCTTTTTCTTGTCTGATTGACCTAACTAGGACTTCCAGTACTATGTTGAATAGGAGTGGCAAGAATCGGCACCCTTGTTTTATTTCTGATCTTTTTTAGAATTTTTTAAAGTTTTATTTATTTAAATAATCTCTATACCCAATGTGGGGCTCTAACTCAACCCCCAAGTCAAGAGTCCCATGTTCTTCCAAATGACCCAGGCAGTCACCCCTGTTTCTGATCTTAGAGGAGAAGCTTTCAACCTTTCACCATTGAGTATGATGTTAGCTGGGGGATTATCATATAGACTTTTATTACATTTGGATATGTTCCTTCTCTGCCTAATAGTTAAGAGTTTTTATCATAAATGGACATTGATTTTTGTCAAATGCTTTTTCTGCATCTATTAAGATTATCATATGGGGGATTCTTTTCTTTCATTCTATTAATGTAATGTATCACATTGATTGATTTGCATATGTTCAACCATTCTTGCATCCCAGAGATAAATCCCACTTGATCATACTGAATGATCCTTTTAATGTCCTGCTGAATTAGTTTGCTAGTATTTATTGAGAATTTTTGCATCAGTATTCATTAGGAATATGGGCTTGTAGTTTTCTAACAATGTCCTTTTCTGGTTTTGACATCATGATAATGCTGGCTTCTTAAAATAAGTTTGAGAGTGTTTCCTCCTCTTTGATTATTTGGAAGAGTTTGAGAAGAATTGGTTTTAATTCTTCTTTAAATGTTTGGTAAAATTCACCAGTGAAGTCATCTAGTCCTGGGATTTTCGTCATTGGGAGAAATTTGATTACTGATTCAATCTCCTTACTAGCAATTGGTCTATTCATATTTTTAATTTTTTCCTGATTTAGTCTTGATAAGTTGTATGTTTCTAAGAATTTTAACATTTCTTTTAGGTTGTCCAATTTGTTGGCCTGTAGTTGTTCATAGTAACCTCTTATGATCCTATATTTCTGTGGGATCAATTGTATTATCTCCTTTTTCTCTTATAATTTATTTGGGTCCTCTCTTTCTTTTGGTTATCTAGCTAAGAGCTTGTCAATTTTGTTTATCTTTCCAAATAACCAACTCTTAATTTGGTTAATCTTTTCTCATTGCTTTTGTGTTCTCTATTCCATTTATTTCTGTTCTAGTCCTTATTATTTCATTTCTTCTGCCAACTTTGGGCTCAGTTTGTTCTTTTTTTTTTTTTTTTCCTAGTTCCATATGGTGTAGAGCTGGGTTGTTTATAGGAGATCTTTCTTTCTCCTTAATGTAGGTACTTATTGCTATGAACTTTCCTCAGAACTGCTTTTGCTGTATTCTATAAGTTCTGATATGTCATGTTTCTATTTTCATTTGTCTCAAGAAACTATTTGCTTCCTCTTAATTTCTTTTCTGTTCCGCTCGTGGTTTAGGAGAATGTTGTTTCATTTCCACATGTTTGTGAGTTTGTCAGTGTTCCTTTTGTCACTGATTTCTAGTTTATGCTGTTGTGGTCAGAGAAGATACTTGGTATGGTTTTAATCTTTCTTAATTTGCTAAAACTTGTTTTGTGGCCTAACATACAGTCTATCTTAGAAAATGTTCCAGGTGCACATGAGAAGAATGTGTATTCTGCTCTTGTTAGATAGAATGTTCTGTATATGTCTGTGAGGTTCATTTGATCTACAGTGTTGTACAAATCCTCTCTTTCCTTATTGACTCTCTGGATGATCTGTCTGTTGTTGAGAGTAGGTTAAGGTCCTTAACTATTATTGTATTACTGTTATTTCTCCTTTTAGCTTTGTTTCTTTTTGCTTTATATACTTAGGTGCTCCAAAGTTAGGCACATAAATATTTATAATTATTGCATCTTTGTGATGGATTGACCTCTTTGTCATATGTAATGACCTTCTTTGTCTCTTTTCACCATATTTAGTTTAAACCTATATTGTCTGATCCAAGTACGGCTATCCCCCCCTTTTTTTTCTTTTTGTTACCATTAATTTGAAATTACTTTTCCATCTCTTTACTCTCAGTCTATGTGTGTCTTGAAGACTAAAGCAAGTCTCTTTTGGGCAGCATATCATTAGATCTTGGGTTTTTTTAATCCATTCAGCCATTCTGTCTTTTGATTGTAGTATTCAATCTGTTTACATTTAAAATGATTATTAATAGCTAAGGATTTACTACTGCCATTTTGTCAATTATTTTGTTTTGTGAATATATTGTTTCTTACTACTTTTTTTGGTGTTTTGATGTCTTTTGGGTATTACTATGCTTTCACTCTTTTATTGTGTTATTTGTGTAGTTGCTACAGTTTCTCCCTTGTGGTTACCATGAGGCTTATATAAAAATCTTAAAATTATAACCTCCTATTTTTTTCTTCCAGATTTTTATTTAAGTTCCAGTTAGTTAACATACAGCACAATATTGGTTTCTGGACTAGAATTTAGTGATTCATCACTAACATATCACTCCCAGTGCTCATCATAACAAGTGCCCTCCTTCATACCCTTCACCCATTTAGCCCATCCCCCATCCACCTCCCTCTGTCTACCCTCAGTTTGATCTCTATTGTTAAGAGTCTTTTATGGTTTGCCTTGCCCCTCTCCTCTCTTTTTTTTCCCTTCCCACATGTTCATCTGTTTTGTTTCCTAAATTCCACATATGAGTAAAATCATATGGTATTTATTTTTCTTTGACTGACTTATTTTGCTTAGCATAATACACTCTTGCTCATTCCACATCACTGCAATGGCAAGATACTATTCTTTCTGATGGCTGAGTAATATTCCATTGTATATATATACACCACATCTTTTTTATCCATTTTTTCAGTCAATGGACACTTGGGTTCTTTCCAGAGTTTGACTATTGTTGATAATGTTGTAGTAAACATAGGGGTGCATGTACACCTTTGAATCTGTATTTTTGTATCCTTTGAGTAAATACCTAGTAGTGCAATTGCTGGGTGATAGGATGGTTCTATTTTTAATTTTTTGAGGAACCTCCATACTGTTTTCCAGAATGACTACAGCAGTTTGCATTCCTACCAAAAGCTCAAGAGGGTTCCTCTTTCTCCACATCCTCGCCAACATCTGTTGTTTCCTGTGTTGTTAATTTTATTCATTCTGACAGGTGTGAGATGTTATCTCATTGTGGTTTTGATTTGTATTTCCCTGATGATGAGTGATGTTGAACATCTTTTCATATGTCTCATAGCCATCTGGATGTCTTCTTTAGAAAAATGTCTATTCATGTCTTCTGCCCATTTCTTAACTGGGTTATTTGTTTTTTGGGTGTTGAGTTTGATAAGTTCTTTATAGATTTTGGATACTTACTGTTTATCTGATATGTCATTTGCAGATATCTTCTCCCATTCCATAGATTGCCTTTTAGTTTTGTGGATTGTTTTGTTTGCTGTGCAGAAACTTTTTATCGAGATGAAATCCCAATAGTTCAGTTTTGCTTTTGTTTCCCTTGCTTCCGGTGACATGTCTAGCAAGAAGTTGCTACAGCTGAGGTCACAGAGGTTGCTGCTTGTGTTCTTCTCTAGGATTTTGATGGTTTCCTGTCTCACATTTAGGTCTTTCATCCATTTTGAATTTATTTTAGTGGTCCAGTTTCATTCTTCTACATGTTGCTGTCCAGTTTTCCAGACACCATTTTTTGAAGAGGCTGTATTTTTTCCATTGGATATTCTTTCCTGCTTTGTTGATCATATGGTTATGGGTCCATTTCTGGGTTTTCTATTCCATTCCATTGATCTATGTGTCTGTTTTTGTGCCAGTACCATACTGTCTTGATACCTACAGCTTTGTAATATAGCTGGAAGTCCAGAATCATGATGCCTCCTGCTTTGCTTACCTTTTTGAAGATTGCTTTGGCTATTTGGTATAAGTTGATTTTAAGCTGATAACAACTTAACTTCAACAGAATTTCCAAACTTTGCACTTTCACTTCTCCCCATCACAGTTTAAGTTATTTGTGTTACAATGTACATGTTTTTATATTGTATAATAGGAGCTTATTGTAGTTATGGTATTTTTACTATGTTCATTTTTATAACTTTTAATCTACAATTATAAATGAGTTGTCCATCACTATTACCAAGTTACAGAATCTAACTTTCACAATATATTTACCATTACAGTGTGGTTTACACTACCTTTTTTTTTTTTTTTTTTAAGAGAGGGGTTGGGGGAGGGACAGATGGAGAGGGAGAGAGAGAATCTTAAGCAGGTTCCATGACCAGCATGGAGCCCAACGTAGGGCTCCATCTCACAACCCTGAGATCATTACCTGAGCTGAAATCAAAAGTTGGATGCTTAATGGACTGATTTACCCAGGTGCACCTTTTTATGTTTTTATGAAGTTAGTTAGCATCCTTTTATTTTTATTCAGGAACTTCTTTTAGCATTTCTTCTAAGGCAGGTCTGGTGTAATGAACTCCCCCAGATTTTGTTTGTTCAAGAAAGTCTTTATCCCTCCTTTATTGCTGAAGGACAGGTTTGTTGGGTATAGAATTTTTAGCTGATAGTTTTTTTCTTTCAGTATTTTTTAAATAGATTTTTATTTAGTTATTTGAGAGAGAGGGAATGAAGAGAAAGAGAGCATGAGGGGGGGAGCATGAGAGGGAGAAGCAGACTCCCCACTGAGCAGGGAGCCCAATGCGGGACTTGATCCTGGGATTCCAGCATCATGACCTGAGCCAAAGGCATTCGCTTAACCAGCTGAGTCACCCAGGCTCCCTCTTTCAATATTTTGAATATGCAATTGCATTCTCTCCTGGCCTGAAATGTTTTTGTTGAGAAATCTGCTGATAAGTCTTATGGGGGGTTCCCTTATATGTAACTTTTTTCTTTTCTTTTGTTGCTTTCAAAATTCTTTCTTTGTCTTTAACTTTTAAACAATCAGAATGTGTCTTGGTGTAGCCCTATTCAGGTTCAACCTATTTGGAATCTTTGGACCTCATTGGTCGGGTTGTCCATTTCTCTCCCGAGGTTTGGGAAGTTTTCAGCCATTATTGCTTTAAATATACTTTCTGACTCTTGGTCTTTCTCTTCTCTATTTGGATTTCCCATTATGTGAATATTGTTTCTTTTCATTGTGTCCCATGTGTCTTGTAGGCTTTCTTCACTCTTTTTTATTCATTTTGTTTTCCTCCTTTGACCAGATACTTTCTACTACTCTGTTCTCCAGGTCTGTGATTCTTTCTTCTGCATGGTCAAGTCTGTTTTTAAAATTCTCGATTGAATTCTTTAGTTCAGTTATTGTATTTTTCCCCCTGGGATGTTTGTCTATTTGATGGTTTCTATCACTTTGCTGATCTTGTTTTGTTTGTAAATTGTTTTCCTAATTTCATTTAGTTGTCTGTGCATTCTTGTAGTTCATTAAATTTCTTTTAGAGGATTATTCTGAGTTCTTTGTCTGGCAATTCTTTCTTTAAGATCAGTCATTAGAGCTTTGTTAGTTTCATTTGGTGGTGTCATATTTACCTTGTTTTTCATGATCCTTGATTCCTTATGTTGGTATCTGTGTGTTTGAGTAATTAGAATTCTCTTTCAGACTTACAAGTTTGCAGAGATGGAGCTTCCCCAATCATCATAGTTTGAGTTTTGGATCATGTCTGCTGGTAATGTCTTTGGGCGGGTGGGGCCTGCTATTATGGTCTATTTTGGGGTGAGTTACCTGTTCAAACTCTGAAGTTGGGTATGGGGCCATTATCTGAGAACAGTTGGATAGGGCTGCTGGCTTGGTTCCCACTCAAGTGAGGGGGGGCTCTTCAGCTGCCTGAATTGTCTGATCAGCCTTTTTAGATGGTTGGGAAAGGGTATGATATTCAGTAGTACATGGGGCTATGAATTAGTTTCCTTGCCCTGGCAGGGTAGCGGGCAAGGAAATGAGCCTGTATGGCTCATTGTTTGGGAATCTGATTCAGGCAAGAGTGTGCATTGAATTCCCTAATCAGATGAGGCCACTGGTTTTACTCTGCAGATGGGGAAAGCCACAAGCTGTGCTCTCTGTTTAAGTGCCTCTATAAGCAGGGGTGTTGGATAGGTACAGTTTCCTATGTGCCCTGGTTAGATTCCCTGGTCAGGCAGACTGGTGGGTATATTCAGGGATGAGCCAGGCTATGAATTAATTTTCTTGCCGGGGTACAGTGGGAGAAGCAAGTAAAGATCTTTGTTGTCTAACTCAAACTGACCCGTGCCCCCAAGTTTTCTGGCTGAAGATCTCCACTGGCTTTGCTGTGGAAACTATGGCCTCTTCCCGTCCTTCTTTCAGCTTTAGGACCACTGGGCCACACAGCTTCCAAGTGCTATGCCCTGGGTCAGATGGAGCCAGAATCCACAAAGGCTGGGTAGAGCTATGTCTCAGCTCCCTGGCCTGGGTGGGGAAGGGTGGGGACACTCCAGGCAATTTTCAATTTCCCACACAGGTTATCTGGTTGAGAGAGGCCAGGAATACCCTCAACCTTTGCTATGAATTAATCCTCTTGCCTATGCATCACATGGGAACTGTCTGCACCTGCAACTAGCTTTGCTCTGTGGGTGGTCAGCTTTGCCTACCTGCCTCTCAGCTCAAGCACCCTGGGCCATAATTCTTCCCGGTGCTTCAGCCAGGCCTTTGGTCAGACACTCTCCCCAGGGGTTGTGGCTGTGATTCAGCTTCTTACCTGGGCATGGGCAAACCAGGCTCTAGGGCTGACAAAACTGTTTGAGGATCTGAAACAATCAGATCTTCACTGTGTTATGTTCTCAGGTCAGATTGTACCACCAGCTTGGTTTTGCAGATGAGCAAAACCACTGTTGGGAGTATTACATGGGCACTACAGGTTTGAACTAGGTCTGTCAAGATCTGTGTGCTCCTTGTTGCTGGCTGCTCCCTGACTCCTTCACAGTCAGATTTTCAGTGGTTGAGCCCTGCAGATTCTCCTGCAGTTCCCAAGGTGTGAGATCAGAGTAGTAGCTCCCACAAAGTGACCCACAATGCTGGGGGCACTTGTCCCCCTTGAGCTTTCTTTTCCCATCAAAGGTGCTGAGACTCAGGGAAGACCTCTCAGTGTGGTGCTATGCTGGGCTGGGCAGAGGCAATTGGGTCAGGGTGTAGCTGCCTCTCTTACACTTCTAATGTAGTCTGTCTCAGTCTCTGTGATGCAGGGTAGGGGGTGCTTCAGCCTCACCTCCACATTCTAGGATTCTCTCAGTAGTATCTTGTTCCTGAAGAGTTGCTAGTTGTTCTTGCAAGAGTAAGCAAAGTCAGGAATGACCTATGTCACCATCTGATGGTGTCTTTAATGAGAGAGCTAGCTTTTTTTTTTTTCTTCTCCCTCTGAGAAGAGAATATTTAAGTCCCAGACCTTGGTCTTCCCTTGCCCCAAAGGAGAATTTAGAAGTCTTTGTTTTGAATGTTGCAATGTCCTGTAGATGTAGAAGGTGGGCTTATTTACCTCCACTGGGCTTCTCTGCTTTACCAGACTGTTACCCTGTTATATTAACCCCTCATGGCCTGGTCCAGGATCTAGGTACAGTATTACCCTCAGCTGGCTCCAGGCTTTTCACATATGTGCTTAAAAATAATATTTCAACATGTTTTCTGATTATAAAAGTAATACATTATTATTGTGGAAAATTTGGGAAACAGAAACTAGAAGGTATAAATAAGAAAATAAAAGCCATCCTAAATCCCACCACTCAGAATAACCACTGTTAATATTCTATGCATTTTAACATAATTGAGATCATAGTTTGCATATAGCTTTTCCCACTGACCATGACATCATAAACACTTATCAAGCCTTTAAAATGCTTCTTTTTAAAAGATTTTATTTATTTATTTGGGAGAGAGAAAGAGAGTGCAGGGAGAGGAGTAGAGGGAGAAGGAGAGAGAATTTCAAACAGACTCTGCACTGAGTGCGGAGCCCAACTCGGGGCTGGATCTTATGACCCTGAGATCATGACCTGAGCTGAAATCAAGAGTCAGACACTTAATCAACTGAGCCACACAAGCACCCCTAAAATGCTTCTTAAGTGTTGTTTTTAATGAATGGGTACTTTACATGAAAGAAGATCCATAGTTTACATAACATATCTTCTATTGTTACGTAAGTTGTTTTAAAACAATGACTTTACACATAAAATTTCTTCTGCTCACTAGATTCTTTTGTTAGGATAATTTCCCAGAAATAGAATTATAATGGCAAAGAATATGAGTATTTTTAAGACTCCTGATATGTAATATTTTTATAGAACTGTTATGGTGCCATATTCTCTGTTTAACCTTCGAGTCTTCTCTTCTCACACATTGCCGATAACCTGCAGTATTTTCTGACACTGTGTGAATGACTATGGCCACCCACTTTGGGCTATTGGTGCCAATCAGCCAGTCAACAAGGGCCTTTGACCTTGATTTAGACCCTTTGATAGAATAAGAAGTGAAAGTTATGGTTGTGTTTCATAGACATTTATAATCTAAGTGAGATAACAAATTAAAGCATATGGTAAAATTAACAAACTACTCAAGACAGTATCTCTGTTATCTTCCTTTATAAGCCACATCCTTCATTAGGAATCTAAGGTCTCTACAACATAGTTTCTCCATGATTAGCCTGAGCTTTAAACTGAGCCTGAACCTCAAACTGCTCTGGGCTTCTGGAGAATTTATTATCCTGTCTTCTCAGTGAATGGCACCATGAGACTCCAACAGTTTCTAATCCCCCACAATCTTCTGGATAATGACAATAATGGTGATGATGCCTAACAGTTATCAAGCAATTTACCTTGTGCCAGGCAGAGTTAAACACTTGATGTGCAGTATCACATTTTATCTGCTCCAGGTCTTTGTGAGGTGATAGTATTATCCATATTTTATGAATGATAAAAAATGGGGCTTAGAGTGATTAAGCGATTTCCCCCAAGGTCACACAATAGACAGGGACAGAGCTATTATAACAACCCGAGTCTGTCAGTCCATGGCTCATTATCTTGAACACAATGCCATATAGCCTCTCATGCTGGAAGGGCCGAGAGGCTGAGCCACTGCTGGGAAATGTTCCCCAGCCAGACTCTCTAGCCAGAGTCTAGCTGCTCTTTGCAAAGGCAATTCCAGACAAAGGATTTTGCTGTGTTTGTGGCCACAGTGTCAGGAGCTGCTATCCTTAGTGTCTCTTGTCAGGAGTGTTACTGGTTGAGAGTGCTCCCAGGGGACTCACCTATCAGAGCATTTCTCAGAGACACTTTGATGTCTGCTGGAGTCTGGCTTTCTGAGCTCTCAACACCTGCACATTTAGCCTTACTTTTAGCATCACTTCTGGGAGAGCATCTTACAGTTTTTACACCTGCAGTTCTGCATTAATTCACAACTCTTGGGAGGAATGAAGGAAGCCACAAAGCCCCTGTATCAAGCAAGGCCTGAGTGTCCACATCCATGGCTAATGGTGAGCACTTGTCCCTCTCCAGGAAGCCCTTTTCAGAATTGCAAAGTTGTAGAATATTAAAGACCTATCAATCTCTCCTTTCAATATTAAAATCCACACCACGTGTAGACTTGACAAAAGCCCCCAATTCCTCTTTTAGTGCCCTTCTAGTGGGCTTGCAGCACATATGGAAATTGGGCTTCAGGAATATTTTCCCAAGCCAGATAGGCAAATTCAACTCTTTCACCTGGATCCCATGGAGGAGATACTAGGTCTAAGCATTGTAGGAACTCAAAGAAGATGCCAATAATGGGTGCAATGACCAGAGAAGATTCCTTGGAGTAGGTGAATCTAGAGGTGAGTCTTCAAAATGGCTAGGATTAGAACAGCTGGGCTTAAATAAGGAGGACATTCTGAGAGAGAGGACCCTCATGCAAGATGTCAGCATAGAAGAAATTGCATGTACCGGAATGTGAGAAAGTTGGGCTGACAGCAGGTCCATGCTATATGCATGGAGATTACTTAGCCTTCTCTTTTGTTGCTTATGCCCCACAGCTGCTCTATGTAATGTACTATTTACAAGGCCAATGCTGAGCATCTCTGGATGTGACAGCTCTTACATTACTGCTTCTTCTAGGCAGATCTTGGCAGAAATTGCCTTGGAAATAGCAGCCCCCTCTGAATGTTTCTTTTGCAAGAAAGCTAGCTAACTGCTTACTCGGCACTTTCTAGTTATTATTGAGACAGGTGTTTTAGGTTTTTCTTTCTTGTGATTTTTTGTTTGTTCGTTTGTTTGCTTGCAGATGTCAGAAATTCAAAATAGCCCAAGGGGAATGTATTGGCTTGTGTAACCAAAAGAAAAGTTCAGCTTAGATTTCGGGAATGGCTTGATTTAGGAACTCAAGGTTTCCTTGTTTCTATCTTGCAACTCTTCATCCTTCCATTTTGGCTAACAGAGTCTGGCCATATTGATGTGCCTGGAAGCTTCAGACATTCTCCCTTATAGGTCCAAACACAGGAAACAGAAGATTTTATCTTACTGGTCAATTTGAAAAAGTATCCTCGGCCTGACTGTCACTGAACTGAGTTGCACCACAAGCCTAACTCAGAACCAAGTCCTGGGGCAAAGGAGGTAAGATGCTCTGATGGGTCAACCCTGAGTCATATGCTCACCCTTGAAAGGAGAGATGGAGTACATCCACCCCAACCATATGGACTGAGTAGAGAACATGTATGATTCCCAAGAGGAAAACTGGGATGATGTTAACAGAAAAGTGGCAAGTATAGGCTAAGTGGTAAAAAACAACCTATGATTACTATAGTGAGTCTCTGAATCTCCACGTATTAAGAACTGGTGTTTTCCTTGGAAGACACTTTAGTGTTACCTGGATTCCCTAGCAAGCCATATAGCCATCCTGCTCTTTGATGGATGTACCTGCTTCACATGGCCACTGCAAACATCCCAGAAGTCACAGCCAGGATTGAAGAGTCACTTCAATCTCACCGGGAGGATGTAATGGATGCTCTGGATATGCTTTGGATCTGGTGAGAGGGAAAGGAGAATAAGTTTATAATCTGACCTTACTTTGTTGGAAGTAAAGATGCTTAACTTACCCTCTTGGAGGCATCTTTGTCAGAAGATAGTACAGTGCTTAAGACCATTGCCCTCCAGGGGCGCCTGGGTGACTCAGTTGGTTAAGCATCTGCCTTTGGCTCAGGTCATGATCCTGGGGTCCTGGGATTGAGCCCTGTGTCAGCCCCATTTTGGGCTCCCTGCTCAGCAGGGAGTCTTCTTCTCCCTCTGCCCCCCTCCTTTCTCTCCCCCTGCTAGTGGTCTCTCTCAGATACATAAATAACAATCTTAAAAAAAAAAAAAAGAACGTTGGCCTCTGAAATCAGACTGCCTGGGTTTGAACCTGTTTTTTTCAATATCAATAAACCTCCATTTTCTTTCTCTACAAGGGTGTCCTGAGGATTCATGAAATTATGCCTGTGAAGTACTTGACACAGTGCATAGCATATAACTAAGTGTGTATAGAATACAAGTTAAATACTCTTTACTGTAGCAGGTGATGTCACAACAGCTGGTGCTCAGGAGGGCCTATCTAGAAGCATGCGAAGTGCAGGGCATATTTTCTTTTATTGGATATGAAAACCTTCTTTCCATCCCCACTTTATTTCCTGAGGGGTGAGCAAGTCTGGCTAGAATCTTTGTATATGCTCTCTGACAACTAATGGCTTTTGGGGGTCACTGCAAAACCCCTTTTTCCCTCCCACACCAGTCAGTCCTAGAGTCTTGCCTGTTCTATCTCTAAAATATTTCTTGAATCTGACCTCACTCTTCACTGGCCCTGCCCCAGCTCTAGTTCACAATCCTCTCTCTCCTGTCTGGTTAAATCAGAAATTTTTCTAACTTAGTTCCCTGTCTCACATGTCTTTCTATCTGGTCTGCTCCTTTCCTTTGCTCCTTTCCCTTGCCTACACAATAATGTCCTAATTCCTTAGCAAGGCATTATTTAAAGACCTTTTCAGTCTGATTCCAGCCTGCCCTTCCATCTGCAAAATCTCTCCCACAAAACATCTATTACAGCCATAGCTGCTGATGTTCACTCTTCCCTAAAAACTCCATGCCCCAGCACCCCTGCAGGCTTTTGCCCACACTGTTTTTGCTGGCTGTCTGCCCTTACCTCTTCTCTGCTTGGCTAATTTCTGCATATTTTTTAAAGTTCAGCTCTTCTCCCCTGGGTCCCTGTTCCTGTGCTTCCATAGCTAGATGTACATGCTATTACTGTACATTTATCACACTATTTAACAATTGGCTGTGTACCTATCTCTACTCCTATATGCACGATAAATTCATGGAAGAAAAGGAACATGGTTTATGCATTTTTATATACCCAGGGCCTAGAAAAGTGTTCAAAAGCAGAGCTTATTTTCTGCAATGAGTATCTGTTCTTAGGTTGTAAATTAAGAAGGGTAAAATGCGCTTCTATGCATTTCTCTTATTACAGCACCATTCTGAGTGGTTCTTCTGACTTTTTCTTCCCTTTTTTCAATATATTTTAAATTATATAGTAATAAGAAATACAGGAATCCATTCTTATTCTTAAAAATATATATTAATTCCTTCTGCCAAGGTAACCACTGTTATTAGGTTGGTGGATATTCTTCAGGACTTCTCAAAAATTATTTATTTAAAATAACAGCTTTATTTAGATATAATCCACATACAGTGAAATTCACTCCTTTAAAATGTACAATTCGGCAGTTCTTAGCATTTTCACAGTTATGAAACCATCACCAATATCTAATGTTAGAACATTTTATCATTAGCAGTCACTCCCCATTTTTTTTCCCCATCAGCCCTTAATAACCACTAATATACTTTGTCTTGGTGGATTCTCCTATTCTGGATATCTCATGTAAATGGAATTGTACAATAAGCGTTCTGTGTCTGACTTATATTATTTAGAATAATGTTTTCCAGGTTCATCCATTTTGCAGCATGTATCAGTACTTCATTCCTTTTATGGCAGAATAATATTCTATTTTTAGATATAACATATTTGTTTATCTATCAGTTGAAAGAAATTTGGGTTGCTTCCACTTTCTCACTATTGTGAATGATACCTTATGAACATTCCTGTACAAATTTTTGTGTGGACATGTGTTTTCACTTCTCCTGGGTATGTGCCTAGGAGTGGAACTGCTGGGTCACATGGTAACTCTATGTTTAAAAGGTTGAGGAATTGCTAAATTTTTCCATAGCAGCTTCAACATTTCACATTCCCACCAACAATGTATGAGGATTCAAACTTTTCTACATCTTTATCACCACTTGTTCTTGTTTGTGTTTTTCACTATACTCATTGTAGTGAGTGTAAAGCATTATCTCATTGTGGTTTTGAGTTATGTTTCCATAATGACTAATAATCTTGAGAATCTTTCATGTACTTATTATCCATTTGTATATCTTCTTTGGAGAAATATTTATTCAAATGCTTTGTCTATTTTTAAATTGGTTATTTGTCCTTTCATTGAGTTGTAAGCATTCTTAATATAATCTGGATACAAGACCATTTTCAGATATGATTTATAAATATTTTTTTCACAACCTTTTTATATACATTTAAATATATATGTATTCATTTTTGTGCTTATATTTATATATGTAAAGATTTAAATATGTTTCTCTTTTATAAATATGGGATTATATTGTTTGTATTGTTGTGTAGATATCTTTCCCATTGTACATGTAAATCTACCTCATTATTTCAATTGCCAAATAGATATACATTTAACCATTCCCCTGATGATGGGCATTTTGGTGAGTATCAACATTTTTACTATTATGAACAGTGCTCTAGTGAGCATCCCTATAAAGGTCCCTTTCCACACAAGTGTAATTATCTCTCTAGGATACCTTGAAGAAGAATCACTGAGTTTAAGGTTTTCTGCATTTTACATTTTAATACATACTATCAAAATGTCTATTGGAAAGGCTGCACAAATACACTTTCACAATAACAGTATATGAGAATATCATGTCCTTGTATACTGGCCAATATTCACATTTAAGTATTCTTGCCAGGTGATGAGCAAAAATGGTACCTAACTATTGTTTTAACTTGCATGAAGTTTGGAACTCTCTCTGGGACAGTGTGGTCTCAGGACCCTCCAGGGGTCACAGAAAGACCGGGGGTGCCTGAATGCGGCAGAGCTCCAAGGTATCAGAGCGGGGAAGCCAGCTGCAGAGACAGAGCTGAGGAGTGGGCTCTCAGCTCGGGGTTGCCATAAACTGTGATCCATGGCACAGTTGGGCCACTGCTCTTCAGGCAGGGACCCAACAAGTGGCAGATCCGGGGAGACTCCCCTTCCTCCCCCGGGAGAAGCAGCGCGGGAGCACACCGCAGGGATCTTCTGGGTTTGGGGACTCCAATGGTGTCATGTGCCAGAGATAGAAATACCCCATCACAGGCCGGGTGAGCACAGAGTGCGGCCGGAGACTGGGGAGACGGGAGTGATTGACTGCTTTTCTCTGGGGGCGCACTGAGGAGTGGGGCCCTGAGTTCTCGGCTCCTCTGGGGTGGAGATTGGGAGGCTGCCATTTTCACTCTCATCTTCCAAAGCTGTACGGAAAGCTTGCAGGGAACAAAATCTCCCAAGAGCAAACCTGAGCAGATTACTTAGCCTGGACCAGGCAAGGGCGGGACAATTCTGCCTCCAGCAAAGACATTTGGGAACCACAGCAACAGGCCCCTCCCCCAGAAGATCAGCACGAACAGCCAGCAAGCTAAGACCAAGTTTACCGATCAATGAGAATGGCAGAACTCCAACACTAGGGGAATACTGCACATAGAATTCATGGCTTTTTTCCCATGATTTTTTAGTCTTTCAAAGTTAATTTTTTTAATTTTCTTTTTTTTTGAATTTTTCTTTTTCCATTTTTCAAACAACATCTTATCAATACATTTTTTAAAAATCTTTTTTATTTTTCATTTTTAGAGTCATATTCTATCCCTTCATTGTAGTTAACCTTATTTTTGGTATATATACAAGTTGTTCTCTCTAAAATTTTGGGATACAGTTTCTTCTAACAGACCAAAATATACCCTAAATCTCTAGTGTATGGCTTTGTTCTAGTCTCGTGCCGATCACATTCTCTCCCCCCCATTTTTTTTAAATTTCTCTTCTTTCTTTTTTCAACCAACTTCTCATAAATTCCTTTTATAAAATCTTTTATAATTTTCATTTTTACAGTCATATTCCATCCCTTCATCGTATTTACCCTTATTTTTGTACGTATATGTTTTTCTTTCTTAAAATTTTGGGAGGCAGTTTCTTCTAACAGACCAAAATAAGCCGAAAATCTAGTGTGTGACACTGATCTGTTCACCAGCCTGAACATATTTGATCATATTCTTTTTTTTTTTTCTTCTTTCCCTTCATTTTCCCCCAGTTTCAGGTCTCCTCTGATTTGTTTAGTGTATATTTTTCTGGGGTCATTGTTACCCTGTTAGCATTTTGTTCTCTCATTCATCTATTCTGCTCTGGGCAAAATGAAAAGATGGAAAAAATCACCTCAAAAAAAAGAACAAGAGGCAGTACCGACTGCCAGGAACATAATCAATATGGATATTAGTAAGATGCCGGAACTAGAGTTCAGAATAATGATTTTAAAGATATTAGCTGGAAGTGAAAAAAGCATGGAAGATACTAGAGAAACCCTTTCTGGAAAAATAAAAGAACTAAAATCTAACCAAGTCGAAATCAAAAAGGCTATTAATGAGGTGCAATCAAAAATGGAGGCTCTAACTGCTAGGATAAATGAGGCAGAAGAGAGAATTAGTGATATAGAAGACCAAATGATGGAAAATAAAGAAGCTGAGAAAAAGAGAGAAACAACTACTGGATCATGAGGGCAGAATTTGAGAGACAAGCTATACCATAAGACGAAACAACATTAGAATAATTGGGATCCCAGGGGATGAAGAAAGAGAGAGAGGGGCAGAAGGTATATTGGAGCAAATTATAGCAGAGAACTTCCCTAATGTGGGGAAGGAACAGGCATCAAAGTCCAGGAGGCACAGAGAATCCCCCTCAAAATCAATAAATATAGGTCAACAACCCATCTAATATAAAACTTGCAAGTCTCAGAGACAAAGAGAAAATCCTAAAAGTAGCTTCTGACAAGAGGTCTGTAACCTACAATAGTAGAAACATTAGATTGGAAACAGACCTATCCACAAAACCTGGCAGGCCAAAAAGGACTGGCATGATATATTCAGAGCACTAAGTGAGAAAAATATGCACCAAGAATACAATATCAAGCTAGGCTGTCATTGAAAAAAGAAGGAGAGATAAAAAGCTTCCAGGAAAAAACGAATACTAGAAAAATTTGCAAACACGAAACCAGCCCTCCAAGAAATATTGAAAGGGGTCCTCTTAAGCAAAGACAGAGCCTAAAAGTAACATAGACCAGAAAGGAACACAGACAATGTACAGTAACAGTCACCTTACAGGAAATACATTGGCACTAAATTCATATCTTTCAATAGTTACCCTGAATGTAAATGGGCTAAATGCCCCAATCAAAAGACACAGGCTATCAGATTGGATAAAAAAAAAACAAGACCCATCAATATGCTGTCTGCAAGAGACTCATTTTAGACCCAAAGACACCTCCAGATTAAAAATGAGGGGGTGGAAATCCATTTACTATGCTAATGGATACCAAAAGAAAGCTGGGGTGGCAATCCTTATATCAGACAAATTAGATTTCAAACCAAAGACTATAATAAGAGATGAGGAAGGACACTATATTATAATTAAAGTGTCTATCCAACAAGAACATATAACAATTTTAAATATCTATACCCCTACCATGGGAGCAGCCAATTACATAAGCCAGATAATAAAAAAATTAAAGAAACACATTGACAACAATACAATAATAGTAAGGGACTTTAACACCCCCCTCAATGAAATGGACAGATCATCTAAGCAAAAGATCAACAAGGAAATAAAGACTTTAAATGACACACTGGAACAAATGGACTTCACAGATATATTCAGAGCATTCCATCCCAAAGCAACAGAGTACATGTTCTTCTCTAGTGCCGATGGAACATTCTCCAGAATAGATCACATCCTAGGTCATAAATCAGGTATCAACAGGTACCAAAAGATTGGGATCATTCCCTGCATATTTTCAGACCACAATGCTTTGAAACTACAACCCAATCACAAGAGGAAAGTTGGAAAGAACTCAAATACATGGAGGCTAAAGAACATCCTACTAACGAATGAATGGGGAAATTAAAGAAGAATTTAAAAAATTAATGGAAACAAATGAAAATGAAAACACAATAGTTCAAAATCTTTGGGATACAGCAAAGGCAGTCCTAAGAGGAAAGTATATAGCAATACAAGCCTTTCTGAAGAAGCAAGAAAGGTCTCAAATACACAACCTAACCCTACACCTAAAGGAGCTGGAGAAAGAACAGCAAATAAAGCCTAAACCCAACAGGAGAAGAGAAATCATAAAGATCAGAGCAGAAACCAATGTAATAGAAACCAAAAGAACAGTAGAACAGATCAACGAAACTAGGAGCTGGTTCTTTGAAAGAATTAACAAGATTGATAAACCCCTGGCCAGACTGATCAAAAAGAAAAGAGAAAGGACCCAAATTAATAAATTCATGAAAGAGGAGAGATCACAATCAACACCAAAGAAATACAAACAATTATAAGAATATATTATGAGCAACTCTATGCCAGCAAATTAGATAATCTGAAGTAATGGATGCATTCCTAGAGATGTATAAACTACCAAAACTGAACCAGGAAGAAATAGAAAACCTGAACAGACCTATAACCACTAAGGAAATTGAAGCAGTCATCAAAAATCTTCCAACAAACAAAAGCCCAGGGCCAGATGGCTTCCCAGGGGAATTCTACCAAACATTTAAAGGAGAATTAATACCTATTCTTCTGAAACTGTTCCAAAAAATAGAAATGGAAGGAAAACTTCCAAACTCATTTTATGAGGCCACCATTACCTTGATCCCAAAATCAGACAAAGACCCCATCAAAAGGGAGAATTATAGACCAATATCCCTGATGAACATGGATGCAAAAATTCTCACCAAAATACTAGCCAATAGGATCCAACAGGACATTAAAAGGATTATTCACCACGACCAAATGGGATTTATCCCTGGGCTGCAAAGTTGGTTCAACATCCACAAATCAATCAACGTGATACAATACATTAATAAAAGAAAGAACAAGAACCATATGATCCTCTCAATAGATGCAGAAAAAGCATTTGACAAAGTACAGCACCTTTCTTGATTAAAAGTCTTCAGGGTGTACGGATAGAGGGTACATACCTCAATATCATAAAAGCCATCTATGAAAAACCCATAGCGAATATCATTCTCAATGGGGAAAAACTGAGAGCTTTCCCCCTAAGGTCAGGAACACGGCAGGGATGTCCACTATCACCACTGCTCTTCAACACAGTATTAGAAGTCCTAGCTACAGTAATCAGACAACAAAAAGAAATAAAAGGCATCTGAATCAGCAAAGAAGAAGTCAAACTCTCACTCTTTGCAGATGATATGATACTTTATGTGGAAAACCCAAAAGACTGCACCCCAAAACTTTTAGTACTCATACAGGAATTCAGTAAAGTGGAAGGATATAAAATCAATGCACAGAAATCAGTTGCATTTCTATACACCACCAACAAGACGGAAGAAGGAGAAATTAAGGAGTCGATCTCATTTACAATTGCATCCAAAATCATTTGATACCTAGGAATAAATCTAACGAAAGAGGCAAAGAATCTGTACTCGGAAAACTATAAAACACTTATGAAAGAAATTGAGGAAGACACAAAGAAATGGAAAAATGTTCCATGCTCATGGATTGGAAGAACAAATATTGTGAAGATGTCAATGCTACCTAGAGCAATCTACACATTTAATGCAATCCCTATCAAAATACCATCCACTTTTTTCAAAGAAATGGAACAAATAATCCTAAAATTTGTATGGAACCAGAAGAGATAGCCAGAGGAATGTTGAAAAAAAAAGCAAAGCCGGTGGCATCACAATTCTGGACTTTATGCTCTATTACAAAGCTGTAATCATCAAGACAGTATGGTACTGGCACAAAAACAGACACATAGATCAATGGAACAGACTAGAGAGCCCAGAAATGGACCCTCAACTCCATTGTCAACTAATCTTTGGCAAAGCAGGAAAGAATGTCCAATGGCAAAAAGACAGTCTCTTCAACAAGTGGTGTTGGGAAAATTGGACAGCCACATGCAGAAGAATGAAACTGGATCATTTCCTTACACCACACACAAAAATAGACTCAAAATGGATGAAAGACTTAAATGTGAGACAGGAGTCCATCAAAATCCTAAAGGAGAACACAGGCAGCAACCTCTTTGACCTCAGCCACAGCAACTTCTTCCTAGACACATCGCCAAAGGCAAGGGAACCAAGGGCAAAAATGAACTCTGGGGACTTCATCAAGATAAAAAGCTTTTGCATAGCAAAGGAAACAGTCAACAAAACCAAAAGACAACCGACAGAATAGGAGCAGATATTTGCAAATGACATATCAGATAAAGGGCTCGTATCCAAAATCTCTAAAGAACTTATCAAACTCAACACCTAAAGAACAAATAATCCAATCAAGAAATGGGCAGAAGACATGAACAGACATTTTTCCAAAGAAGACATCCAAATGGCCAACAGACACCTGAAAAAGTGCTCAACATCGGTCGGCATCAATGAAATCCAAATCAAAACCTTAGTGAGATACCACCTCACACCAGTCAGAATGGCTAAAATTAACAAGTTAGAAAACAACAGATTTTGGCGGGGATGTGGAGAAAAGGGACCCCTCCTACACTGTTGGTGGGAATGCAAGCTGGTGCAGCCACTCTGGAAACATTATGGAGGTTCCTCAAACAGTTGAAAATAGAGCTACCGTATGACCCAGCAATTGCACTACTGGATATTTACCCCAAAGATATAAATGTAGTTATCTGAAGGGGTACGTGCACCCCAATGTTTATAGCAGCAATGTCCATAATAGCCAAACTATGGAAAGAGCCAAAACGTCTATCAACAGATTAATGGATAAAGAAGATGTGATATATATATATATATATACACAATGGAATGTTATGCAGCCATCAAAAAAACCCGAAATCTTGCCATTTGCAATGACGTGGATGGAACTAGAGGGTATTATGCAATGCAAAATAAGTCAATCAGAGAAAGACATGTATCATATGATCTCACTGATATGAGGAATTCTTAATCTCAGGAAACAAACTGAGGGTTGCTGGAGTGGTGGGAGGTGGGAAGGATGGGGTGGCTGGGTGACAGATGTTAGGGAAGGTATGTGCTATGGTAAGTGCTATGAACTGTGTAACACTGTTGAATTGCAGAACTGTACCTCTGAAACAAATAATACATTATAGGTTAAAAAAAAAAAGATAGTGGAAGGGAAAAATGAAGGGGGGGAAATCGGAGGGGGAGATGAACCGTGAGAGATTATGGACTCTGAGAAACAAACTGAGGGTTCTGGAGGGGAGGGGGTTGGGGGAATTTGTTAGCCTGGCGATGGGTATTAAAGAGGGCACGTATTGCATGGAGCACTGGGTGTTATACTCAAACAGTGAATCTTGATACACTACATCAAAAACTAATGATGTAATGTATGGTGATTAACATAGCATAATAAAATAAAATTTGAAAATTTAAAATTATATTATAAAAGAACTTGCATGAAGTTGTTTTGATATCATGATTTCCATAACTTCTATTAATTGGTGTTCAGAATAGAATCTGTCTCATTTAATTCTGTAGATCTCTCCTTCACATGGGAGCCCGTTCGTGACATGGAAAAGAAATGATAGATGGGCTGGAATAGTCTGGATTTATATTCTAACTGTTATGTATGGTGAGGCCAGCTTGAGAAAAACATGGTTCTTAAAAGACTTTCCATTGAATTTAGAGCTGACCAGACTTTTAACCACAATCCAGAGATTTTTAGTTTCACAAAGATGTGGCATTTTATTTTAATAAAGCTATCTACAGTGCTCCCTTTTGGAGTGACTTTTCAAAAGCATCTTTGTCAGTAGAGAGCTTTTATTAGCTAATGTAACCTTGCTGTACTCCATGTTAGCAAAGAGAGAAAAGAAATGTCCTTGGGTACCGAATATGGGAAGTTGTGCAAAAATTCTCAAGGGGAAAGAATTTGTTCAGCTTTTTGAAGCTACATTTGTCACTCTGTTGTATCTTAACTAAATGTAATGAAGTTTTCCAATGCTAATGTCCAGAAGGTAAAGGTTTATCAGATTATGCTTCCAAACTGACAGTTGGATGAAAAGAAATCACAGGGGATTAATATGGAGAGACCAGGTAGAAGTGTGGGCATGATAGTTTGGATAGGCTCAAGTATAAATGTCTGTGGTCTGAGCCCCTAAAAACAGGGTGTTAGGCAAGAATATCTAGGAGTAAGAGTAATAGCCTTGGCTATGGAATGTGGCAGCTAGCTAATGAGGACTTAATCTGATCCACTACTGATAACTGAGCAGTGCTAATAAACTGCAGGATCATGGGGCAGACATACATATTGTGGGTTCTGGGCACAGTCAGGTGTTGGGTTAATGGTATGATTCCAGTAATCAGTCCACTGATGCAAGTGCTCATTCAGTAATCAGAGAGTGTGGACAGGATCTTACACAGGTGTCAAGACACTGGAAAGCAGATTGGGATTCTGGGACAGGTCCACTGCAGTGTGGGAACTGATGTGTTGTCGGGACAAAGCCCCCTGACCTTGGTTAACATGGTAGGAATGGTGAAAGTTGTATCTCAAAGTGAATCTATACAAAATCTTCAACTGAATGGCTTAATTTCAAAACCCATGAACAGACCAGGTGGGGCAACTAATGCCTCTTCTGTTTTGTTAGGGACTGGCTCACAAACTGAGGAAGGCACTTAATTCATACTGTGGACTTACTGAAGAGTCACTGGAGAAGGCAGGAAGGACATTCTGACAGCACTGTCCCTGAATCCCCAGATAACACTATAAATTATCTCTCATCTTTGCTGAGAAGTGGTAGGTAGTGGTACTTGATGTCTATTAGACTCCAATTCAATTTTGAGGTCCATAATTCAATGAGGATAGATATAAAAAGGGTTCCTTTTTCATCAAAAGGGTAATTACATAGTTATCAGTGTGCTGGGAGGATGAGAGCTTATGGATTTTTCATAAAATCATAAGTTCATAAGGGGCTGGGTGAAGTCATTTCATTCTGTCTTCGAGCAGGGCTGAATTTAATTCATCCTTGATGGATGGGACACTGTTTAAGAAAGATCTCTAGAGAATAATAGTTGACAACCTTCAGTATTTTAGCTATCCTCTATTGTGACATTCTTTCTATCTTAGTGAATATGTTGACATACAATGGAAGTTCATAGTCTTTTGTGTCCTTTTTGGGTAGAAAGGACAGTGCTGGGCGCCTGGGTGGCTCAGTTGGTTAAGCGACTGCCTTCAGCTCAGGTCGTGATCCTGGAGTCCCGGGATCGAGTCCCGCATCGGGCTCCCTGCTCAGCAGGGAGTCGGCTTCTCCCTCTGACCCTCCCCCCTCTCATGTGCTCTCTCTCTCATTCTTTCTCTCAAATAAATAAATAAAATCTTAAAAAAAAAAGAAAGAACAGTGCTGTAAGTGTCCCTCATTTTCATTAATTCAGAGAACACTATTGGATACCTATTCTGTGCTAGATGTCAGTGATACAAGGGTGAAGCAGTAGAAAAGACATTTGATTCTTGTTGATATTTAGCTGAAAGGCACATGATGGATAATAATCACCAAATAAATAAGTGATTACAAGTTGTAATAAATGCTATAAAGGGAATAAAGTGCTGCTATAGAAAGGAGCAAAAGGAAGCTAAGGCCTAGTTTAGATGAGTGGACAGAGGACTTATAAGTAGAGACTTATAAGTGACATTTACTACAAGCCCTGAGGTATAAAAGGTTACAGCATTTTAGCATGGAGAGAAGAGTGTTCTTGACAGAGGGAGCAGAATGTGCAAAGGCCCTGAAGTAGAAAGACCATGGTGTGTTTGAGATATTGAAGAGGTCAGTATAGCTAGAGCAGAGTGGTCAGGGAGAGGCTGGCATGCAGTAAGGTTAGGGAAGGAACTAAGGGGCCAAGTAATATCTGACCTTGTAAGCAATAATGGGGAATTTGGATTTTATTAAAATAGAATGTTTTTAATAAATCACCTGGCTGCTGCGTGGCAAATGAATGAGAAGTGGGAAAATCAGAATAGACAGACCATTTAGGAGGTAATCTGTTGGTGTTGGTGCTTTGGACTGTGTTAGTGGCAGTGAAAATGGATGGAGATATTTTTGAGATACACTTAAGGGTCTCATTGATGGGTTGGATGTAGTACAAAGGTAAAGGGAAGGCATCAATTGAAGGCTGACATCTTGGATTCTGGGTGGAGGAACTGGTAAGATGGTAGTTTCATCTAGTAGCTGGAAAACAGTTCAGGAGTAGATTTGTAGAGGGAAGGATGGGAATTGAAAGTTTGCATCTGCTCATGTTAAGTTTGAGATATCTGTGAAACATACAAGTAAAACTGTTAACTCGAAGTCTGAAGTTCAGAGAAGTTGACACTGGAGAAATACATTTGGATATTAGTCTGATAATAAAAGCTATGGGAAGAGAATAAGATCATGGAAGGAAGAGGAAAGAGAAGGAAAGGGGGCCGAGGAATAAACTGAGGAACTCTAATATACCCCCATAGCCTTTAGAAGAAGGAGTTGAGTAGAGAGAGCACCATACTGAAAAGCATGTAGGTTCTGATTACGTTGGGCAAATCATTGCTTGTCTCTGACTGTCAGTATCTGCATTTTTAAAATAGGCAATTTAAGCTCTAAATTCTCTTCAATTGCCAATATTCTGTCATTCATTTCTTAAGACAGTATTAGGCTCATTTTCCAATTACTTTGGCAATTATCTGTAACTTCCTCTACTTACCTAGAATTAGCATTCTCAGAATACCCTTTTCTAATTCACAATTCTAATTCTAGGTCTATTAACATCCCTCTACATTTTGCCCCTCCTCTGCCAAGTTGTGATTCCTTGGGCAGTTTGTGCTGTTACATTCCAGTTCAATTTGGTGGGGGGTGGAGTCTATGTCACAATGGAGATTGATATTGGTAGGCTTCCTTTTTCATTAAAAATGTGCCTCTTTATTTTTGCCATTCCTATTCAACTGAATTTTCCGGTTTTTTTAAATCAGCTTTAGAAATTTGAGGAGTGCAAGGGCCCCTGGGTGTCTCAATTGGTTGAGCGTCTGACTCTTGGTTTTGGCTCCAGTCATGGTCTCAGGGCCATGAGATCAAGCCCCACAGAGTGCTCCGAGTCTGCTTGAGATTCTCTCCTTCTCCTTCTACCCCTCCCCCAACTCTCTCTAAATTGATAAAAAGATAAATCAAATCAAATCTTTAAAAAAAAAAAGAAATTTGAGGAGTGCAAGTGGGCATTTTGTTTGGCCTATTTAATGTTTGTGTTTGGTCCAGATCATAAAGCAAACCAAATTGATGGCCACTGCTCAGTAGCCAATAGGACTTTTAACCTAGTTGAAATTTGGGTTGAAAGATGAATTCCCAACTGCAATGCAATGGATGTCTTTGTAGCAAATGAAGTTTCAGAGCATTGTTTAAGGATCTCAGGGTGATATCTGTTCTAGATATCTTTTTTTAAAAAAAAATTAACTCTGTTAAATTATTCATGTTGGAAAGATATCTTAACAAAGTGCCTTTGCAGGGCGCCTGGGTGGCTCAGTCCTTAAGTGTCTGCCTTTGGCTCAGGTCATGATCCTGGGGTCCTGGGATCGAGCCCCACATCGGGCTCCCTGCTCAGCGGGAAGCCTGTTTCTCCCTCTCCCACTCCCCCTGCTTGTGTTCCCTCTCTGGTCATCTCGGCAAAGAAGGAGCACAATTACAGTGATGACAATCTTCCTGTCATAGATAAAGCCTTGTCAGCAATTTATTTCTTCTACATGTCCCTATTTTCAGGATTCAGGACTCTAGTCATGACTGATATGGTTATTAGAGAAAGAAGAGGTTAGATTAAATGAAAACAGTTATTACTTATTACATCTGGGTGATTTGGCTAAATTAACAGTAGTCTTAAATGCATAATACAGAAAGTGGTAAAAAAGGTGTGAACCAGTAACATAATTGTGCTTAAATGAAATGGGACATTATCAATCTAATTTTGTATTTTTTTCAGATTTTAGAGCTCTACCTGGAAATCCTTTCAAATTCTCCAAAATAGAACTGGCTTGGGTCAGCCTCAATATTTGTGTTTATATGAGGTAAACATTTCCAAATTGTATTATGTGAGTTTGGCTGTATTATTTGCCCTTCCCCTTTCCCACCTGTATTGAGTTGAATATAGTCCTCCATAAAAAGTTATATGCAAGACCTAACCCCAGTACCTGTGGATATTACCCTGTTTCCCTGTTTGGAGAAAGAGTCTTTGCAGATGCAATTAAATGAAAGATCAGTAGATGAAATCATCCTGGATTAACTGGGTGGGCCCTAAAGCCAATGGTAAGTGTCCTTATAAGACACACAGGATATAAGACCATGTGAAGACTGAGGCAGAGATTGCAGTGATTTGTCTATAAGCCCAGGGACACAATGACTGTAGCAATCACCACAAGGTAGGAGAGAATTATGGAAAAGAGTCTCCCTCAGAGCCTCTAGAAGCTTGCTCACACCGGGATTTAGATTCTTGATCTCCAGAATTGTAAGATAATACCTTTCTATTATTTTGAGCCACCTATTTGTGGTAATTTGCTACAACAACTCTAGGAAACTAATATACCACCTTCTATTAGATATTTTGTAGGCCGCAGCATGATGGAGTAGAAAGGCATTGGAGTTAGAATTAGGAAACATAGTTTCTAAGCTTAAGGCTGCTATTGATAGCTGTGTGATCTTGGGTGTGTCACAGCCTCTGTGTGACCTTGGATGTGTCATAACATCTGACCCATAAAATGAAGACTTGGAAATCCCTTTCAAGTCCTTCTAGGTCTACTTTTATTATCCTACTTAAAGAAACAAACTAGAAAACTGTACAAAACATAAAATAATGCTTTTTGGAGAGTGGACAACAGGGAGCGTAGGAGTGTATTCACTGAGAAAAGAGAGAGAGAGAGAAAAAAAGATGAGCCCTAAGATTATTCTAGCTTTTGCTTCCAGGCACTTTATGTACTGTATCCCAGAGATGGGGAACCAAAGCAAAGCCCAGTGGTATTGCTTAGTTGAAAAGAAAAATGTTGGAATTTGTGGAGGACAAGGGCACAGAAATTTGTGGTTACAGAGTGCCAGGGAGGAGAGAATTATGCAGAAAGACAGCTCCAAAAATCTGCATAGTATTTCCCTTGAATTGTTGCTGGATACTAAGATGTAAATGCATATGGTGAAATTTAACAATGTTGGACAATGGAGTGACTGGGTAGTGGTGAGCTACATGGTTTCCAGATCTCACACAGCCTGGAAGATATTTTAGTTCAACCAGTCATATTGGAGAGACTTCACTGAACACCTGGCATATCATTAAAGACACCACAAGAGTTATGTCTTAGTAGTAGGACTAAACTAACTCTAAAATAAAGGGTACTCTTGACCTACCTTAAAAGAACAGGAAAATAAGAAAAGATTAGGCCCACTTGCAAGTAATGTTAACTGCCTACCAAAAGAAACTTCAACACTCTTTAAAGGAATGCAACAAAATCCAAACCCAATAATATAACATTTTTGATGTCCATTATCTAACAAAAAAATTATTAGACATTCTAAGTAGCAGGAAAATGTGACTCATAATCATTCAGTAGAATCAGACCTAGAAATGATAGAAACAATGGAATTAGCAGACAAGATTTTAAAACAGCTCTGGTAAATGTGCTCAGAGATTTAAATGAAAATGTGAATGTAGCAAAAGGATAAATGGAAAATATTTTAAAAGTATCAAATGGAACTTCTAAAATGGAAAAATACCATATCAGAAATGAGAAATTAACAGCAGGTGAATCATACCCTTCACCCCCCACCCCCAAAAAATAGATCATAGAACTTGAAGACACAGCAGTAGAAACTATTAAACTGAAACACAGAGAGAAAAAAAAAGTTTTAAATATAATTAACAGATACTCAGTGAGCTCCTGGGACCACAGGCAGTTTAACATATGTAATTAGAATTCCAGGAAGAAAGGATAGGACAGGGACATAAAAAATAATAATAATGGCTGAAAAATCTCCAAAGTTAAAGAAATCTTTAAGTCTCCTGATCCAAGTAGTTCAATGAGTCCCAAACAGAATAAACACAAAGAAAACTACACCAAAGTATATCATAATGAAATTACTGAAAACCAGTGATTAAAAAAAGTCTTAAGAACAGCTAAAGAGAAGCCACATTACCCACAGAGGAACAAAATAAGAATAATCACTGATTTCTTATTAGAAATAATGCAATACAAAAGAAAATAGAATGATATCTTTAGTGTGCTGGGCAGAAAAAAAACACTTAGAATTCTATATCCGTGGAAAATATCCTTCAGAAATAAATGGGAAATAAGGAAATTTTCAGATAAACAAAAGCTGAGAGAATTCATTGCCAGCATATTTGCACTCTAATAAATGATAAAGGAAGTTTCAGAATGTAGGAAAATGATACCAGATGGAACAGAATTAAGGGCTCAGGATATGGTAAATATGTGGGAAAGTACAAAAGACTTTCTTTCTCACGTATACACATATTTCTTTGAAAAATAATTTTCTTTATAGTAAAAATAATGTAGAATTTATAACATATGTAGGAATAAAATATGACAATAAGAGAATGGATAGGAGGGAGAAATGTAAGCATTCTGTTGTAAGGGTCTTCAACTGTATGTGAAGTAGTTTAATATTATTTGAAGGTAGACTGCGATAGAATGAAGATGCATATTGTAATTCCCAGGGCATCAAAGTTGTATTGTAATAGCCTCCTAAGTAATCTTGTGTCTGTCCGTAATTTTGTAACTAAGTTAGATCATATCACACCTCAGGTTAAAACTCTCCGAAGACTTTCCATGTTAGATCAAACACTGAAGTTTTATAAATCTATACTTAATCTGATCCAAATCTACTTCTCTGATCACATCTCCAACTTCTGCGCCTCTCACTCACTCTTCTCTAGCCATGCTGGTCTCCTTGTTATTCTTTGAACTTGACTGGCAAGGTCTCTTTTAGGGTTTTTGCACTTGCTGTGTCCTTTGCCTCTAACACTCTTCATCCCAAATATATTTTTTCAAAACTTTTTCCAGACTTTACCTGCTCACTGGTATCTTCCCTGAACACTGATTTAAAATTATAAACCTGGGGTACCTGGGTGGTTCAGTCGGTTAAACCTCCAACTCTTGGTTTTGGCTCAGGTCGTGATCTCATGGGTTGTGAGATAGAGCTGGGCATTGGGCTCCCCACTCTGTGGAGTCTGCTTGAGATTCTCTCCCTCTGCCCCTTCCCCCACATGCACTCACTCTCTTTCTCTCTCAAATAAATAAATCTTTAAAAAAATAAAAAAAAATTGTAAACCTACCATTTGCTTTCCTGACACTCCCTATACCTCTTCCTTTGAGTAACTGGTAGTACTACTGTTTTCTCTGTAGTACTTTTCCTTGGCTTAATTGTCCTTGTAGTACTTATTATTTTCTAAGGCATTACAAATTTTCTTATTTGTTTTATTTATTGTCAGTCTTTCTCCACAGAGTCCATCACAACATAACTTGCACAGTTTTCTGTTTTCTTTTTTTTTTTTCTTTTTGTTCACTGATGAATCCAAAGGACCTAGAATATTATCTAATATATATTAAGTGCTCAATAAATATTTGGTTGAATGACAGGATCTGAAACCAAAAGCTTGGAAACTCTAGGAAGAGTACCCAAACTCCTTTTTTTTTTTTGCTATAGCTGCCCCTGTGTATTGGACCCTGTATCTAATGTATAACACATGGCACTTTCCTGCCCTCTTCAACAATTTCCCCATCATCTCCCTGTCATCGTTTGCCTTAAGGCTGCAAGGGATTGGAAAGATGTTCCTTATCACAAAAAAAGAGACTTGAGAGCCCCACTCTAGGCTTTTTTATTTGCCCTGACAAATATGACAATCTGTTTTTATCTTTAAAGCATTTGTGTGTCTGGAAAGTAGCCACTTTGAGAAGGCTGGTTTTTCTGTATTTCAAAGGGAACTTGTGGTCTTTTTTGGGTTTTGATTTCTATCTTTTGGAAAAGTCGGCGCCTGCAGCTCTGTTGTGCTCAAGGCTTGAAATCTTTCATCTCTGACAGTAGGAGGATAAAAGGGGGCTCATCATGGTCTACCAAGGAGACTTTAGCTTCAGGTACCTCTGGATGTAAGTAAAGGCCACAAAACAGAATGACCACAAGACTCTTGCTCTTTCCTAGGACCAGGGTTGAGGAAAAGATAGAGTCCAGTTTGCCCCACACTAACTAATTTATTTTGCAGACATAGCATTTTGAAGGGCCAGGCAGTTTCCAGAGAGAATCTGTTTCCCAGTCTGCCTCTTTGCCTCATGATTGGAGATCTGGTAGGAAAGCTCAGAGTGCTTTGATCACAGCCTCAGCCTTTAGCAGCCAAGTTCCTTGGTATCTAGGGTACTGAAAGGGAAGGGCAGCACAAGACAAATGGGCAGATGTTCAGTGGTTGAAGGTGCAGTTTCTGAGTACAGCCTACTTCACTAGTAATGATTAAGTACTTTTTAGGTAATGTTTTTGCACCATATCTGAAGGTTAAGAGATTAGGTGGCTGGTTGCCTTTTTAAGCTGGCTTTATCTTTACATGCAGCCAGAAAATGAATAGTGGTAGTTTTCATTAATAAATTTAATTTTCTTTTGAACTGATTATCAAAATAACAATGCTTCTCCATTCCCCTAACATATTCAGTGCAGCTAATGCATCAGATTCATTTCTTTAGTGGTAATGAATAAGGCTTCCTGGGCTCAGGACTTCTGAGCATCTGTTGAGGGTTTAGAGGTATTAGCTATTGTGCCAACAGATGGCAAACTAAATTTTATCCTACCTTTCTTGACTCTTTCCCCAACTTTGAGCTCATTTTGTGGCATCCTGGAGGGATAACATGTTGTGAAATAGAAATTAAAAAGACAGGGTGAGACAAAGCCTGTCTTGGTATATGGTTAGGAAGGGGATCCAAGTGACTTTGTCAGGACTTGTCTGTCCCTCGCTTTTATTTCTCTCTGTGGATCTCGTATTTTCCTATAGAAGTGAAGGAGAGATAAGTCCTGATAACCTTACTTGGGTTCCTGGATCCAGCCATGCCTGAAGCCAATTTAATAGCCTTTAACTTTAAAATTATGTGAGCCAATGAATTCCCTTTTATTATTCAAGTTAATATAAGTTGAATTTCTCTTGGTTGCACGCAAAAGAGTTTTGAATAAAAAAAATAGAGCATGAAAGGCATATTGAGGCTTTTATAAATTGTTTGGACAATTACTCTCTTAGGATAAAAGCATCTCTAATCTTAAAAATATGACCCTGGTTAGAACAAAGGAGATGTGTGATACCTTAACCCCAGTCACCAACCTGACTGTATCCCTTACCTTTTAGTTGAAGCCCTTCCTCCTTGGACCCAGTCTTTCTTCTTATAGCAGGGAAGATGATGCTAGCAGTATTTGATTCATATCCTTTTGTCTCAGTGATTCAAATTCTAAGCCCTTCCTCCATTAGCTCTAAATCTAAAAATCCTTAGGTGGTAGACTTTGATTCAATTGCATCACATGTCCAGTTCTGAGGCCAGAGAGGCAGAGTATTATGATCCTCAGTCCTATTAGAATCACACATTTAAATCTGGGGAGACATTGTTTAGTTAAATTTAGGTAGTGATTTTACAGTTTTTTTTTCTTTTATCATTTGCTTACTTGTGCATAAAATATCACTTGTAAAAAAAGGAGCATTTTCACTGAATGAATGAGATGGTCCTGCGAGTAAGTGTTGACCGCAATGCCAAGGTTTAATTAATTTATCTCATTATTATCATTTGCATGTTACAACATCTCTTGGGGTGGATAGGGCTAGAATCATCTCACCTGTTCATTTAAGAGAACTGAAGCTCAGGATAGGTTAGGAAATTAGTCAGTACTTTTAAGGAGAACCAAGCAGAAGAGCAAAAGTAATTTAATCCGTACTCTTTTTATGTCTACTTTTTGGGGAAGGGGGCTAATATCTTATGGGTAAGAATAAAGTATTAAAATATAAATACTGGGGCGCTTGGGTGGCTCAATTGGTTAAGTGTCTGACACTTGGTTTTGGCTCAGGTCATGATCTCATGGATTATGGGATCAAGCCCTATATTAAGTTCCCCTCTCAGCAGAGAGTCTGCTTGAAGATTCTTTCCCTCTTCCCCTTCCCCCACTTTTGTGCTCGCTCACACACTCTCTCTCTCTTTAAAATAAATAAATAAATCTTAATAAAATAAAATATAAATACAGTGCATAGTCCATAATCTATGTTGCATTATCAATAGCAAAATTTAAAAATGTAAACTAGGCTTCTCCTACTTTTTTCTTCTACTTTCCTCAACTTTTCTAAATTCCACTTTACTCCTTGTGGAATGAGCAAGAATCAATAGACCAAAAGTATTTATTGAGCCCTTCTTTAGATTAAAAAGCTCTTAAAAGCAAAAGTCTTACATAGTTTCTTGGTTCACCTACAATAATTAATCCAGATGCTCACACATAACAGGAAATACTTGCTGAATGAATGTACAAATGAATAAGTGAATAAGAAAATGAATGAATAAGTGATTGAACAAGTGAAGAAAAAAGGCCATGGTCCACTATGATTTTCTTACTTTAATGGGCTGTGAGTATTAGAAAAATGTATGCAGCCATGAGAGCAAAGCAATCTCTTCATGTATTTTCTTACATCTTAGAGTTGCATTTTGCTATATAACTAATACTCTCCTTTGAAGAAAAATATTGTGGCTCTTTGATTATCACTGCATAACTAACAACCCTTAAGCATAGTGGTTGAAAACAACAATCATTTATTATTTTTTCACTGTTCTGTGGGTTGACTGGACTCTGCTGGATCGTTCTTATGCTCCATGTGGTGTTGATTGGAGCTATAGTGATCATGATATTCTACTGGCCTGGGATTGTCAAGATGGTTTACACACATAGCTGACATTTGATGTTGGCCTACCTGTTGGGGCTATTAACTGGAATATCTTAGTTTTTTCCCATATGGTCTCTCATGCAGCTTGGGCTTCTCTATGACAGAATAGTCCCAAGAATGTTCCAAAAGTGTGATAGCACAAATCTGCACATCTCCTTAGCCTGAGCCTGAGACCATATTCCACTGGTCAAATTAAGTCACAGGGCAATCCCAGTTTCAAGGGAAAAGGAAATGGGCTTTATTTCTCAATTTAGTAGAGTGACAATTTGCAGCCATCTTTCTCCTACAGTGGCATATCATTAAGAAAAACATTCATTTGGCGAATGCATACATATATGAATGAATAAATGAAAGAGATACAGAGTGTCTGAATTCTAATCTTGGCTCCATCATTTACTTATTTGATCTCGTCAAACAATTTAAGCATTTTGAGCCTCAGTTTTCTGAACTGTGAGTCGGGTTCTTTTGAGGATTAAATGAGGTCATGTAGGTAAAGTACTAAGCTCAGATATTCAGGTCCATAGTATGTATTCAAGGAATTGTTAACCATTGTTTTTATTGTTATTATTGTCACTGGTATTGTTAAAACATAAAAAAAAAGCCAACTGAATTTTAATTATGGACAAGCATTTGATACTTCCCTGGGAGTACCTTGGTGTAATAATGTTTGGCCTGGGGAACTTCTGATACTGAGCGATTGAGCCTTACTATTTATGTAATTAAATCATTTGTCACCCTCAGTGCTGCAGGCTTCACACAGAAAGAAAACGTCAGAATCGTTAGTAGGTCATTGTGATCTTTCAGATACCCTGAATAAATAAAACTCTTATGGCTTTGATTTCAAGGATTGATTTGGGTTGTTCAATTCTAATAATAACAGTAAATTAAATATCATTTCCATTTGGAGGGCAAATGGTGTGAAAGAACAAACATACCTGTGTACCTTTAAGTAGTTAGAAGTGTACACATAATTTGACAAAAATTACCTCATGGATAGAGCTGTAAAGTGATACTGGTCAGGAAGCAAGCATTAAAACACATAATAAATGTGCAATTTGTTGTGCCATTATATTAATCTTGCTGTGCATAAAGGCTGAATGTTAGTTGATATCCATAGCAGAAAAGAAACAATGATTAAAATGGAGCTCTTCCCACCCAAGTCTGTTCCTCTTGCAGTTTTGGAGATGTCTGAATAAATGGCTCAAGCCAAAAACATAGCCCCTCTCTATCTTAACCCTAATCTTACCCAATCTAGAAGCTGGTCATTTAAGGTTTATCTTCAAATGTATATTCCAATTTGACTGCTTCTCTCCATTTTTCACTTTTAATCCTAAGCCCAAACTCATCGTATCTAGCCTAGATTATTATGATAGCTCCTGATACCTCCTACTTCCACTTTTGCCTCCCTCCTGTTCCTTCTGTGCACAGCCACCTGAAATTTCCTTTAAAACCTTCCGGGGGTGCCTGGGTGGCACAGTCAGTTAAGCCTCCGACTCTTAGTTTCAGCTCAGGTCCTGATGTCAGGGTTGTGAGATCAAGTCCTGCTTTGGACTCTGTGCTCAGCATGGAGTCTGCTTGAGATTCTCTCTCCCTCTCCCTCTGCCCCTCCTCCCACATGCTCTCTCCCTCTCTAAAATAAATAAATCTTAAAAAAAAAAAAAAAAAAAAAAACTTCAGTAGCTTTTCCCATTAGTCTTAAAATAGAATTCAAATTTGCCCTCTTGTCTCACTTACTCTCTGATCTCATCTCCTATCAATCTCCTCTTTGCTATGTGGGCACCAGATAGAGTTGCCCTTTTTTTGTACTTTTAATACACCAAACTCAAGTTTGTATTTGCCAAAATGTTTCATTACTTGCTGTTTCTTCTGTCAGAAATTCTTTGTGTTCAGTTTATCCCCAGGCAGCCTCCTTCTTGTCATTGAAGTCTCAGCTTGGAGAAGCTTTCCTGGACCTTCCTTGACTGTGGAAGCTAAATCAGTACCCTCCCCCTAATCACTTAATCACTTCTGTAGTCTCCTTCATAGCTTTGTAGCATTTACCATGTTGTGCAATTATTTTGGCCATTTATTTGTTTATCATTTGTCTCCTTTTTAAAATCATCAGAGCAGTGGTCTTATTTTTCTATCTTATTCACCACTATAACCGCAGCATCTAGAAGGTGTCTGGGTATATAGTAGGTTCTCAATAGATACTAGTTGAATATTTCCAGGTGCCTAACAAGGCAGAAATGATCATTACCTTCATGAAACATATCCTTCTTTAGTCAATTATACTCATATACTTATTTTTTAAACACGTATTATAGCTTTTTAGAAGTAATCAGGGCTGAGAATATGTGAAAGTAACTTGGTATTCTCAGGTATTTGAATTAAATTCACATTCCTATTTTCACTGATTGAGCTTCTTTCCTGCTGATTTTAGTGACTGTTCTGCTGATAGGCTAGACAATGTGCAGGCACAGTATAAAGGCTGTCATATTCAGGTCCAGGGCTGTCATATACTTTTTTAAGATTTTATTTATTTATTTGACAGACAGTGAGAGAGGGAACACAAGCAGGGGGAATGGGAGAGGGGGAAGCAGGCTTTCCGCTGAACAGGGAGCCTGATGCGGGGCTCGATCGCAGGACCCTGGGATCATGACCTGAGCTGAAGGCAGATGCTTAATGACTGAGCCACCTAGGTGCCCCCAGGGCTGTCATATTTTATTGATGTTGGATATGTGGATGATACTTAATAGAAAACAAAAAGCTCTATAGGTTCTTCACTTTTCAAAATTTGCTTTCAGTGAATCAGAGCAAGAGATCAGAAGGATTTTTAAATAAATCTATTAAATAATATGAGAACTGAAAAATGAGCCATTTTGTAGTTTTCTTCCTCACTTTGAAATGGTGTTTCATTATTCACAAATAATCTTTCTGAAAATTTTGATGTACTTTGTGAAAATAGGTTTTGAAACAGTGCTTACATATTCAGTTTGGGGGTCTTTCAAAAGTGAACAGTTTTTGTTTCATTATTAATGTGTGCTCATTACAACAATTTAAAATACATTTCTAGATGTTATAATCCTTCATAGTTCAAACTGAGGTACATTTCACATGTTCAATAGTCTTGTCACAATTTGGTGGCAAAGTTAGAGCAAGCACTTTTATAACTCCCTGTTCCTGTAAGTTTTATTTTAAAATACACAGGATTTTGGAGGGAAATTTGCTTAAAACACTGCCATCTTATTTTATCAAAAATGTACTAAGCATATCTAGAAGGATTAAAGCTGAATTCTCTTGATTCTTTCAGGGTATTTTGGTCAAGTTATTAAGATAAAATAACTATAATATTGAATGCCTGCTAGATGCATTAATTCAAGTTTTCACATGCTAGCACCTTTATGTACATATTACTTATGAGCCTCATTTCTTAGAATAGAAAACAAATTCTTTTTTTTAAATTTTTTATTGTTATGCTAATCACCATACGGTACATCATTAGTTTTTGATGTAGTGTTCCATGATTCATTGTTTGTGCATAACACCCAGTGCTCCACACAGAATGTGCCCTCTTTAATACCCATCACCAGGCTAACCCATCCCCCCACCCCCCTCCCCTCTAGAACCCTCAGTTTGTTTTTCAGAGTCCATCGTCTCTCATGGTTCGTCTCCCCCTCTGACTTACTCCCCTTCATTCTTCCCCTCCTGCTATATTCTTGAAAACAAATTCTTAAGCACTTGAAATAACTTGTTCAAGGTTATGTAACCAATATGGCAGAGTCAGAATTTAATGCAAGTTCTGCCTAGATCCAAAAGTTTTTGATCATCCCGCAGTATTAAATTCTCTTCCTTAGGGTTGGGATCACCTTATGTGTTCTTTGCCATCATTTGAAAGATTAGTGTAGAAAACTAGAGGGCACAGGAAGGGAATTTAATGTTAGACTACTAAGCTCAAAGAGGAATTAATAAATTAATACCTAATTACTAATTTGGGATACTTATGCAGCTATAGAATTTCATAGCAGGGGAAGGATACCTTCAAGAAGATCTATCTCTTCTTCTCTTCACCTTCCTCCTCCTCCTCCTTTTTTGAGTACAGTTGACACACAATGTTACATTAGTTTCTGGTATAGGACATAGTGATTCAACCACTCTGTTGAACCACAAATGTAGGTACCATCTGTCACCTACCACTTTTAATCCAACCTCATTTTGCAGATGACAACGTTGAGGCACTGATAGCCAGGCTTATAGCTAAGTGCTTTGCAACACTGTCTCTTTTTATTTCCATAATAGCTTGTTGGGATAGATGATATAATCCCTATTTTACTCTAGTTAATACTAGAACTGAAAAAGGCTAAATAACTTACCCTTTCAATGGGTGAATTGGGAGTCCAGCCTAAATCTGTTTAACACCAAGGTGTGGTGGTCCCTAGGATCATTTTAGGGATAGTAATCTTTTTGGAAGGAGATCTGGGGGAGGGGACTTGAAGGTCCATGGATTGAGAAAGATCACAAGAATCCTACCAAACTCTTGACTTAGCACTGCCAGTGATTCTTTTCCAAGCACTGACTGCTTACAAAGTACCTTATTACATGCTCTGCTCACACCAGATCCCCAGGATTCTATCCTGTGCCTGATTTTAAGATCCTGTTCTTTGGTTGTTGTTGATTGTGGCTGTTGTAAACATATTCTAGGCTATTTGCAGAAAGATGAGGAAATTAATTTTTTAGTTGACTTTTTATTTAAATTCCACATAGATGTGATACAATGAATTATTTGTTTTTCTCTGTCTGGCTTATTTCACTTAGCACAATGCCCTCAAGTTCCATCCATGTTGTTGCAAATAGCAGGATTTCCTTTTTATGGCTGAATAATATTGTATCACACATGTATACCACATCTTCTTTATCCATTCATCCATCGACACACACTTAGGTTATTTCCATATTTTGGCTATTGTGAATAATGCTGCAGTGAACACTGGAGTACAGTTATCTCTTTGAGATGTTGTTTTCATTTCCTTTAGGAATATACACAGAAAAAAATATACTCAGAAGTGGGATTGTTGGATTTTATGGTAGTTCTATTTTTAATTTTTTTGGAGGAGAATCTCCATACCATATTCCACAGTGGCTGCATCAGTTTACATTCCCAACCTTGCACAAGAGTTCCCCCTTCTCAACATCCATACCAATACTTGTTGTGTCCTCTTTTTGATGACTGCCAGTGTAACAGGTGTGGTTTTGAGTTGCATTTCCCTAGTGGTTAGTTATGTTAAACACCTTTTCATGTACCTCTTGGTTATTTTTATATCTTCTTTTGAAAAATGTTCAGGTCTTCTGCCTATTTTTTTATCAGATTTGTTTTTTTGTGTGTGTGTTTTTTACTATTGAGTTATGAGAGTTCTTTTTATATTTTTGGATATTAACCCCTTATCAGATATATGATTTACAAATATTTTCTCCTATTCCATAGGTTGCCTTTTCATTTTGTTGATGGTTTCCTTCACTGTGCAGAAGCTTTTTAGTTTGAGGTAATCCCACTTCTTTATTTTTGCTTTTGTTGCTTTTGCTTTTAATGTCAAATTTTTAAAATTATCACCAAGACCAATGTAAAGGAGCTTACCTTCTATATTGTCTTCTAGTTTTATGGTTTTAGGTCTTAAATTTAAGCTGTAATCCATTTTGAGTTGATTTTTGTGTATGATATAAGATAGGGGTCTAATTAATCTTGAATCTGAAAGTGGTCAAGTGGTCAAGTTATCAAGAAGGAAGCTGAAGAACTAGTTCTTTTAGCTTTCTAAAAAGTTACCCACTTGAATGATATGTTGGAATTGTTCCTCTTTATTTTTTTTTTTTAAGATTTATTTACTTATTTTAGTGGGGAGAGGGCACAGGGGGAGAGAGAGAGAAACTTAAGCAAACTTCATGCTAAGCGTGGAGTCTGACGTGGGGCTTGATCCCACGACCCTGATATCACAGCCTGAGCTGAAACCAAGAGTTGGACACAACCAACTACACCACCTAGGCCCCCCATATTCCTATCTTTAATTTCTGTTACTTTTTAAAAAAAAATTCCCTTGTGATTCTTTAATCCTCTTAGCAATAATTCTATGCTTCTGTCACTTTCTGTACCTATGGCCTCCTTGTATCCTCCATCTATCAGTCAGTGGGCTTTGGATGCCTCCAGGACTCTGCTGCTTTGGATTTGATCCTGACCTGCCTTTTCTGTTATGTCTGGTGTTTCAAACTTCTGATTTTACTGTACCTTGTCCTCCCATGTAAAAATATCTATTTAGAACAAACCATTTCAGCCTACTTAAACTGTACTGTTTGGTCATGCTGAAAAAAAGGTCTGTAGTAGAACAAATATAAAATCACTTTAGCTTGAGTTGATTAGAGTCAATAAAATAGTGAACTTATAACAAATCCCAGTATTAAGAACTTTGCATTGGTGACTTTGAAAGGTATCTAAAGCCAGTTGATTTAGCTCTCATTTTGTTCTGTTTCTATTGGAAATGCCCTAATGGGTTTTTTAAAAATTTTTTTATTGTTATGTTAATCACCATACAGTACATCATTAGTTTTTGATGTAGTGTTCCATGATTCATTGTTTGTGCATAACACCCAGTGCTCCACGCAGAACGTGCCCTCTTTAATACCCATCACCAGGCTAACCCATCCCCCCATGCCCCTCCCCTCTAGAACCCTCAGTTTGTTTTTCAGAGTCCATTGTCTCTCATGGTTGGTCTCCCCCTCTGATTTACCCCCTTCATTCTTCCCCTCCTGCTATCTTCTTCTTTTTTTTCTCTTAAAATATATTGCATTATTTGTTTCAGAGGTACAGATCTGGGATTCAACAGTCTTGCACAATTCACAGCACTCGCCATAGCACATACCCTCCCCAATGTCTATCTCCCAGCCACCCCATCCCTCCCACCCCCCACCACTCAAGCAACCCTCAGTTTGTTTCCTGAGATTAAGAATTCCTCATATCAGTGAGGTCATATGATACATGTCTTTCTCTGATTGACTTATTTCACTCAGCATAACACCTTCCAGTTCCATCCACGTCGTTGCAAATGGCAAGATTTCATTCCTTTTGATGGCTGCATAATATTCCATTGTGTATATATACCACATCTTCTTTATCCATTCATCTGTCGATGGACATCTTGGCTCTTTCCACAGTTTGGCTATTGTGGACATTGCTGCTATAAACATTGGGGTGCACGTACCCCTTCGGATCCCTACATTTGTATCTTTGTGGTAAATACCCTGTAGTGCAATTGCTGGATCATAGCCCTAATGGTTTTGAATGGCACTAACATAGTCCTCTACATGTGTACATTTCTCAAAGATAGACATAAAATGCATATTTGTATTCCAGGTGGTAATGATGTCCTTGAAATTGGTGCTCAAGGAGTACCATTTTGGAGAGGCTGAGTTATAAGTTCCACTGGTTTTATTTGGAAATAAAGATTCTGTAGATAGTAATAAGGACGATAATGGTGACGATGAAGGTGGAAATCATAATGGTGGTGGATATAATCTTAGTGCCACTGTGCAGAACACTTTCCACTACTTATTTTGTTCTTGAAACAATTCCATTCAGTAAGTTCTATTATTACCCTTATTATAAGATGAGGAAACTGAGATAGTTCAAGATACTTGTCTACCATCAGACAGTAAGTGATATTGATGAGATTATATTTTAAGTGTTCACAGAGCTTTCTTTTTTTTATATCAGTTTAAGGGTCACAGCAAAACTTAGAGGGAGGGACAGAGATTTCCCATAATACCCTCTGCTGCCATACATGTATAGCCTCCTCTCTTATCAATATCCCCAGCCAGAGTGATATATTTGTTACAACTGATGAATCTACATTGACATTTCATGATCACCTAAAGTCCATAGTTTACCTTAAGATCCACTCTTGATGTATATTTTACGGGTTTGACAAATGTATAATGACATGTATCCATCATTATAGTATCATATAGAATATTTTCATTGCCCTAAAAATGCTCTGTGCTTGGTCTGTTCATCCCTCTTCTGGCCCCAACCCCTGGCAACTATTGGTCTTTTTACTGTTTCCATAGTTTTGCCTTTTCCAGAATGTCATATAGTTGGAATCATATAAGATTTCCTTCTTTCATTTAATAGTATGCATTTATATTTCCTCTATGTCTTTTTGTGGTTTGATTAGATCATTTCTTGTTAATACTGAATAATATTCCTTTGTCTGGGTGTACCACAGTTTATTTATCCATTCACTTACTGAAGGACATCTTGATTGCTCCTGAGTTTTGGCATTATAAGTAAAGCTGCTATAAATAGCTGGTGCATGTTTTTATGTAGACTTAAGTTTTCAACTCTTTGGGTAAATATCAAAGAGCATGATTGTTGGACTATATGGTAAGGGTATATTTAGTTTTATAAGAAACCACCAAACTGTCTTCCAAGCTGGCTGTATCGTTTTGCATTCTCACCAGCAGTAAGTGAGAATTTCTGTTGCTCCACATTGTCACCAGCATTTGGTGGTGTCAATGTTCCAAATTTTGGTCAGTCTAACAGGTGTGTAGTGTTATCTTATGGTTATTTTAACTTGCAATTTCCTGATGACATATGATATGGAGCATCTTTTCATGTACTTATTTTCCATCCGCTCATCTTTTTTGGAAAGATGTCAAGGTCTTTAGCCCATTTTTTAATTGCACTGTTTTTTTTAATTGTTGAGTTTTAAGAATTTTTGGTATATTTCAGATACCAATCCTTTACATATATCTTTTCAAATATTTTCTCCCTGTCTGTGGCTTGTCTTTATTGTATTAACTATTGTCTTTTACAGAGTATAAATATTTAATTTTAATGAAGACCAGTTTATTAGTTCTTTCTCTCATGGATCATGACTTGGGTGTTATATAAAAGTCATTGCCAGACCCCAAATCATCTAGGTTTTCTACTATGTTATCTACTAGGAGTTTTGTTGTTTTTCACTTCTTTCAACATTGTGTTGGCTATCCTGTGTCTTTTGCCTCCTCATTTAAACTTTAGAATCAGTTTGCCAATATCCACAAAATAACTTGCTGAGATTTTGCTTGGGATTGCAATGAATCTATAAATTAATTTGGGAAGAACTGACACCTTGACAATAGTGTCTTCCCTTCCATGAACATAGACTATCACACCATTTCTTTAATTGTTCTTTGATTTCTTTTATCAAAGTTTTGTGGTCTTCCTCATAGATCTTTTACATATTTTGTACAATTAGTACCTAAGTTTTTCATTTTTGGGGTGCTAATATAAATGGTATTGCATTTTTAATTTCAAAGTCCACTTCTTCATTGCTAAGATGTAGAAAAGCATTAACTTATGTATATTAACTTTGTATCCTGCTACTTTACAATTATCATTTATTAGCTTTCAGAGTCTTTTGTCCAGTTTTTCAAATTTTCTTTATAAATGATCATGTCATTGGCAAACAAAGACAATTTTATTTCTTCTTTCCCAGTCTGTGTATCTTTATGTCCTTTTCTTGTCTTTTTTTTTAAATTTTTTTATTGTTTTGTTAATCACCATACATTACATCATTAGTTTTTGATGTAGTGTTCCATGATTCATTGTTTGTGCATAACACCCAGTGCTCCACGCAGAATGTGCCCTCCTTAATACCCATCACCAGGCTAACCCATCCCCCCATGCCCCTCCCCTCTAGAACCCTCAGTTTGTTTTTCAGAGTCCATCATCTCTCATGGTTCGTCTCCCCCTCCAAATTATTCCCTTTCATTCTTCCCCTCCTGCTATCTTCTTCTTTTTTTTTTCTTAACATATATTGCATTTTGTTTCAGAAGTACAGATCTGTGATTCAACAGTCTTGCACAATTCACAGCACTCACCATAGCCCATAACCTCCCCAATGTCTATCACCCAGCCACCCCATCCCTCCCACCCCCCACCACTCCATCAACCCTCAGTTTGTTTCCTGAGATTAAGAATTTCTCATATCAGTGAGGTCATATGATCATGTCTTTCTCTGATTGACTTATTTCACTCAGCATAACGCCCTCCAGTTCCATCCACATCATTGCAAATGGCAAGATTTCATTTCTTTTGATGGCTGCATAATATTCCATTGTGTGTGTGTGTGTGTGTGTGTGTGTATACATATATATATATATATATATATATGTATACACACCACATCTTTATCCATTCATCTGTTGATGGACATCTTGACTCTTTCCACAGTTTGGCTATTGTGGACATTGCTGCTATAAACATTGGGATGCACGTACCCCTTCAGATCCCTACATTTGTATCTTTGTGGTAATTACCGGGTAGTGCAATTGCTGGATCATATTGTAGCTCTATTTTCAACTGTTTGAGGAACCTCCATACTGTTTTCCAGAGTGGTTGCACCACCTTGCATTCTCACCTAAAGTGTAAGAGGGTTCCCCTTTCTCCACATCCCCGCCAACATCTGTCGTTTCCTGACTTGTTAATTTTAGCCATTCTGATTGGTGTGAGGTGGTATCTCATTGAGGTTTTGATTTGGATTTCCCTGATGCCAAGTGATGTTGAGCACTTTTTCATATGTCTGTTGGCCATTTGGATGTCTTCCTTGGAAAAATGTCTGTTCATGTCTTCTGCCCATTTCTTGATTGGATTATTTGTTCTTTGGGTGTTGAGTTTGATAAGTTATTTAGAGATTTTGGATACTAGCCCTTTATCTGATATGTCATTTGCAAATATTTTCTCCCATTCTGTCGGTTGTCTTTTGGTTTTGTGGACTGTTTCTTTTGCTGTGCAAAAACTTTTATCTTGATGAAATCCCAGTAGTTCATTTTTGCCCTTGCTTCCCTTGCCTTTGGCGATGTTTCTAGGAAGAAGTTGCTGTGGCTGAGGTCAAAGAGTTTGCTGCCTGTGTTGTCCTTTAGGATTTTGATGGACTCCTGTCTCACGTTTAGGTCTTTCAACCATTTGGAGTCTATTTTTGTGTGTGGTGTAAGGAAATGGTCCAGTTTCATTCTTCTGCATGTGGCTCTCCAATTTTCCCAACACCATTTGTTGAAGAGACTGTCTTTTTGCCATTGGACATTCTTCCCTGCTTTATCAAAGATTAGCTGACCATAGAGTTGAGGGTCCATTTCTGGGCTCTCGATTCTGTTCCATTGATCTATGTGTCTGTTTTTGTGCCAGTACCATACTGTCTTGATGATGACCGCTTTTAATAGAGCTGGAAGTCCGGAATTGTGATGCCGCCAGCTTTGCTTTTCTTTTTCAATATTCCTCTGGCTATTCGTGGTCTCTTCTGGTTCCAAACAAATTTTAGGATTATTTGTTCCATTTCTTTGAAAAAAGTGGATGGTATTTTGATGGGGATTGCACTGAATGTGTAGATTGCTCTAGGTAGCATTGACATCTTCACAATGTTTTTTCTTCCAATCCATGAGCATGGAACGTTTTTCCATTTCTTTGTGTCTTCTTCAATTTCTTACATGAGTGTTTTATAGTTTTCTGAGTACAGATCCTTTGCCTCTTTGGTTAAATTTATTCCTAGGTATCTTATCGTTTTAGGTGCAATTGTAAATGGGATCGACTCCTTGATTTGTCTCTCTTCTGTCTTGTTGTTGGTGTATAGGAATGCCACTGATTTCTGTGCATTGATTTTATATCCTGCTACTTGACTGAATTCCTGTATGACTTCTAGCAGTTTTGGGGTGGAGTCTTTTGGGTTTTCCACATACAGTATCATATCATCTGCAAAGAGTGAGAGTTTGACTTCCTCTTTGCTGATTTGGATGCCTTTGATTTCTTTTTGTTGTCTGATTGCTGTGACTAGGACTTCTAATACTATGTTAAATAACAGTGGTGATAGTGGACATCCTTGCCACGTTCCTGACCTTAGGGGAAAAGCTCTCAGCTTTTCCCCTTTGAGAATGATATTCGCTGTAGGTTTTTCATAGATGGCTTTTATGATATTGAGGTAGGTACCCTCTATCCCTATACTCTGAACAGTTTTGATCAAGAAAGGATGCTGTACTTTGTCAAATGCTTTTTCTGCATCTATTGAGAGGATCATATGATTCTTGTTCTTTCTTTTGTTAATGTATTGTATCATGTTGACTGATTTGTGGATGTTGAACCAACCTTGCAGCCCAGGGATAAATCCCACTTGGTCATGGTGAATAATCCTTTTAATGTACTGTTGGATCCTATTGGCTAGTATTTTGGTGAGAATTTCTATGTCCATGTTCATCAGGGATATTGGTTTGTAATACTCCTTTTTGATGGGGTCTTTGTCTGGTTTTGGGATCAAGGTAATGGTGGCCTCATAAAATGAGTTTGGAAGTTTCCCTTCCATTTCTATTTTTTGGAACAGTTTCAGGAGAATAGGTATTAATTCTTCTTGAAATGTTTGGTAGAATTCCCCTGGGAAGCCATCTGGCCCTGGGCTTTTTTTTCTTGGGAGATTTTGGATGACTGCTTCAATTTCCTTAGTGGTTATAGGTCTGTTCAAGTTTTCTATTTCTTCCTGCTTCAATTTTGGTAGTTGATACATCTCTAGGAATGCACCCATTTCTTCCAGGTTATCTAATTTGCTGGCATAGAGTTGCTCATAATATGTTCTTATAATTGTTTGTATTTCTTTGGTGTTGGTGGTTATCTCTTCTCTTTCATTCATGGTTTTGTTGATTTGGGTCCTTTCTCTTTTCTTTTTGATCAGTCTGGCTAGGGGTTTATCAATCTTGTTAATTCTTTCAAAGAACCAGCTCCTAGTTTCGTTGATCTGTTCTACTGTTCCTTTGGTTTCTATTACATTGGTTTCTGCTCTGATCTTTATGATTTCTCTTCTCCTGCTGGGTTTAGGCTTTATTTGCTGTTTTTTCTCCAGCTCCTTTAGGTGTAGGGTTAGGTTGTGTATTTGAGACCTTTCTTGTTTCTTGAGAAAGGCTTGTATTGCTATATACTTTCCTCTTAGGACTGCGTTTGCTGTATCCCAAAGATTTTGAACAGTTGTGGTTTCATTTTCATTGGTTTCCATGAATTTTTAAAATTCTTCTTTAATTTCCTGGTTGACCGATTCATTCCTTAGTAGGACGCTCTTTATCCTCCATGTATTTGGGTTCTTTCCGACTTTCCTCTTGTGATTGAGTTCTAGTTTCAAAGCATTGTGGTCTGAAAATATGCAGGGAATAATCCCAATCTTTTGGTACTGATTGAGACCTGATTTGTGACCTAGGATGTGATCAATTCTGCAGAATGTTCCATGGGCACTGGAGAAGAATGTGTATTCTGTTGCTTTGGGATGGAATGTTCTGAAGATGTCTGTGAAGTCCATTTGTTCCAGTGTGTCATTTAAAGTCTTTATTTCCTTGTTGATCTTTTGCTCTGATGATCTGTCCATTTCAGTCAGGGGGCTATTAAAGTCCCCCATTATTGTATTGTTGTCAATGTGTTTCTTTGCTTTTGTTATTAATTGCCTTATATAATTGGCTGCTCCCATGTTAGGGGCATAGATATTTACAATTGTTAGATCTTCTTGTTGGATAGACCCTTTTATTAGGATATAGTGTCCTTCTTCATCTCTTGTTACAGTCTTTGTTTTAAAATCTAATTTTTCTGATATTAGAATTGCCACCCCAGCTTTCTTTTGGTGTCCATTAGCTTGGTAAATGGTTTTCCACCCCCTTACTTTCAATCTGGGGGTGTCTTTGGGTCTAAAATGAGTCTCTTGCAGACAGCATATTGATGGGTCTTGTTTTTTAATCCAATACGAGAGCCTGTGTCTTTTGATTGGGGCATTTAGCCCATTTACACTCAGGGTAACTATGGAAAGATATGAATTTAGTGCCATTGTATTGCCTGTAAGGTGACAGTTACTGTATATTGTCTATGTTCCTTTCTGATCTATGCTGCTTTTAGGCTCTCTCTTTGCTTAGAGGACCCCTTTCAATATTTCTTGGAGGGCTGGTTTCATGTTTGCAAGTTCCTTTACTTTTTGTTTGTCCTGGAAGATTTAATCTCTCCTTCCATTTTCAATGACAGCCTAGCTGGATATAGTATTCTTGGCTGCATATTTTTCTCATTTAGTGCTCTGAAGATATCATGCCAGTCTTTTCTGGCCTGCCAGGTCTCTGTCGATAGGTCTGTTGCCAGTCTAATGTTTCTACCATTGTAGGTTACATATCTCTTCTCCCAAGCTGCTTTCAGGATTTTCTCTTTGTCTCTGAGACTCGTAAGTTTTACTATTAGATGTCAGGGTGTTGACCTATTTTTATTGATTTTGAGAGGGGTTCTCTGTGCCTCTTGGATTTTGATGCCTGTTTCCTTCCCCACATTAAGGAAGTTCTCTGCTATAATTTGCTCCAATATACCTTCTGCCCCTCTCTCTCTTTCTTCTTCTTCTGGGATCCCAATTATTCTAATGTTGTTTCGTCTTATCATATCGCTTATCTCTCGAATTCTGCCCTCATGATCCTGTAGTTGTTTATCTCTCTTTTTCTCAGCCTCTTTATTTTCCATCATTTGGTCTTCTATATCGCTGATTCTTTCTTCTGCCTCATTTATCCTAGCAGTTAGTGCCCCCATTTTTGATTGCACCTCATTAATAGCCTTTTTGATTTCGACTTGGTTAGATTTTATTTCCTTTATTTCTCCAAAAAGGGTTTTTCTAATAACTTCCACGCTTTTTTCAATTTTAGTTCTTTTATTTCTCCAGAAAGGGTTTCTCTAATTACTTCCACGCTTTTTTCAAGCCCAGCTAGTATCTTTAAAGTCATGATTCTGAACTCTAGGTCCGACATCCTACTATTGAGTAGATCCCTGGCAGAAGGTACTACCTCTTGTTCTTTTTGCTGAGGTGATTTTTTTCATCTTGTCATTTTGTCCAGAGGAGAATAGATGAATGAGAGAACAAAACGCTAACAGGTTAACAACGTCCCTAGCAAATATACTCTAAACAAATCAGAAAAGACCTGAAACCAGGGGAAAAGAAAGGGAGAGAAAGAAAAAAGAAAGAGAAAAAAAAAAAAAAGAAAAAGATAAAGATAAAAACAAACAAAAACAGAACAAAACAAAAAAAACAGAATATGATCAAATATGATCAGGCTAGTGCATAGATCAGTGCCACACACTAGATTTTGGGCCTATTTTGTTCTGTTAGTAGAAATTGCCTCCTAAAATTTTAAAGGAAGAACGACATATATGTACAAAATAAGGGTTGATACAATGAAGGGATGGAAGATGACTGTAAAGATGAAAATTATAAAAGATTTTATGAAAGGAATTGATAAGAAGTTGTTTGAAAAAAGAGAGAAGAAGATTTAAAAAAACAAAAGAAAAAAAAGGGAGAGAATGTGATCAGGCAGGAGACTAGAACAAAACCATACCCTAGTGATTTAGGGTATATTTTGATGTGTTAGAAGAAACAGTATTTCAAAATTTTAAGGAGAGAACAACTTATATATATATATATAGATATATATGGGTAACTACTATGAAGGGATAAAATATGACTCTAAAATGAAAAATAAAAAATATTTTTTTAAAAAGGGATTGAGAAGATATTTGTTGAAAAAGGGAAAAAGAAAAATTAAAAAAACAGTTAAAAAATTAACTTTGAAAAACTAATGTATCATGGTAAAAAAAGCCATGAATTCTATGTGCAGTATTCCCCTAGTGCTTGAGTTCTCCCGTTCTCCTTGATCGGTAAACTTGGTCTTGGCTGGCTCTTTGTGCTGATCTTCTGTGGGAGGGCCCTGTTGCCGTGGTTCCCAAATGTCTTTGCCAGAGGCAGAATTGCCCCGCAGTTTCCGGTCCCGGCTAAGCAATCTGCTCGGGTTTGCTTGCTCTCAGGAGCTTCCGTTCCCTGCAAGCTCTCGGCACAGCTTTGGAGGACCAGAGTGAAAATGGTGGCCTCCCAATCGGGAGGAGCTGAGAACTCGGGTTCCGCTCCTCAGTGCGCCCCCAGAGAAAAGCAGTCACTCCCGTCTCCCTGGTCTCTGGCTGCACTCTGTGCTCACCCAGCCTGTGACTGAGTGTTTCTATGTCTGGCACGCGACCCCGTGTGGAGTCTCCAAACCCAGGAGATCCCTGCGGTGTGTTCCCGTGCCGCTCCTCCTGGGGGAGAAAGGGGAGTCTCCCCAGCTCTGCCGCTTGTTGGGTCCCTGCTGGAGGAGCAGTGGCCCGACTGGGCTGTGGATCACAGTTTATGGGAACCCCGAGCTGAGAGCCCGCGCCTCGTCTCCGTCTCTGCAGCTGGCTTCCCCGCTCCGATACCTGGGAGCTCTGCCACACTCAGGCACCCCCGGTCTTTCTGTGACCCCGAGGGTCCTGAGACCACACTGTCCCGTGAGGGTTCCACCCCCAGCTTAGTCACTGGGGCGATGTCCCTCAGCAGAGCTGACTTCTAAAAGTTCCAAGTTTGTGCTCCGCGGCTCTATCACTTGCCAGAAGCGGCTGACGGAGGCCCCCTCCCCCGCCGTCTATCCTCCCAAATATCGCCTCGGATTCACTTCTCCGCACGTCCTACCTTCCAGTAAGTGGTCACTTTTCTGTTCAGAGAGTTGTTGCTAATCTTCTCTTTGATCTCCTGTTGAGTTCGTAGGTGTTCAGAATGGTTTGATCCCTATTCAGCTGAATTCCTGAGACCAAATGAAATCCAGGTCTCCTGCTCCTCCACCATCTTGCTCCACCCTCCTGTCCTTTTCTTAAGGCACTAGCTATTACTTTCAGGACAATGTTGAAAAGGAGTAGGGAAAGGAGACATTCTTGCCTTATACCTGATCTTAGTTGGAAAGCTTTGTTTCTCACCATTAAGTATGATGTTAGCTGTAGGATTTTGTAGACATTCTTCATCAAGTTGGGGAAGTTCCTCTCTATTCCTAGTTTACTGAAGGTTTTTATCATGAAAGGGTGTTGGATTGTGTAAAATACTTTTTCTTTGTCTGATTGTGTTTTCTTTTTTTAGCCTACTGATATAATAGATTATATTAATTGATTTTTGAGTGTTGAACCATTCTTGCCAGAGCTTGCTCTTCTAGCCACTCTGTAGTAAGTTTCTACTGAGCTTGTATGAGACAATGGGGAGGGTATGTGCTATGGTGAGCGCTGTGAATTGTGTAAGACTGATGAATCACAGACCTGTACCCGTGAAACAAATAATACATTATATGTTAATAAAAATAAATTACTAAAAAAGAGACAATCTGTTTTGTAGGAGATTAGCCCAAACAGAAAGACTTTATCACGATTATGCCTAAAATACCATCACACATGATGTTCAGTGCTTTTGATGTTGAAAATTTACAATCTCAATATGCAACATGTAGATCTCTAGACCTTGACCTTTGGGTTATTTTCAACATAATATGCCTCATTTTCTTTCTAGCCATAAGTACTGAGAGTCCTAAAAATAATTTGGAGGAGAGCCTTGCAATAATTTTACCTATATATAGTCAAAGTAAGATATAAAGGGGCACCTGGGTGGCTCAGTTGATTAAGCATCTGCCTTTGGCTCAGGTCATGATCCCGGAGTCCTGGGATCAAGCCCCGCTTTGGGCTCCCTGCTCAGTGGGGAGTCTGCTTCTCTCTCTCATCTCTCTCTGCCCCTCTCCCCCAGTCGTGCTCTCTCTCTCTCTCAAATAAAAAAAAAGGAAGATATAGGGTGACTGAGTGGCTCAGTCAGTTAAGCATCTGCTTTTGGCTCAGGTCATGATCTCCGGGTCCTGGGATCGAGTCCCATGTCGGGCTCCCTGCTCTGTGGGGAGTCTGCTTCTCCCTCTCCCTCTGGCCCTCCTCCCCACTTGTTCTCTCCCTCTCTCTCAAATAAATAAAAATCTTGAAAAAAAAGTAAGATATAAATATTAGCATATGCACTTTCTTTTAAAAAATATTAATTAATTAATTAATTTGAGAGAGAGCAAGAGAGAGAGCATAAGCAGGGGAGGGGCAGAGGGTGAGGGAGAAGCAGGCTCCCAGCTAAGCAGGGAGCCCAATGAGAGGTTTGATCCCAGAACCTCAGAATCATGAGCTGAACCAAAGGCAGATGCTTAAGCAACTGAGCCACCCAGGTGCCCCTCTTTCTTTCTTTCTTTTTTATCTATCTCTATCTATCTACCCCTTAATATATATTTCTTGATATATAGTGTAATATGTACTTGGTTTTCCAGATTTTAATGTTTGCATACATGTACCTCTCATCTACCACTTGCTGGACAGTATTTTATTTTGTATCAGGATAAGGTAGAATTATTCTTTTCAGTGGTTTTGAAACTAAAGTACGTAGATTAACATCCACAGCTTATAAGTGAACTTCATGGTATGTGTATTGAGTACAAACTTTATTCTTGGCTTCAGTTTGCTTCTATACACCTATTTTCCTTTTGCTTTGTCTTTGCTTATTTTTTTCTATTTTTGCATCTTTTAAGTTGCTTTAAAAATCTTTTAGGATAAAACACAATATAGATAAATGATAAAACATATTTGCATTATAATTCAGTATTTATGCTTCATATTATTATTCATGAACTATTGAGAGATACATTTAATTCTTTTAGCTTGAAAATAGTCACTTGCCCCAAGTAAACAGTAATAATGTTCATTGCATATAATTTGTTTTCTGTTTCTAGCCACAAGGGATTGTAAAATTAAAGGGTAAGAACAGAGCTGGCTTTTCATTTTTAAAATAATTTGCAAGACTATAAACTCTGTGGTGTATTAATTTTCCTAAACCTGTTAATAGATTATTTAAAATTAAATGGATTTTCATCTTTAAATATTTTGAAGAGGTGGATATAATGTCTGGAAGCATTTCTCAGAAAAAAATTTTGGTTTTCCTTACAAATGTAGTAGGCAGCAATGTATAAATACTAAATGTATCATAATTTAGGAAGAGGAGCTACAGGCTACTTCATGTTTCAACTGGAAGTTATGAAGAGTTGGATTTTTCCCTGAGGAGCTAATTATTTGCCGAGATTACTGTGGTAGCAGATTTTACAAGAAGTTCAAGATCTCTGTAAATAGTCATAAAAAAAACTATAGAGGTCATTTAAGTACAACACTGAAACTATATAAGCCAGTTCATGTTTTTAAATGGCTGACTACATAAATGATTGACTATGAAGAATTTTTTAATTAAAAAGTTATATAGTCCTGGGGCACCTGGGTGGCTCAGTCAGTTGAGTGACCAGCTCTTGATTTTGGCTCAGGTCATGATCTTGGTGTCCTGAGATTGAGGCCCGCATCAGGCTCTGGGCTCAGCAGGGAATTTGCTTGAGGGTCTCTCTCTCCTTCTCTCTCTAAAATAAATAAATTTTTAAAGAAGAAAAAATTATACAGTCCTATGAAGTAATATTTGAAATTGTTCTGATTCTCTAGTTCCTTGGATGAAAAGTTGGTAATATTTTATAATTTTCCAAATGGCATATCAAGTTCATAGTCTTTCAAAGATGATATCCTTATTTGTAAGGTACTAAAAGTTGGAGTAATTATCATCCATAGGGCAAAGTATATGTCTTTAAATATTATCTTTGGGAATATTCCATGGTATCATATGTGTTTTCATGAGGTTCTTATGTTTTTCCTTCAGTATATATCCTGTAATGGACATTTCTATTTCTTGCCTCTGTGACCAGCATCTATTCTCTCTTTAAGTAACAGAACCAGGCTTTTTTTGCAGGAGGGAACTACTCCTCCCTTCCAATCAGTCTGTATAATTTGGGTGTCAGTCTGTATAGTTTGGGTGGGCCTGAGTCCACCTTCTGACTCCAAAGAGCATAAACACTCAGATCAGACCAAGGGAAAACTGATATGCTATGGCAAGGATGGGTGTATGATCCAAACCAGGTCATGATGAGGGAGCATCAGTCCTGGCACATTTTGCCGGAACTTCTGGGAAGAGGTGCTTTCTCTCCACTAGGGTTGCTAAGCTAAAAGGATTTAAGTGGGAAGTTTCTATTGTTTATATTTGCCACAATATGAATAGAGCTTCCCTGAGAATACTGTGGTATCAGAAAAATGGAAATGGAAAAAGAGAGTGTTCTGATTATCTTTTGTATCCTCTGGATCTAGCTATACCTGAATTGCCTAGCTATTGAGCCACTCTTACCTTATTTGGCTTAAACTAGTTTGAATTATGATGTGTCATTTACCAAGAAGGCTGGACGCTTTGGGTTGGACCACTGTACTATGGCTTATAGTAAGTGATTTAATAATAAGATACAGTTTTACTAAGGTGAAGCCTATGTATTTTTATGGAGGGGATTACTGAGGCAATTACCTTGACAATTCAAAAAAATCTTTAATTACTTACCTATTTTCCACTGAATTATTTGTGTTTTTAAAGTTTTAAATAGCAGAACAATTTAGCCTTGATTAATATTAATCTTCAATGGACAAAAGGAAGAGAGCAGCAAGATAAAGCATAAAGAGCACAAGGTTAAGAGTGAGAAAATGAATTCTGCTCAGCAGGTTTAAAAGAGAATATTCAAAAAGAATTGGGAAGAGTTCTAATAGGCAACTGGAATAAGACACAGAAGTCTGGATCAGCAGACATTCCAAGCCTACTTTGGTGTGCTTTTCATTCCTCTCCATTCTCTTTAATATGCTTTTACATCTTCGTGATATCTTAATTATTTTTTAAATCATTAGCATGATTTCCTACACATTTTTTTTTGTTTTGTTTTAGAACACTTTTACAGTCTCCTTTTGTGATGTGCATTTAATAAATTAGTTAGAGCTGGTATTCTTTATTACCCCACTCTTTGCTATGCAGAATTTATGTAATTTGGGGGTTACCTATTATTTTGTCTCCAAATATTAGAAACGATGTAAGGAATCTCAGTGATATCTTTGACCTAGAGAAGTGAGAACTACTTGGAATCATCTGGGAATATTTTCCAGTCCTAACTAAATAGTGCTATAACAATATCAATCTTCTATGAAACAAGATCCTTAGATCTCTGAAAAGAGATATCAAAAACTTACCTCTTTTGCCTGCCTTGGCAACGGACCCTACTGTGCTTTTTATGAGATGTGGTTTACGTATACCTTTATATGTATATACATACACACACACATAGATATCTTTATATATAGAAGTATATATATATTGGTATATACATATAAATGGTGTGTGTGTATATATATATATAAGGTATATATATATATAAAGGCACAGATATAGATATATACTTAAATAAAATATCTTTTATATATAAAGGTATATGTATGCATATGTGTGTATATGTATAACACACACATACCCTTTTATAGCTTTTTATATGTATATAACTTTTCATATGCTACTCCTTTGGATAAGGTTTGTTATGTGACCTTGTCTGCCTTTATGTAATAATACAAAGAAAGTATCTTCAGTACTAGATGTGTCTCTCTTTTGTCTATTTGTCTATTGCCTGCTGACCACTTGGAGGTCAAAACTACTGAGCAGTGCCTATTATTAGTAATAGGTTCTAATCCTGTTTTTTTCACTCTGTGGCTATATGACCTTGGGTGAGGCACTTTACTTACTTGGGTGTTTGCCACAAAGATATCTTCAATTCTAAATATTTTATTCTCTCAGAATGTTTTAGGTCATTCTAATATTAACACCAGAAATATTTTGGGCTGAAAAATGTGGGTATTCATATAATTTCAGTTTCTTTCACATATTGCTTTTGCTTAATTACCTAATGTTGCTCTCCATACCCTTGGGGAGCCAAGTATGCTGCATTAATGTAGACATTCTAACTAGAGAGAAAACTCAGTAATTAATCTATCATTCTGTGTGTTTACAAGTAACATTCCAGTGGATCAGAGCCCCTTCTGAGACATATTGTTTATTTTTGATACAAGTTGTCCTTCATATAACTGCCACCTTGAATTCTCTTACCTTGTTAATCTCCCAATTTGAACTGTAACAGGTTCTTTTAATGTTGCCACTTGTTATAGAGATAGACTAGTTCCTGACAATAACTTGTACAGATTGGTGACATGTTTGAAAATAACACAGCATCTCTTAGAAGAGTGCTGTCGTCTGATTGCATCATTGATTTTTTTTCCCTCCTGCCATTCTGTTTCTTACCAAGTATACTGTGAATTTCTTATCAGCATTATCAGATATGTGAGAAACCTAGCATTCCTCTGGGAATATTATTTATTATTATTATTATTCTCTCTAAAAACACAATGGAAAAAGAGGTTCTATAATTTCATGCAGTCTTTCAGACAGAGTTAAAATACTAAAGAGTTGTAGCACAATTATATGTTCTAGCTGTAAAACAACCACTTGATAATCTTAACATTAATTAATAATCTTAAATATTAAAATAAATAAGAGATTTTCAAAATTAGTATCACTAAATTGGCATCATAAATTAGTAATTATGACTGAGGTTATGAATGATACATATTTAAGGACAATTAATGAACAAAATCTTGTTGTGTATTCTATGCAAGAGTTAATATTAGCTAAGATAATCCAATTCACTGGAGTAGGAACCTTACCTTCATCAACATTTGCTTTATACTTAGAATGCTAAGGCCAAATGGGATCTTATCCAATTTCTGTGTTTCATTTCGATGTGAAACTGACTAAGGGGTAAATGACTTAGCTAAATTGAAATAGTGATGGAGGTAAGATAAGCTCACAGATCTTGTAATAATCACTTATTTATTAAAAAGTAACTCATAAATGAACAACAATTCTTCCCATTTTTGAAACATTTTAAAGTATGTATCTTTGGGAGTCTCCTTTATTTAATGTTTTAGTGACAAATTCAAAACAATAATGTTCAATTCAAAGGTAAAAAAGATTAGTTTGTAACCAAGCTAACATAGATATCAGTCTATGCTTAAAGTTCACTTGTTCAAAAAGGAAAGCCTAGGAGTCTTTGGTACTTTATATTTCCTTCTCCTATATCTAGGAAGGTTGGTCATATTTCTTCAGGCATATAAGAGCTGACATATATTTTAATGATTTTGTTCAACATGAAATAACAAGGAACTAGGGGATGAATCCTAAAGAAGGGTAATATATAATACAGACATAAAAAGTATGATTTAAAGGGATCTTTTATAGTGTTTGATTGTTTATATTGTGGATACTGTTATTTAATTAGCATTTTGTTTTTAAGCTTGTAAATTTAGTATAGCACTTAAAATCATTTTCTATCTTTGTGTGATTATCTGTGCATGATGTGTTTTTATGTCGGTTCTAACTGTGGTAAACAAAATAACATATACTTAAAGTAGCCTAAATATTTTTTTAAAGTGCAAATGGATTTTCACAAAGTGAATACACCCATTTCATCACCACCCAGATGAGAATAAAACATCATCATTCTTGAAACCCTCCTCATGCACCCTCCCATGCCCAGGATCAACAATTATCCTGACTGCTATCATCATTAATTAGTTCTTTCTGGTTTTGACCATTACATGAATGGAGTCTTACCCTATGTACTCTTTTGTGAATATTATAGTTTATATTATGTGTGAAATTCATTCATGTTGTCACATGTGGTTGTAACTTGTTTATTTTCATTGTTGTATAGTATTCCATCACATGAATACACCACAATTTATTTATCTTTTCTATTGCTGATGGACATTTAGGTTGTTTGGTTATATAAACAGTGCTTCTATGTCCATCATCCACAGGTCTTTTGGTACACAAATGTATATGCATGTCTGTTGAGTAAATACAAAGAAGTGAAATTATTGGGTCATAAGGCAGATGTGTATTCAGGTTTTATAAATACTGCTGAACAATTTTCTAAACTTATACTTCCTAACAGCAATATGAAAATTGTAGTTGTTTCTCAACCTCATCAATCTTTGGCATTTTCAGTCTTTTAAATATTGCCATTCTGGCAGTTATGTAGTAATATTTCATTGTTAAAATTTGCTGTTAATTTCATTGTGGTTAAATTTGATAATTAAAAAATACCCCTTTGCAAACATTTATTAGCCATTCATATATATACTCTTTGGAAAGTGCCTATTCAAGTTTTTTTGCCAATTTTTTCTATTATCTTACTATTGTTCTTTATAGAGTCTTATATATGTTATTTACAAATTATATATATATATATATATATATATATATATATATATATATATAACTGTTTCTGCTCTGAGGTTTGCCTTTTGAATATCTCTTTTGATGAACAACAGTGTTTAATTTTAATGTAGGTCAGTTCGTCAATTTTTTTCTTTATGGTTACTGCTTCCTTTGTATTGTTTAAAAATTTTTGCCTACTCCAAGGTCATGAAAGTATTTTCCTGTGATATATCCTATACCTTTATGGTATTACTTTTATAATTAGGTCTACAATTAAATCAAGTGGTCACATAAATGCGAGACTGTTTCTGTTCTCTTCTATTGGTGTATTTGTTTATCCTTAGGTCAAAATACACTATCTTAATTACCATATTTTTCCATAGGGTTCCGTGTCTGGTAGTATAGGTCCTCCAGCTTTGTTCTTCTTCAAGATATTCCTGAAGGGAGGATTCTGGGTGATAGTAGAGTAGCTAAATGTCAGGAATCTGTGCTCTTGTCTAGATAGACAGCAATTGTACTAGTGGAATTTGTCTGATGTAACTACAGATGCTTTATTATGTTTCACTTTATTGTGCTTTGCAGGTACTATGTTTTTAACAAATTGAAGGTTTGTGGCAATCCTGAGTCAAGCATGTCTATTGGCATATTTTCCCAATAACATTCTCTTACATCATGTCTCTATGTCATGTTTTGGTAGTTCTCACAATATTTCAGACTTTTTCATTATTATTATATTTGTTATGGGGATCTGTCATCTGAAATTATAACTTACTGAAAGCTCAGATGTTAGTGATTTTTTAGCAATAAAGTATTTTTAAATTAGGGTATGTACATTTTTTTTAGATATAATGTTATTGCACACCTAATAGATTACAGTATAGTATAAACCTATTTTTTTATGCTTTGGGAACCCAAAAAATTCATTTGATTTATTTCTTTGTAATATTTGCTTTATTGCAATGGTCTGGAAATGAACCCACAATATCTCTGAGGTATGCCTGTTTTGGAACTCTAGAGTGTGTTGAAGGCTTTATTGCAATGGTCTGGAAATGAACCCAAAATATCTCTGAGGTATGCCTGTTTTGGAACTCTAGAGTGTGTTGAAGTCTTAGATGGTAAATTGTGGTTAGTTTGGCTCATTTTAGCTCCAGCACAGTACCATCTACCCATCATCCATTCCTAACCATTCTTGAAGCAACCTGCACATAGTCTTCAGGAGCCAGGGTTGGCAAAAAGGACACTGTCCTCCAAATATTTGGGATCTGTACCCTGATCACTGCTGTTTCTGATCACAGGTGTGCAAAGAAACAGGTGGCCACTGCTATTGCAATGAGGTCTCTCCTCATTGTTGTAAGCCCTTCCTCCTCTGGATATACTGACTTCCAGGGGATTTCATTTTTCTCTTTTTCCCTTTTTTGGGGAGCCAGGCACTAAATATTATAACATTCAAGAGCAACTGATATATGAGGAAAATTAGGAATTGATTCCACATGTCCAGGGAAAGATGCACTTTCGTTAAAGATCTGAGAAGACCTTAAGTTTACAGTTCAGGCTGATTCTTGGCATAGAAGCAACCTACAACAATAAAAACACAAACACAAAAAAGCAAAAAAAAAAGCAGCAAGACTTGGAAAGGGGGAGAATCTGATTTCTAGAGTTACCACATCATTAGATTCAAATGTCCAGTTTTCAACAAAAATATCACAATGCATACAAAGAAATAGGAAAGTATGGCCCATCCAAAGGAAAATAACAAATCAATAGAAACTGTCCCTAAAAAAGATATACTTGGATATTCTTGGATTTTTGAATTTCTGTATAAAATTTACAAGGAGCTAATTTATGTTATCCATTTATGTTTTAAAAACACTTGCTGAGATTTTGATTTGGGTTACATTGAATCTATAGACTAACTTAGAGATAATTAGTATATTACCATATTAAGTCTTCCAGTCCATGATCATTGTATAGTTTTTCATTTAATAAGATTTTCTTTTTTCTTTCTTTTTCTTAGTTTAAATAAAAGAGGGAATTTATTAGATGAATACAAAGGTTCTTGGGGGGATTCGAACAGTTGTAATGGCCTAATAGCTAGAAGCACACCTTTCTGAAGGACAGATCATGTTGTAATCACGAACTTTTGCTTCTGGGTTTTGCAAGATCATGAAGAGAATATCCTAGAGGGCAGTGCTCCCTGTATAGTGCATAAGGGACTAGAATGTGGATTTTTCATTTCTGCTTGCTTTTTGATCCTTATATTCCTTTATTCTGGCCTCATATTTGTCAAGCACATGTTGGCAGATATTCATGAGTTCATTCAGACCTCTCCAAAATGGTTCAACAGCCGGAAGAACACCTCAAGTCTGAATACGTAAATTAATTTTGCTCTCTGAAGAATGCATTGTAGTGTAACTACAAAATTCCACTTCCAGATTCTTCATGATCATGTAACAAAGAGAATTTCCTAGGGTGTGGTCCTCCTTGTGCAATACAAATGTCATACAGTTTCTATCTGTTCCAGCTGCCTGGACTGTTTCCAGGGCTGTCCTCCTCTAGCTTTTAGCTACTGAGGTCTTCAATCCAGTTATTTTTCTCTCTACCTCCTGATTCTTTTTCATCCTGTGGCAGGGGTGGGGGGTTGCCTCTTCTGGGATCCTCTGGTGGTGCTGGCTGATTGGAGGCTTTAACCCATATCATGAAACATGTGGGAGAAGCAGCTAGCAAGGTTTTCTTTATCTCAATGATTTTAATAGGATTTATTTTTAGAGCATTTTTAGAGTCACAGCAAAATTGAGTAGAAAGTACAGAAAGGTCTCGTATATCCCTGGCCCAACACACAACCTCTCCCACTATCAACACTTTTTTTTTTTTTAAGATTTTATTTATTTAGTGGACTAGGAAAGATGGCAGCAGAGTAGGGGATGCTATTTCAACTGGTCCCCGGAATTGAGCTGGATATCTACCAGACCACTCTGAGCACCCACGAAACCAGCCTGAGATATAAGAAGATCTGGATCTCTACAAACAGAATATCACAGGCAGTCGGTTGCGAGGTATGAAGTGGGGAGCCATGATTCCATGGGCAGATATTGGAGGATAAACAGCAGCAAGAGGGTGCCTGGCCGTGGGGATCCTACACCACTGGTGAGGGACAGCCTCGCTTGCTGGGGATGGGGCACAGACTCGCAGACCGGTAGCGGTGGGGAAAGGACTTTAGGGCAGCCCCCGGGGCGGAAACCCGGAGCAGCAGGGTTGCGCGTGTGAACTGGGGGCGACTGGCGGTTTTAGAAGCACAAAGGGCAGAGACGTGCCCCGACCTGGGGGCAGGACTGGAGGCACTGCAGAGGGGTGCAGAACCCAGGCCCCTGCAGTTTATAGCAGCACGGACAGAAATGGAGAGAGTGTGGCCTGGAGAGCTCACTGAAGAACAGACTGCGGTCTCTCTGCTCTGAGGCAGAGGGTTGGAAATAGTCTCTTCTGCTCTGACTCATGGAAGAGATGCAGAAAGCCACCAGGGAAAGCTGCCAGAGAACAAAAGCCCCCAAAACTGATTCCCGCTGAGCCCATCCCCCACCACGGGGGGGGCAGGGCAACTCCGCCTAAACAGGGTTGCCTGAGTAACAGCGCGGCAGGCCCCTCCCCCAGAAGACAGGCTGGGAAAACAAGACACCAGCAACCCTAAGGTCCCAAGAAAACAGGTGCATCTTGCTTAGGTTCTGGTCAATAATTTGGACTCTGTACATTCCCTCAAACACCCATCAACAGAATGACTAGGAGGAGGAGCCCCCAAAATAGAAAAGACTCAAGAGAGTATGACTTATGCTGCAGATTTACAAATGGATGCAGATATAACCAAGATGTTGGAGATGGAATTCAGGCTAGCAATTGTGAAGACAATGGCTAGAACAGAGAAATCAATTAATGGCAACATAGAGTCTCTAAGGGCAGAAATGAAAGCTGAATTGGCAGAACTTAAAAATGCTATCAATGAGATCCAATCCAATCTAGATAATCTAACAGCTAGGGTAAGTGAGGCAGAAGAACGAATAAGTGACCTGGAAGACAATATAATAGATAAAAAGGGAAAAGAGGAGTCCAGGGAAAAACAACTCAGAATCCATGAAAATAGAATCAGAGAAATAAGTGACACCATGAAGTGTTCCAATGTCAGAATAATTGGAATCCCGGAGGGAGTGGAGAGAGAGAGGACAAGAAGATGTATTTAAGCAAATCATAGCTGAGAACTTCCCTAATCTGGGGAATGAAACACACATTTGCGTCCTAGAGGCAGAGAGGACCCCTCCCAAGATCCAGGAAAACAGGCCAATACACTGGCATGTAATAGTAAAACTTGCAAATCTTAGAACTAAGGAAACCATCTTAAGGGCAGTTAGGGGGAAGAGATTCCTTACGTACAGAGAGAGGAACATCAGAATAATGTCAGACCTATCCACAGAGATGTGGCAAGCCAGAAAGGCCTGGCAAGACATATTCAGGGTACTAAATGAGAAGAACATGCAGACAAGAATACTTTATCCGGCAAAGCTTTCATTTAGAATGGATGGAGAGATGCAGACCTTCCACGACCGGCAGAAACTGAAAGAATATGTGACCATTACGCTGGCCCTGCAAGAAATATTAAGGGGGGTTCTATAAAAGGAGAAAGACCCCAAGAGTGATATACAACAGAAATTTACAGGGACAATCTATAAAAACAACGTCTTCACAGGCAACATGATGACAATTCATATCTTTCAAAAATCAGTCTCAACGTGAATGGCCTAAATGCTCCCATAAAACAGCATAGGGTTGCAGATTGAATAAAAAGACAGGACCCATCCATATGCTGTCTACAAGAGACTCATTTTGAACCTAAACATACATCCAGACTGAAAGTGAAGGGATGGAGATCCATCTTCCATGCCAATGGAACTCAAAAGAAAGCTGGGGTAGCAATTCTTATATCAGACAAATTAGATTTTAAGCTAAAGTCTGTAATTAGAGACAGAGAAGGACACTATATCATTCTTAAAGGGTCTATCCAACAAGAAGATCTAACAATTGTAAATATCTATGCCCCCAACATGGGAGCAGCCATCTACATAAGCCAACTGTTAACCAAAGTAAAGAGTCATATTGATAACAATACGTTAATTGGAGGAGATCTCTATACTCCACTCTCAGCAATGGACAGATCATCTAAGCAGAAAATCAACAAGGAAACAAGAGCTTTGAATGATACACTGGATCAGATGGACCTCATAGATATATACAGAACATTCCACCCTCAAACAACAGAATACTCATTCTTCTTGAACGCACATGGAACTTTCTCCAAAATAGACCACATACTGGGTCACAAATCAGGTCTCAACCGATACCAAAATATTGAGATGATTCCCTGCATATTCTCAGACCACAGTGCTTTAAAACTGGAACTCAATCACAAGAAAAAATTGGGCAGAAATTCAAACACTTGGAAGCTAAAGACCACTGTGCTCAAGAATGTTTGGGTCAACCAGGAAATCAAAGAAGAACTTAAACAATTCATGGAAATCAATGAGAACAAAAACACATTGGTCCAAAATCTATGGGGGGCGCCTGGGTGGCTCAGTCGTTAAGCGTCTGCCTTCGACTCAGGTCATGATCCTAAGGTCCTGGGATCGAGCCCCACATCGGGCTCTCTGCTCGGCAGGAAGCCTGCTTCTCCCTCTCCCACTCCCCCTGCTTGTGTTCCCTCTCTCACTGTGTCTCTCTCTGTCAAATAAATAAATAAAATCTTAAAAAAAAACCAAAAAAAACAAAAAACACAAAAACAAAACCTATGGGATACTGCCAAGGCAGTCCTAAGGGGGAAATACATAGCCATCCAAGCCTCACTCAAAAAAATAGAAAAATCCTGAATTCACCAACTAACTCTACATCTTAAAGAACTAGAGAAAAAGCAACAATGATGCCTAAGCCACGCATTAGAAGAGAAATAATTAAAATTAAAGCAGAGATCAATGAATTAGAAAGCAGAAACACAGTAGATCAGATCAACAAAACTAGAAGTTGGTTCTTTGAAAGAATTAATAAGATTGATAAACCACTGGCCAGACTTATCCAAAAGAAAAGAGAAAGAACCCAACTTAATAAAATTATGAATGAAAGGGGAGAGCTCTTGACTAACACCAAGGAAATAGAAACAATTATTAGAAATTATTATCAACAACTATATGCCAACAAACTGAGCAATCTGGATGAAATGGAGGCCTTTCTGGAAACCTATAAGCTGCCAAGACTGAAACAGGAAGAAACTGACTACCCGAATAGGGCAATAACTGTAAGGAGATTGAAGCAGTGATCAAAAACCTCCCAAAAAACAAGAGTCCAGGGCCTGATGGATTCCCTGAGGAATTCTACCAAACATTCAAAGAAGAAATAATACCTATTCTACTGAAGCTGTTTCAAAAAATAGAAACAGAAGGAAAACTTCGAAACTCATTCTATGAGGCCAGCATTACCTGAATCCCCAAACCAGGCAAAGATCCCACCAAAAAGGAGAATTTCAGACTGATATCCCTGATGAATATGGATTCCAAAATCCTCAACAAAATTCTGGCTAATAGGATCCAACAATACGTTAAAAGGATCATCCACCATGACCCAGTGGGATTTATCCCTGGGATGCAAGGGTGGTTCAACATTCGCAAATCAATCTATGTGATAGAACACATTAATAAGAGGAGGGAGAAGAACGATATGGTCCTCTCAATTGATGCAGAAAAAGCATTTGGCAAAATACAACATCCTTTCCTGATTAAAACTCTTCAGAGTATAGGGATAGAGGGAACATTCCTCAAGTTAATAAAATCCATCTATGAAAAACCCACAGCGAATATCATCCTCAATGGGGAAAAGCTGAGAGCCTTTCCCTTAAGATCAGGAACACGTCAAGGATGCCCATTCTCGCCACTATTGTTCAACATAGTACTAGAAGTCCTAGCAACAGCAATCAGACAACAAAAAGAAATAAAAGGTACTCAAATTGGCAAAGAAGAAGTCAAACTCTCTCTTTTTGCAGACGACATGATACTTTTATGTGGAAAACCCAAAAGACTCCACCCCCAAATTACTAGAACTCATACAGCAATTCAGTAATGTGGCAGGATACAAAATCAATGCACAGAAATCAGTTGCTTTCTTATATACTAACAACACAACTGTAGAAAGAGAAATTAGAGAAATGATTCCATTTACAATAGCACCGAAAACCATTAAGATACCTCAGAATAAACCTAACCAAAGAGGTAATGGATCTATACTCTAGGAACTACAGAACACTCATGAAAGAAATTAAAGACACAAAAAGATGGAAAAATATTCCATGCTCATGGATCGGAATAAACATTGTTAAAATATCTATGCTACCCAGAGCAATCTATACCTTCAATGCCATCCCGATCAAAATTCCCATGACATTTTTCAAAGTGCTGGAACAAACAATCCTAAAATTTGTATGGAATCAGAAAAGACCCCGAATCGCCAAGGAAATGTTGAAAAAACAAAACAAAACAAAACAAAGCTGGGGCATCACGTTGCCCAATTTCAAGCTATATTACAAAGCAGTGATCACCAAGACAGCATGGTACTGGCACAAAAACAGACATATAGACCAATGGAACAGAATAGAGAACCCAGATATGGACCCTCAACTCTATGGTCAAATAATCTTTGACAAAACAAGAAACAACATGCAATGGAAAAAAGACAGTCTCTTCAATAAATGGTGCTGGGATAATTGGACAGCCACATGCAGAAGAATGAAACTCGACCATTCTCTAACACCATTCACAAAGATAAACTCAAAGGGGATGAAAGACCTCAATGTGAGACAGGAATCCATCAAAATCCTAGAGGAGAACATAGGCAGTAACCTCTTTGACATGGCCCACAGCAACTTCTTTCAAGTTACATCTCCAAAAGCTAGTGAAACAAAAGCAAAAATGAACTTTTGGGACTTCTTCAAGATAAAAAGCTTCTGCACAGCAAAGGAAACAGTCAACAAAACAAAGAGGCAACTCACAGAATGGGAGAAGATATTTGCAAATGACACTACAGATAAAGGGCTGGTATCCAAGATCTATAAAGAACTTCTCAAACTCAACACCCAAAAAACAAATAAGTCAAAAAATGGGCAGAAGATATGAAAAGACACTTCTCTGAAGAAGACATACAAATGGCTAACAGACACATGAAAAAATGTTCATCATCATTAGCCATCAGGGAAATTCCAATCAAAACCACATTGAGATACCACCTTACACCAGTTAGAATGGCAGAAATGGACAGGGAAAGAAACAACAAATGTTGGAGAGGTTGTGGAGAAATGGGAACTCTCTTACACTGTTGGTGAGAATGCAATTTGGTACAGCCACTTTGGAAAACAGTGTGGAGGTGTCTCAAAAATTTAAAAATAGAGCTACCCTATGACCCAGCAATTGCACTACTGGGTATTTACCCCAAAGACACAGATGTAGTGAAAGAAGGACCATGTGCACCCCAATGTTCATAGCAGCAATCTCCGCAGTAGCCAAACTGTGGAAAGAGCCGAGATGCCCTTCAACAGAGGAATGGATAAAAAAGATGTGGTCCATATATACAATGGAATTTTACTCAGCCATCAGAGAGGATGAATACCCAACTTTTACATCAACATGGATGGGACTGGAGGAGATTATGCTAAGTGAAATAAGTCAAGTAGAGAAAGTCAATTATCATATGGTTTCACTTATTGGTGGAACATAAGGAATAGCATGGAGGACACTAGTAGAGGGAAAGGAATGATGGGAGGGGAATTGGAGGGAGAGATGAACCGTAAGAGGCTATGGACTCTGAAAAACAAACAGGGTTTTAAAGGGGAGGGCGGAGGGGGGATTGGTTAGCCCAGTGATGGGTATTAAGGAGGGCACGTACTGCGTGGAGCACTGGGTGTTATACGAAAACAATGGATCATGGAACACCACATCAAAAACTAATGATGTATTGTATGGTGACTAACATAACATAATAAAATTTTTAAAAAAGATTTCATTTATTTATTTTATAGAGCATGCATGAGCAGAGAGAGGCAGGGAAGAGGGAGAGGGGAGAGGAAGAGGGAAAGGGAGAAAAAATCTGGGGCAGACTCCACACTGAGTGCAGAGCCCGACTAGTGAGATCATGACCTGAGCCAAAACCAAGAGTCAGCTGCTTAACCAAGTGAGCCACCCAGGCACCCCACACTATCAACACTTTCAACCAGAGTGGTACCTGTTACACCTGATGAACCTACATTGACCATAATTATCACCCAAAGTCCATAGTTTAGAGTTCACTCTTGATCTTGTACATTCTGGATTTTAACAAATGTGTAATACCTGTGTCTACTATTATTATATCATACAGAAAACTTTCACTGTCCTAAAAATCTTTTATGCTCTGCTTATTTATCCCTCTCTCCCTGCTAACCATTGGCAGCCACTGATCTTTTTATTACTTCTATAGTTTTGCTTTTTCCACTATGTCATATAGTTAGAATCATAACCTTTTCATCTGGCTTCTTTCGTTCAGAAATCTGCATTTACATTTCTTCCATATCTTTTCATGGCTTGATAGCTCAGTTCTTTTTATCACTAAATAGCATTCCATTGTTTGGATGTACCATGGTTAATTTATCCATTCATCTACTGAAGGACATCTTGATTACTTCCTAGTGTTGGTGATTATAAAAAAAAAAGCTGATATAAACATCCATGTGCAGGTTTTGTGTGGATGTAAGTTTTCAACTAATTTGAGTAAATACCAAGGTGCGTGATTGCTGGATCATATGATAAGAGTATGTTTAGTTTTGTAGAAAACTGCCAAACCATCTTCCAAATTATTTTACCATTTTGCATTCCCCTCATAGCAATGAATGAGAGTTCCTGTTATTTCGCATCCTCATCAGCATTTGGTGTTCTTGGTGGGTTTTTTTCTGTACCATTTGTAGTGGTATCTTAGTATTTTAGTTTGCAATTCCCCAGTGAAATATGATGTTAAGCGTCTTTTTATATGCTTATTTGCCGTTTTTATATCTGCTTTGGTGAGGTGTTTATGCAGTTTTTTGGCCCATTTTTTAAATGGGTTTTTATTATTGAATTTTAAGAGTTCTTTTTATATTTGGCGTAACAGTCCTTTATCAGATTATTTTTTGTAAATATTTTCTCCCATTCTGCACCCCGTCTTCTCATTCTTTTCACAGTGTCTTTCTTACAGTACAAGTTTTTAATTATAATGAAATCCAGCTTATCAATTATTTCTTCCATGGATCAAGCTTTTGATATTGAGTCTAAAATGTTATCACCATACCCAAAGTCATCTAGATTTTCTCCTATGTATCTTCTAGAAGATTTATAGTTTTGCATTTTGCATTTAGGTCTATGATGCATTTTGAATTAAAATTTGTAAGAACTGCTAAGATCTGTGTCTAGTTTTTTTTTTTGTTTTTTTTTTAAAGTAGGCTCCATGCCCAGCATGGAGCCCAACATCGGGCTTGAACTCATGACCCTAACATCCAGACCTGAGATGAGATCAAGAGTCAGATGCTTAACAGACTGAACCATCCAGGCACCCCAAGATTTTTTTTTTGGCATATGATATTCAGTTGTTACAGCACCATTTTTTGAAAAAAACTATCTTTTCTCCATTGTATTATTTGGTTGATGATCAGTTGACTATACTTATGTTTGTCTATTTGTGGGCTCTCTATCCTGTTCTAGTGATGTATTTGTCTATTCTTTTGTTGGTACAACACTGTCTTGATTATTTTAGCTTTATAGGTCTTGAGGTTGGGTGATTTCAGTCCTCTGACTTTGTTATTCTCTAGTGTTATATTGACTCTTTTGAATCTTTGCTTTTCCGTATAAATTTTAGAATCAGTTTGTCAATATCTACAAACTAGTAGAGATTTTGGTTGGGATTGCTGTGAATCTATAGGTCAATTTGGGAAGAACTGGCATCTTAACAATATTAAGTCTTCCTATCTGTAAACATGGAATATCTCTCCATTTATTTAGTTCTTTGATTTCTTTCATCAGAGTTGCATAGCATATCTCATATAATCGTTGTATATATTTTGTTAGATTTACACCTAAGCATTTCATTTGTGGGGATGCTGATGTAAATGGTATTATTATTTTATTTTTGATTATTTTTAAAATATTTTTTAAGATTTATGTATTTGAGAGAGACAGAGAGAGAGACAGAGAGAGAGAGAGGGAGGGAGAAGCAGACTCCCTGCTGAGCAGAGAGCCTGACATGGGGCTCAATCCCAGGACCTTGAGATCATGACCTGAGTGGAAGACAGAACATTAACCGACTGAGCCACCCAATGTAGGTGCCCCATAAATGGTATTATTTTTCATTTCAAAGTCTACTTGTTCATTGCTGGTGTATAGGAAAATGATTGACTTTTGTAAGTTAATGTTAAATCCTGCAACTTTGCTAAAATAGCTGTTTAGTTGCAGGAAATTTTTTGGTGATTTTAGTCTACTAATGAACCCATCAAAGGCATTCTTCATTTCTGTTAGTGTTTTTTTTTTTTTTTTTAGGTTTTACATGTTTATTTCTTTCAAAGATTTTATTTATTTATTTGAGAGAGAGAGAGAGCATGGGAATGGGGAGTGTCAGGGGGAGAAGGGGACTCCCTGCTGAGCAGGAAGCCCAATGTGGGACTCAATCCTGGGACTCCAGGATCATGACCTGAGCTGAAGGCAGTCACTTAACCAACTGAGCCACCCAGGAGCCCTCTGTTATGGCATTTTTGATCTTTAGCACTTTTAATTTTTTTCTTTGAATTTCCATCTCTCTGCTTACATTATCCATCTATTCTTGAATGTTGTCTACTTTTTCCATTACAGCTTTTAACATAGTAATCATAGGTGTTTTAAATTTGCAATCTAATAATTCCAACATCTTTGCCATATCAAGTCTGGTTCTGATGCTTTCTCTGTCTCTTCATACTATGCTTTTTGCCTTTAGTATGGCTTCTGACATTTTGTGAAGAACAAGACGTGGTATAATGGGTAAAAGGAACTTAGGTAAATAGACCTTTAGTGATATGGTGGTAAGGCATGGCAAAGGGGAAGTGTTCTTTAGTCTTATGATTAAGGCTCAGTCTTTTAGCCCACCTGTGTCCCTGGGCTGTGAAGTTCACAAGTTCTTCTCAGTTTCCCCCAGTTAGGTGGGACAGGATGGCTAGAGGGGTTTGGAGTTGGTATTTTCCTTTGTCCATATCAATAATGTATAGTTTTTGGTTTGGCATGATTACTCATTTTTTTAATAGACTTATTTCTAAATATTTGATTTTGGGGGGCTGCTATTTTAAGTAGTCTTGTTTTTATAATTTATTTCTCTCATATTTTTCTATGGATAAAAGTGAAAGAGATTTTTTTTGTACTAATTTTATTTCCAAGGGACTTTCTAAATCCATAAAGTAATGTTAAAATTTCACAAACTTGCTTGGATTTTCTGTGTACATGATCATGTTATCTGCATATAACAATTTTTATTTCTTCCTTTTCAATTATGATACCTTTTCCCTCTGCCTTATTGCTGTGGCTAGGACGTCAGATACATTGATGGGTAAAAGTGATGATAGCAGAGATCCTATCTCATTGTTGATTTCAGAGGAAAAGCTTTCAGTATTTTACTATTAAGTATAATGTTTGTTGTAGTTCCCTCTTGCCCCCACTTTTTTTTTTTTTTTTGGTAAATAACATTTGTCAGATTAAGGATATTTCTTTTTATTCCTAGTGTATTGAGTTTTTGTCTTAAATAGGTATTGAATTTTATAAAAGGTTTATCTGCATTTTGAGGTGATCATATGATTTTATTCTGTTTTATTAATATTGGTGAATTTTATGGATTAATATCTTGATAGTGAAACCATTCTTGCATTTCTGGGAGAAATTCAACTTGGTCATGATGCAGCAGCCTTTTTATGAGTGGCTGGATTCAATTTGTTAATATTTCTTAGAATGCATTTGTATTCTTTTTTTAAAAAAAGATTTTATTTATTTATTTGAGAAAGAGAGCACAAGCAGGAGGGAGAGAAAGAATCTGAAGCAGACTCAGTGCTGAGCACAGAGCCCGTCGCTAGGCTCAATCCCACAACCATGGAATCATGCCCTGAGCTGAAACCAAGAGTTTTTTGCCTAACTGACTGAGCCCCCAGAGGCCCCTATGCATTTATATTCTTAACAGAGATTGATTTGTATTTCTTTTTGGTGTGACTTTTTGGGATAATATTAGGTTGGCCTAATAAGTTGAGTTACTATTTGATTTCTCACTTTTTCTAATATCTGCAAGAGTTTGTGTAAGATCAGTATCATTTCTTCATTAAATATTTATAAAAATTCAAGAGGGCCTGGGGATCTCCTTGTAGGAAGATTATAAACTATGGATTCAATTTTTGAAAAAATAGAAAGGGAAATATTTACATTTTTCATTTCTTCTTGAGTGGGCTTTTTTTCTGAGTTACTTTTAAAAAATAGAAATATTACTGGGGTGCCCACGTGGCACAGTTGGTTAAACATCTGACTTTTAGTTTTGGCTCAGGTTGTGATCTCAGGGTGATAGGTTTGAGCCCCAGGTCAAGCTCTGTGCTCAACACAGAGTCTGCTTAAGACTCTCTCTCCTGGGGCGTGGGAGGGATGGGGTGGCTGGGTGATGGACATTGGGGAGATTATGTGCTATGGTGAGCGCTGTGAATTGTGTAAGACTGATGAATCACAGACCTGTACCTCTGAAACAAATAATATATTATATGTTTTTAAAAAAAGAAGATAGTAGGAAAGGAAAAATGAAGGGGGGAGATTGGAGGGGGAGATGAACCATGAGAGACTATGGACTCTGAGAAACAAACTGAGGGTTCTAGAGGGGAGGGTGTCGGGGGATGGGTTAGCCTGGTGATGGGTATTAAAGAGGGCATGTACTGCATGGAGCACTGGGTGTTATATGCAAACAATGAATCATGGAACACTACATTAAAAACTGTTGATGTAATGTATGGTGATTAACATAACATAATAAAATAAAAAAAAAGACTCTCTCTCCCTCTCCCTCTGCCCTTCCCCCCTCACTATCTCTCTCTCTCTCTCTAAAATAAATAAATCTTTAAAAAAAAGAAATATTATTGACATATAGTAGCCTATTCATTTCATGTGTGTATCATAGTGATTCAGTATTTTTATCCATTACAAAATGATCCTCACAATAAGTTTCATTACCCTGTTACCATACAAAATTATACAATATTATTGATTATAATTTCTATGCTATAAATTATATCCCCATGATTTATTTATTTTATAACTGGAAGTTTGTATAGACATAGCTAGGAGATATTGCGTGTTTGGTTGCAGGCCAACGTGTTAAGCAAATATCACAATAAAGTGAGTTAAGTGCATTTTTTGGCTTCCCAGTCCATATAAAAGTTATGTTTATACTATACTATAGCCTATTAAATGTGCAATAGCATTATGTCTTAAAAAACAATGTGTATACCTTAATTAACAAATACATTATTACTAAAAAATGTTAATTATCATTTAAGTTTTTAGTGGATTGTAATCTCTGTTTCAAAGATCTCCACAACAGGGGCACCTGGGTGGCTTAGTCAGTGAAGTGTCTGACTTCAGCTCAAATCGTGATTTCAGGGTCCTGGGATCTGGCCCCTCACTGGGCTCCCCCATCAGTGGGGAGTCTGCCTGTCCCTCTGCCCCTCTTCCCTGCTTGTGCTCATGTTCTCTCTCTTTCAAATAAATAAAATCTTAAAATCTTCACAACAAATATAATGATAATGAAAAAGTTTGAAATTTTGTGAAAATTACCAAAATGTGACACAGTGACATAAAGTGAGCAAATACTGTTGGAAAAATTGTGTCAATAGACTTGCTCAATGTGGGGTTGCCACAACCTTCAATTTGTTAAAAATGCAGTATCTGTGAAGCATAGTAAAACAAAATACAATGAAAAGAGGTATGCCCATACCTCTTAATCCCCTTCACCTATTTTGCCTACCCCTATTCTTCCTCTGGTCTGGTAACCAACATTTTGTTTTCTTTATAAGTCTGTTTCTGTTTTCTTCATTTGTTTTTGTTTTGTTTTTTAGATTTCATATACAAGTGGAATCATACGGTATTTGCCTTTTTCTGTCTTAGTTATTTTGCCTAGCATAATACCCTGTAGGTTCATCTGTATTGCCACAAATGGCAAGATTTCATTTTTTATGGCTGTGTAATATATTCCATTCCATTGTGTGTGTGTGTGTTTCTTTATTTATCTACCAATGGACACTTAGTTTGCTTCCATATCTCAGCTATTATAAATACTGTTGCAGTGAACATAGGGGTACATATCCCATTTTGAATTAGTGTTTTTGTTTTCTTCAGATGAATACTCAAAGGTGGAATTGCTGTATCATATGATAGTTCTATTTTTAATTTTTCTAGGAATCTCCATTTCCATAGAGGCTACACAATTTATATTTTCACCAACAGTGTACAAGGGTTCCCTTTTCTACACATCTTTGCCATCACTTGTTATTCTTGTCTTTCTGATAATAGCTATTTTGACAAGTGTGATGTGATATCTCATTGTGGTTTTGATTTGCATTTCTCGGATAATTAATGATGCTGAGCATCTTTCCACATGCCTGTTGGTCATCTGTATATTTTCTTTGGAAAAATGTCTGTTCAGGTCTTCTGCCCATGTTTTAATTGTTTTGTTTTGTTTTGTTTTTTTTTGCTATGGAGTTTTATGAGGTCTTTATGTTTTAGATATCAACTCCTTATCAGATATATTATTGGTAAGTATCTTCTTCCATTCAGTCGGTTGCATTTTCACCTTGTTGATGGTTTCCTTCACTGTGCAGAACCTTTTTATTTTTATTTATTTTTTTAAAGACTTTATTTATTTGACAGAGAGAGACACAGCAAGAGAGGGAACACAAGCAGGGGGAGTGGGAGAGGGAGAAGCAGGCTTTCCGCTGAGCAGGGAGCCCGATGCGGGGCTTGATCCCAGGACCCTGGGATCGTGACCTGAGCCAGAGGCAGACGCTTAACTACTGAGCCACCCAGGTGCCCCAGTGCAGAACCTTTTTAGTTTGATGTAATTTCATTTGTTTATTTTAGCTTTTGATACCCTTGCCCGAGGAGGCTGGTCCAAAAAAAATATTGCTGAGACCAATGTGAAAGAGCTTACTGCCTATGTTTTCTTCTAGGAGTTTTGTGGTTTCAGGTCTTACATACAAGTGTTTATCCATTTTGAATTTATTTTTGTAAGAGGTGTAAGACAGTGGTCCATTTTCATTCTTTTACATGTAGCTATCCAGTTTCCCCATCACCATTTATTGAAGTGACTCTTTTCCCCATTGTATATTCTTACCTCCTTTGTCATAGATTAATTGACCATATAAGTGTGGGTTTGTTTCTGGGCTCTTTTCTATTCCACTGGTCTATGTGTCTGTTTTAATGCCAACACTATTCCTTGTAGTATAGTTTGAAATCCAGGAGCATGATACTTCCAGAGTTTTTCTTCTTTCTCAAGATTGCTTTGGCTATTTGGTATCTTTTGTGGTTCCATACAAATTTTAGGATACCTTGTTCTAGTTCTGTGAAAAAGCTTTTGGTATTTTGATGGGAATTGCATTGAATATGTAGATTGTTTTGGATAGTAATAAATCCCATTTGATCATGGTGTATGATCTTTTTAATGTAATGTTGAATTCAGTTTGCTAATATTTTGTCAAGGATCTTTGCACTATATTCATCAAGGATATTGGCCTGTAATTTTATTTTCTTTTCCTTTCTTTTCCTTCCTTTCCTTTTTTCTCTTTTCTTTTCTTTTCTTTTCTTTTCTTTCTTTTCTTTCTTTCTTTTCTTTCTTTCTTTCTTTCTTTCTTTCTTTCTTTCTTTCTTTCTTTCTTTCTTTCTTTCTTTCTTTCTTTCTCTTTCTTTCTCTTTCTTTCTTTCTTTCTTTCTTTCTTTCTTTCTTTCTTTCTTTCTTTCTGTGTGGTGTGTTTGTCTACTTTCGGTATCAGGGTAATGATGGCCTCATAAAATGAGTTTGAAAGTATTCCTTCCTTTTCAGTTTCTTGGAATAATTTGAGAAGGATAGGTACTAACTCTTCTTTAAATGTTTGGTAGACCTCTGTGAAGCCATCTGGTCTTGGATTTTGAGTGGGTTTTTGTAAGCTGTACTTTTCTAGGAATTGGTGCATTTAATTTAAACTTTCAATTTTTTCTTTGGCATGGAGTTGCTCATTATATAACCTCATTATATTTTTAATATTTATAAAATTTGTAGTGATGTCACCATTTTTTATTCTTGATGTTAGAAATTTATGTCATCATTTTTTTTCTCAGTTACCTTTTTTAGGTGTTAATCAAATTTATTCACTACTTTAAAGAACCATTATTTGGCTTTACTGAATGTGTTTTCCATTAAATGTGTTTTTATTTTATTAATTTTTGCTCTTATCCTTATTACTGCCTTCCTCATACTTTGAGGGAGTTAATTTGATGTTTGTTTACCTAATTTCATGAGATGCATCTTAAATCATTAACATTCAGCCATTCTTCTTTTCAAATAAATGCATTCTAAGGCTAAAAAGTTTTCTTCTGGGTACAGCTTTATCTCCATTCTACCTATTTTTTCTTTGTCTGGAAATGTGTTTAATTTGCTTTCACTTTTGAAGGACTTTTTGCTCTGAATAGATTTTGAGTTTATAAATTCTTTTACTTTAGAATTCCAAATATGTCATCCCATTTTTTTCTTGGATCTTATCACTTATTTTGAGAAGTCACTTTTCAGTGTTATTGTTCTCTGAAGGTAATATTTTTCTTTAGCAACTTAAGATTTTATTTGCTTTTTCTCTTTCATTAGCAGTTTTACTGTGATGTGCCTAGGTGAGATTTTCTTTATACTTATCTTTCTGGGAGCTTATAGCACTTTTTGGATTTATGGATTAATGTCTTCCATTACTTTTGGAAAATTCTCAGCCATCATCTCTTTACACTGGTACTTTATTCTCTTTCCTCTTCCCTTCTAAGATACAGTTACCCTTATGTTAGTCCTCTTCATCATGTCCCCTATGGTATATTAAAAGTGGCTGCAGGTTCTTTGCCCCTCTTTCCATCAATGGGCAGAATCTATTTTTCCCCTGACCATACCTTCTTGTAATCTGGACTGGCTCAATGACTTGATTTAACTATGAGTACCTCATTTCTTCAGCCAGTGGTACACAAAATATAGTCCCTGGACCAGCAGTATAAGTATCATCTAGAACTTGTTAAAAATGCACATTTTTTGGAATTATTCCAAATCTACTAAATTTGAAACTCTGGCAATAGGGCACTCTGAATGTTTTTTGACAAATCCCGTGGGTGATTTTGATGCATGCTAAAGATTTAGAGTAACTGTCCTAGGCCATGGTGATTGGTCCATGGGATGATCAGATGAAACAGGACATTTGATTCCTTTACTATGATTGTATGAACCCTAAAAGGAGGAAGCTCTCTTTTCCTGGTGCTATTGCCAAGGGAGTATGATATAGCCCTGGAGCTGTTGACAGCCATTGTCTTTTACTTTGCGGAAAAAAGTCCCTATGGAGTAAGACAGAATGAAATGGACACATACATAAGATAGAGCCCAGACAACTTTGTTTGAACTCTGAATCCAACTATGCCTAAAGCTCCAGATTAGCCCTTGACTTTTCAGTTATATGAACTTCTTTTTTCTCAAGCTAGTTTGATTTGGTTTTGCATTTAGAAGTAAAGAATCTTGACTAATACACAAGTAAACTCCCACTTCTTCCAAATGATAATCTCTTGCAGTGCTCCTAACATATAAAATAGATAATTATAGATCTACTCTGAGTGGAGCAGAGATAGAAAACTTCACATCTTACCATGTGGCTTTCCCATGCCTCCCTCAGCAACTCCTGGAGACTTTTTGCAGAACAACCCTAGAGTTCTAGGCAACATAGATTAAAACCATTTGTGATAGACCTTTTGGTGGCTTATGACACAACCTCTTGTTCTGCCTGATTTCAGCTGCAACTCTGATGGAAGGTTGCTTAAAGTGGCCATCTCAAGCATCCTGGTGTGTCTCTCTGCTTGTCAATTGCTGGGCTTTCTCTCGACTAGGGTTTGCTTAGCATAGAATAGGGAACCTGAAAATTCAGAGTAGTTCATTCCTCTGAGGTCAAGCTTCTGCAGTGCGTGTCCTGGCCTTCCATTTTGTGGAAGCATGTTTCTTAGACACATTTTCTATAATTCCAGAGGATCTCCAGTGGGATTGGGTTCTAGGAACCCACAAAAGTAACAAGATCAATGCTGTATCTTTTTTTCCCCTCTTTCCCTACCTCATTTCTATTTTTTTGGTGATTACTTCCAAAATAAGCTACCTGTATCCAGTCCTTTTCTCAGACTCTGCTTTTGGGAGAATCTAAACTAAGATATCAGTGTTATAAAGTATAGAACTGGGAGTTAGAACATATAGAGGCCTAATCATTTCCTTTCTCTAGGTCTTAGATGTGTTATTTGTAAAACAAAGAGGTTGAATTAGCTTCTTAGTTTATTTTAGCTCTGAATTATCAGGTTCCTTCTGGCTTTGACTTTAATGCAACTCTATCTACTGTTTCAGAAGCTGAATAATTACACATGAAATGAGAGTGATGAGGCTGGCCAATCTGAATATTCAAGCCCTTGTGGTTCCCTCCTTTCCGAACACCCTTCTTCATTTTTCTCCATATTCACCATCCCCCTGCCCCAAGAGTATCCAGATGACTTGTCTCACCCTTCTCCTTGATTGGACCTTGTAGATACAGACCCAGAAAAACAGAGCCAGCCATGAGCAGACTACACATGGCCATGTTTGACAGGCCAGCAGCTCTCAAAACCACAGATATTTAGAACCTCATGTTTATGTAGGACATAAAGATTGAGAGTAAAAACAACGACAGCCTGAATATGATCAACTATTTGGGTGACTAAACACAGCATAATAGACTTAGTACTTTAGGGCTGGAGCCAAAAATACTTAACAAAAAAATGGCTTCAATTTCATATTGATTTAAAAAAATGAAATGTTACACCTGGGGATGCAGCCATAGATTTCAATCTATTTTTCCTTGTAATTTGAGACAAATTAGAACCTATGGTAATGAACAGAATCAGAAAGGAAAGTCTGTTCTTTTCTTCCTTCAGCAACTAGAAATGATCAATTTTAAATTTTATTGTTTTCACACAGTGGTGGCTTCCAGTGGGGCCTTAATACAATGATTGTGTTGATTCCTGTTGAGAAAAGAAGAGAGGGAAGAGATACTTGCAGTTTTAGAAGGAAGCAGGAGGAGTGTGGAGGTGTGACAAAGAGGACATTCCTGCATACTATTGTCAGGTGAGACAGATACCCGCTCCCCCCCCCCCCCCCCCCCCCCGCCGCCCCGTGCTCCCCAAGGGTTCCCTCTGCAGGGCTGATCTTAACACAGGAGGGTTAGGAGCCACCTACAAATGTTGTTTAAGGGATTCATGCAGAGTTTCTGTCTTCCGATATGCTTTCTCCATTTAGTCCTTAATGTGTGAAATTCCTTTGAGATCAGATCCCTTCCTTTTATTTTTTTTTTTAAGATTTTATTTATGTATTTGAGAGAGAGAATGAGAGAGAGAGAGAGCATGGGGGGGGTCAGAGGGAGAAGCAGACTCCCCGCTGAGCAGGGAGCCTTGATGTGGGACTCGATCCTGGGACTCCAGGATCATGACCTGAGCCGAAGGCAGTCACTTAACCAACTGAGCCACCCAGGCGCCCCCCCCCCTTCCTTTTCTAAGTAAAGAAAAACTCTATTGGAAAACACCTTTGAGGAGCTATAGTGGATAGAGTCCTGAGTTGTGAGTCAGGAGGCAGAACTTTTGTCTCTGTTCTGCAGATAATTAACTCTGTGAAATCAGAGAGGTCACTTAACCTTTCTCTGGTTTGTTCTCCACCTCTCTAAGATGAGTGAGTTCAGAAACAATGATTTCTGCCATCCTTTACAGATCTAAAATCTGGATTATTGATGGAAATTAATGGTAATATTTAAATGGCAGATATATTTTTTCTTAGAGTGGATTTGATGAGAAGAGGTGTGTATCTGGGCTTAGAGAATCTGGAGGGCCATGGATAGAAAAAAGGATGAATGTGCTTCTTTACAATTTTTACCTGTCCTGCTTATTGCCACCCATCTGCAACGTTGTATAAAATGACATGAAATACAGTAGGAGGCTTAGAATAGTCTAAAATGAATGGCTTTTATTGAAAGACAGACCTAAGTTCTAATCCTAGCTCTGTCACTTATTAGTATTCACAGGAAGTTACCTTACAGATCTGAACCTCAATTTATACACCAATAAAATGAGGACAATAATACCTTCATTATGGGGTGTCAGATATCCTGGGAGTGATGGTCAGGTGGAAATAGTCATGGGGAGGAAGATTATAAAGTTTTATAAGACAGTTTTGTCCTCTGGGTGACACTGTGTCTGCCTAATACAGAAGATCATAAGAGCTCTGCTATCTGCAGGATATTAATGTGAAAGATGAAGGGAGTCATCGGGCATACTAATGCTTTGGCAATTACACCAACAGTTAAGTTACATTATTACTGCTCAATGATGTGTCATTTCAAAGATGGCAACCAATGTTGATATCATTAGATCTTCCAACATTTTCCAAAAGCAGTGATGCATCATAGATCTCATCAGTATCACTTTGAAAATGGACTCATATCCAGATGCTTGAAAAGCAAAAGCATGGTTATAGATCATTGCTGAGCAGCACATGGGTTGTATTCAATACAGAAAACAGTCTGAAATAACTGAAACCATTATTTTTATGAGAATAGTCTGCACTGAAACCCATGTTTATTATCAATATTCAGGATGTTAGAAAATCTTACTAATTTTCTTGTATTCTAATTGGTTTGTCAAGTGTAAAGCTTCAACCACAGCAAAGAGCGAAACATCTAAGGATATATTTTTAGTTGACTCTGGAAATTCATCATTCTACAATGTGCTCTTTATACTTTGGAGATGATTTGATGTTTAAAAAAACCTCCTTTTATATAATTCCTGATTTTTTATTAAAAGACTTTTAAAATTCTTCTTTAGACCTATGACTCCCAATCTTTCTAGTGTTATGTGATCAGTCTCAAACCAAGGGCATTTGGAAATTCGTCTTAACTATGAGGATGATGGATTTCAAAATTCTTAAAAATTCTATAATCATTTGGGCCTAATATGTGGACCACTTAAGTTTAAAATGCTGCAACTTTTCAGCTCTCCCTATTATAGAATCAACAAAATTTATTCCTCCTTTTATTTCTGAACAGTAAGAGTAATATTTAGATTTCCTGCAGCTCATTCCTGCAGCCTGGGGCATTGAGATGCAGATTACTAATTCCTACTATGAAAAGTTGGTGTGGGAAAAAATGCAAGTTTCCAGTAATCTTCCCTTCCTCATATATTGATTAATAATTCCTTTTAAAAAATGCAAAATATACTTTATAGGTATTACATGGCTCCTTATTAGAACTAGAAAGAGGAGCCATAAAATACAACAGGCTACCTGCTTCTTGGTAATTATAGTACATCCACAGGTAAAACTACTAAACACACATTAAATTCCTACATGAAAGATTTTTTTCTGTATGAAAACAACACATACATCTTAACTTTTTTTATAACACCGAATGCCAAGTACCTACATGAAGAACGGAAATAATATCTATAGTCATTCAAAAGATTACTGATGAGTTTGACAAGGTCCCAACTTGCAGCATCCACACAAAATCATTTTATTAAGAAAAATTTCTTTTATTAATGGGGAAATGGTGGGCTGTGTATTTCTGTTTCAGTAGAAAACTATCCAGCTCTTAATTACCTTGGAGCACCTTTATTCACAGGAACAACAGCATTATAATGGATGTATCATCAGGCAGCAACCAGATTTATTTCCTGAAACAGAGGAGCTTTGCAATGTATGGTTAAGTAGGACATTTCTGTGAGCAGAGAATGAAAACAGCTGAAGGAACTTACTAATGTAGAGCATGCTATTTGACCTCTTATAATTGTATACTATTTGCTAAAAGGTCAAAACTGAGGTGATAAGGGAGGAAGAAAGTATGGGAGGAGACAGAAGAAATGACGGGGTGTCCAGAAACAACTTGAATTCTTTCTGCTTTGCAGTTGTTGAATCCTTTGAAGGATTTCTTGCATGGCCAGTTTGGTATTCTGATCTTAAGACAGTTGGATTCTAGTTGTGAGCTCGTCATGGGGTGACCATCTTGGTGTACGATCTGTATCACGAAGCTATTACCAGGTTAAATAAACGTCTTGACTGGACATCTCTGCTCTGGCAGGATAAATTATTGAGATATTAGTTTGTGTTTTGTTTTGGCTGATGTGAAAGAATCAGAACTACTCGGAGCTATATGTGTGGTATTTATAAATGTTGGTCTCTTTTTTTACAATATGTCCAAGTCTTTTGTGTTCTTTGTCTCAAGGGTATTTCCTAGGCCTAAGACAGAAATTGGTTGAAGACAGTCTTTTCACTTAGCTTTTGTGATTACTTTAGAGGAAGAGGTGGCAGAAGCAAGAGAGAGATGTAAACTTCCCTGAGAGTATGGGGTGAAGGATGGTGGATCCAAGTATATCAGGGACCAGCACCCTAAGCTTCGTTGCATGCCAGGTGGTGGGATCTCAGAAAGGATTGGTGGTGTGTCCAGACTGTGGGATCTGTAGGTAAGCTGGTCAGAGGATGACCTAGACACACTTTCCCAGAGTCAGCTCTTTGGCCACATTGGAACCTGAAAAGACTTCTAGAGCAGGGGGGTGGGGTGGGGTGGGTGGGAGCAGAGGGAATGCCTCTAATGGTATAGGTTGAATCTCCCAACAACTTGGCAGGATGGAGACTTGCATTAGTTTGCTAGGGCTGCTGTAATGAAATACTACAAACTGAGTGGCTTAAACAACAGAAATTTATTGTCTTGTAGTTCTGGAGGCTAGAAGTCTGTGATGAAAGTGTCAGCAGGGTTGGTTCTTTCTGATGGCTGTTAGAAAGAATTTGTTCCTTGCTTCTTCCCTAGCTTCTGGTGGTTTACTGGCAATCTTCAGCACCCTCTCACTTGGAGACGTAGCATACTGATCTCAGTTTTTGGCTTAATCAAACTATGCACATAGTGAATGTCATTCAGAGCTGCTGTAACAAAAATACCAGAGACTGAATAGTTTAAAAGACGTACAGTTATTTTTCACAGTTCTAGGGGCTCAGAAATCCAAGATCAAAGCACCATCAGAGCTAGTGTCTGGTGAAGACACTCTTCTTGGTGTTCAGATGGTTATCTTTTCCTTGTATCCTCACAAGGCAGAGGGGAGGGAGAGGAAGTAAACTCTCTTGTGTCTCCTCCTATAAGAGCCCTGATCTCATTCATGGGGGCTCCACTCTCATAATCTAATCACCTTCCAAAGGCCCTACCTCCTATTATCATTACATTGGCAGTTAGCATTTCAACATGTGGATTTTTTGGGGAAAAATTCATTCCATAACAGTGATGCCACTTGCCAAAATCGGGAAAATTGTGGGAGGGAAAGATCTACAGGGTGGAAAAATCCAACAGTCTTTTGGCCAAGTTCAGATCGAAATGCCTGTAGACACACAGATGAGGATGTCAAGTAAATAGTTGGATAGATGAATTTTGAGCTACATTGAGAAGTTAAAACTAAAAAGTCATTATCATATAAATTATATTTAAAACCAAGGTCCAGGTGAGATCGTTTGGGAGAATGTATAAACAGAAAAGAAGACCAAGGACAAGTTTTGGTGTACTCACATTTCAGTGATTAGAAAGAGGAGAGAGAACTAGCAAAAGTGATTGAGAAGGAACGGCCAGTGAGATGGAAGGCAAGTGAGGAGAAATAAAGAGATGGGAATATTTCAGAAAGGAGAGAGTGGACAACCATGCTAAATGCTGCTGAGAGGTCAAGCCAGACAAGGATAGAAAAATAATCATTTGAGTTGGAAATATGGAAAACACTTTGCTAAGTGTGATTTCAGTGGAATTGAGGGGTGGGGTGGAAAGCCTGATTGTAGAGGATTAAGAGGAAGACAGAAGGTGAAGAAGTAGAAATATATTTGTATAGACAGTTTTTTTTCAAGAATTTTGCTAGGAAGCAGAGCAGAGATATATATGGATGGGTAGAGGTGAATGGGGTTATACCACAGTGACAAAGAACAAATAAAATCAAAACAGAACTTGATTATATTAATTCAGTAGCTAGAGGTCAGCTATCGCCCTACACCATGGATCTTCTGATTTCTGGACACAAACTGACAGAGCTTTCCCAACCTGGGACATGCTCTTTTGATGGAAGAAGGAGGGAGCAAGAGACAGAACTATACTAATCCACATCTCAAATCTTCAGCTGGCACTTGCCATAGTTGATATTTGTTCACATTCCATTGGCCAAAACAAGTTACATGGCTAAGCCCAATGACGATGAAGTAGACAAGTATACTTCTCCAGAAGGCGCTGTATGTACCTCATATGGTAAAGGATAAGTGTATATACTCAACATTCTAAGGAACAGGTAGTGAATACTTGGAAGGAATAATGCAATCCAGCCCCCCAATCCTACATACATACATTTCTTTCCATGGGTGATATAAAGCATGTTTGTATGCTATTGAAAATAAGCAAGAGACACATTTATTGCAGAAAAAAAGTCTGTAAGAAGGTGAGGAAATAGGTTTTTTGTTTGTTTTTTAGGGATAAGCACTTTCTTATAGGAGGAAAGGCATAGAGAGAGTACAGATATTAAATAGTTGATAGTTTTTCTTTCTAAACTTTGGTTCCATTCTCACTTCCCAATGACTTCTAAGATCAGGGAGGGTATCTGGGAATTAGAGTTTGTGAAACTTGAATGTTTAGGAATCTTCCTTTGTTGCCTTCAACAAAAACAAATAGATTAGTCTAGAATTATCTTTCAATCTCCAAATGTTTTGGAGACATTGTTACATTGTTGTGAAAATTAGGACTATAGAGGAGTTTAGGACTAAGGACTCATTATCTCCAGGACATGCCTCCTGCATGTTAGAGCAGCTTAATACTTACTTATTAATGAGTGAATGCATGAAACCCACCCACCACATTTTTCAGGTAACTTTTTAATGCCTAATTCTTTAATATTTTAAATTATATCATCTCTTTTAATTCTGGGAGAATGAAACTCAGTTCCCTTTGATGAATATGAGGTATGAAAGGAAAAGATAAATCTTATAAGCATATGCTTTGAAGATGAAGTCTTTAAATGTAGATAGATCAAGTACAATTAAAAACTCTGACATGTAAGTTGTAGCCTCAATTCTGAGACCAGTGAAGAAAAGTTACATATCTATTAGGGTGGTAAAGCAGCCAGGCTTTCAGAGTGAAAACTGGATCTTCTGCATAACGTATGTATTAAGAACATCAATCTTAGTAATAACTTCTACTAAATGAACAAATATGAAGGATTTCACCTACCCAGAGTTAAGAAATGAATTCATTTCTTTCTCATAAAATGTTCTTTTCTTCATAGCAGTGGTATAAGGTAGTAACTCAAGTAATTATCACAGGAATGAGAACACCTACTTAAAGTGCTCTTATATAGATGGTTTTCTTGCTCTCTTCACAAAGCAAAGCCTTTGGGATTGGAGAAATGAGTAAGAATGCTCAAGTGTGTGGGCACTTCAATATTCAATAGAATTTTCAGCAGGTTTTGAGCTATTGAGTTGCCGCTTGTTTCCTCTGAGAATATTGATTCTTAATTATGAGAAACCCATTTTGACAAAGATTGAGAGTGGCAGAGACTTACATGGGAAAGTTAGCTGTCAGAATATCATCTGTCCCCCATTTTTCTGAGTTTGGGAGAATATTTGGGAACAAAGTCCCAATTTCACAGCTATTGCTCCTTAGCAGATAAATTAGCAGTGATTTGGGAAAGAGGCCCATGACATTTCTGCCTGAGAAGTTTTTAATCATTCTTTAAAAAAAAAAAAGGTCTACTTGGTTCATTTTTGAAACTTAAGCATTGTCTCAACCAATAGCAAGCTCAGAGATCTCTCTAGCGGACAGCAAGTCTTCTGCTACAGTTTGGAAATAAATGGACCAAAGTTTGAAAACCAATTCTGCCATTTACTAGCTGGCTGACACTGGGCACGTTCTTTTACTTTGCTGAAAAGGTTTAAATTTGTCTTACTAATTTATTAATTTATTCTTTTAATAAACATGAATTACTATATTCTCATTCCTGGGTTGTGGATCCTAGGGGTACAAATAACAATAACTAATGTTTGGTGAATATTAACCAAGTCATTCTAAATATATCTCCTTTATTCTTTCCATCAGCTTTATGAGAGAATAGATACCCTCATGCTCATTTATCAGATAAGGAAACTACACTTAGAATTTAAGTAACTCTTCTAAGTTACATAAGGTAGAAAGCATGAAGACTAAATTTAAACCAAGACAGCTTTCAGTTGAAAGTATATGTTCTTAACCATAATACTGTAACCATTAAGAAGTTGCAAAGATACAATTCCTGCTGCTAGTGTGGACCCATACAAGAAAGTGAGTGGTTATAGTAACTGGACATGCACAGTATTCAGGCATTGTGGAAGAGCAAGCACTTAATTCCTTGGGATTAACTTTGGTTTGAAATTTAAGACTATGATGAATCTACAAAAGTTTTATCTGTTGTGTTTGGATTGTTGCTGATTTCAGAGCTACTGGTATTTTTAGAAATGTCAATATTTATCATTTAAAAGTCAGCCTCTTTATAAAAATTCATGCTGTCACAGTGATAAAGTACCAGAAGTTTTACCAAAAGTTTGCTATCGAGGAAATACTTAGCCTATGGCACCATTTACATTAAAAGGATGATTGGACTATTTAAAAGATTCTGATTTTGTCAATGATGGATACTATTAAGAATACACTTCATGGAAAATATGCTAATATTATTTTCATTAATCAAGTGAATATTTTAATAATAACTGAAAAGTGATTTTTATGAGCATATTGTAGGAGGATGTGATGTGTGAACTGTGCTGTAAAGGCACCAATAAATTAGAATGGAACAAATGAAAGTGGTACATTTTTAATGATTTGAAGTTTGGGTCAGATAAAATGAAGCTGGAAAGTTTTGAATTAATAGCATACCAGAAGCTTGGAGACTTGCATGCAATCCAGTATTTGTGTATATATACTGTGGGCTATTAACTTGAAAGCAAAAATGCCTTCTGTAAAACATTGCTTTTTGTTAATTAGACAACTTTGAGCCTTTGAACATGAATCATTAACTGTTGATATTGCCCTAAGGACAAATGTTTGTGATCTCCTGGGGATGATAGAGATAAAGAAGAGAGAAAAACAATGAGGAAAGTGCTTATTTCTCAGTTTTAGATTATCTAATTATTTCAAGTAGAGAAATATCATTAATAGCATCACTTAAAATAGAATTAAGTGGGAAAATAGGAAGAAAGCATGTCAGTTACAGGCATGGAATTTTGTGACAATTATAAAAAATGAAATTTATTAAAGAATAGCTATTTATCATTTTAATGGTGACAGGAGACTAATGCATTGCAAGTTTCTATATGTGAGGAAAATGTGACATGCACCAGTAATATCCATGTTAATACAGACTATGGGACTCTGTTTGCAAGCAAACTGATCAGTCATTATTAAGGAATCCTGTGATGTTCTTGGCAGAGGCTAAGTAGATTGAAAGGAAAATTACATTTACCTTTAACCATTTAAATATTTGGATTTATAGTTCACTGATCTTGAGCAGCCCAACTCTCATTTTGATTCAGGTTTCTTTTGTTCTTTGGGTATTTGTTGATGGTGACTTTTGTATTTATTATATCACATGGAGGGATTTTTTCCTCCCCTACATATACATGGGTTTACATCCCATGTACTGTTTTTGTCAGTGATGCTGAGTGCTTTATCCAACAACCCACACTTCCTAGGAACATTTGTTCTGATGTCACTATCTGCTGCACATGTGGTGGGGAAAGGGACACTTTCCTACTTTATTCTGCAAAACTATATGCAATGAAGCCTTGCCTTCTTTCCTCGGCTCTTACATCTCCTCTGTGGCCTCTGCTAGTGAGAAATAAAAGGTATAGAGATGCTAGGTGAGAACCAAGGTGTTGGCCATTCCACTGACAATAAGAGATATCAGCCCCCAGCGATTATAGGCAGTAGATAAGGAGAAATGGAGTGGGGCGGTCATGTCAGGAGAAAATGGTTCTTAAACACTTTGTAAGTTATAAAATGCTGTATTTAAAGATTACAGATGTTATTATTGTTTATTGCTTTGACAGCTTAAATTCCCTGAGATTGCTCTGAAATCATGTGAGGGACTAGGTTACATTTTTCCTTCTAACACTTTCCTTCCCTTTCTTTTCTTCTCTGCACTCCTCTTCCCTTTCCTCCTATTCTGGGTCAGTAAGTGGAGGTTGGAATATCCAGCTGGAGCTACTCCCTGCCCTCTTTTCCTGTTCCCCCTCACTTTCAAGCCATGAGTAAACTAATGGCAGCGTATTTTGTCTTTTTGAATGACCATTTCACAGCACTGCTGTGTTCAAAACTTTCTATTTGAGTGACCACCAGTTTCTCCTCCAGTACCCTGGCCCTATATGTCTGCCTCTCCCATGTCCTCTCCCTCATACCTAATTTATCTGTGACCTCTTCCTTGCCTCCATATATGCCAGGTGTATTTCTTTTATCTTCTTCTTTTTTTGGAGGGGACCTCTTTATGTACTACATTTTAATAAAAATGCTGGCCCTTTTGTACTGGCTGGTGACATTTCATAATGGTCTTCAGGCAATAAAAGAGATAAACACATTTTAAATGAAAGCAACAGGCACAGTGTGCTCAGATTGCCTTTGTTGGATGCAAGCCAGTTTGCACAGCTAATGGTCTTCTTTTTGCATGGATGGTCATTAGATGTTTAATGACCATCATTGTTAGAACTTTAGATGGTCTTAGATCTGGGTGAGCAGTTTGAAATCGGGTGGCATTAGCTAAGGCCTTACTGTAAGAAGGCTTATTTCTATTTATTTCTAGATGAGATCCCAAGCAAGATTTACTTTTTGACTTGGATAAACCTTATTTGGGGAGTGGGGTCTTGAAAAGTCTGGGTCTGTTTGTTAATGATTGTTATTAATCACGTAATGATAATTCATCATATAATAAGCATTTGGATATTTAGAAAGAAGGAAGATTCAAATGTTTGGAAAGACATCGTGTTTATAATTTCATTTATGGGGGCAACACATTGCTCCTTGATTACAGATTTGGGGATTCTGTTTCTTTTTTGTTTTTAAGGATTTTATTTATTGAATTTTATTTTATTATTTTTAAAGATTTTATTTATTTATTTGAGAGAAAGAGAGAGCACGAGTTGGGGAAGGGACAGAGGGAGAAGGAGAAGTAGATTCCCCGCTGAGCAGGGAGCCTGACACACGGCTTGATCCCCCGACCCTGAGATCATGACCTGAGCTGAAGGCAGATGCTTTACTGACTGAGCCACCCAGGCGCCCCATTTATTTATTTGAGAGAGACAGGAGAGCACGGGGGCAGAGGGGCAGAGGGAGAGGGAGAGAGAGAATCTCATGTAGACTCCCTGCTGAGAGCAGAGCCTCATGCGGGGCTCAGTCTCAGGACCCTGAGATAATGACCTGAGCTGAAATCAAGAGTCAGGTGCTTAACTGACTGAGCCACCCAGGTGCCCCTTGGAATTCTATTTCTTTCAGTTTGTCTGGAATCCAGGAAGAGATTTGGTCCGTAAGGGACACTCATTAACTATTTACTGAATAATGAATGCAAAATGAAAACATAGGAAAGGAAATACATTGCAAGCAGAATGTAGATGCTCAGGCACCATGAATGAAGCCATTAGTTAGAGGCTACATCTCCAGTAGGAAAGGTGAATAAATAAAGTGAGTCTTGCTTTGTCTTTGTGACCTCTCTATGCCTCTATGTAAGATAAAGGGTCTGAATTAGATCAATATTTTTAAAAAAACTTTAGCTTTGGGAATGATAATCACCTTGTTGAAGTGTAGGTAGGATCTGGGACTCTGTCACCAGGAGGCTGATCTGGTGGTTCTGGGTGGATAGTAGGGGGTCTGCATTTTTCGCAAGCCCCAGAGGTGATTCTAAGGCATGGGATCCTTGAGTGATGTGTAAGCCCCTTATTTGCCTTAGAAACGTTCCGTCTACTTGTCCCAAGGTACTGATATCTGCTAAAAGGCCTTGATGTCTTCATGAAGTCATCATTATGGTGCTTGCTCACAACTCATTACTCCCCATACAAACCCAAGAGTTCCAATCTTCAGCATCTCTGTTGGGCAGAGATTTTCATGTTCAGCCACCTCCATGGATCAATGGCTAGTCTAGGAGTTGGCTGCCCTTGGGTCAAGTTCAAAAAAGTTGTGGCTAGAGTGAGGCCAGAGTCCTATGTACAGAAGATGGTCATCTCTGCTTGAGGTACTATTTCTCTCAGAAGGGGCTGTGCATGTGAGAATCATTGTGACTGATCCACTCAGGATAGTGCTATCCAACGTGGCTCTCACATGCTCATCTCTTTTTTGGAGACTGCCCTGCTCAAGGTCACTGAAATATTTCTGGTAGAGTTGAAGTCACAATGGGTTTAGCATGTCCCTGTTCCACTGAGGAACATCAGCTTTCAAAATGCTGTGTTTATGTTAACAAAACTGACACACTCTTCATGAACTTTGCTGATGTCATTGTTGAAAAATTGGTACCTGTTTTCTTCTCCCCTCCTAAATCTCTTTTGGTGATGAATAGACTTTTTTTTTTTTTTTAAGATTTTATTTATTTATTTGACAGAGAGAGATACAGCAAGAGAGGGAACACAAGCAGGGGGAGTGGGAGAGGGGGAAGCAGGCTTCCTGCCAAGCTGGGAGCCCGATTTGGGGCCTGATCCCAGGACCCCGGGATCATGACCTGAGCAGAAGGCAGAGGCTTAATGACTGAGACACCCAGGCACCCCATGGTGATGAATATTCTTTAGCCTGGTTTATATACTGTGGCACTCCTGACTTGAGCTCCAGTATATATGCCTTGAGTAAAAGTACATTTATTTCCCTTCTGTTTCATTTTTTACATGATTTTTATAGGAATATATAGTTTTTTAGCAAGAAAAAGTGAATAAACACAGGTAAACCTGTTAAATATCTCTCTCCTCTGAGTGCAGTGGAATTTCTTTTAAATCTGATAAATCTTTCTCTTCAGCTTGACATTTCTCCATCTCTTCCTTAGGTCACTCTTATTTTCTGGTTGGTTAAGAGTGTCTGTAGCATTCTACAAATGGCTCTCCCATAATAGGGCCTTGTAAAACACATAGTATTATCCTTTGCCTCAAATTGCAAATATTGTAAGAGTTTATTTCCATGATATTTGTTGGGGATTAATATGATGTTGAAGCAAGATACAGTGCTTGACACATAGTACATCCTATAAATGCAGTTGAATGAATTGATTAATGCTTGGATGCTGGGTGTCAAAAAGTTGAAGGTCTAGTTCCTACTATGCTACTTAAGAGTTCTGTTTTCTCAGGCAACTCTCTCAGCCTTTGTGAGCCTCAATTTTCTAATCTGTGAATGAGGAACTCAATTAGAGTAGATTGCTTCTTTCTGCTAAAAACACAATAATTCTAATATAGCCCAAAGCATAAAAGACACCCTGGGTAGGTGCAGTTGTATATTGAATATTTGCCTCGCCCCTCAGTTAGGATATTTTCAACTGCAGATTCAAAATAATAAAATCCCAGACTCAAATGGCTTAAACAATAAGGCCATTTATTCTTTCATATAACAGGAAGATAAGAGGTAGTACAGGCTTTGCATTTCAGTGATTCAACAACTCAACAATGTCATCAGGAGCCCGGGAGCTTTCAGTCTCTGCTCAGTGATTTCCCATTTAGCTGGTTCTCCTGGCAGCTATATGTAAATTAAATCATCATGCTTCTCTTTTTACATCCACTGGGAGAGAGAAGAAAGTTTCCTAACCAACACAACAATATGATTCCTTTTCTGCAATCTATTTGGGCCAAGTGAAGACCTGTGTCCATCCTTGGAGCACCTGAGTCTGGGGGTACTTGAGTGGAGTGGTTATCTGGGGTAGAATGGACATTGGGGCGCCAACCACATGTCTACTGCATGTAATTAACCATTATGTATTTAGTCTTGGAGTGCTGAGTAGAAGGCAAAATCTACTTTCAAGTCTTTATACATCTACACATGCAGTGCAGTGTTACCCCTGCCATTGTAACTGTGACAGACCAAGAACCCAGGTTCAAGTTGCCCACTGTAGAGTGGGTAACTTTGATATATTTCAATCCAACTTTGTCACCTTATAAAAGATTCAGCTGAAGTAAACAAAACATAGTCCTTGCTGTTCTCATGGGAGAAATAAGAAATAAATACCTGAAACAAAGTAAATGAGAGTACAAAGAAAGTGTATGTCAAGTGTCAAAGGAACCATAACAATAAATAACCAATTACTAGACACTTACTGTGTACCTAGGCATTGTGTTAGGTGCTTTGCGTATGTGATTACATTTAATTCTTGCAATGACCTTATTAGGTAGATGGTGATATCACTACTTGATAAAGGAGAAAACTGAGGCTCAGATTAAATACCATGCCTGAAGCCACTTAGCTAGTTAGTGCCAGGGAATTTGAACCCAGAGCTATCTGTCTTCAAAGCCCATGCTCGCTCTACTAAGTCAAGCTTTGGACAATAAGTGAAAGTTGGACCACAAACTTCCAACTAATTAAGCCATCTTATTATACTATCCAACCAATTATACCATCTTATTTTGGGATGGTGGGCGGAAAGAGGGTATAATTAAGAGGACAAAAGTCACAGAATAAAAAGAGGTAGTTGTCGCTGGTTGGGTTCTTCAGAAGATGCTGAAATGGAGATTGAGGTGCAAGATGTTTATTGGAGATCAATGCTTGTGAGGGGAAACAGCAAACAAAATTGGGCAGAGGAAGAAGTCAAACTGTGATGGCGACCCAACAAAGCTGTGGCCAACCTGGAGGGGAGCACCGGAGTAAGCATTGTCCTGCAGAATGTCCTGCTCCTGGCTGAAGAGTAAAGGCTTTATACCTTCACTTTGCTTAGCCACTGGATGCAGGGCACCCTGGGAAAGTGTGACCTCAGTGAGCCGGCTCTCTGGAGCTGAGGCAGGCCCTGGAGAAGAAGCTGACAGCTGGAGGCCGTCTGCTAACCTCCCTCCTTGCAGCTAAGTGGTGCATTTCTGTGTCTGTCATAGCATTGCCAGGGCAAACTGCCTATGTATCCCAATTCTTCCCATATTCTAGTTTGTGTCCAGTGAGTGTTCCTAAAAGTGGTGACTGAGGGCCTGTTGACTAGGAGACTGGGTCTGATAAGACCACAGATGTCATTTCCATGCTTGCTAAAATGCTTATAGGAGGCCATCTTTAAGTTTGGCTTCCTTTCTTTCAAACCAGGGTCTCCTTTCCTCCTCCAAAATGCGATTTCACAAATGGGCTACACAAGACAGGAGTTAGTGTTTTCTCATCACAGCAATACATGTCACTTTATTTTTCTGAAACTGTTCAATTTCTAGGATTAGGCTCTACTAAGGCAATTGCAGGATGTTCACAGGCTTTTACAGGTCAAAAATGTGCTCCTCTCATGGAATATGTTGATTAGATTGATTATAGTAATCATTTCACTCTGTATATTTATATCAAATCATCATATTATAGACCATGAATATATATGGTTTTTATTATTTAAAAAAAAGACAAATATCTGCCCAGTGATAAAGCCACTCTTGGTGTGGCTAAGAAAACAATACACATTATGCAGTAAAGTGAGGATCAGATCAGCGCAAATTTGAATTCTGCATTATCAGCTACTGGTTGTATGACCTTAAGAAAGTTGCTCTCCAAAGCTGTGTCTTCCTTTGTAGAATGGATTAGTTGTGACTGTTGCTGATATTATTATGTTGGTTTCCAAATGTTTAATCCTGTTGGTTATTCTCTGCCTGCATTCTAGAACTTGCCTCTTAAAATGTGGAGTTCAGATGTGAATATAATATGCTAGACCCAGTATGACCAAAGTGGCCTGTAGTGAGACTCAGCTGTCCTTGTTCATACATGTGTGAACCCAGCACAAGTCCGCAATAGCATGGTTGATAACCACACACATGCTTGGTTCCCTTATGATCAATATCTACAGACTTGTTTCTCACAAACTGTAGATAAGTCAGGTTTCCCCATGCCCAACCCTAATTCCTGTCTATCAAATACAATTGAATTAACCAAAAAGTAGGAGTTTATGTTTATTTCAGCTAAATTCCATGCTATTTGAAAAACGAGGGAGATATTTCTCACCTATTATACATCCCCTCTCTACAAGTTGTCTACGGTTTCCTGGTCCATGCAAAGCAGGAAAAAAAAAAAAAGCTTATTCCTTTCATTTGGGGACCCTGGCTGACCTCCTGACTCATCCGCAGAGGACTTGATGAGCCAAGTGACCTGATGATGTTTTCATTCCCATACTGCATGCATTTTTGTGTCAAAATTAAGAGATATAAGAAAGTCTACATGCATTTTTATGTCAAAATTAAAAGATATAAGAAAGTCTAAACCCACATTAATATCCTTATAGAACAGGGCTGAAGGAGAGGTGTGAACTCTCCCTTCTCACTCAGGTATCATATGAAATACTCTTCCAACTTGCTTAGTGGCCAGACAAGTCTGGAGTAGCCCTTCCTGGCTCTCTAACATGCTGGGATAACTTGAACAGGAGACCAGCCCCACACAGGTTAGTGGGGATATTTGCAAACGAGCAGTTTGCACCTGTGAAAGAATCCTTCAGCAGAGGCTTTGGGGCTGCCAATGGATTTAAAAAAAAAAAAACCTTGCCTTTTGCTACCCAGAATGTGGTATTTCCTTCATAAGCCTTATTAGGCTCCTAGGCTTGCTGGGTGGGCATAAGAGACCTTGATCTACCCTGTCTGGGCTCCCAAACATTAAGCCAGTAGCAACTGTAGTTGGTGGAGGAGCCTGGCTTTTGGCAGGTTTCCACAACAGCTCTACTGGAGTGATAATTGGAGGGGCTGTCATTAGGTACCTCTTAATGGCTTTCTTAAATGTGCTGACTTAAATTTATTTAGTTCCAGGGGTTCTCTGGGCAGCCATAACTATATTTCAAATAGTGATTTCTATAAATTAGAAATGCCATTTTTCTTCAGCCCAAGAATTTCAATGAACCAATTATTCAAAACCAAATTTAATCAAGTTCACTTTTTTTTTCTTTCCTTCTGCAAGTGTACGTTCCTTGGGCCTGTAAAGAAACATGATGTTGCCATCAGATTGGCTGAACAGAGCTGATGAATGGGACTGTCAGAATTTATTGCTAATTTGGCTGTTAGGCCTTGGAAGGACTTGACAGCACTGGTGCCTTACATAATGATATTTGATGTCTGGTCTTGGGTTGGAACCTCACTTTCCCAAGTATTGGTAAACATACAGCTTTGCTCTGCTTTTGCAATACATACTCTCAACTTAGTCCATTTCCTTTGGTAGAGGACAATTTTCAGGTGTGTCAATACTGCTAGTGCATTTTCTCTTTGTTCTAATTAGGCCCATACTGCTAAGACTTACATTGCGTCTTTCAAGTGACCATCTTTGACTGTGACATTGAAAACCTAGGGTATGGGAAAAAGAAAACATGCTTGAAAACCTGGGGTATGGAAAAAATAAAACCTGCAATATCCTACTTTACTTCCTTGGCTAAGGGTAAGGGTTCTAGCCAAAGGAATAAAACTCTGAGAGTTTGTCAGAGTAGTATAGGATGGGAAAAATTAGAAATTTGTTTGTTATCATTTAAGACCCAAAATGTATTAAGAACATAAGATCGAATGTTAAGAGCCCAATATTGCCTGGACTTTAATCCTGGCATCATTACTTACTATTTGTGTGATCTTGAGTGAATTACTTAAACTCTCTAAACCTCAGTTTTCCCATTTATAAAATGGGAATGATAATCTTTTTTTTTTCTTCCCAGAGTTGTTATGAAGAGATAATGTTAAGTGGTTGCCCATTGCCTGCGTTGAAAGTACTCACTTCATGTTGGCTATTGTTACCATCAATTCAAGGGTAGAAGGTACTGTTGAATGATTGTTTCCCAGAATTCTTGGGCAAAGTAACCCCATGTGACAAAAACAAGTCATAAGGACCAATAAATGATTCCCTTCTTACCTTCCACAAATATTCATTGAGTTTAATAGGTACATAGCACTGTAATGGGATTTCTGGCTGTCCAAAAACTAACAATTACAAGAGCAAGGCCTTGTTCTCAAGGATTCCATAATCAAGATATGATTAGAATAAAAGATATATAAGGTATTTTTCAGCATAAAAGTCTTCTGTGACTGGGGGGGTCTCTTCACATTCAAAAAGGGTGTTTTTATCTTCTAACATATCCAGGGAATGCTGGGATGAATTTAATAGTGAAGTCTTTGATTTGGGGTTTGTGGCTATATATGGAGGTATTTGGAAATGCAGCCAGAATCTATTCCCCATTGCTACCTCAGGCTTTCAGGACCTGTCTCAGTCATGGAGCTAAACTGAATGACAGAAGGATTTCCCCAGGTAGTATGGCTAACTCCTCAGGAATATGATAGGGTTTGTGTTTTAGGGTGGCTGTCTACTATGGATAATCATTCCAATAGCTAGTATTTATTGGGCACTTATTATGTGCCAAGCATTGTGCTAAGTACTCTACGTGCATATCTTATTTAATGTTTACGCTCACCTTACAATATAGGCATTTTTAGAATCCTTATAATTACCTAGTAGGAAATTGGAGCTAAGTGGGATGAAATAAGTGGCTGAGTTGGAACATCAGTCCAGATTGCCTGACTCCATATCTCATGCTCTTAACCACTGTGTACCATGCTTTTGGTCTTTGCCTTGCCCAGTACCAGCATTGCCCAGTACCAGCATGGTGGCATGGACTAGTCCTTTCGTCCCTCCTGTTCTTACTCTTCCCATCTACAAACTGAGTTGTGCTGGGCTCTAACATTCTTCCAGTTATAACATTCTATGACTTTAGATGTTTCAAATGCTTTGTATCAAATAAAATATTGGCAACATCCACAAGCATGTAACTCATTTCCCTCTTTCTTCCCTCCCTTGACTTTCCCTTAAACTACCTGATGATGGATTGCAGAGAAGTAATGTATACCTCCATTTTTTTTTCTTTTTCTTTTTGTTTGTTTTTAGTTTAAACTGACTCAAATGGGTCACCAACACACTTTGGACATTGCTGGGCTCTGTGTCTGGTTCTAGCCCTGAGGGACAGCCATCCTTGCCTACAGTGATATCTGAGAGCAGCTCTCTGGGGACATTTGACAAGTCTTGGGTGAAGCAGGGTAAAGGGTCTGTTGGATAGAATGTTTTCTGCCAAGTTAGAGCTGAGACATGAGGAGAATAAATAACAGTTGACCCTCTATCATATAGAAAGATTTGACAATTTGGTAAGACTTGGGAATGTATGATAATAAATATATGGTATAATTTTACTCAGATTTAGCTTATCACCCCTTCAGGTTTGATTATTAATGAGGAGGCTCTGAACACTGGAGAGTGATAAAGCTCTCCCTGCTCTCTAATAAATGATATGTGGAACTGAATGAAGTATAAAGACATAGCAAAGAGAAAGGGAAGGTGAACTAGAGAAGCTTCGGGTCTAGTCCTCAGAAATAGTATAAACCAACAACTTCTTAGAGATTTTAGTCTCTTTCTTGGAGCAATAAATGATATAAATATAAACTTACCCAATGATTGTGTTTTTGACTAAAACAGCATTACAGAGTTTTTGACCATAACCCAACAATTAGTGGCTAAAGATGGGTGATAAACAAGAATCATTCATCTTTTATTTATATACTTAGTTAACCACTCAGTAATTTTAGCAAATTATCTGAAGCTCAGTTCCTTTACCCCACTACCACCTAGCTAACTCCTTCCATTGGTTTGCGTTCAGCTTAATTATTTCTGGTTGGCTCCAAACTGTATTGGTGCCCTGATATGTATTTTCAAAGGTGTTTAGCACTTTTCTTGTAATAGCACTTAACACATTCTATCGTAATTGTTTATTTCTCAGAGAGCTTTTGGCATTTTGCTCAGGACAATTCTTCATTGTGTTAAATTATTCCATATGTTGCTTGGTAAATGCCAGTGGATTATCCAGTCATTGAACAATCCAAGATGCCACCATTCATTTTCAAAGTCCCTATAGGGGTGAATATTTTTCCTAGTTGAGAACAAATGGAAGAATATTAATTGCAAGAAAGCAAGCATCATACATGCCTTGCTCAATATTGGATTCCTTGTACCTATTGTGATGCATGGGACACAAACAGTGCTCAGTAAAAGAATATTTTATTGAATGAGTACAGTTTGGGACTGGTGTGGAGAGAGGGGAAGATAATAAAGCTGTTTGAAGTGCTGGTTGAGAGAATGCTCTGCAATGCTGTCTGCCAACCAGTTTGCTGCTAGGTTTGTTTTTCTAAATCTTTCTTCATTTGATCAGATGCTAGAGGAGAGAGAATGGTAGAGAATAATGAGGTAAATGCTATATACTGAATTAGGATAGAGTAGGGGGCTTCTCCCACCAATTCCATTTCATCTACCTTCTGGAAATCTGGAGACAAAATTTATGAAATATTGAAACATGGAGGTGTTTTTAGGAGTCATAGTAAGATTTCCCTCCCTATTGATGGCTATTTCTCCTACTTAAGACAGAGTAACATCTCTCCTTCAGCCTTTGAAAAGCAGACACAAAGCCTGATGGATTTTTCAGTCCTCCATCTGTGGCTGGGGTCAGAATTGTTCATGTAGGATTGTGTCTGAACTTTGGACAGCTGTTTGGTACTTTTACTTCAATTTCTTTCTTCGTGCAATAAATTAGAAATTGCTAAAACCCAAGGACCTTGACATTTGAAGGCCACCATAAAAATATTTGAGAAGGAAAATTTTAGGAGACTCTGCTAAGCTGAATGTATTTGTTTCTTGGCTGCCTGACTCTTCAAATACTGAGCAACTAGTTTCAGGCACCTTCTGAAACTTATACATAGAACATATAAAAATAAGGATGAAGAGATGGAGAACAAACAAAATTCCAGCCATTAGAGTTATCATAACTGCCAAACATTAAGATTTGGCTAAGAGCTTCCTGGTCACAGGACAAAAATGGAAACAATGAAAGTTATAAACTTCTCTTTTTTAACCAGTTTCCTCAGGTGGCAAAAAAAAGAAAGATATATTTTTATTTTATCTCAGATGATAGAGATTTTACTATTAGAATATTCCAGAAGGTAAGGAAAGAGTAGAAACCCTCTCAGTAACCGTATAGCCATGCCTCACTCAGCTCAAATGTTCATTAGCATAGCAGTTTTAATGAACTAAGAACAAACTTGAAGTGAGCTGCCTTCACGACTCAGATTTTTTCTGTCCTTTTTTATTTCCACTTCCTTACTAAGTGGATTGCCACTTTTCTCTGTATATCATGCATTCCATTTCACCAGGAGAAGAAAACTGATTGGAATAGTTGATTATTAGCAATACAGAGAATTCCTATCAGGCGAATTCTCAAGCCATATCACCCCAGAGATCACTTCCCACGACACAGAACTCCATTTCAACCAGTTGTGGCTAACTTGGCCTGGGAAAATGGAGAAAGAATGCCAACCTCTGGGTAAACATCTACCAGTACTAGTTTTCTCAGTGTAACTGGCAGAAACTTTGAGACTTCATGACCATTTGATACACTCTCCTTGTTAGAAAGGAGTAAGTCCATGTTGACTCCTTACTCTATGTCTGGGGCAAAGACACTTTCCATTCCTGGGATATGAGAAGACTAGGGTGTGTATTTGTTCCATTTCATACAACTCATTCAGGGTGCCAGGAGAATGAGTCCTGGGCTCCTGAGACTCTGTTTCAAGCAGTCATGCTAACAAGTTGAACAGGTGAGAGAATTTGAATAACCAATATGTTATTTTTTTTTTTTTTTTGCTACAAGGATTAACTAGCACCAGTGAGAGAAACAACAGGCCTATAGAATCTAGAGATCCACTTGATGGTATATGTTCAAGTTACCTTTTTTGTTCATAACTTAATTCTTCTGTTTTATTTCCCAAAGTCCTCTCCTTAGACCTTTTCTCAGATGGAGATAGTAGATAAGTTGTGGCTCTACTTCTAATTACTATTTGCTTCATATTATGGATTGAATGTTGGAGTTCCCCCAAAATTCATATGTTGAAACCATACCCCCCCCCCCATGTGCTGATATTAGGAGGTAGGGCTTTGGGGAGGTCATTAGGATTAGATGAGGTCATGAGGATGGAGTCCTCATGAATGGGATTAGTACCCTTATAAGAGACATCAGAGAACTTGCTTCCTCTCTCTGCTCTCCAATAGGTAAGGTTATAACAAGAAATCTGCAGACAGCAACGTAGAAGAGGGCCCTGACCAGAACCCAATGATGCTGGCACCCTAATCTTGGACTTCCAGCCTCTAGAACTGTGAAAAAAATTTGTTGTTTACAAGCTATGCAATCTAAGGTATGTTGTTCTAGCAGCCTGAACTAAGACACTTGATCAGTATGTAGATTTTCTTTTTAGAGCCAGGACAAGTAGCAGTGAGGTATCTACAGTGAAGTGTTTATCAAGACACATTTCCACTTGCTTAGCTTCCTACTCTGTTTTTGGCTCCTCCTTACTCTTTCAGTAAGAAGAATACAAACCTTTCCAAAGTTCCTCTTGATTTCCCTTACTATATTATTTCCCTCTTTCATCACGATTTCCGACGGTGACCTGAATTTATTTACTCTTCATGTTTTTACCAACCAACTTTCATATCTTTGCTTCTCCTCTTATAACTAGGTCCCCTTACATTTATAATATTGCTCATTCAATATGTTACACTTTTACAGAAGTAACAAAGTTTTTCTTGGAATCCACTTTGGAAAATAAGGTTCTGAAATGGATTGTTTGGGAATTGAGTAGTGCAGTTAAACAATTGGTGATGAGTTATATAAGCACCCAGTGCTCCAGGGCAGGGAGCTGAGAAATCATACATGAGATTCCCAAGAGTGGAAATATAAGAATTCCATTTTTTACCTTGGCTTTTTTTTTTTTTTGGTCCTGTATTTCCTGCCTGTGACAGATTTATCCCAATAATCTGTCCCTTTGTTGTCGTTATCCAGGATAGTTTCTCAACATGGGAAATGTCAAGTCAGATAGTGTGACAGGACTTGCTGAATGACTGAGTCAATTCTTGACCACCAATGACATTGTCAACCATGGCTGCTGAATTAATGAGGAAAATTAAAACTCATTTTTCAGAGGTCAAGAGAAGCTCACTTTTATAATTTGACTTCACGTGATTGATGACCATTTTTCCACCCTTTATTTTAACATCTTTGATATTGAAAACTACCTGCAACAGAACACCATTTAAGATCAATGACCCATGTCAGAGACACTGTTCAAATTTGAGAGGTGGCACCTTAGAAGGAACTGGATGGTAAATGATCTGTGCTGGAATCCTAGCTGTGTGACCTTGGGCATATCATTGAACCTTTTAAAGCCTTGGGTTCTTTTTTTTTTTTAATCTATAAAAGTAAGGTCATAATCTTACTTTATTTCACTGATCAAATAACATGATTAATAGAAAGTTTGTGATCTGTAAGGCATTACAAATCTGCATATGGCAATGTAGTTTTTCTGTTTTTCTTTTATTTTTTTGCTTAAAATTATCTCTAAAAATGTTATTGATCTAATTTTTCTTAAAGATCTTAGGGCTATATTTGATCTGCTTTTGACAGGCAAGCGCTATTAAGAGATATTTCATTAGAAATAGGATACTTCCAAACAAAAGACAAGAAGATTTTCCTTTATTTTATTATTTTTTTTATTATGTTCAGTTAACCACTGTTTAGTACATCATTAGTTTTTGATGTAGTGTTCAATGATTCATTAGTTGCATATAACACCCAGTCGACAATAGCCAAACTGTGGAAGGAGCCGAAAATTTTCCTTTAAACAAAAGATGGTTTCACTAAATTCCAAAAAGATTGTCCAGAACTCTGAATAGGAGTACATCTACTTAAATGATATGACTGTATTAGTTATCTTTGCTATATAACAAATTAGTACAAATTTAGCAGCTTAAAACAACAAATGTTTTTCATCTCACAGTATTACTGTGTTAGGAATTCCACATAGGTGGGTGACTCTGGCCCAGCATCTCATGAGGTTGTAATCAAGATGTCAGTTGGGGATACAGTCATTTAAAGCCTTGAACATGGCTATTGGTAGGAAACCTTAGTTCACTGCTACTTGTTTTTTAGAGGCCTCAGTGTTTCACCTTATAGACCCATCGCTAAGGTTATTTGAGGGTCTTCACAAAATGGCAACTGGCCACTCCCAGAGAGACTGATACAAAAGAGAGAGGAGAAGTAACAATGCGTTTTATGAACTAGTCTCTAAGACCATACACTGCTACTTCCATGGGGGTTGCCAGCTATAATACAATTCAAATTAAAATTTGAATTTCAGATAAACAACAAATAAAAAGTTTTAGAATAAGTAATATCCTATGTAACATTTGGCATATATTTATACAAAAAAATTCATTATTTATCTCAAATTCAGATTTAACTGGGCATCCTTTATTTTTTTCCTCAGTTCATAGTACCTTTATCTTAGAAAAATGATGTAGGGAAAGACATTAGGGTTCGAAGCCAATGGCCAAGGAAGAATTCTTGAGATGTCTTTGGTGCAAAAAAGGTGGTTTTATTAAAGCACAGGGACAGAACCCTTGGGCAGAAAGAGCTGTACCAGCGTCATGAGGAGTGGCCCATTATATACTTTCAAGTTGGGAGCGGGCTTGGGATAGTGTAAATCTCTAAAGAATTTTGGAAGCAAAGTTTCCAGGACCTTGAGGGGGCTAGTTATTGTTGGGAAAAAGTCATTTATTACCATCTAATAAAACCTTAGTCATGAGACAGTTCAGATAAATATTGGTGGGCCGTATGCTTGGGGAATGATTGCCAACGTGTATCTTGCGGCATTTAGAGATAAAAGATGTTTCCAAAAGAATTTTTATATGTTAAAGTAGACTTACAGGATCCTGGGGTGAGGAGGGGGGTGGGGGGTTGGGCTAGGATTCCCTTTTGCCCTTAGCGAAGTGTCAGTATTGAGGCAGTTGAGTCCCTAGAGGAATGTTACTCTGCCTGTTTCAAGGACTTGTTAATGGGCTCTAGATAGTAAGGAAGTTTAATGATTTTTCTTCTGCCTTTGTTTCCCACATTAGAAAACATATTGAATCAGACCACTCCTTCCTCACTCTGTGTATTTCTGTCCTCCACTTGAAAAAACATACAGTCAAATATATCTGTCCATTCTATTAAACAAAAAGCATTACTCATTGCTTCAAAGAACCTTTTAGAGTGAAACTCTAGGAATCTTAGTCCTAGTTCCATTTTTTGCCCCCCCTTGCTTCACTTAGTTTGACAAACTCTAGCTCTTTTCCTATGCAGATTTTCAGTCAGTAACCATCAATCTGAGGGATTCTTTCTGCTGCAGCCACCTACCAGTTTGTTTCACCACTGCTAGCAGGCTGGGGCTGGGCCTGAATCCAAACCACTGCATTTACCATTCTTATGGTAATGCTGCATTATTGGAGGAAGGGGAATTTAGAAGGGCACTGACCCAAAAGTTCTCAGTACTTCTCACTTATCAGGAAATGGGAAAAAAGGAAAGGTTTTTCTCTGGGTATTACTTTGGTTGGTTGGTTTGGTTTTTTCGGCTCCTGAAAAGGATTTTCTTAGGATCATGTCTCATTACCCATATAGGCTATCAACTTCAAAGAGAGTGGGCCAGAAGAAAAATATGGCACCAGATTTTTTTTTAAATTTTTTATTGTTATGTTAATCACCATATATTACATCATTTGTTTTGGTGTAGTGTTCCATGATTCATTGTTTGTTCATAACACCCAGTGCTCCATGCAGAATGTGCCCTCTTTAATACCCATCACCAGGCTAACCCATCCCCCTACCCTCCTCCCCTCTAGAACCCTCAGTTTGTTTTTCAGAGTCCATCATCTCACCTGGTTTGTCTCCCCCTCTGACTTACTCCCCTTCATTCTTCCTCTCCTGCTATCTTCTTTTTCTTTTTTCTTAAAATATGTTGCGTTATTTGTTTCAGAAGTACAGATCTGTGATTCAACAGTCTTGCACAATTCACAGCGCTCACCATAGCACATACCCTCCCCAATGTCTATTACCCAGCCACCCCTTCCCTCCCACCCCCGACCACTCCAGCAACCCTCAGTTTGTTCCTGAGATTAAGAATTCCTCATATCAGTGAGGTCATATGATACATGTCTTTCTGATTGACTTATTTCACTAAGCATAACACCCTCCAGTTCCATCCACGTCGTTGCAAATGGCAAGATCTCATTCCTTTTGATGGCTGCATAATATTCCATTGTGTATATATACCACATCTTCTTTATCCATTCATCTGTCGATGGACATCTTGGCTCTTTCCACAGTTTGGCTATTGTGGACATTGCTGCTATAAACATTGGGGTGCACGTACCCCTTCGGGTCCCTACATTTGTATCTTTGTTTATTTATTTTAGAGAAAGAGATAGTGCACACGTGCTCTGCCATGGGGAGGGGGCAGCTGGGGAGGGAGAGAATCTCAAGCACACTCTGAGCTGAGTGCAGAGCCAGAGGTGGGGCTCCAACTCAAGACCCCGAGATCATGACCTGAACCAAAACCAAGAATATGACGCTTAACCAGCTGAGCCACCCATGTGCCCCAGGCACCAGATTTGATTTCACAGTGTCTCTATGCTTCCCAGACCCCAAACTGGGGATTCATTGCATAAAGAGAATTTGTTTTTCCATTGTTTTCTTCTTGAGAAAGAAGAGATGATTTTGAAAGTCAATGACTTCTTTCAATGTCTTTGATAACTTTTCAAAGTCTGATAAAGTGCTTGATGAAAGCAAGTCTCTTGTTAGGTTCCAGGGTAGTTTTCTTATTGATAGAATATAGGGAAAATTTTCAAAGTTCAATGGAGTAAAAGCCAGCAGAAATGACCAATTTTAGGCACCAAAAAAGAAAAAAGCTATTAAAAATTTAAATAGAATAGTTCAGGGCAGAGCAAGATGGCAGAGGAGTAGGAGACCTGGATTTCGTCTGGTCTCAGGAATTCAGCTGGATAGAGATCAAACCATTCTGAACACCTACGAAGTTAACAGGAGATTGAAGAAAAGAATAGCAACAACTCTCTGAACAGAAAAGCGACCACTTTCTGGAAGGTAGGATGTACAGAGAAGTGAATCCAAGGTGATATTCGCGAGGATAGACGGCAGGGGAGGGGGCCTCCATCAGCCGCTTCTGGCAAGTGATAGAGCAGCGGAGCACAAAATCAAAACTTTTAGAAGTCGGCTTCACTGAGGGATGTCGCTCCAGTGGCTAAGTGGGGGGTGGACCCCTCATGGGACAGTGTGTTCTCAGGACCCTTGGGGTCACAGAAACACCAGGGGTGCCTGAGTGAAGCAGAGCTCCCAGGAATCGGAGTGGGGAAGCCGGCTGCAGAGATGGAGCCGAGGCACAGGCTCTCAGCTCGGGGTTGCCATAAACTGTGATGGGTGACACAGTCGGGCCACTGCTCCTCCAGCAGGGACCCAACAAGCAGCAGATCCGGGGAGACTCCCCTTCCTCCCCCCAGAGGAACAGTGCAGGAGCACGCCACAGGGATCTGCTGGGTGTGGAGACTCCACACGGGGTCGGGTGCCAGGGATAGAAATGCTCGGTCACAGGCTGGGTGAGCACGGACTGCAGCCGGAGACTGGGGAGACGGGAGTGATTGACTGCTTTTCTCTGGGGGTGCACTGAGGAGTGGGGTCCCCAGTTCTCGCCTCCTCTGGGGCAGAGATTGGGAGGCTGCCATTTTCCCTGTCATCCTCCAACACTGTATGGAAAGCTTGCAGGGAACAAAAGCTCCCGAGAGCAAACCCGAGCAGATTACTTAGCCCGGACCTGGTGGGGGCGGGGCAATTCCGCCTGCGGCAAAGACATCTGGGTACCATGGCAACAGGCCCCTCCCCAAGAAGATCAGCAAGAATAGCCAGCCAAGACCAACTTTACCAATCAATGAGAACGGCAGAACTCCAGAGCTAGGGGAAACTGCACATAGAATCCATGGCTTTTTTACCATGATTATTTAGTCTTTCAAAGTTAATTTTTTTTAACTGTCTTTTTTTTTTAATTTTTCTTTTTCCCTTTTTCAACCAATATCTTATCAATCCCTTTTTTTTAAAGATTTTATTTATTTATATGAGAGAGAGAATGAGAGAGAGCACATGAGAGGGGGTAGGTTCAGAGGGAGAAGAAGAATCCCCGCTGAGCGGGGAGCCTGATGCGGGACTCCATCGCGGGACTCCAGGATCATGACCTGAGCTGAAAGCAGTCGGTTAACCAACTGAGCCACCCAGGCACCCTATCAATCCCTTTTTAAAAAAACATTTTTAGAATCATATTCTATCCCTTCATAGTAGTTACCCTTAATTTTTGACATATATATATAAGTGGTTCTCCCTTTAAAATTTTGAGATACAGTTTCTTCTAACAGATCAAAATATCCCCTAAATCTCTAGTGTATGGCTTTGTTTTAGTCTCCTGCCCGATCACATTCTCTCCATTTTTTTTTAAATCCTCTTCTTTCTTTTTTCAAACAACTTCTTATCTTATCAATTCTTTTATAAAATTTTTTATAATTTCAATCTTTACAGTCATATTCCATCCCTTCATCGTATTAATCCTTATTTTTGTACATATATAAGTTTTCCTTTCTTTAAAATTTTGGGAGGCACCTTCTTCTAACAGATCAAAATACACCCAAAATCTAGTGTGTGGCACTGATCTATGCACCAGCCTGATCATATTTGATCATATTCTGTTTATTTTTTTGTTTTGTTTTGTTCTGTTTTTGTTTGTTTTTATCTTTTTCTTTTTTCTTTCTTTCCCTTTCTTTCCCCCAGTTTCAGGTCTTTTCTGATTTGTTTAGAGTATATTTTCTGGGGATGTTGTTAGCCTGTTAGCATTTTGTTCTCTCATTCACTATTCTCCTCTGATCAAAATGACAAGATGGAAAAAATCACCTCAAAAAAAAAAAGAACAAGAGGCAGTACCGACTGCCAGGGACCTGTTCAATATGGACATTAGTATGATGTCGGACCTAGAGTTCAGAATCATGATTTTAAAGATACTAGCTGGGCTTGAAAAACCGTGGAAGTTATTAGAGAAACCCTTTCTGAAGAAATAAAAGAACAAAAATCTAACCAAGTCGAAATCAAAAAGGCTATTAATGAGGTGCAATAAAAAATGGAGGCTATAACTGCTAGGATAAATGAGGCAGAAGAGAGAATTAGCGATACAGAAGACCAAATGATGGAGAATAAAGAAGCTGAGAAAAAGAGAGATAAACAACTACTGGATCACAAGGGCAGAATTCGAGAGATAAGCGATACCAAGAGATGAAACAACATTAGAATAATTAGGATCCCAGAAGAAGAAGAAAGAGAGGGAGTGGGAGAAGGTATATTGGAGCAAATTACAGCAGAGAACTTCCCTAATGTGGGGAAGGAAACAGCATCAAAATCCAGGAGGCACAAGGAACCCCAATCAAAATCAATAAAAACAGGTCATCACTCCGACATCTAATAGTAAAACTAACGAGTTTCAGAGACAAAGAGAAAATCCTGAAAGCAGCTCGGGAGAAGAGATATGTAACCTACAATGGTAGAAACATTAGATTGGGAACAGACCTATCCACAGAGACCTGGCAGGCCAGAAAGGACTGGCAGGATATATTCAGAGCACTAAGTGAGAAAAATATGCAGCCAAGAATACAATATCCAGCTAGACTGACATTGAAATTAGGAAGAGAGATAAAAAACTTCCAGGACAAACAGAAACTAAAGGAATTTGCAAACACGAAACCAGCCCTACAGAAATATTGAAAGGGGTCCTCTAAGCAAAAGAGAGAGCCTAAAAGCTACATAGATCAGAAAGGAACACAGACAATATACAGTAACAGTCACCTTACAGGCAATACAATGGCACTAAATTCACATCTTTCAATAGTTACCCTGAATGTAAATGGGCTAAATGCCCCAATCAAAAGACACAGGCTATCAGATTGGATTAAAAAACAAGACCCATCGATATGCTGTCTGCAAGAGACGCATTTTAGACCCAAAGACACCCCAGATTGAAAGTAAGGGGGTGGAAAACCATTTACCATGCTAATGGACACCAAAAGAAAGCTGGGGTGGCAATCCTTATATCAGACAAATTAGATTTTAAACCAAAGACTGTAATAAGAGACGAGGAAAGACACTATATCCTACTTAAAGGGTCTATCCAACAAGAAGATCTAACAATTGTAAATTTCTATGCCCCTAACATGGGAGCAGCCAATTATATAAGGCAATTAATAACAAAAGCAAAGAAACACATTGATAACAATACAATAATACTGGGGGACTTTAACACCCCCCTGACTGAAATGGACAGATCATCTAAGCAAAAGATCAACAAGGAAATAAAGACTTTAAATGACACACTGGAACAAATAGACTTCACAGACATCTTCAGAACATTCCATCCAAAGCAACGGAATACACATTCTTCTCTAGTGCCCATGGAACATTCTCCAGAATAGATCACATCCTAGGTCATAAATCAGGTCTCAACCGGTACCAAAAGATTGGGATTATTCCCTGCATATTTTCAGACCACAGTGCTTTGAAACTAGAACTCAACCACAAGAGGAAAGTCGGAAAGAACTCAAATACATGGAGGCTAAAGAGCATCCTACTGAAGAATGAATGGGTCAACCAGGAAATTAAAGAAGAATTAAAAAAATTCATGGAAACCAATGAAAATGAAACCACAACTGTTCAAAATCTTTGGGATGCAGCAAAGGTAGTCCTGAGAGGAAAGTATATGGCAATACAAGCCTTTCTCAAGAAACAAGAAAGGTCTCAAATACACAACCTAACCCTACACCTAAAGGAGCTAGAGAAAAAACAGGAAATAAAGCCCAAACCCAGCAGGAGAAGAGAAATCATAAAGATCAGAGCAGAAATCAATGAAAGAAACTAAAAGAACAGTAGAACAGATCAACGAAACTAGGAGCTGGTTCTTTGAAAGAATTAACAAGATTGATAAACCCCTGGCCAGACTTATCAAAATGAAAAGAGAAAGGACACAAATGAACAAAATCATGAATGAAAGACCAACATCAAAAAATACAAACAATGACAAGAACATATTATGAGGAACTATATGCCAGGAAATTAGATAACCTGGAAGAAATGGATGCATTCCTAGAGATATATCAACTACCAAAACTGAACCAGGAAGAAATAGAAAGCCTGAACAGACCTATAACCACTAAGGAAATTGAATCAGTCATCAAAAATCGCCCAAAAAACAAAAGCCCAGGGCCAGATGGCTTCCCAGGGGAATTCTACCAAACATTTAAAGAAGAATTAATACCTATTCTCCTGAAACTGTTCCAAAAAATAGAAACGGAAGGAAAACTTCCAAACTCATTTTATGAGGCCAGCATTACCTTGATACCCAAACCAGACAAAGACCCCATCAAAAAGGAGAATTACAGACCAATATCCTTGATGAACATGGATGCAAAAATTCTCACCAAAATACTAGCCAATAGGATCCAACAGTACATGAAAAGGATTATTCACCATGACCAAGTGGAATTTATCCATGTGCTGCAATGTTGGTTCAACATCCGCAAATCAATCAACATGATACAATACATTAACAAAAGGAAGAACAAGAATCATGTGATCCTCTCAATAGATGCAGAAAAAGCATTTGACAAAGTACAAAATCCTTTCTTGATCAAAACTCTGTTCAGAGTATAGGGATAGAGGGTACTTACCTCAATATCATAAAAGCCATCTATGAAAAACCTACAGTGAATATCATTGTCAATGGGGAAAAAGTGAGAGCTTTCCCCCTAAAGTCAGGAACGCAGCAGGGATGTCCACTCTCACCACTGCTATTCAACATAGTATTAGAAGTCCTAGCCACAGACATCAGACAACAAAAAGAAATTAAAGGCATCCGAATCAGCAAAGAGGAAGTCAAACTCTCACTGTTTGCAAATGATATGATACTTCATGTGGAAAACCCAAAAGACTGTACCCCAAAACTGCTAGAACTCATACAGGAATTCAGTAAAGTGGCAGGATATAAAATCAATGCACAGAAATCAGTGGCATTCCTATACACCAACAACAAGAAAGAAGAAAGAGAAATTAAGGCGTCAATCCCATTTACAATTGCACCTAAAACCATAAGATACCTAGGAATAAATCTAACCCAACAGGCAAAGGATCTGTACTCAGAAAACTGTGAAATACTCATGAAAGAAATTGAAGAAGACACAAAGTAATGGAAAAACATTCCATGCTCATGGATTGGAAGAACAAATATTGTGAAGATGTCAATCCTACCTAGAGCTATCTACACATTCAATGCAATCCCCATCAAAATACCATCCACTTTTCTCAAAGAAACAGAACAAATAATCCTAACATTTGTATGGAAACAGAAAAGACCCCGAATAGCCAGAGGAATGTTGAAAAAGAAAAGCAAAGCTGGCGGCATCAGAATTCCGGACTTCCAGCTCTATTACAAAGCTGTCATCATCAAGACAGTATGGTACTGGCACAAGGACAGACACATAGATCAGTGGAACAGACTAGGGAGCCTAGAAATGGACCCTCAAGTTTATGGTCAGCTAATCTTTGACAAAGCAGGAGGGAATGTCCAATAGAAAAAAGACAGTCTCTTCAACAAATGGTGTTGTGAAAATTGGACAGCCACATGCAGATGAATGAAACTGGACCATTTCCTTACACCACACACAAAAATAGACTCAAAATGGTTGGAAGACCTAAATGTGAGACAGGAGTCCAATCCTAAAGGAGAACACAGGCAGCAACCTCTTTGACCTCAGCCACAGCAACTTCTTCCTTGAAACATTGCCAAAGGCAAGGGAAGCAAGGGCAAAATGAACTATTGGTACTTCATCAAGATAAAAATCTTTAGCACAGCAAAAGAAACAGTCAATAAAACCAAAAGACAACCGACAGAATGGGAGAAAATATTTGCAAATGACATTTCAGAGAAAGGGGGCTAGTATCCAAAATCTCTAAAGAACTTATCAAACTCAACACCCAAAGAACAAATAATCCAATCAAGAAATGGGCAGAAGACACGAACAGACATTTTTCCAAAGAAGACATCCAAATGGCCAACAGACACATGAAAAAGTGCTCAGCATCACTTGGCATCTGGGAAATCCAAATTGAAACCTCAATGAGATACCACCTCACACCAGTCAGAATAGCTAAAATTAACAAGTCAGGAAACAACAGATGTTGGTGGGGATGTGGAGATAGGGGAACCCTCCTACACTTTTGTGGGAATGGAAGCTGGTGCAACCACTCTGGAAACTAGTGTAGCGGTTCCTCAAAAAGTTGAAAATAGAGCTACCATATGATCCAGCATTTGCACTACTGGGTATTTACCACAAAGATACAAATGTAGGGATCCGAAGGGTTACGTGCACCTCAATGTTTATAGCAGCAATGTCCACAAAGCCAAACTGTGGAAAGAGTCAAGATGTCCACTGACAGGTGAATGGATAAAGAAGAGGTGGTATATACATACAATGGAATATTATGCAGCCATCAAAAGGAATGAGATCTTGCCAGTTGCAATGATGTGGATGGAACTGTAGGGTGTTATGCTGAGCGAAATAAGTCAATCAGAGAAAGAAATGTATCATATGTCCTCACTGATATGAGGGATTCTTTTTTTTTTTTTTTAATTTTTTTATTGTTATGTTAATCACCATATATTACATCATTAGTTTTTGGTGCAGTGTTCCATGATTCATTGTTTGTTCATAACACCCAGTGCTCCATGCAGAACGTGCCCTCCTCAATACCCATCACCAGGCTAACCCATCCCCCTACCCCCCTCCCCTCTAGAACCCTCAGTTTGTTTTTCAGAGTCCATCATCTCTCATGGTTCGTCTCCCCCTCTGACATACCCCTTTTCTTCCTCTCCTGTTATCTTCTTCTTTTTCTTTTTTCTTAAAATATGTTGCGTTATTTGTTTCAGAAGTACAGAACTGTGATTCAACAGTCTTGCACAATTCACAGCGCTCACCGTAGCACATACCCTCCCCAATGTCTATCACCCAGCCACCCCATCCCTCCCACCCCCAACCACTCCAGTAACACTCAGTTTCTTTCCTGAGATTAAGAATTCCTCATATCAGTGAGGTCATGTGATACATGTCTTTCTCTGATTGACTTATTTCACTCAGCATAACACCCTCCAGTTCCATCCACGTCGTTGCAAATGGCAAGATCTCATTCCTTTTGATGGCTGCATAATATTCCATTGTGTATATATACCACAGCTTCTTTATCCATTCATCTGTCGATGGGCATCTTGGCTCTTTCCACAGTTTGGCTATTGTGGACATTGCTGCTATAAACATTGGGGTACACGTACCCCTTCGGGTCCCTACATTTGTATCTTTGTGGTAAATACCCAGTAGTGCAATTGCTGGATCGAACGGTAGCTCTAATTTCAACTGTTTGAGGAACCTCCATACTGTTTTCCAGAGGGGTTGCACCAGCTTGCATTCCCACCAACAGTGTAGGAGGGTTCCCCTTTCTCCACATCCCCGCCAACATCTGTCGTTCCCTGACTTGTTAATTTTAGCCATTCTGACGGGTGTGAGGTGGTATCTCATGGAGGTTTTGATTTGGATTTCCCTGATGCCGAGCGATGTTGAGCACTTTTTCATGTGCCTGTTGGCCATTTGGATGTCTTCTTTGGAGAAATGTCTGTTCATGTCTTCTGCCCATTTCTTGATTGGATTATTTGTTCTTTGGGTGTTGAGTTTGATAAGTTCTTTATAGATTTTGGATACTAGCCCTTTATCTGATATGTCATTTGCAAATATTTTCTCCCATTCTGTCGGTTGTCTTTTGGTTTTGTGGACTGTTTCTTTTGCTGTGCAAAAGCTTTTTATCTTGATGAAATCCCAATAGTTCATTTTTGCCCTGGCTTCCCGTGCCTTTGGCGATGTTTCTAGGAAGAAGTTGCTGCGGCTAAGGTCGAAAAGGTTGCTACCTGTGTTCTCCTTTAGGATTTGGATGGACTCCTGTCTCACATTTAGGTCTTTCAACCATTTGGAGTCTATTTTTGTGTGTGGTGTAAGGAAATGGTCCAGTTTCATTCATCTGCATGTGGCTGTCCAATTTTCCCAACACCATTTGTTGAAGAGACTGTCTCTTTTCCATTGGACATTCTTTCCTGCTTTGTCAAAGATAAGTTGACCATAGAGTTGAGGGTCCATTTCTGGGCTCTCGATTCTGTTCCATTGATCGATGTGTCTGTTTTTGTGCCAGTACCATACTGTCTTGATGATGACAGCTTTGTAATAGAGCTGGAAGTCCGGAATTGTGATGCCGCCAGCTTTGCTTTTCTTTTTCAGTATTCCTCTGGCTATTCTGGGTCTCTTCTGGTTCCATACAAATTTTAGGATTATTTGTTCCATTTCTTTGAAAAAAGTGGATGGTATTTTGATGGGGATTGCATTGAATGTGTAGATTGCTCTAGGTAGCATTGACATCTTCACAATGTTGATTCTCCCAATCCATGAGCATGGAACGTTTTTCCATTTCTTTGTGTCTTCTTCAATTTCTTTCATGAGTATTTTATAGTTTTCTGAGTACAGATCCTTTGCCTCTTTGGTTAGATTTATTCCTAGGTATCTAATGGTTTTGGGTGCAATTGTAAATGGGATCGACTCCTTGATTTGTCTCTCTTCTGTCTTGTTGTTGGTGTATAGGAATGCCACTGATTTCTGTGCATTGATTTTATATCCTGCTACTTTACTGAATTCCTGTATGAGTTCTAGCAGTTTTGGGGTGGAGTCTTTTGGGTTTTCCACATACAGTATCATATCATCTGCAAAGAGTGAGAGTTTGACTTCCTCTTTGCCGATTTGGATGCCTTTGATTTCTTTTTGTTGTCTAATTGCTGTGGCTAGGACTTCTAATACTATGTTGAATAGCAGTGGTGAGAGTGGACATCCCTGCCGCGTTCCTGACCTTAGGGGAAAAGCTCTCAGCCTTTCCCCGTTGAGGATGATATTCGCTGTAGGTTTTTCATAGATGGCTTTTATGATATTGAGGTATGTACCCTCTATCCCTATACTCTGAAGAGTTTTGATCAAGAAAGGATGCTGTACTTTGTCAAATGCTTTTTCTGCATCTATTGAGAGGATCATATGATTCTTGTTCTTTCTTTTGTTAATGTATTGTATCACGTTGATTGATTTGCGGATGTTGAACCAGCCTTGCAGCCCAGGGATAAATCCCACTCGGTCGTGGTGAATAATCCTTTTAATGTACTGTTGGATCCTATTGGCTAGTATTTTGGTGAGAATTTTTGCATCCATGTTCATCAAGGATATTGGTCTGTAATTCTCCTTTTTGATGGGGTCTTTGTCTGGTTTTGGGATCAAGGTAATGGTGGCCTCATAAAATGAGTTTGGAAGTTTCCCTTCCATTTCTATTTTTTGGAACAGTTTCAGGAGAATAGGTATTAATTCTTCTTGAAATGTCTGATAGAATTCCCCTGGGAAGCCATCTGGCCCTGGGCTTTTGTTTCTTGGGAGATTTTTGATGACTGTTTCAATTTCCTTAGTGGTTATAGGTCTGTTCAGGTTTTCTATTTCTTCCTGGTTCAATTTTGGTAGTTGATACATCTCTAGGAATGCACCCATTTCTTCCAGGTTATCTAATTTGCTGGCATAGAGTTGCTCATAATATGTTCTTATAATTGTTTGTATTTCTTTGGTGTTGGTTGTGATCTCTCCTCTTTCATTCATGATTTTGTGGATTTGGGTCATTTCTCTTTTCTTTTTGATCAGTCTGGCCAGGGGTTTATCAATCTTGTTAATTCTTTCAAAGAACCAGCTCCTAGTTTCGTTGATCTGTTCTACTGTTCTTTTGGTTTCTAGTTCATTGATTTCTGCTCTGATCTTTATGATTTCTCTTCTCCTGCTGGGTTTAGGCTTTATTTGCTGTTCTTTCTCCAGCTCCTTTAGGTGTAGGGTTAGGTTGTGTATTTGAGACCTTTCTTGTTTCTTGAGAAAGGCTTGTATCGCTATATACTTTCCTCTCAGGACTGCCTTTGCTGTATCCCAAAGATTTTGAACAGTTGTGTTTTCATTTTCATTGGTTTCCATGAATTTTTTTAATTCTTCTTTAATTTCCTGGTTGACCCATTCATTCTTTAGTAGGATGCTCTTTAGCCTCCATGTATTTGAGTTCTTTCCGACTTTCCTCTTGTGGTTGAGTTCTAGTTTCAAAGCATTGTGGTCTGAAAATATGCAGGGAATGATCCCAATCTTTTGGTACCGATTGAGACCTGATTTGTGACCTAGGATGTGATCAATTCTGGAGAATGTTCCATGGGCCCTAGAGAAGAATGTGTATTCCTTTGCTTTGGGATGGAATGTTCTGAATATGTCTGTGAAGTCCATTTGGTCCAGTGTGTCATTTAAAGTCTTTATATCCTTGTTGATCTTTTGCTTAGATGATCTGTCCATTTCAGTCAGAGGGGTGTTAAAGTCCCCCACTATTATTGTATTGTTGTCAATGTGTTTCTTTGCTTTTGTTATTAATTGCCTTATATAATTGGCTGCTCCCATGTTCGGGGCATAGATATTTACAATTGTTAGATCTTCTTGTTGGATAGACCCTTTACGTAGGATATAGTGTCCTTCCTCATCTCTTATTACAGTCTTTGTTTTAAAATCTAGTTTGTCTGATATAAGGATTGCCACCCCAGCTTTCTTTTGGTGTCCATTAGCATGGTAAATGGTTTTCCACCCCCTCACTTTCAATCTGGGGGTGTCTTTGGGTCTAAAATGAGTCTCTTGCAGACAGCATATGGATGGGTCTTGTTTTTTAATCCAATCTGATAGCCTGTGTCTTTTGATTGGGGCATTTAGCCCATTTACATTCAGGGTAACTATTGAAAGGTATGAATTTAGTGCCATTGTATTACCTGTAAGGTGACTGTTAACTGTCTGTTGTCTGTGTTCGTTTCTGCTCTTTGCTGCTTTTAGGTTCTCTCTTTGCTTAGAGGACCCCTCTCAATATTTCTTGGAGGGCTGGTTTCGTGTTTGCAAATTCCTTTAGTTTTTGTTTGTTCTGGAAGCTTTTTATCTCTCCTTCTATTTTCAATGATAGCCTAGCTGGATATAGTATTCTTGGCTGCATATTTTTCTCGTTTAGTGCTCTGAAGATATCTTGCCAGTCCTTTCTGGCCTGCCAGGTCTCTGTGGATAGGTCTGTTGCCAATCTAATGTTTCTACCATTGTAGGTTACATATCTCTTCTCCCGAGCTGCTTTCAGGATTTTCTCTTTGTCTCTGAGACTCGTAAGTTTTACTATTAGATGTCGGGGTGTTGACCTATTATTATTGATTTTGAGAGGGGTTCTCTGTGCCTCCTGGATTTTAATGCCTGTTTCCTTCCTCACATTAGGGAAGTTCTCTGCTATAATTTGCTCCAATATACCTTCTGCCCCCCTCTCTCTCTCTTCTTCTTCTGGGATCCCAATTATTCTAATGTTGTTTCGTCTTATCATATCACTTATCTCTCGAATTCTGCCCTCGTGATCCTGTAGTTGTTTCTCTCTCTTTTTCTCAGCCTCTTTATTTTCCATCATTTGGTCTTCTATATCGCTGATTCTCTCTTCTGCCTCATTTATCCTAGCAGTTAGTGCCCCCATTTTTGATTGCACCTCATCAATAGCCTTTTTGATTTCGATTTGGTTAGATTTTAGTTCTTTTATTTCTCCAGAAAGGGTTTCTCTAATAACTTCCACGCTTTTTTCAAGCCCAGCTAGTATCTTTAAAGTCATGATTCTGAACTCTAGGTCCGACATTGTACTAATGTCTGTATTGAGTAGGTCCCTGGCTGACGGTACTACCTCTTGTTCTTTTTGCTGAGGTGATTTCTTTCGTCTTGTCATTTTGTCCAGAGGAGAATAGATGAATGAGAGAACAAAATGCTAACAGGTTTACAACGTCCCCAGCAAATATACTGTATACAAATCAGAAAAGACCTGAAACCAGGGGAAAAGAAAGGGAAAGAAAGAAAAAAGAAAGAGAAAAAGAAAAAAAAAAGATAAAAACAAAAACAAAACAATACAAAAAAGGCAGAATATGATCAAATATGATCAGGCTAGTGCATAGATCAGTGCCACACACTAGAATTTGGGCGTATTTTGGTCTGTTAGAAAAAGGTGCCTCCTAAAATTTTAAAGGAAGAAAGACATATATGTAGAAAATAAGGGTTGATACAATGAAGGGATGGAAGATGACTGTAAAGATGAAAATTATAAAAGATTTTATAAAAGGACTTGGTAAATAAGTTGTTTGAAAAAAGAAAGAAGATTTAAGAAAAAAAAAAGGAAAAAGGGAGAGAATGTGATCAGGCAGGAGACTAGAACAAAGCCATACACTAGTGATTTAGGGTATATTTTGATCTGTTAGAAGAAACTGTACCTCAAAATTTTAAAGAGAGAACAACTTATATATATATGCCAAAAATAAGGGTAACTACTATGAAGGGATAAAATATGACTCTAAAAATGAAAAATAAAAAATGTTTTTTTTTTTTTAAAAAGGGATTTATAAGATGTTGGTTGAAAAAGGGAAAAAGAAAAATAAAAAAAAAACAGTCAACAAAAATTAACTTTGATGAAATAATGAATCATGGTAAAAAAAAAAAAAAAGCCATGAATCTATGTGCAGTATTCCCCTAGCGCTGGAGTTCTCCTATTCTCCTTGATCGATCAACTTGGTCTTGGCTTGCTGGCTGTTTGTGCTGATCTTCTGGGGGAGGGGCCTGTGCTGTGGTTTCCAAATGTCTTTGCCGGAAGCGGAATTGCCCCGCCCTTGTTGGTCCGGGCTAAGGAAGCTGCTCCGGTTTGCTCTCAGGAGCTTTTGTTCCCTGCACTCTCTCGGTACAGCTTTGGAGGACCAGGGCAGAAATGGTGGCCTCCCAATCTCCACTCGGAGGAGCCGAGAACTCGGGGCCCCGCTCCTCAGTGTGCCCCCAGAGAAAAGCAGTCACTTCCGTGTCCCCGGTCTCCGGCCGCACTCCGTGCTCACCCGGCCTGTGATCGAGCGTTGCTATCTCTGGCACCCGACCCCGCGCGGAGTCTCCAAACCCAGCAGATCCCTGCAGTGCGTTCCCGCACCGCTCCTCCCCGGGAAGGAAGGGGAGTCTCCCCGGATCTGCTGCTTGTTGGGTCCCTGCTGGGGGAGCCGTGCCCCGACTGGGCCGCAGATCACAGTTTATGGCAACCCCGAGCTGAGAGCCCGCGACTCTGCTCCGTATCTGCAGCCGGCTTCCCCGCTCCGATACCTGGGAGCTCTGGTGCACTCAGGCACCCCCAGTCTCTCTGTGACTCCAAGGGTCCTGAGACCACACTGTCCCGGGAGGATTCCACCCCCCGCTTAGCCACTGGAGCGACGTCCCTCCGCCGAGCCAACTTCTAAAAGGTCCGATTTTGTGCTCCGCGGTGCTATCACTTGCCAGAAGCGGCCGGCGGAGGCCCCTCCCCCGCCGTCTATCCTCCCGAATATCGCCTCGGATTCACTTCTCCGCACGCCCTACCTTCCAGTAAGTGGTCGCTTCTCTGTTCAGAGAGTTGTTGCTACTCTCCTGTTCGATCTCCTGTTGAGTTCGTAGGTGTTCAGAATGGTTTGATCCCTATTCAGCTGAATTCCTGAGACGAGACGAAATCTAGGTCTCCTACTCCTCCGCCATCTTGCTCCGCCTCGATATGAGGGATTCTTAATCTCAGGAAACAAACTGAGGTTTGCTGGAGTGGTGGGGGGTGGGAGGGAGGGCGTGGCTGTGTGATAGCATTGGGGTGGGTATGTGCTATGGTGAGCGCTGTGAATTGTGCAAGACTGTTGAATCACAGATCTGTACCTCTGAAACAAATAATGCAATATACGTTAAGAAAAAAGAAAAAGAAGAAGATAATCAGGAGGGGAAGAATGAAAGGGGGGAAATTGGAGGGCGGAGACGAATCATGAGAGACAATGGACTCTGAAAAACAAACTGAGGGTTCTCAAGGGGAGGGGGGTGGAGGATGGTTTAGCCTTCCCATGGGTATTAAAGAGGGCACATTCTGCATGGAGCACTGGGTGTTATGCACAAACAATGAATTATGGAACACTACATCAAAAACTAATGATGTAATGTATGGTGATTAACGTAACAATAAAAAATTAAAAAATAAATAGAATAGTTCATACTTGTGTGTGTGTGTGTATTCGAGTTTTCATTATGGGTAACATAAAAACAATAGAAAAAATCTTTTTTCTTTTTTTTAAGATTTTATGTATTTGACAGAGAGACGTAACACAAGCAGGGTGAGTTGGAGAGGGAGAAGCAGGCTTCCCATAAAGCAGGGAGCCTGATGTGGGGCTCTATCCCAGGACCCTGAGATCATGACCTGAGCCAAAGGCAGACGCTTAACAACTGAGTCACCCAGGCACCCAAGAATCACTTTTATAATGCAATTCAGAATTACAGTTTTAACAATACACAAAAATTTTACAGTAATTCAGATTTTGGCATGATAATGACTATACATATTTGATAAATACACTTATATTTCTCAGGAAGACTATATGAAAGTTATTAAACATTTATGAAAGCATACAGTTAAATATATGGGCCATTCATGTAGTTTCTTTCAGAATGATTTGTTCTTATTCTTTACCTTAATTTATGAGAGAATTTAAGAAGATATCCATGTTTTCGAAGCTTAAGATGACCATTCCTGCACTTTTTATTAAAATGCATCCTGTTTTTATTTTTTTTAATCTGGCACTCTAACTTCCTTTTTACATTATCTGTTAGAAACTAGTCACCAAGTCCAGCCTACACTCAAGGGGAGGGGAATTGAGTTCTACCTCTTGGAAATGAGAACTAACGAAGAATTGTGGACATATTTTTTAAACCACCGTAATGGCATAATTGAGAGAATATGGACTTTTTACGCTGACAGACATTGGGTTCACATCCTATTTCTTCTATTCATTAGCTGTGTCACCCTAGGCAAGTCATCTGTCTTCTCAGAGCCTCTGTTTCCTTATGTGTGTATTGGAAATAGTAATGCCTTCCTGCTAAGGGGTTACACAAAAGCCATTTCCAACCTTCTCTCTTGCTGGATCCCACCACACAGGCTGAAAAGCTTAATATTCACATCCCCAGCCTTCTTCGCAGGTAGGGATGGCTAGATGCCCCAGCAGTGGTCCCTGGAAAACAATAGAAGTGTGCTAAGTTGGGGCCTTCTGCAGGAAAGCTTTTACTTTCCTTATATAAAGGGGCAGACCTCTGTTGGCACCAGCATCTGATTGGCAGAGTCTAGGTCACATCCCCATGCCCCATGCTAAAGGGGAAAGGAAGTTAAGAAAAAAGTGGCTAGCACTTTCAGCTTCTGGGAAGGCAATCTTTTGATAAGATTGCCATATATATATATATGACATTGTGCTTTATAATAAGAAATATTTATTTCATCTTCATCCCCATTTCTGGCACAGAAACCCTAAAACCCTTGGACTTCCTAAGTGAGGACAGCAACTACAAAGATATCTTTTGTTATGTTAATAAGTTGACTTTTAGAAATCCCCTAACCTTAGAATGGAAGCTAGTTGCCAGGGGAAACCAACCCGGTGGTTAGAGGGTTCGAACTTTCAGTCCCACCCCTCCACTTTACCTTCCCCACACCCTGACCTCTGGGGAGGGAAGAGGGACTGGAGTTTGAGTTCAATCACCAATGGCCAGTGCTGTGATCGATAATGGCTATGTAATGAAGCTGCCATAAAAACCCAAAAAGATTTGGTTCAGAGAGCTTCTGAGTTTGTGAACACGTGGTTTTTCAGGGAGAGTGGTATGCTTGGAGAGGGCAGGGAATCTTCTTGCCCTTTTTCTGTACATTGCCCTATGCATCTCTTTCATATGCCTGCTGATGAGTTAAATCCTTTATAATAAATTGGTAGTCTAGTAAGTAAAATGTTCTGAGTTCTGTGAGCCACTCTGGCACATTAATCAACCCAAGGAGGATGTCGTTGGAACCTCCAGTCTGTAGCCAGTTGGTCAGAAGAACAGATGGCGACCTGGGCTTTGCATCTGAAGTGGTTGGGGTGGGTACAACCTTATAGGACTGAGCCCTTAACTGATCTTCAGATGGATAGTTAGAATTGAGTTCAGTTGTAGGACACCTAGCTGGTATTAGAGAATTGTTTGTTGCAGGGGAAGAACCCACACAGTGGAATTGGGTGCAGAATCATTAATATAAAATTAATTTATGTTTTTAGACTTTATAGATGCTCTGTAGTTAAATGTCAGACAATATAAAGAGTGAGTAAAAATAGTAAAGATATAGAGATAATACCTGAAAAAAGCAATTCTCCTTGAATAAGTGATGTGCATTTCTGCCAAATTAGCCAATATGAGTAATTTGCATTGATCATAAAAATGAAGTCAAGATGGAGGAACAGTGTAGCATAGTAGTTAAGAGAATAGCCTCTGTAGTTCCCATTCTGGCCATATGACTTGGTACATCATTTATCTTGTAGAGACTTGATTTCCTTATCTATAAAATGGGGTTTTCTTGTCTTAGGATCAAGCAAATTTTCCATATAAAAAGAGCTCAAAAACTGTTATTTGTAATTATTCAGGAGTGAATTAAATATAGGAATGAGTAAGAATTGGTCTCAATGGAGGGAAATTCTGTCTTTGAATAGCTAATCACAAAGAACCTCTAGCATCTCTGTGTCTGGGTTTGATGAGTTATACGTGTGAGGGATGTAATTTGTCTTCTATGAAGCACTGGCAGATCATTATCAGATTGTACCCCATATCCTCTATATGGGAAGCCATTAGAGGTCCAGTGATGAACCACACATTAGAAAACTTGGGTTTGAGTGTCTCAGGGAGCTATTGCTATAATAATGCTGCATGACAAAGCACTCCAGAGTCAGTGGCTCACAATAATTAGCATTTATTTTTGACTTATACATGTCTGAGTTAACTGGGTCTGCTCCATGAGTTTCTCATTTTCCTTGGATCAGCAACTAGTTACTCATTACCAGAATATGCTCTTCTCATGGCAAAAGACATGAGCACAAGAGGACAAACCCAACCAATCACGTGCATTTCAAGCCATTGATTGTCTCAGGACTGTGGATATCCTGCTGGGTAAAACAAGGCACATGGCCAAGTCCAAAGTCCAAGGGCGGAGGCATTACTCTTCTCTTGCTGCAAGGCCATGGTAAGGGCGAGGATGTGTAGTACAAGTACAGAGAGATGAAGAATTGAGATCAATGACTGGATTTATCATAGAATCATAGCTCTGTTTTGAGGTTTTGGCTGTGTATTTATGGGTAGGTCACAGTACCTCTCTGGGCCTTCGTTTTTTTATTTGTAAAGTGAAGAAGTTGAATTTGATCAGCTGTTCTGTGCTCAGTATTAGAATCACCAGGGGAAGCTTTAAAAACAAAAAACAAAAAACAAAAAACACCAATTAGCTGGGCTCCACCCAAAGCTAATGAAATCATATTCTTTAGGGGGTAAGTCTCAAGCATTGGTATGTTTATAAAGCTTTCTAGATGATCCTACGATACAGCCAGGATCAAGAACTACTGTGTGAGACAGTTTCTAATGTTTTTTCTCTTCTAAAGCTCATTTAGATTCTAATAGGACTGGCTGATTGGCCATCATGACTTTTTCAAGATTGACATGCTGTTTGGTAGAGTAAAACAGTTTGTATCCTTTAATAATTGCTGAGTTTTCCCATAAATAGCAGCAACTATATTGTTTTCTCTCAGTTCCTTTGCTTGAATACATTCCTGCATTTCCCCAAATGTTTCTTCCTTTTTTCCCCCCACCTATTGCAGCTGCTGGAAAGTTTTCTGAAATAAATGAGAGCTCTTCTCCCTCTTCTCTGTCATTTATTTTCTAGATCTTGCTTAAATTATACTTCAAATGCTGCTTTTCCCCTTTGCCACTTAGAACTAGTGTCACCCACCTTCCCATCAAGGTTGGCAGTGATGATTAGCACACCCCCACATGCTGCCACTCTTTACCCACCTACCCCAGTGTCAGCCTGTGCAAGGGAATTTACATTTCTACAGCAGCAACTCTAAGACCCATTGAAAGGGGCTCTGGAATGAAATGCAGCATAAATACTTTCTGTGCATTTCAGAGATGCTATAGAAGAGATACTTGCAATGGATGGGAGGGGAGACAAGTGACCAAGAAGTTTTCATTCCCTGCAAGGACTCCATGAATATTGTGGGAGATATATGGTTAATTAACCACGATCGTGTTTTATGATTCTTTATTGGCTCTCTCTGGCAAGTTTCTTATTTTCTTCCTCACTAACAAGAATAATATGGGGTATGTAAGTGAATGAAAAATTGACAGATAGATCTGAGGTCACTGAGAAATTAATTTAATGAGAATTTCCTATTTTGCCTTTTCCTCTTCTCCCTCATCTTTTATTATTATACTATTTATTTGAAACTATTATATCCCATCAATTCTAAGGGGCATTTTTTTCCCCCAGAATTTTATCTCTCTGCAATGTGGATGTGTCTCATGGTTGGTGGTGTCTTACAATTAATTGGCAGAAATTTTTTTTTTCTTGGGGGCACATGCAATAATGGTGCACCTGGATGACGTCTTAAAGTCAATGAAATAAGACATTGTCTAGGCTTTGTGCTAAGTCTGTTGCATACATTTTTCTCATTTAGTCCTTACAATAATCTAGTGATTAATTAATTGATCAGTACATTTCTTCCTATTAAAATTATTTATTGAGGTAATATAATTAATAATAATAATTAACATCTATCGAGTAGGCATTATGTAAGATGTTTACAAATACTGTCTGTACTTAGGATGATCCTGGAAAGTAGGTATTGATATTATTTGCATTTTTATAGATCAGTCAGAGAGGCATTCAGAGGTGAGGAAACTTGCCAAAGTCATAAAGTTGGTAGAAAGTAAGGCAAGACTCAAATCCCAGTTGCTTTGCCTTCAAAGCCTGTGCTATTAACCATCACCCTACATTGCCCCAAATGTTTATTACTATTATAATTATCATTGGTGAAGTACTTTACCATTTACAATAAGCTTTCTCAAGCACCCAATTTTATCTCAGCCTAATAACTTGGCAAATGCAAATTCTTACATATCTTTTGCACTTAAAGATGTAAAACACTGCTGAAAAACATTCTTAAAAACCCACTTAAAAAGATATTAGCAAACCAAAGAAACACCAAGGAAAGCTAAAAAGATGGAACTCTTCACTTCATTAGGGCCAAGTAAATAAAAGTTGGGTCAGAGTTCATGCTGTACTATCTGAAGGACAATTACCTACTTGATTTTGGAAAGGCAAATTATCGCAATGTACTCTGCGATGTAATTCTGCATTTGTAACTAAGTAAGGAAGATACTATCCAAACTAAATGGATTTTAAAAACAATGGATAATGATAGTTTGTAAAATGGATCATTGGAATTGGTAAATATGATAAATTGAACTTAGGCTGATAACTCTTCCATATATAGCTTCAATTTTATAAGGAATGACTTGAAAATTTAGGAATTAATGTATTTGGGTTAAGTGTATTGTTTTGTTATTCAAATGATTTATGGCCAACAAAGAAGTCCTCAGAAAAGGGACGGTGTCTGAATGAACAGAGAAATTATAGTTAGATTGACATTGCTTTCAAATAATTCTATTCCTATCATCTATTAAATAACCTAGAAACATCATAAAGCCACAAAATCATAGGATTCTAGAGATAGAAGGGCCCCCAAGAGGTTAAATGTTTTCCACTTACACAAGTAGAAGAATAAATTTTCTAAGACAGCAATCACCGTTTCGCTTCATTTCCTCTTTGCTGGATGGCTTCTTTAATATATTTGACTTGGGCTTATTGGTTTTGGAAACTCCTATTTTTGGGACTACCATCTTTCTATCTATCTATCTATCTATCTATCTATCTATCTATCTATCTATCTATCTATTTGACAGAGAGAGAGAGAGAGAGGGCATAGGCAGGGCCGCGGCAGGCAGAGGGAGAAGCAGGCTCCCTTCTGAGCAGAAAGCCGACACTGGGATGGATCCCAGGACCCTGGTATCATGACCTGAGCTGAAGGCAGTTGCTTAACCGACTGAGCCACACAGGTGCGCCGGGACTACCACCTTCTAATCTCCGTCTGGCTACCAAGGGTAAAAATGTGGTATCTAGCTTTAACAAAGGGCTAGAAATCTTGCTGTTTCAAAAACTGGACATCCTTTTCCAAAATACCCCGTGATTTATGCCAGAGATGAATTATGCTTAGTCCTAGATGATTGCCTTTTAGTCAAAGATCTCAAGGGTGAATGAGGTCCCTATCAAGTAGTTAAAGTGTTATCCAACCCCAGAATTTTTCTTCTTCCAGTCCTCAATTTCTGTGGTATTATAAACAGCCTTTATCCCACAAAACAGATAGTATTTCTTTATTTTTGCTTTATTTAATACCAACATTTCATTAGAGTCTATTGTAAGGTATTTTGCTTTTTTTTTTAATAACTCAATATATTTGTTATAGAATTATAAGAGATCTAGGGCTGGAATGTACCTCAGAGATCATTCATTCCATTTCCCATATTCGCAAATGGGGAATTTTGTTCCTGGAGCGATAAAATGCTTTATCCAGGAGTGTATAGCCAATTAATGACAGATATAACTATAACCCTGGTCTCCTGACTCTCAGCTTAAACCCTGCTTACCCCCCAAATATCTTGTAGTTAATACTGGTAACTTCTTGCAAATGAGAACAATGCCCATGAAACTTTTTTTTTTTTTTGAAAATAGCAAAAGACCCTGACTAGTTTGCAAGAGATTTCTCCTTAAGACAAGGCCTCAAAAATGACCTTTGAGGGCATTTTCCATATTTCTGTTTAGTGGGTACAATAACCTTTAGCTGAAGAAAAGGGCACCCAAAGAGCAGAGTAATAATAGAGGAATTACTTTGGCAATTACCATTACAATTACAAGTCCACCTTTGAAAATAAATGCAGAAACCAGTAATCAAAAGAGCATCATAGCCTATGAGAAGAACAGAAATGTCAATATCAAACATCTAGGCCATTCCATTGACTTTTCTGGTTGAAATATAATTGAAACCAAACGAACAGTGCCTTTTTTCCACCATAGTAAATGCTATTTTCTACATAGTTACATGCTATTAAACTGGAAGAATTACTTGGTACCTTTTCATTACTATGAACCAAAGCCTCATCATCTCTAAAATGGAAGTAATATAACCTAACCAGCCTACTTCATGCGATAAACATGTTTAATAAACGATCAGATTGAGAAACCGTTGTAGTATTGAGTGAAAGGTTTGAGCTCTGTTGGGGCTTTCTCTTAATGAGAGTAGCTTTTATCTGCAGTTTTGTAGACCATTTTATTTAAGTGTTGACTCCAGCTTCCCAGGTGTCTGTAGGATATGGAGAAAGACAAAGAGTATGTTTCCTGACATCAAAAAAAGCTTCAGGGGACCTTTATTTAACCTATTCAGTTTAGGATAACTGAGTGAGAGTCATTACCAGATGTACATAAGAGTATGCCTTCAGCACTTCCCAAAATACAGCCTTTGGTCTGCCCACGATGGCATCATTAACAGAGCCTACCTTAGCATAACAGAACACTGAGTGGACCCATTCAACTCTTTATTTGAGCAAGTGAAATTTGCTCTAGCTTTCTTCATCTCTCTTAAGGATGCAATGAGAAAAAAAAATTTTTTTTTACTTTTTTTCTCAGACATCCACTTTTCTAGATATTCAAGTTCCTAATTTTCTATTTTTTTCTCCCCAGAATTAAGAATTTTAGTTTGGGTGACATGGAGTATCAGTGGGAAAAAAAATCTTCACAATTCTGCCCACCATCAATTCACAAACCCACTCGGGACAATGACTGTTTTCTTGCATCCTTCTCTGTTTCCTCCTTGGAGGAGAAAAGCAGTGTCTTTTAATAGTTTACCCATTAGGGATATCCTGAGAATAAATGAAACCATTATGTGTCAAGATAATCCTCTAAACAAAGATGCCCTGAGAATCTCGATAACATTCAGAGTTTTAATACACAGTCACAGGGTCCAAACTCCCTTGTTCTCCTGTGCCAAGCTATCCCTGAGGTTTTTGAACATACAAAGGTTTTACTCTGAGTTCTCTTAGTGGTTTAGCCATAGGGCCAATTGAACACCACTTCTCAGCTCTGTGCCAGGCCTTTTCTATCTCTAAAGTAGGTATTATCATCTTTGACATCCTTTTTTAAATTTTTTTTTAAAGATTTTATTTTTTTATTTGACAGAGAGAGAGATACCAAGAGCAGGAACACAAGCGGGGGGAGTGGAAGAGGGAGAAGCAGGCTCCCCATTGAGCAGGGAGCCCAATGCAGGGCTTGATCCCAGGACCCTGAGATCATGACCTGAGCCGAAGGCAGACGCTTAACGACGGAGCCACCCAGGCGCCCCATACTATCTTTGACATCTTAACCAGAGCTTCTAAGGAGCTTCCCACTTCCAATTCAGCATAGGACTCTACCTGGACAGATGATTTTAAAAGTCATATCAAATAAAAATATTGATACCTGTGTAGCATCTTTTTAGATATAAACCTATTTCCTCATTCACTGCTAAAACATTAAGCTAAGATTTACAAGACTATGCTTTCCCCAAATCTGAAGTATTCTTCATGAACTAGCTATCAAGGCATCAGCCCATCTCTGCTGCTTAAAGTTTCTGTTTTAGTTTTACCCTCTGGGGTGAGGGCCAGAGATTTTATAAGAATAATGAAGCCACCACTGGATTCAGATAATCCCCTGGACCAAAAATACCCTGTGAACTCAAAATAACATTAGTTATTCTGTCGGTTTTGTGTGTTACTGTGCATGTATTTATGCATGAGAATTCCCTGGGCGCTCCTTCATTAAATTGTTTTCATGTTTGTTGGTTTATTTTTCTTTCAGTACTCCTTAACCACATCAAGATCCTTGATTCCATGCTAGGCTTTGAGACTTTGAGAATGAGCTGTGCTATCTTGGCATAAATGGGGGTTCCAGTTCAGTCTAAGAATTTCAGAAATTGCCTTCAGCTATAATCAGAGCAAAGGAGCAAGTATCAGAATATTTCCGTCTGTAATGGAAATAACCAGAGAAATGCAGAAAATCTTTCTCTGTTTTAACCAATTCTGTTTTAGATTCCAAGGCAAGTGTCAATTTAATATCAGGGCCCCTTTAAGCAGAAGTTTTGACTTGCAATGAATTTAACAGGCTGCAGGCTATTAAATGACTCTTTTTATAACAACTCCCTCTCTCCTTTGTTTAAAGAATTGAAAATGGAAATCACATAGCCTAAAATTCCTGATTATTTTACCTTCCTAACCTTACCCCTCTAACCCATTGGGAGCAACAGTGCTTCAGGAAGAATGTCTCAATTTTGGTTTCCCTAGAAGCCGACCCTGAGAAAATAATTTGAGTGCAAATAGTTTATTTGGGAGGTAATCCCAGGAAATACCAGTCCAGGTGTGAGGAAGTAAGACCAGGAAGGAGCCAACAAAGGACATGTGATCAAGTAAATCACTACTATGGGTAACTGGAGCTTATTCCCACTGGGCACCTCTTGCAAATGGTATAGAACACATGGCTCCAAGCTATCTCGGGGGAGGATGAGAGAACTCAGTGTTTATATAACAACTCCAACAATTGCCACCAGATTTTGGTTGAGTATGCAATTTACTAGCAGTTAAGTCCTTGATGATGCCATTTAAATCATCTGAACTTCGTTGTCTCATGTGCAAGTTAGAAATGAATCTTTTTTCATAAGATTGTGGTTAAGACTTCCATGCACTAGGATATTAGAGTGCTTTCTAAGTTACAAAGTTACTATACAAATATTATTTTACAGATAACAGATTATTATGGGGGTAATAATATAGGTAAATGCATGTTCCATTCCCCCAAGGACTTGGAGAATTAATATAGGTAAATGCATGTTCCATTCCCCCAAGGACTATTAAACCTTATGAAGAAGTGAAGCCATATACATAGATAAATATCAAAAGCAGTTCATGATCAATGCCATTAGAGAAGAGCAATCTTCTCTGACAGCACAATGAGCTAAAAACACAGGTATTGGAGTTCCAGCCTTGGCTCTGCAGTTTATTAGCTGTGTGGTCTTAGGAAATTTACATACCTACCCTGAGTCTCCCTTTTCTTATCTATGAAATGGGAATGACAAAATTGTTCATGGAGTTTTTACAAATATTAAATTAGAGAATGCATGTAAGGTGCTTAGTACTTATTAAATGGTGCTATTATCATCATTACCATCACTATTGTTATTTTTGCTACTATTCCTGCATGAGATTCAGAGGAGGGAGAGATCACAATTAATTTGAAATGTGGTGGGCTCCAGGAAGAGTATTATTAAAAGAGATAGTGGACATGAAGTCTCTTAGTAAATTCTTCTTTCTGTCATCAACTTTAAGGAATGATTATTTATGAATAAGGTTATGACTTGGGCATTACAGTGGTTAGAATTATGCCAGGCAGAGATGAGAGCAGAAAGGCATTGTAAGTGTAAGAAACAGCATTTGGAAATAAGTACAGGTAGGGGCATGATGGGCAGGTTTTGCAAACAGTGAGCAATATGTCTGGGTAAGATCATGGGACATATTCAGAAGAGGAAGAGCTAAGTGGGGGATGGAATCAGAGCATGTAACACCTTGAGGGGCAAACCAAAGAGCTGGAGACCCAATGAATGTTTTGAATAGATGAGTGACTTGGAATCTTTGTCTGCTGGTTTGTGCTCCTGAGCCTTCATCCACTCACATGCTGCCTCTTCAGTCCTAAATTCAGAGCTGGCATTGTCTTGCTCAGCTTTAATTTCCTGCTTCTTACTCTGTCCTTCCTGTTCTTCATCTCACTCTCCCACATCATATTCATCTCTTCTTGCATCTTTGTTTATGCTGAACTCATCACCTGGGGTCCCCTTTCCCTATTCCTTTCTCCTTAATCAAATCTGTCCCAAACTGTCATGTGTTTACCAACCTGCCCATTAGTGATCCCTTCTGCCTTAGCACCTTTAACACTTTTTGTCTCTACCACCTACCTGACCCATCTCTCATTAAGAGTAAGGCCTTGGAATGCAGAAAATGTCCTTTCTATTTTAATATTCCACACATTGCTAAATGTACAGAAAATGTTCAGCAAATACTTGGCTGATAAGACAAGTAGCCATAAGATACCCAAGGGTCCCAGCTTGTGTCCATCACATCAATGATGTCTTTCTCTAATACGCCTAGTCATGGTTGGAGGAGCAAAATATGACAGGCCTGTCACAGCCCCTTCTCAGGAATGTCTGATGATGTTGACATTACATGGCTGCTCTGTGAAATGGGAACTGTGAGGTTCCAAGTTGCAATTTGGGAAGAAAAACTGATTTATTCTATGATGTTTCAGATATAACTGACTTGTGTGCTATTAAATTTCACCTTGATTCACTTATAGCTCTGAGCTAGAAGGGATTCAATTTTATTTCTAGCTTTGCCATTAATTAGCTGTGTGACTTTGAGCAAGTCTTTTTTTCTCTCTATTAATAACAGCTGTTGTTTATTAGACACTAAGGGCCAGGTTACTTTGCAAGGTACTGTATGCCCATTATTTCATTTAAACTTTACATCGATCCTGTGAGGTGGGACAATGATTTTCCTATTTTCAAATGAGACTCAGTTCAGTGAAGTACTTTGCTCAGTGATACAGAGCTAATAAATGACATAATCAGAACTCAAAACCAGGATTGCCTGATTCCAAAGCTTATGAGCTTAACCATTATGCTTTACTTCAGTTTCTTTAAGTCTCAGCCTTAAATGAAGAGATGAGATTGGTATCACTAGGAAGCTTTTCAAGTTTGTGACTCTTTTCTAAGAGCACATGTTATTTCAGGCATGAAATTGACACCTGTAATTTGTAATCTAGCTACAATCAACCTGGTTTCTAGCTAACACTAGTTTCCCTAAACAAACTCTCACTTCCACTTTTACCTGGCAGAGTTTTCAGGGTTTGTTGGAGGAGGGTGCTGGCTTATGACTCAGGACTAAGCTGGTCTCACATTTAATCCTTGGGCTGGTGCTTGGTTCAGATGTTGTCATGTGACTTAATTCAAGCTAGTAATAACCAAGCTTGGGACTTCTACTCTTTTAGGGGAAAAGAAGTATTTGATAGCATTGAAATTGAACCTGGTCAGCAAACACCCATGTTGTGTTGGTCGCAGTTACCCATGTTGCTTCTTTTTTTTTTTTAAGATTTTATTTATTTATTTGTCAGAGAGAGAGAGAGAGAGAGAGCAAGCAAGCACAAGCTGAGGGAGTGGCAGGCAGAGGGAGAAGCAGGCTTCCTGCTGAGCAAGGAGCCCGGTATGAGACTCGAGCCCAGGACCCTGGAATCATGACCTGAGCTGAAGGCAGTCGCTTAACCAACTGAGCCACCCACCCCCACCATGTTGCTTCTTGTGGACCCTGAAAATTAGCCAAGACAAGGCAGAAAATAGCCCAAAGATAACATTGTGTTATTCCCTGAACCTAGCCTCACCTGAAGCCAGGCCAAAGCCTGTACTCTGCAGATAATTGCGTCACTGTTTTCCTTCGGAAGATTCAGTTTTCGGTTACTACTACCAAAAGATAATATGAGATTATGGGTTTTTTCTTTTTTTGGCACAAACATACCAAAATCTTATTGAATGAGTAATTTCTTCAGGATCAGGCCCAGCCAGAGTGCATCAGGCCTTGAATCATCTTTAATTATTGTGGAAATATATTATTATAGTGGATGAAAGGTATCTAATTTATCATGTTATAAAATACCTGTTAAGTGGTACAATGAAACTTTATGACTCCCTTTTGCCAGAAGGCTTCCTGATCATTTGCTTGTTTCCAGAAGATGTTAATTGCTAATTTCAATGTGCATTTCAGGAAAGAGAGCTCTTGCTTATAATGTCTGTTAGCTTTAACTGGCAACTCATTTCTGTCCCCTCCATTTCTTTGTAATTACTTTTGAACTTTGAAACCAAAAATCATTTAGGTTAAGGCAATATGACTTGACTGAATGAATTATTTCTTTTTTCACTTTTTTATTCACTTTTTATTTTATTTTTATTCATCTTTTTATTCACGTTTACATGTCATTATATTTTATTGAAAAATCACAGAATTTTAGGGTTGGAACAGACTTTTAGAGAACAGCTTTTTCAACCCCCTAATTTAGTAGATGAGGGAAATGGCAGGCAGACATTGGCACAGAGTGTTAGAGTAGTTAGAGGTTGTCACAGACTAGAATCAAGGTCTCCTGACCTCAAGCCAGGAAGTGACACCACTTCTCCACCCTGTCCTTACATATTTCATGAATACAAACGACAAAAGCCTGAAAGACATGGCAAGTAAGTACAAGTCTGCCAAATGAGCACTCACCTCATTTAGTCTCTGCATTCTCTATTCCAACCACCTCTATTCTTTTCTGGGACAGGCTAAAGGCAGCAGAAATGCCACCAGGGTAGCCAGTCCAATCAGGAAACCTACCAGGAAGTTAACGTAAAGTATGGTTCAATCTTAGGCATTTTCCCCCAGAAATTAAGGAATTTGTGATGGGTTTTGTGCTTGGAAAAGAAAAGAATTTTCTAGAAAACCACTTATAAATACAGATAAACCTTGAGTTTTCATTGGAGTAGATTTGATCTATAACTCTGCCTGGGAATACTGTTAGAATTTCAATTTGTGTTATTAAATATCCTTGAAAATAAGAAGATCCCAATTGTTCATTATATTCTGTAAGTTTATCTTTTTCTCCATTTCATATTCACTCTGTGTACCAAGATTTTAACCATGTAAGGTTTACTGTCAACAAGAGAGAATATTGAATTTATTTTAGGATCACGGAGTTCACTGCTGACTAAAGCCACTTGGCAGTTAGCGAGATGCAGCAATGTTATCCTAAGTTTTCATCATAACGGATTTTCTTTCTTTTATTTTCTCCCCCTGTAGAAAGTTAATTTGTAGACTGCTGTCAGATTTGTCAGAAATAAAAAATCAGAGGAGAATCAGAAAGGAAACCAATAGGAGACTTAGAAGCTTAGAAACTTCTTTGGATTTATAGGGACAACTTTTTAAAGGTGGCTTTCACTTTAGTGACAGTAAATAACTGGAAGTCCCTGAGGTTGGTTAACAGGACATAGGCTATCACACAGTCTTTTGGAGTGAGGAGGGACAGCTGCAGAAATTACCTTTTGAAAATGGACAATATAAATGATGGCCCTTTTCTGTTGTCTCTGAAAACTGACTTACATTGCAATTCATCAATAGAGCACTAAAGACACAGTTTAGGATCTCTAAAAATTCCAGCTTTTGATAAATTGACTTAACAATAGAAAGTGAAAACCTTGGTTCAGAATTAGAAACACACATTAAAGATTTATAAAGTAAATTTTGATTTTGATAATAAAAAATCATATCATAAATATGTGTTCAATTATTGCTTATTATTAGTAGGTCATAAGAAGAAGAAGAAAAGTAACTTTGGGAGATATCAAAATAAGACCCAGTGTAATTTTTCCTATAGTGAGATGATTTGAAGGTGATCATATATTTCTCTTAAATAAAAAGCAAGTGGTACCATTGATCCCAATAAACTGGATTTTTGTTTTTTAAAAATGTTTATTTATTTATTTTTTTAAGATTTATTTATTTGAGGGAGAGAGAGAGAGAGCATGAGCAGGAGGGGCAGAAGGAGAAGAGAGAATCTCAAGCACACTCCACTCTGAGTGTGGAGCCTGTTGTGAGGCTTAATCTCACAACCCTGATATCATGACCTTAGTCTACACCAAGAGCTGGATGCTTACCAACTGTGTCACCCAGGTGCTCCCCAATAAATTGGATTTTTAAATGAAGACAATAATCTTAGAATCCAGTTCTATCTTATGTAAAAATTGTTGGGAGCTTAGTGAATGCCTTTTAGAAAGTGTTGAATCCCTGTAAACAATTCTGCCAAACAAAGAGGAAAAGTCCCCACTCTCTGCTAGCAGTAAAGCGTACTTTATGAACTTGAAATGTTAAAGGTGAATGGACAAGTTTACTGCTGATATAGTGTCCTGTCTCTGCCATTTTCTAAAGCTGCACATAGAAAAGAAAGGAAGGCCTGTTAATAGGAACTGCCCCCTTGGAGCCATGGTTCGGAGTGGAAGGAGAGCTGGAGAGTGAGCTGGGGGATGGCCATTTAACAAAGTTGGCAGGTGTTATGAAGGTCGCTGTATTAACAATGTGAAAAGGCCCTCCAGAGCCTATTCACAAAATCACTACGACAAAATAATCACAGCCACAACCTCCCAGGATAGTGAAAGAAGGGAGAAGAACCATATGGTAGGCCCTCAATCACATCTGATAGGCAGGTATAATGGCAGCTCTCCCTGAGCACCCTAACAGCCCCCAGGGCCTTTCAGGGTCCATAGTCCTATAAGACTAAGTAACACCAGAGTTGGTCTTTATCTGATGTCTGTGTAGTTGTGTGGATGCATATCTGAACCCTTCTCTAAGAACGGAGAATGCCCAAGTTTGAAGAGATCTACCCATTCCAATTAGTTTTGAAGATTAAATAATGAATGCATTCTTCAACAGATACTTATTGAAACTCTACTAAGTGTCAGACTTCTTTGTCTCATAACCCAGAAAAGCTATTTATTTATTTATTAAGCAACAACTGTGTTCCAGGCATGATGCTAAATTGATAAGATGAACATAGGCCCTAGCCTTTGGGAGTTTTTGGTCTAGTGAGGATATAGGCAGTAAGCAAAAAACAAAACAAAAACAAATGAAGAATGTATAAATTGTTATAATTATAAGGAAGAAAACATCAAGTACAATATAAGATAATAATAGGAAGAAGGAAAAAACTGGGTACAAAATGGGGCATGACTTGTTCTAGGCCACTCAAGAAGTTAATGGTTGACAGGGATTGCTTGTTGAATAAAATCAGTAAGTAATTATTGATCTTTTACTATGTACCAGGTACTATTTTAGGCACTAATGATATAGAACTGAAAATAAAACAGACTGAAGTCTCTAACTTGATGGGCCTTAAATATTATTTGAGGAGATAGCCAACAAATAAATGAGCAAATAAAACATATAGTATGTTTGAAATTTCTAATTATCATGGAGAAATTTAGAAAAACAAAGCAGGGAAAGGAGCTAAGGAATACCAGATGGGGAGTGACTTGCTATACTAAGTCTCTTGGTTAAAGAAGGTCTTACTGATAAAGTGACATTTGGGCAGGTACCTGAAAGAGGTGAGGAAAGGAGCCATGTGTGTTTGTCAGAAAATAGCACACTGCACAAGCTCAACGAGTAGGCACTAACTAAAGGTAGCTGTTTACATTTAAATTGATTAAAATAAATACAATTAAAAATTCAGTTCTCAGATGTGCTAGCCGCATTTTAAGTGCTTAATAGCTACAGTTTCTAGTGGCTACCATATTGAACAGCACAGGTTTAGAACATTTCCATGATCACAGAAAGTTTTATTGGGTAGACAGACTTATTTGCGCGTAAAGACCTCCAGAAGAAAGAGAGGGCCTGGAGTGTTTGAACATAAGCAAAAAGACGGGTGTGGCAGGAGCAGAAGATTGAGTATGAGTGTAGGAGTTGAGGGAGGTCATGGGGGTAGTTGGCAGAGTGATAAGAGCTCATATTGAGCCTTACCGGAAATCGTCAGCCTTTCACTCTGAGTGAGCTAGGAAGCCACTGGAGGATTTTGAGCTAAGGAATCATGGGCTCAGTTTTGTATTTCAAGAGGATTATTCTAGCTATCTTTCAAGAATAGAGTGTAAGAGGCAAGGGCAGGAGCAGTGAGGCCAGTAAGCAGACTCTTGCACTCAACAAAGCAAGAGATGATAATTACTTGATTCAGGTGAGAACCAGTCTAAGACCCTATAGGATTCTCCAATAATACAAGTAAGAGGTGATGGTGGTGTGGATTGGGCTTGTATTATTGGAGGAAGCAAAAGTAGTTGCATTCTGATTTTATATTGAAGGTAAAGCCAATGGGATTTGCCAGTAGAACATGTAAGTGATATGGGGGAAAAGAGGAGTCCGGGGTGATTGGAGTTTTGAGGTTTGAATGAATGGAGGATGGAGTTGCTCTTAACTGATATGGAAAGGATTTGGGATACAGCATGTTTGGGGGGAAGATCAAGAGTTCAATTTTGGAACACTGTTAACTTTAAAATGCCTGTTAGGCATCAGTATAGAGATGTCAAGTAAGCAGTTGTATGTTGAAGACTGGAATTCAGGACAGAAGTCTGAACTGGAGATAAAATTTCAGAGCCATGAATGTGCAGGTGACAATTTAAGTTCTGAGACTGGAGTGTGGATGGAAAGGAGTGTGAGAACTGAGCCCTGGGGCACTCCATTGTGAAGAGGTCAGGGAGATAGGAGAAACTATCAGCAGAGACAGAGAAGGACTCGTTATGGAAAACCAAGAAAGTATGGTGCTGTGGAAACCAAGAAGGAAATAGTTTCCGGGAGGAGGAGGTGATTGTTAGAAGGTGGAGGGGGAGGGACCATAAAGTATCCTTCAAACTGAGGTGGTACTTTGAAACTGAAAAATGAAACAGGCAACTCCATACAGTTTACACAGTTCTCTTCAGGTCAATTTACTGACAGAGAGGGTCAGGGATGATTCAGACAGCTCTGCAGTTGTTCTCTGTAAAATTTGGACCATAGCCTACAGAATTTATCTAGCAAGAGGATGTACAGGAGGACCTTGTAGTGAGGTCAAAGGGTCTACATACACTTAATTGAGAGCTCACACTTAATGGACCTTGTGGTGCATCTGTGTGTCAGGAGGAGGGCAGGGAGCAGAAACTATATTATCTCTAACAGTTATCTGAACAAATTTAGGGAAGACCTAAGAGAAGCCTCCCTGCATTTCAGTCAGGGCATACACTAATCTCCAAGGGGGCTAGAACACGTAGCCCTGAGGGAGGTCATCGTGTGGACATGGACAGGGCAGTGGGCCAAAGATGGAATCTCTATTGTCAGCGTTCCTACAGTGGCCGACTGTGTCAAATGCTGCTCACCATTCAGGTAAGATTAGGTGTTAAAGTCAGCCATTATATTTAGCAGCATGGAGGACATTGTTGTCTTTTGTCAAGACTAATTTCAGGGAGGTAGATTCAAAGGAGAATGAGAGAAGAGAAAGTAGATAGGAGTTTTGCTATAAAGGGCAGCTGAGGAGAAATGAAGTGATAGCTTTTCAGGGGGATAAGGGGTCAAGATTGTTTTGTTTTGTTGAGATGAAAGAAATTATAGCAAGGATAATTCAGTAGAGAAGGAAATTTTCATAATGCATGAAAGAGGGAACAAATACAAGGACAATATCCAAAAGTAGGCAAGAGGGGATCTACTGTACGCTTAGAGGGAATATATTTAGGTAGGAACAAGGATAGTTATTCCAGGAAGCAAACAGTAGTAATGTGAGGGAAAACAGAGCATATGGACCCAGATGCAGATGGGTGTATAGATGTGGTGGTGAGAACATAATGAAGTTTCTTTTCTGATTGGGTCTGATTTCCCAGCGAAATAGGGAGCAAGGGCATTAGCTAAGAGTGAGGGAGTGGAGGAGTTTGGGAATGGGGGAAGAGAGAAAATATAAAATAATTCTCTCAGGACAGAGGGAGAGGGAATGATTGGGAAATATAGTAGGTTTACAGGTGACCACCAAGATCCTTTTAAGGGCCTTGCTCTGTGAAAGGGAGGTATAATATGCAAAATAATTTCCAAAGACCTCTGGAGCCATAAGACAGACAAAAAAGATGGACAAGTCCAGCTTGACAAGAAATGGCTTCTTAAAGGGATTTATAGACAGAAGCATGTCTTGGGTAGCTGCAAGACCAATAGATCTCCACAATCCCACTTCCCATAAGACCTACATTTATAGCCCTAGAGGCTAGGGAGTACATACTGGAGGACCATCCATGAGGAAATGTTTAAGAATCAGTAATATTTCCAGAGCAGATCAAGGACATTATTTCTCACGGGTATACTTAATGATGGGGTTAAACAAAACCAAAGAATGTTGGGTGCTCAAGAAGTCTTCATGTCACAGAGTGGTCGTCACAGAGCATTTGTCCAAGATGGTGTTAGTCTGGTTCACACCGTGGTCATGAACTTAAAGGCAGAGCATTTCTAGAGTTACCATGTTCAGCTACACAGGTATAACTTCAGGGATGTAAATAGTTGGAGTTAGCTAGGATAGGGTTTGGGTCGAAAGTATGAAAACAAGAAGACAGGGCAAGGGAATGGGTGTTGTGTGTACCTCAAAGAATGTAATGATCTATCAAGAGTGTAAACTGGGTAAGGAGGAAATGACAACATGGGAGGTGTAGGGGACAGGAGAATGGCATTAGGGCTAATGGTTTGCTTGTCCTGGTTGTGTACAAAGAATTATCAGAGTGAGCTGGAATGATAGGGGGTAGTAGGTGGGGAGTGGGATATTTGAATTGAGACTATGGAGGGTTGTTAGGAATGACAAGATCCACAGTTTGCCTGTTGGGGTGAGTGGCTGAGGTCATGTGGGGAACAAAGTCTTTGGAAGAGAGGAAGGAAGCCAAGGAATTAAGATGCTATGCGACTGAAAGGTTAGTACCTGTGGATATTAAAGTCATCAGGAATTATGATAGGGTTGTATTGGAGAAAGTGACAAGTGAGTCAGGACTTAAGATCTCCAAGAATAATAGAGCGTGAACCTGGGGTCTGTAGAAGCCAGTAACAAGGAGAAATAATAAGTGGTATAGTCAGATATTGGGGTATTTTATAGAGGGAGGAAGGAAGGAGAATGGTCTTTAAGTAGAATGAAGCACCTGCCACATCAGAGCCCTATTCTTTTCTGAACGCTTATGTCTTCACCTAGTTCCCATGAATAGGGAGTTCCTCCTAGGTGAAGGAAAAGGGATAGGTTCTGCTCCCCACCAGAAAGAGTTGGCATTGTTCATGACTTTTGTCAGTTGAGAACAATAACTGTGTGCTATAACATTCTTGGGTCCCAAGGTTAAATAGACACATGATTGTAAGAGATGTCGGAGGGAACACAGCCCATTGGTGAAAGGTTTCATTTCCAGAACTAAAGAATCCTGTATTCAAATGTCTCTTTCCCTACTTATTAACTATGTGACTTTGGGGAAATCACTTAACCTATTTTTGTTCTCCATGTCCTCATCTGTGTAACTAGAGTTAATAGTAGTATCTACTTTATCAGATTATGATGAGGATTAGAGGATTAAATATTAAATCTAAGTTAAGGGCTTTAAATGTACTTTGTGTTGGATGAGTTTTACTATTATTAATATTCAGATTATGATGTTTATCTTCACTCAGCAAGATTTATTTTACAAAATGCATTCCTAAATTGGGAATTGGTTCATTTCTTTCAAAAACTGTACTTGTAATTCAGGTAGGTGCCATCAGAGGAAGTGAGGGCCTATTAGATTTCCCAGATACACCTCCCCAGGCTGGCTTGCTGATTATATGTCCTCTATTCAAAATTCGAGAATTTACTTCTGACCTTGAGCAAACCATTTAATCTACTGCACCTTAGTTTCTATGTCTGTAAATTGAGGTAATGACACTTCTTTTACCTAATACAGGATTATGCAAAGAATCAAATAACAAGTGTGTATTACAATGTAAACCATATTGTTTATGTAGATATAAGAGCTTTATACTGTTATTATAACATTAGTCTTTCACTCATTTTTAATGAGTTTCCCCTCAAATATCTAACTAAACTGATATGTTTGTAACTTGGGTTGATCAAGTTTTGCCCTTGTCCTCATGTGAAAGTTTTATATAGATCTCAAATAGACAAAAACTCTGATGGCAACCTTGTGGCTAACAGTTCACTAGAAGACAAGTGCCATGAGGACAGAGACAATGTCTTTCTTGTTCCTCATTTTATTTTCAGTGCTCAGCATAATATCTGACACATAGTAGGTGCTTAATAAATATTTGTTAAATCAATCGATCACTAAACTGATCAGTCAGTTGGTCAGTACTTGGAGGAAACCTACCTTTTCAGAAGGCTGCCTCCTTTCTCACTGCTCCCCATCTGGAAATCCATGCTCTTGTCATACCAGACTATTTGCATTTCTAAGAACATATCATTTACTTTTATCCTTCTGTACCTTGCTTCTATTGCTCTGTCAACTGGAATTTTACCCCTGCTTTTCCAAATGGCAAAATTCTACTTTGCTTTAAGGACCAATCATAAAATAATCTTTTTTTTATATATTATGTGACTAGATGGATTTATTCAGACACTTCAAGACTTAACAATGGTGACGAAAACAAAAACTAAGTATAGTTTCCATTGTATCCAAGAGCTGCAGAGGGAAATGGGGTAAAATAATATCTCTATGTGGTTAGCAGGTTAGCCTTTCAGGATTATTGATCGTTCCACTAAGTGGGCAATTAAAATGAAAACCTAAGAGATGAATATCCAGATTCAAACAAATGCTTGTTTGAAATTTTGTAAAGCAAAGACATTAAAACACCTTCTATTCTTCAGCATTTCTTTGAAGGAAAAATGGGATTCTGAAACTTGGTATATTCAGCTCATCAAATTTACAGACAAATACACACGGCCCCTAGAGAGAAAAGTAACAGGGGCAGGAAGAAATAAGACAAATGTGATCAGATCCAAATTGTGAGGCCTGATCATTTCTCAGAATTTTTAAGAGATTGGCTTCTAATGTTGTTGCAACTATCATAGTTAAAGAATTTATGTTGAAATTGTGCAGTTCCTAAGCAATGAAAAAGTTAAAGAATTTCCTAATTAAACTGGGTTGAGGTGGGGGTCTACAACATTTAGAACAGAAATGGTAGCCATAGGATTAATCTCCTTTTTGAAATATTCTCCATTGTCTTTATTAAAAGTTGTTCACTCCCTGCTTTCTGTCTCCAAGGTATTATGAACGTGCAGTTATGCTTGTATTAACCATATGTCATATTATAGTGGGGGAGTGAGGAATAAGCATTTTCATTGTTCTTTATGGGCAAAGATGAGTCTCATTATGATTGTATTCCCAATGGTTAGTTCAGTCCTAAAAGTAGTATCTCAAAAGTAGTACATGTCTGGGAAATATTGGCTAGGTATATAGGTTGCAAGTAGGCTCTGTGTTTAGTTATTTTATATATATTATCTTTTATATTTTTACAGTAGTATCCTGTGGGAGTAATTACTATTATTATCGTCATTTTAAAAATGAATGAAAAGACCCAAAGAGGTTAAGTTCTTGTCCAAGGTCTCAGTTAGTAAGTGGCAGAACCTATATTTGACTCTAGACAGTTTGACTTTGGAGCCTCTACTTCTGAAAACTTTTGCAATTAAAATGAGGGTTTTAAATACAGCACTCTTGTCTTGAGCATCTCAAGTTCATGTTTCAACTGCCAACTTTGCAATCACTCTAGTGAAAAATAGGATTTGCCGAAACTGTGCAGTGCAGAAGTCTGCTGTCTTCTCTTACATGGCACAGTTATTGCTGTCTCTCAACTTTATTTCTATAGGCAAAGTTGAGTCACTTCTTTTAATCTCTTCTTGAAAAGTTAATTTTCAACTCCCAGAAGTACTGTGTTTCTGAAGAGTCAGGGGAAAAAGAGCAAAGCATGAAAGAGGAATTAGAAGAATAGGGTAATTAGAGTAACATGTGGCTGAGCCTATTTCTTTGTGCACAGTTTGGTATGAAGCAGATCCTAGGGGGTCATAGAAGAATCTTGCTTGATGTTTTCTTTGCCTTTTTGAGAAATTTTCCCATCCATTCTCTCCTTCTTTGAACTCCTGATGTAAGAATCTAGATTATACAATGTAGTGTTTGACTTTGTATTGCCTAGATGTTTCTTAAATGTAAAATTTTCTAAAATTCTAAGGTTTTCAAGAGGGAGAATGTAAGTGACTTGCCTAAGTTCATGCAGCAGGCAAGTGACAGGGCTAGGATCGGAAGACAAGTCTGCTTGTTGTTAGACTAGGAGTTGGGCCACTGGATCAAACTACCTCTTGCCTTCTCAATTTGATTTTTAAAGATCTCTTAAAATATTTATTCTTGCATTTAGCTAACATTTATAGAATGTCTCCTGTGTGCCATGAATGCAGCAGATCCTGAGTTACAAAGAGTAAGTGATGGTGCCCCCTCAAAGAGTTCAGGTGTAGAGATAAAAAATTCCCTGAAAACACATCCTCATGGGTGGTGAGCATTAACAGAGATGTGTATACAGAAGGCTCCCAGGGCCTCTCTGTGAGCCCAGACAATAACCGGAACGGGAGTTTCCCAGACACATTGGGAGGTAAAGAGCACCCTGGCAGAGGGATGGGCTTTGGCAATGGTGTGCTGCACGAGAGCATGGTGTGAGGAGGAGGTGGGCCACCTGGAGGGAGGCTGCTGCTCAGGGAGTGGTGGACAAAGACTATGGGCAAGGGCCACACTGTGAAGCGTGTAATACGCTATATACCTAGAAGGACAGACTTTATCCAATGAGCAAATCCTGCAGGGTTTTAAGCAGGAAAATAATATGAGCAGATAATGTTCCCTTTACTGTTTCTAAAACCCCCACATAGAGTCAGGTTGGTGCTAGGAATATAAAGACATGAAGCTAATTGACTTAAAAACAGAAACTAGATCCAGTGATAAGTTTCCAATCACATACGCACTTTCTCTTTCAGGAATTTCTGGAAAATAGGATACATCATAAAATTAACATTGTTTTTAGACAACTACAATGCTTTATACATGTGGTGGTTGCTATAAAAGTCACAGACTTTAAAGTAAAGGTATAGTCCATTTATTCTGTCTCTCATTTTTTTTTTACATTTTTATTAAGATATAATTCATGTACCATAAAATTGACCCTTTTAAACTGTCTACTTCATTGGTTTTTATTTGGGTATGTCTGTAAAGCTGTGCATCCATCATACTAATTCCAGAATATTTTCATCACCCCAAAAGAAACCCTGTACCATGAGCAGTCACACCCTATTCTCTGCCCCCTCTCCTAGCTCCTAACAACCACTAATATACTTTCTGTAGATTTTTTTTCTAGAGATTAGCCTATTCTGGACCTTCATATAAATAGAATCAAACAATATGTGGTCTTGGTGAATGGCTTCTTTCACTTAGCCTTAATGTTTCAAGGTCCAGCCGTGTAGGATTGTGTGTACTTCGTTCCTTTTTATGGCAGAATAATATTCCATTGTGCTTGTGTGTGTGTGTGTGTCTGTCTGTACAGTTGACCCTTAAGCAACACAGGTTTGAACTGTTTTTAGACAACTAAATGAGTGCACTTACACATGGATTTTTCATAGTACAGTATTGTAAATGTATTTTTTCTCTTAAGATTTTTTTTTTAAGTAGGCTCCACATCCAGCATAGAGCCCAATACGGGGCTTGAACTCATGACCCTGAGATCAAGAGTTGGACTGTTAACTGACTGTGCCACCCAGGCTCCCCAAGATCTTCTTAATAACATTTTCTTTTCTCTAGCTTACTTTTTTTGGAAGAATACAGTATATAATACATGTAACCTATAAAATATGTACTGTTTATACTATTGGTAAAGCTTCCAGTCAACATTAAATGATTAGTCGTTCAGTTTTGGGGGTTTCAAAAGTTATAGATGAATTACTTATTTTGGGGGGGTCAGCACCCCTAACCCTGCATTGTTCAAGAGCCACCTGTGTATGTATGTATGTATACACACACACACACACACACACACACACACACACACACACTACATATTTGTTTTCTCCACTCATCAATTAAACTGACATCTGGGTTGTTTCCACTTTTTGGCTATTATGAATAACATCGCATCTCTATATAAGTTTTTGTGAGGACTTATATTTTCAGTTCCCTTGGGTGTGTGCCTAGGAGAGAATTGCTAGGTCATATGGTAACTCTGTGTTTAACCTTTTAAGGAACTGCCTGACAATTGTCCACATCATCTGCATCATCTTACATTTCCACCAGCAATATACAAAACTTTGATTTCTCCATATGCTTGCTAACACTTATTATTTATCCTTTCTTCATGCACAGTGGTTCTCCACTTCGCACAAACACCAGAATCTTACTATAATACTGCCCTACATGCATGCACATAGATGAAGTAGAAGTGTAGAAAGAGACAGCATGGATTGATTAGTGGAAGATGCTCAAAAGGAACTTCAGAGATACATATTGAGCACTCAATGATCAGAGGTTGACAGTGGATATTTCAAACTCACCTTGGCATTCGTTTCCCTTTGGGTTATTTCCTTATGTACTGGTTATATCCTACATTTCCTTCTATAGATAGTGCCATATAGTAGTATTCTCCATTTTTTAAGAGTATTTTTATAGACTTCTTTTGTGATTATAGTATAAATTAAGATCCTTTATTTTTCTTGGGCTTGCTCTGTAGATGTTTAAAAATTGAACTTTTGTCTTATCTGTGATACTTGGATATTAAACATCTCAGGGGATGTTGGAAAGCTAGGTTTTATAAATGATATCAATGTATTATAAGCCCCTGTCCTTATCTGGGGCTTTTTTCAGATAATAGACAAGGACATTTATCTCAAATTGCCAAGAATCCATAGCAAGAAAGTAACATTCTAAGATGAGATTCACAGAGAGACATCAAAATGTGATTTTGCCTCTTTCAATAATATTCCTCATTGCTTACTCAATGATTGAATTGCTGTGGTGGAAGAAAGGGTGTTTGCTGCTCTGGGAGGAGATTAGGAAATAGGCTGCAGTTTGGTGATATAGTAGAGGCCATCATTGTTCCGTCCTTATGTGTTAGATGCAGACCAGCCCGAGGTATAGATGCCTACATTTGTATCTCTTTTTTTCTGAAGGCTTTTCTCACCTTAGTTCACTTACCTGCCTGCAGGCCAGAAATACTGGAGAATTAACACTCCCTAACCAGTGAGTTGGTGTTATGTATTAGTTTCCTCTTCCTGCTATAACAAATTACTACAAACTCAGTGGCTTAAAACAATAGAGATTTATTATCTTATAGTCTGGACATCAGAAGTCCAACACTGGTCCCATGGGGCTAAAGTCAAGGTATCAGCAAGGCAGTGTTCCTTCTAGAGGATCTAAGGGAAAATCTGTGTCCTTGCTTTTTCCAGCTTCCAGAATTGTTTGGCTTGTGGCACATCATTTTGACCTCTGCTCCCGTGGTCACATTTTCTTCTCTAACTCTGATCCTCCTACTTCCCTTTTATCATGACCCTTCTAATTACTTTGGGTTTACCAGGATAATCTTCCCATTCCAATATCCTTAACCTAATCACATCATCGAAGTCCCATTTGCCTTGTAAAATATACAGACTCTGGGAATTAGGATGTGGATATCTTTGGGGGTCATTATTTACCTCAGTGTATAAACACCCCAGTTTCCTCACTCTTTGAGTGGGAGAACTCTAAGAATATGTTCTACACAGTGCCCAGAGTTTACCAGTGGGGTTGAGCTCTATCTATTCACATTGATTACTAGCTTAATGACAAACTCTTTTCTAGTTGTTTTCCATTTCCTGTTCCACTGCTCCCCTATTTCCTGGAATAACTTCCCAAATTCAGATACTTGCATTCAGGTTTGCTTGTAGCTCAATTATTTAACTTCTGTAAACACTTAGGAGAGTGAATTTCTTTGAGTTCTCCAAGAATGATGGGATCAAACTAAAAGGATACAAGAAACAGCTTGAAGGAACTCCCACCGATCAAACTGGGACAACTGGAGAATCAAAATAAATAATGATCATAAAGGATTACAACCTATTGAATAAAATAAGAATCCACGAGTCCATGATAAATAAAAGCAACAACAACAAACAAGAAGTGGAAACTTCATTATAGTCAAATGTAAGGAATGTGGAAGGGAGGATGGAATTATAAATCATTATTTGGCAAACACAATAATAAATATCCAAGCAAGAATATTCGATGGATGCTAAAATCAGGGAGTGAAAGGGAGAATAACAGGAATTAACATAATCTCAAAGTATTTTCCTATAAACAAGATCATTATAAAGGGTAAATGAGTAACTATGGTGGAAAAAGCTGGTAGACATTATCTTAACCAAATGATCTAATTGGTTAATGGGATGTATTCATAGCATGCGCCTTCTGATATATTGAAAAGAGCTCGGGATTGAGCAAGATGGCGGAGGAGTAGGAGACCTGGATTTCGTCTGGTCTCAGGAATTCAGCTGGATAGGAATCAAAACATTCTGAACACCAACGAACTCAACAGGAGATCGAAGAAAAGAATAGCAACAACTCTCCGAACAGAAAAGCGACCACTTTCTGGAAGACAAAATGACAAGACAAAAAAAATCACCTAAACAAAAAGAACAAGAGGTAGTACTGTCTGCCAGGGACCTACTCATACAGACATTAGTACAATGTCGGACCTAGAGTTCAGAATCATGATTTTAAAGATACTAGCTGGGCTTGAAAAAAGCATGGAAGTAATTAGAGAAACCCTTTCTGGAGAAATAAAAGAACTAAAATCTAACCAAGTCGAAATCAAAAAGGCTATTAATGAGGTGCAATCAAAAATGGGGGCGCTAACTGCTAGAATAAATGAGGCAGAAGAGAGAATCAGCGATATAGAAGACCAAATGATGGGGAATAAAGAAGTTGAGAAAAAGAGAGATAAACAACTACTGGATCATGAGGGCAGAATTAGAGAGATAAGCGATACCATAAGATGAAACAACATTGGAATAATTGGGATCCCAGAAGAAGAAGAAAGAGAGAGAGGGGCAGAAGGTATTTTGGAGCAAATTATAGCAGAGAACTTCCCTAATGTGGGGAAGGAAACAGGCATCAAAATCCAGGAGGCACAAGGAACCCCTCTCAAAATCAATAAAAATAGGTCAACACCACGACATCTAATAGTAAAACTTACGAGTCTCAGAGACAAAGAGAAAATCTTGAAAGCAGCTCGGGAGAAGAGATATGTAACCTACAATGGTAGAAACATTAGATTGGCAACAGACCTATTACAGAGACCTGGCAGGCCAGAAAGGACTGGGATGATATCTTCAGAGCACTAAATGAGAAAAATATGCAGCCAAGAATACTATATCCAGGAGGCTGACAGTGAAAAGAGAAGGAGAAATAAACAGCTTCCAGGACAAACAAAACTTAAGGAATTTGCAAACACGAAACCAGCCCTCCAAGAAATATTGAAAGGGGTCCTCTAAGCAAAGAGAGAGCCTAAAAGCAAAATAGAACAGAAAGGAACACAGACAATATACAGTAACAGTCACCTTACAGGCAATACAATGGCATTAAATTCATATCTTTCAATAGTTACTCTGAATGCAAATGGGCTAAATGCCCCAATCAAAAGACACAAGCTATCAGATTGGATTAAAAAACAAGACCCATCGATATGCTGTCTGCAAGAGACGCATTTTAGACCCAAAGACACCCCCAGATTGAAAGTAAGGGGGTGGAAAACCATTTACCATGCTAATGGGCACCAAAAGAAAGCTGGGGTGGCAATCCTTATATCAGACAAATTAGATTTTAAACCAAAGACTGTAATAAGAGATGAGGAAGGACACTATATCCTACTTAAAGGGTCTATCCAACAAGAAGATATAACAATTGTAAATATCTATGCCCCTAACATGGGAGCAGCCAATTATATAAGGCAATTAATAACAAAAGCAAAGAAACACATTGATAACAATACAATAATAGTGGGGGACTTTAACACCCACCTGACTGAAATGGACAGATCATCAAAGCAAAAGATCGACAAGGAAATAAAGACTTTAAATGACACACTGGAACAAATGGACTTCACAGACATCTTCAGAACATTCCATCCAAAGCAATGGAATACACATTCTTCTCTAGTGCCCATGGAACATTCTCCAGAATAGATCACATCCTAGGTCACAAATCAGGTCTCAACCGGTACCAAAAGATTGGGATTATTCCCTGCATATTTTCAGACCACAGTGCTTTGAAACTAGAACTCAATCACAAGAGGAAAGTCGGAAAGAACTCAAATACATGGAGGCTAAAGAGCATCCTACTGAAGAATGAATGGGTCAACCAGGAAATTAAAGAAGAATTAAAAAAATTCATGGAAACCAATGAAAATGAAACCACAACTGTTCAAAATCTTTGGGATGCAGCAAAGGCAGTCCTGAGAGGAAAGTATATAGCAATACAAGCCTTTCTTAAGAAACAAGAAAGGTCTCAAATACACAACCTAACCCTACACCTAAAGGAGCTGGAGAAAAAACAGCAAATAAAGCCTAAACCCAGCAGGAGAAGAGAAATCATAAAGATCAGAGCAGAAATCAATGAACTAGAAACCAAAAGAACAGTAGAACAGATCAACGAAACTAGGAGCTGGTTCTTTGAAAGAATTAACAAGATTGATAAACCCCTGGCCAGACTTATCAAGAAGAAAAGAGAAAGGACCCAAATCAACAAAACCATGAATGAAAGAGGAGAGATCACAACCAACACCAAAGAAATACAAACAATTATAAGAACATATTATGAGCAGCTCTATGCCAGCAAATTAGGTAACCTGGAAGAACTGGATGCATTCTTAGACATGTATCAACTACCAAAATTGAACCAGGAAGATATAGAAAACCTGAACAGACCTATAACCACTAAGGAAATTGAAGCAGTCATCAAAAATTTCCCAACAAACAAAAGCCCAGGGCCAGATGGCTTCCCAGGGGAATTCTACCAAACATTTCAAGAAGAATTAATACCTATTCTCCTGAAACTGTTCCAAAAAATAGAAATGGAAGGGAAACTTCCAAACTCATTTTATGAGGCCACCATTACCTTGATCCCAAAACCAGACAAAGACCCCATCAAAAAGGAGAATTACAGACCAATATCCTTGATGAACATGGATGCAAAAATTCTCACCAAAATACTAGCCGGTAGGATCCAACAGTACATGAAAAGGATTATTCACCATGACCAAGAGGGATTTATCCCAGTGCTGCATGGTTGGTTCAACATTCGCAAATCAATCAATGTGATAAATACATTAACAAAAGAAAGAACAAGAATCATATGATCCTCTCAATAGATGCAGAAAAAGCATTTGGCAAAGTACAGCATCCTTTCTTGATCAAAACTCTTCAGAGTATAGGGATAGAGGGTACCTACCTCAATATCATAAAAGCCATCTATGACAAACCTACAGCGAATATCATTCTCAATGGGGAAAAACTGAGAGCTTTCCCCCTAAGGTCAGGAAGGTGGCAGGGATGTCCACTATCACCACTGCTATTCAACATAGTATTAGACGTCCTAGCCACAGCAATCAGACAACAAAAAGAAATCAAAGGCATCCAAATCAGCAAAGAGGAAGTCAAACTCTCACTCTTTGCAGACGATATGATACTTTATGTGGAAAACTCAAAAGACTCCACCCCAAAACTGCTAGAACTCATACAGGAATTCAGTAAAGTGGCAGGATATAAAATCAATGCACAGAAATCAGTGGCATTCCTATACACCAACAACAAGACAGAAGAGAGACAAATCAAGGAGTCGATCCCATTTACAATTGCACCCAAAACCATAAGATTTTGGGTTTATTTACTTATTTATTCCTTACCTAGGAATAAATCTGACCAAAGAGGCAAAGGATCTGTACTCAGAAAACTATAAAATACTCATGAAAGAAATTGAGGAAGACAGAAAGAAATGGAAAAATGTGCCATGCTCATGGATTGGAAGAACAAATATTGTGAAGATGTCAATGCTACCTAGAGCAATCTACACATTCAATGCAATCCCCATCAAAATACCATCCACTTTTCTCAAAGAAATGGAACAAATAATCCTAGGGCGCCTAGGTGGCTCAGATGGTTGAGCGTCTGCCTTCGGCTCAGGTCATGGTCCCAGGGTCCTGGGATCGAGTCCCGCGTCGGGCTCCCTGCTCCTTGGGACCCTGCTTCTCCCTCTACCTCTCTCTCTCCCTCTCTCTCTCTGTCTTTCATGAATAAATAAATAAAATCTTTTGAAAAAATAATATTAAAATTTGTATGGAACCAGAAAAGACCCCGAATAGCCAGAGGAGTGTTGAAAAAGAAAAGCAAAGCTGGCGGCATCACAATTCCGGACTTCCAGCTCTATTACAAAGCTGTCATCATCAAGACAGTATGATACTGGCACAAAAACAGACACATAGATCAATGGAACAGAATCAAGAGCCCAGAAATGGACCCTCAACTCTATGGTCAGCTAATCTTTGACAAAGCAGGAAAGAATGTCCAATGGAAAAACGACAGTCTCTTCAATAAATGGTGTTGGGAAAATTGGACAGCCACATGCGGAAGAATGAAACTGGACCATTTCCTTACACCACACACAAAAATAGACTCAAAATGGTTGGAAGACCTAAATGTGAGACAGGAGTCCATCAAAATCCTAAAGAAGAACAAAGGCAGCAACCTCTTCGACCTCAGCCGCAGCCACTTCTTCCTAGAAACATTGCCAAAGGCAAGGGAAGCAAGGGCAAAGATGAACTATTGGGATTTCATCAAGATAAAAAGCTTTTGCACAGCAAAAGAAACAGTCCACAAAACCGAAAGGCAACCAACAGAATGGGAGAAAATATTTGCAAATGACATATCAGATAAAGGGCTAGTATCCAAAATCTCTAAAAAACTTATCAAACTCAACACCGAAAGAACAAATGATCCAATCAAGAAATGGGCAGAAGACATGAACAGACATTTTTCCAAATAAGACATCGAAATTGCCAACAGATACATGAAAAAGTGCTGAACATCGCTCAGCATCAGGGAAATCCAAATCAGAACCTCCATGAGATACCATCTCCCACCAGTCAGAATGGCTAAAATTAACAAGTCAGGAAATGACAGATGTTGGCAGGGATGCGGAGAAAGGGGAACCCTCCTACACTGTTGGTGGGAATGCCAGCTGGTGCAACCACTCTGGAAAACAGTATGGAGGTTCCTCAGAAAGTTGAAAATAGAGCTAGCATACGATCCAGCAATTGCACTACTGGGTATTTACCCCAAAGATACAAATGTAGGGACCCGAAGGGGTACATGCACCCTGATATTTATAGCAGCAACGTCCACAATACCCAAACTGTGGAAAGAGTCAAGATGTCCATCGACAGATGAATGGATAAAGAAGATGTGGTGTATATATACAATGGAATATTATGCAGCCATCAAAAGAATGAGATCTTGCCATTTGCAACGATGTGGATGGAACTGGAGGGTGTTATGCTGAGCGAAATAAGTCAGAGAAAGATATGTATCATATGACCTCACTGATATGAGGAATTCTTAATCTCAGGAAACAAACTGAGGGTTGCTGGAGTGATGGGCAGTGGGAGAGATGGGGTGGCTGGGTGATAGACATTGGGGAGGGTATGTGCTATGGTGAACGCTGTGAATTGTGCAAGGCTATTGAATCATAGATCTATACCTCTGAAACAAATAATGCAATAGGTGTTAAGAAAAAAAAAGAATATAGCAGGAGGGGAAGAATGAAGGGAGTAAATTGGAGGGGGAGACGAACCATGAGAGATGATGGACTCTTGAAAAACAAACTGAGGGTTCTAGAGGGGAGGGATGTAGGGGGATGGGTTAGCCTGGTGTTGGGTATTAAGGAGGGCACGTTCTGCGTAGAGCACTGGGTGTTATGCACAGACAATGTATCATGGAACAGGACATCAAAAACTAATGATGTAATGTATGGTGATTAACATAACAATAACAAATTTAAAAAAGAAAAAAAAAGAAAGGAGCTCAACATCACTTCTTTGGTATTCCAGCCCAAAGTGCGTAACTTGGATCTAATCATGAAAAGAGGGATGTTTTATAACATAACTGGCTCATCCTATTCAAAAATGTCTGTGTCAAGAAATGCAAGGTAAGATTAAAGAACTATTCCAGATTAAAGATATGAAAAACTAAATGCAGCATGTGATCTTGGATTTTTGTTTTGCTCTAAATAACATTATTTGGGCAATTGGAAAAATCTGAGGAAGGGCTATAGATTTATAGTATTTTATCAACATTAAATTGTCTTGATTTTGTAAATTGTACTAAGGTCATGTACAAGAATATTCTTATTTTTCTATGTTTAGAATACCTAAGAGAATATTCTGATTTTGAGGAAATGCATACTGAATTATTTAAGGATAAAAGGACATCACATCTGAAACTTATTCTTAAACAGTTCAGTAAAGGGGGGTTGGGATATAAAACATATATAATAAAATGTTATCATTTGGAGAATCTGGATAAAATTATCTGGGAATTCTTTGTACTATTCTTGCAACTTTCATGTATGCCTTAATTCTGAGAAGTTTTTAAAAAGTAAAAAAGTATAAGGGCTTTAAATCATTGAGTCATAGCCCTGCTTGCCAGCAGACTGCTATCTTGTCATTATAAGTAAAATGTCCTCAGCATTCTTTTTTTTTAAATATTTTAGTTTAGTTTAGTTTAGTTTTTAAAGATGTATTTATTTGAGAGAGAGTTTGAGCAGGGGGAGGGGTAGAGGTGGAGGGAAAAGAGAAAAAGAATCTCCAGCAGACTCTCCACTGAGCATGGAGCCCGATGCTGGGCTCCATGATCCTGAGATCATGACTTGAGCTGAAATCAAGAGTTGGATGCTCAACTAACTAAGCCACCCAGGTGCCCCTAAAATGTCCTCAGCATTCTTAAGTCACAGTGTCTCTGTCTTCACTGTGTCTCAAGGATGTGTTGACTATTGAGTAGAGTTTCTGATACGTTTAACAGCGCACTGGCTTTAGAATCAAAAAACTGTAATTTGAATTCTGGCTCAATAGTTGTGAGACCTTAGAAAAGTCATTTTAATTTTCTTGGCTTCAGACCATGTCTGGAATCTTAAAGGTTTGAATTAAGTGATTCTTCTTCATCCCTTCCAGAACACTCTATGATTTTCTCATGTCCTTTGAATATTTAAATAACTGAATCTATTCTGGCTGTGGTTCATGATGACTCTGCCTTATAATAAATTCCACCTGATGTGACTACTGTGAATTTCCATCAAAGGAATTTCCAATGTAGGGTCATTTGTTTGTTGTTGTAAAGAAGATAAATCCAGCTGAAAAATTCAACAAAATTATTCAGTTTGTGATTCCATTTATAGATTTCTCACATAGGAAATTTTATAAGTTTAGGTAAACAAACTTCATATTAATGACTATTGGGAACAATTTTCTTGGTGTAACAAATAAGCCCTTTTGCTGAGTTGGGATTAAGCTGGTTTGCTTCCAGAACCTCCAGGCATGCGTGAGCTGCCAAATTATGCTGAAGGATAGAATGAACAGTCTAGTGGAAAAAGCTAGAAACAGGGGCTCTGAGCTCAGCTACAGCATCAACCCCACAGCTGCTTTGTTCCTTGATATTTGGCTGGTCATTGCCCTTCCTCTTTCTTAAATAGAGGTAATGAGGCTTGAACCTCTCTCTTGCCTGTCAGGAGTGCTGCGGTGATGAATGAGCATGCCATTTGCAAACTGCTGTGAGTCTTCTGCTAGGGAGATATTTAAGTAACAAAGCATCCTCATCAGAGTACAGTTGGCTCTCACTACAAAGCCAACACCAAGGGATTTTTCATATTAGCATGATCTAGATTGTATTGTAACTAGCCATGCAGGAGGAAAGGAATGGATTGCCCTCTCCTACACCAGTTATTCTTATCTCAGTCTTTTTCTTCTTTATAGCACTTATCATGTGTGTAATTAATTAACTAATTCTTTAACTTAGTTATTCAAGTTGACTTTGTTCTTCTTGGGTCCCCAGTGCCCAGCATGGTGCCTGACAAATAGTAAGGGCTCAATAAAGGCTTCTTTAGTGGTCATTGAAAGAATTATGTAATCCATGATACAATCTTGCTATTCCTTTATGACAAGATTTGAGCTTCATATTCCAATAACCAAATAGGCAATTTCCCATTTATGTGGTTTTAAAGATACCAGTTATGGACCGTAAATAAATAAGTTGACACATGATACATAATATGTGGGCCTCTCATACATCAGTGGGAACCCCTTGAGGAACTTTAGCATATATACTTGGTAGCAGTAAAATGGATAATTCAGATCGTGGATTCTTTTTTGGTTTGGAAAGTAATTTGTATTATCTATTTTTCTGGTGAAGAGGCTCTCATATTTTATTTTGTTAAGTTGCTGTAAAAAGTGCAGAAAAAGAAGAAGATAGCAGGAGAGGAAGAATGAAGGGGAGTAAGTCAGAGGGGGAGACGAACCAGGAGAGATGATGGACTCTGAAAAACAAACTGAGGTTTCTGGAGGGGAGGGGGGTGGGGGGATGGGTTAGCCTGGTGATGGGTATTGAGGAGGGCACATTCTGCATGGAGCACTGGGTGTTATGCACAAACAATGAATCATGGAATACTACACCAAAACAAATTATGTAATATATGGTGATTAACATAACAATAAAAAAATAAAAAAAAAAGTGCATCACTTTTATGTTAGTTTTGAGAAGCTAAATAAGTAACAGCACTGAAGGCAGAAAGGTGGTGAGGGAGAAGTAGGGATATACATTGGGATTACTCACTTGCCCTGGATAATTCCCAATCTGTATACTTCTTCTATGGGTGATTGATTTTTGCTTCTATACAGCTTTAAAAGATGAGGCAGTTTGTGTGTTTAACCTTTCAACAACCACCTGTGAGGATTTGAGTCGTCTGTCCCTAAACCTTTCTTTGTTCTGGTGCCCAAAGCCTGATGACCTGAAGCCATGTATGAAATGGGGGTGAGGAAGGATGGGGACTCTCTTAGTGACTGCATCAATTCCTTAATGGTAGTTGAGATTGGGAAATAGCCTTTGTTTTTGAAAGCTGTGTTTTTTCACTCTCTGTATAAATTCTGGGGAGGTCTTTTTTGTATTTATTTTGGACACATGATCTGTGGTCACAGATCCCTGTGCCTTCCTGAAGAATGATGTTAATTATGTCACTTTCATTGTTCAAAATCTTTCACAGCTCCCCAACAGTTGCAGAATAAGGTCTCAGGCTTTTATTCTGGCACTTGGTTTTCCTCCTAATCAAATTCTAGGATAGTTTTGTGGTTATGAGCATAGATTCTGGAATTAAATATCTGATTCTGTCTCTTGGGTGATCTTGGGCACATTGCTTAACCTTTCTAAGCCTTCCCATTTTCTCATGGAGAAAATAATGGAAACTAGTCATGGGGTTGTTTTGAAGATTAAATTAAATTATGCATATAGAGTGCTCACTATTGTGCCTAGAACACTACGAAGGCTCAATAAAAGCTTATTTTTACCACCTCTCTCTCCTGATCCAGCAACTAATTACTGTTGCAAGTACTATTGCAAATACCTCATAATTTACATTTTCTTTAGCTGTCTTTTGCCTCATGCTTTTCCTTACTCCTTCCCCACTTTCCCAGGTTCAAGTGTTCTTCATTCTCTGATGCTCTGTCACAGTGCTGCCTTTTCTCTAAATGCATCCACAAATGTAATTCCTACTTTCCTGCTCTCCCCACAGTTTTTAAGTGAGCTCTCCTTTCTCTAAATTCCCTCGACATTTTTTTCTGAGTTTGAAAGTGGCAGCCGTTTGAATCAAGGATGCTCTTCTGGATTCTCACTTAGGTAGTTGAGATCTGGAGCAAATTTCTTCCTTTCTCATGCATCTCAGGGGTGAGGTAATGTCAGTCCTCTCTAGCATGCTACCTGACCCTAACTACTAAACACACCCACCCTGTGATCATGTCCAGCGTATAATAGATGCTCAATATGTATTCAGGGAAAGGATCTTATGGAGCAAAAGGAACTTTTTGTGGTTATTACATATATCACTCCATCAGAAGATCTCGTTTCAGCCTGAACTGAAATTCCTCAGGAAGTGTGTATAAGTGAAATTCTGAGAGCTTTTGAGCTTTGAGCCTGGGAGGATTTGGTGGCAGTCGGATACATTTTATGATTCATGAATTTAAGTTGGTTTTGGGGATTCCATATGAGAGAGCTGAATCTTTTTGGATTAATAGTTCTTTTCTCTATGACAGCTATCATTTACAGTCATGGCCCAGGTTAAAAACGACTGCATGGGAAGGAGAGTGCTTTGGTATTTGAAAAGATTATGATGGATTATTTCTGTCTTGCCATCTTTTCCTTCACAAGATGGCAGGAAAAAATTAAGTCCTCTATATTTTGAATAAATGTCTCTTTTTAAGAAGAATAGAAATGGCCTTAGGGATGTGCTGCTTATGGTTTTGCTTAGCACACTGATTTGTGCAAGATGTTGGGGTAAAAACAGAAAGGAACTTTCCACATATATTATAGGAGCTAAAAGTAAGATTTTCATAACCAGAACTATATATCACCACAGATTATTCATCCTTGATAGACTAAATGAAATAAACCTGAGGCAGTTATCCTGATAATGCAAGGTAGAAAAGTCTGGGGGCAAATCTTTGTTTTCCTATTTCTGAACTAGGAATATTTCTGAAATAGTTTCTGTTTCTCCACTCACTGGTTGGGAGATCTTGGCCAGGTTGATATCTTTTTCAGTTTCTCCATCTGTAAGAGGAGGATGTTAAGCTAAATCATCTGTGAAAATTCCTACGACATTCATTTCTCACTAAGCCTCCGACAAGATGCCATCAGGTCAGAGGCACCCATTTGATGAATGAGGAAAGCAAAACTCCCTTTGTATGTCATTGTGAAGAATGAGTTCACAGTGACAGCTGGCTAATTGTATGTACCCATCCAAGCAAGCCTCCCAAGCAGGGCTGTTGTGGGCTGCATTGTATACCTCCCAAAATCATATAATGGAACCTAACCCCTCAGTACCTCAAAATGTGGCTGGATTTGGAGATAGGGCCTCTAAAATGGTTTTAAGTTAAAGTGAGGTCATTAGGGTGAGCCCTAATCAAGTATGACTGGTGTCCATATATAAAGACGAAAATGGGACACAAACACACAGAGAGGGAAGAGCACAAGCCTAAGTGCCCAGTCCTTGACGCAGAAGTTGGACATATATTTACTCATTTGGTTGGGGAGGAGAGGAGAAAACAACAGTTAAGATGCCGGAGATTCATTAGTGAATAAGGACAATGTAGTTGCTCCCCCTGTATTTATTTTCTAGTGGTACATGAGATCAACAGCCTTTATGATTGCTAAGAAGAGAAAACAGGCTGATGAGAGAAGGTAGAACAGGCCGAACTAACTTAATCTGAGGGTTTGGGGAAGGCTTGTTTAAAGAAGCTGCAAGGAGAGAGTGAAGATTAAGTAAGGAAAGAGGAGGAGGTGTTCTAGGGAAGGGAGAGGCTGTGTGTGAAGCTGGGAAGTTTTGACCAAAAATCTGAAAAGCAGTATAGTGTAGCTGCAGTGCTGAGAGCAAGAAGCAGGAATGGGAAGAAAACTGAAGCTAGTGAGTTAGAAAAGATAAGCAGCTTAATGCTTTTTATAAGAGGAAGAATCTGAGACTAGGGCTGTGACTACGGGCTATTCTAGACCCTATCATTCATTCTCTAATCTCCAAGAGAAATAGCCAAGAGATGCTTAAGCCAAACATGTGCATTTTTTAAAGAATTCATGGAGAGAACTTTTGCTCTGGATTTTCCTTTTTTATATTCCCTGGGGAACTGGCTGGTACAACTTAAAACTTGAAACTTAGGAACCTTAGGTCTAACTTGAAGTTCTCCTCACGCCCAGAATATGCATTGCCTGTGAAGAATGGTACCCAAATGAGAGAGGGATTAGGAGTAATTTCAGGAATATTAGACAGTTCTGCTTTGAGAAAATGAGAAATGGAGAGGGAAAAGATCAGTTTAAAAGGCTCTTCTTTCACCCAACTTTAATTTGTCCTTTCTCCACTTTTGCCATGGTTGCATGGTACAGAGCTTTTAGGGAGGGAGGTAGATGTTTGTCTGTACTCTGCCCCTATGAAGTTTTCTGTTCCTAGTGTCTGGCATTTCTGTGGTGGTTGCATGGCTTTTTTTCCAATTCCTCCCTTAGTATCATTACTCTTCCCAAAACTCCTCCCCATCAGGGCCATTGGTAGTTATGGAACGTGAGGGAGATTGTTTATGAATTCCTGCTAGTCTTTACAGTGCAAGGTTTTCTGGGAAAAAACAAAACAAAAAAGATGGCTGTACTGTTTCGAATAAAGCTTTCAGAGTTTGGGGATTAGGAAAGTGTATTTCACCAAACTATAAAGAATATGTACTCATCACGTAGGGAGTATTTGGGGCTACCATACCTACTGACAATTGTTAGATGTCCAGAAAATGTGAACTGTTGTGTCGTGTGTTCAGAATAGCACCTTGGAGGCTAAACAAAAATCCCAACACAACGCTCGTGGATCACTATGAGTGGCTCAGCCCAAGCAGATGTCCTGGGTTACACGATTTCAATAAACTTGGACTGAAGTTAGGGGAAAATATCCCAAGCCTCAATACAGAAGAAAAAAAAAGGAAAGAAATGCTGTTGCCCAAATCAACCAAATGGCAACTTGCTCTCTGCAGCAGTCTTTTTAAAAATCTATTACCGGACAAAACAAAATCTAACTAGAAAGATGAATCTGCTTCTAGCAAAAACTTGTTATTCACTCCAAAGTCAAAGTTATGAATGACTTCATTCATTCAATAAAACTCTATTGACTTTTGGATTGTCCAGTGTTTTTCATTGTCTACAAGAGGCTTGTCTCAATTTATGTTCCTAATGGGAAGCTAACTATAACTTACATTGTCTGTCTCGGGAAATAGAAAAGAATGAAGATATCTGTAGGGTGGTTATTTGAGTCTTTGTACAGAGAGAGACCAATAATTCACAGGGTGGGTTGATAGATTCTGAAAACAGGCTTGGACAAATCTCCCAATGATAAAAATGCCATTAAGCATTATGTTCACCAATATACTTGTTAATAGCAGAATTAGGGAAAAGAAACTTTCGTACTAATCTGTTCTTGCTACCATGAATTTCTATTCTCAGGAATTAATCAATTAAGAATCCAAAAGAAATCCTGCAAGAATTGATTCTACATTCAGAAGTGCTTTGTATTAGGTTATACTATAATGTCTTTGACCTATTTTACTTTTGGGAACAAGGAGGGGGTAGTGTGTGAGTTTGGGAGTAGATGCATCAAAGTATGACTTGTCCTTTATTGCTATTCCCAGTGCAAGATCTTCTTATGCCACTAAAAAAATCGTATTTTTTCCCTAAATAAGTGAAACAGAAATATTTGTATTTCCTAGGCAAGGAGCGAGTGAAACAGAGGATTAATTTGTGCTTTACATCATCAGTTTCCATTTTCTAAGCATGCACTTCCGATTTCTTGGACCCTACAGACACCAAAGGAAACCTATACTGACTGCAGGTCACTGACTGGGGTAGACGAAAGAAATTTGGGCAATCTCTCATCTGTTTACAACTTAAGTTTTACGTATTACCACAGCTGAGATTCCACATGGAGGCCCCAGGGCTTGGGAGGTTTATCAAACTGCTCTTGCAAGCTTCTTTTATCTCACCAGGGAGGTACTTCCCCAGGGATCATGCTGAATGGCTAAAAAAAAATTAAATTGGGAGCAAAGCTCTTTCTGGGACCCATAGCCTCCTTGTATTACTCAGCCTCTCCCTCTCATTTTTGCACAAAACCTTGCTCTATCTTCTCTCCTACGTCAGCTTCCTATGTAGTTACTCTGTATTTTTGGTAGCCTCTTTTCCATCACAGGAATGTCTCCAGAATCTCCAGTTTCTCTGGGAAGATTTCTTCCATGTCCTCCAAAGCTCTGTAATCAGGGGGATTTGCCCCCTCTGCCCAAGATGCCCTCCCTCTGGATATTGGCTTGGTGAACACTCACCTCATCTTTTAATTCTGTGCTTAAATTGTGAGATTTGAAGTTTGGAGTTCCCAGCCTGACCCGGGTTCTTCTTCCTTGTGGTTTCGTGCCACCAATTCATCCTTTTGGTGATAGTTCTCAAACTAGGTGGTCCTTTATGTAGATGTCCACCTTCCTCAGTGCCCTGGAGAGCATGAGCACAGTAGGCTCATTTTCATGCCCCTAGTGCTTGACATAGAAAAGGTAAAATGCCCCCGAAAAGAAAGAATTGTTCAATCCTGGATATCTATGTAGTAGATGATTATACAGACTTTAATATCGTGCTTTCCAAGAATCTTTAATAATATGGAAAAATGCTTATTTTTTTGTGTGACAGGAAAAAAAAAAACACTATACAAAACTATATACACCAGGATTCTAATTCTGTATTCATAAACACGTATTTTTATAATTACATGTATATATACATATATAACTATATGCACAGACCAGAAGAAAGCATACCAAAATCTCACTTGGTTTTTTGGAATTGTGGAATTATGTGCTATTTTTTCTTAATACATATTTTTCTCCAGATTCTCTATAGTGAGCATATAGTACTGTTATAATCAAAAGAAAAAAATAGCATTTCAAAATGAATGGCAGATAAGAACTGTTTTCTGATGTGGGGAAGGGGTCACACCTAAACCGGTTAGAATAAAATTAGGTGAAATCAAGCATTGTTTTAGCGTGTAATGCTCTAACAAGAAGGAAAATAATATGGGAGCATACATTTTAGTTAGGAATCATAGTTGCCTTCCTTTCAGTTTTATCGGTAGAATGGGAGATACTTAAACCAGTTTGTCTCTTAGAAGATAGAGAGTAATACATTTTTTAATTAAGGGCTATTGAGATCACAAAGATATGGGATTAGGTATAAAACTTCCCACTTTAACAGTTCTCCAGGGATTGTATCCTCCCTGCACCCCATACTCTGGAATGATTTACAAGAAAGTTAAGATTAGATTACATAAGGAATTGAAACAAGTCTTTGCTCTGACTAATGTGGAATAGCTTTAAAATATAGATCAGAGATATTGTTAAAATGTGTGACTAACTTTAAGGGTTACAAAAGAAAAACACTGAGGCAGCATTTTTCCTCTTACTTAGGCCTATTGCATTAATTCCATGTTAACAATCTTTTTGTGGGAAGGCCCATGAAAGATCCTAGACAGGTCAGGAAACCTACTCTTTTCCTTGCTTCCCAAGTCTCAGGAAAGAACTGAGCCAGTCAAGCAAATGAGAAGGCCAGCCCAGTACTCTGAGAGCCTCTTCAGATAGAAAAAAGTTTAGTGGTTAGTCTTGGGTCTTGGAATCTGACAGCCAGAGTTGAAACCTGGGCTTTATCACTAATGACTGGTGAACTGAAACTCAGCTTCTCTATGTGAAAAATGGAGATCTACCTACTCATAAAGTTATTAACAGTTACATGAGATGATACAGGTCAAGTGCTTAGCACATCTGGAATATGCCAAGTGTTTCACATAGAGCAATACATGGTATCTACAGACTTCCACCCCACCCCACCATTTTTAAACATTTTTTTCTTCTGCAGCTTCACTCTCTTCCATTTGTTTGTATGCAGATGTTGTCACAAACTTTGAAAAGTTGTCCTTTATTTTTTCCTCTCTTTGGCTTGCTGTTATTTCCATGTATTGATCTCAGGTTTGGGCCTTAAATTAGACCGCTATAACTCAGATGCCTCATTGCTGGGCATTCCTCCCTTTTGCTTCTTTTTTCCCCTTCTGTCTCAAGTGACAAACTGACTTTTGGGCTATGTGTTCTACACGCCAGATCCAGATTTAGTTTGCAGACCATTTTATAAGTGAACAACTATAAGTTTTAGTCATATAGACCCCAAGTTAAAATTCTGCCTCTTGCCAGCTGGCTTCAGGTAAGTTGCTTGCATCTCTGAGGCTGAGTACCCATTTTTATCATTCTAATGTAGGGACAATAAGATTCACCTCCTGGGGGCAATCAAGAGGATTAAATGTAAATGATCTGTGTGAAGCTCCTAGGGGAGAGCTATATACAGCGTTTTCCTACCTTATTCCTTCAGAAGTCACTATGGTAAATGGTTTGTTTTCCTTCCCCCATGACTACCCCGTTTTTCTGTTCATATTAGTGAAACATGCTAACAAGAAGACTGATGCATTAAAATACCACTTAATTCAGGACAGCCCCCTTATTAGGAATTCATGAGCATTCTGTCAGGGCCCAGGCTAAAATCTACATCATTTAATCCTATGGGACAAAGAGGGAGGCCAAGGAGGAAAGGAGAAAAGTGGCAATATCTGAACCACATTGTGCCTGGAGCTACTTAAGTGAGGTGCATGAGACTGGTTTTGCTTCATAAAAAGTAATGTGTAACTGACAATGGGATATGTTGGGGAGGCTATTGCATTTATTTAAAAAAAGACACCTTTTTAATGTCCTATGGCTTCCAGATGGACTTATTTGAGGGAACAGTTTCCTGAGTATAAATATCCCACAAACTCCACAAACTTGGTGGATTGTACAAAAGCCTTTTGTTTCCAGATATGTCAGATACCACCCTTATAACTACCCAATTACATGAACTTCAAATTTCCCCACATAAGCTTTTGAGCTAAACACTGAGTTTGTCAGTGATTTTCCACTAGCCTTCCCTGGTTTACTGCAAAGGAAAGAATGAGCTTAGAATCTCCTCCACAAAATCTTTAAAACTTTAATTTTCTAAGCAGGTAACAGAGAGGAGAGTATAGGGAGAATTAAAGATTAGAATTAAAATTTAGCCTGATATAAACAGTTTTGATGTGTAGCTCACAGATCTCCAGCACATAAAGCTTGTTAAGGGGGAAAAGAGAAGTGCATTTTAATACATAAAGAAAACTTTCAATGTCATCTCCCATTAGCTCTCCCTTGGTATATTTACTCTGCCTTACCCACGTGCCCTGTGGCCTCCAGCCTCTGCCTTTTCACACATGCTCCTCTCTCCACTTTAGAAGGGGGCTGGACAGAGGAAGAGGAAGCTAGAAGTGAAGGACCCCATCATGGTGACCACTTACAGAGCTTTATGGTGTCAGGCAAATGACTATTCCTACGGACCTTAGTTTCCTTATCTGTAAATTGTAAAGAATACCACCCAGTTCACCAGAATTGTTTTGGGGATCAAGTTAAATCCTCAACTTCTCAGGATCTGTAGGATGGTATAGTACCCTGAGACATACCAATGGTAAATGGCTGTGGGAAATGCTGTGTAGTTTATATTAGTGCCATCAAGTCTCTGAGGAATTCTACAATACAAAAAACAAAACAAAACGAACCCATTTAGTTCTGTTAACCTGTGCTGGGCAATGCCGAACCAGCAAGTACAGAAATAATGAATTCCATTGTCATCTCCTTATTTTTACCATAGGCCCTAAGTTTCTGACTTAGAGTTCAGAGAGAAGGAGCTGATCTCAGTGCATGTGGGGAAGGAGGGGAGGGCAAGGATGAGAAAGCATGCCCACCCGCGTCCTGCAGAGATTTTAGGCCAAGATAATTCTATAGCTCTGGAGGGTGATTCTAAAACTCACCTTTAAAGAAATATTTTCCCTCTAGTTAACCACTTATGAATAATAATAATAATAAAGTCTATCTGCAACCAGGGTAAGAGTGAAAGGATGGAGGTGAAGAAAGCACTTTCAGTTGTAGTTAGAATGCATCAGAAGTAGTTAAATCCCCTTTTTCAATGACTAGTAAAGCAGAAAGTATGTTTTTCCTGGCAAAGTGCTAGAAATACAAAATATTTTTCTTCCTCCATTATAAAAATAGGAATGAAGAAAAGAAAATGCTTTGGAGGATAAATGCAGAGATAGAAAGCAAACAAGTAAAGAGTTGATTGTGGAGTTTTCAGCAAATGAATGAATGAATGCATGAATGAATGAGTAGAAAACCACATGAGAGAAAATAATGGACTTTGGTAAAGTGTGCTAAAGAATGGAGATGATTCCTTTTCGCTAAACTAAACCCACAGCCAAATTAGAAAACTTGATATTCAAACATTGCATTTGTTTTATATATTCATGGCATCAGTTCAATTTGTCATTAATTAAACAGGCAAATTTGAGAATGCCTGTTTTAAGTAATACCTCCAAAAATAACCTCGTAAAATCAGGTTGAGATACATTATATGTCCTGAGAGCAGCAGGAAGCAAAAGGGAAAATATGAAATTAGAAAGTGACCTGTAATTGTCACTTCACTGGTAAAGGTGATATAACCTCCATTATCAATCAGGAACTTACTTTGATGCCTAATTTCACTGGCTGTCTAACTTACCACATTGAATTAAGCACAAATGAAGAAATACTTGGCTAGGGAAAAAAGTACCATGCCATTTTGCTTTCTGTCAACTGAAAACCAACCCAATTAGGACAGACAAGGAAAAATAAGCTCAAAATATTTTATTGGAGGAATAAAAGTTAAAAGGGATTGTTTCCCCCAAACTGGCCTGGCAAAAGGTAGTTGACAAAAACACCAGATTCCCTGGTGCCTTCTATATATCCAGAGTTGAAAAATTGTTGTTTCCCTTCATTTATTCCACTAATATTTGAGTGATGATAATGTGCCAGGTTCAAATCATTGCTTTATCGGATAAACGATGCCTCCTCTTTCCTCCCTGCTCTAAAGCCTGATGCTTCAGTGTCACTCCCCTTTCATTGTTTGCAGAATTACGAGGAGTTTGCTAGATGGTGTATACTGCTCTCTGTAGATATTTGAAGACAAGAATCACCCAACAGGAAATTTCCCCAAGGTTGCATCCAAAGCAACATCAATTCTCTGCTTCCTACATGTACTTGGTAATATCAAGAATGTAGAAGCTTTTGTGACCCTCCGGTTCTGCCCCTGTGCTGAATTTTGTCCTGAGTAAATAAGAACTTGAGGATATAGAGCATTTTTGAAGCAAGGGCACTAGAGGTTGTTGAGAACTGTGAGAAATGAGCTCTGCACGGGAGTCTAGAAAGCTGCAGGACCCAGAGCAATAGACGGGAGTGCAGAGTTCTCAATGGTCAGGGGAGTCTGACCAGGGCAAGTTTCTTCTCTGGGTATAGGTTTTTCTAATCAAGAAAGGAAGGCTGTGGAAGAGATGCTTCTAGCTCAAATACTCGTTTTTCTGCTGCAGCTCATTTGCTTCAGCATATGAAAAAAAATGATTTTTTTCTAAATGATTCATGAAACAAGGAATTTTACAAAGAAAGAAATCCTTTCAGCTTGCCTCACCTGCGTGTTCTTTCTGCTTCCTTCTTCCTGCTTTTGCTCAGCTGGCACGTGCTAGTTCTCAGTCCCTTTTTTACAATCTGATCGTTCCTGGTGTGATGGCGTGTCCCTGGCAGCAGGTGCCATCTGGAGAAGCTTTTCTTTATTTCTCTGTATTATTCATCTGCATTTTCAAATGGTTCCTTTTTCCTCTAAGTATATCTTCAGCCCCTCCCCACCTCCCCCAACACACATACTTTGTGGAACTGACCTTCTACCTAAATCTAGCTTGTTTTCTGTCCGAAATTTCACACACACATTTCCCAGGAAACATAATTCTGCCAAACTCTATTTTTTTTGGCTGAAAAATGCCAAATGTACAGAAGTTGTTCTGTTTTCTATTAACCATTTACTTGTCTCAGCAGATATCTTCACACAGATATATGGGCTAATATGAGTCTAAGCATATAGAAAGGCATTTAAAAAGGACTAACATGTAATATATTTTGGAATACTGCATAGCTCTGTTTTAGACTTTGATGGAGAGTGTGGATACTACTAAAAAAATTCAGATTTTAACAAAACCCTTACAGAAAAGGAATGTGACATATCTATCTCCTTATAAATGTGTCTTATCTCTATTTTTTTTAACCACATTTAGTGATGCATGGGATAGAGTAATATGCCTTTTTGTTCGTGAGGATGTTTCCCTCCATTAGGTCTGATCAGTAATATTTAAAATATAGAAATCCTTTTCATTTAAAATATCTTCACTAAAATAGGTATTTCTTCCCTTAGAAAAAGAATTCAAAACTTTTTAGGGCCTAGTTTTAAAAAGCATCATGCTTTAGTTGATTTATTTTGGTAGTTGTTTTAGGGATGTGAAATATATCACCACTGCAACTAGCAAGAACTATAAATGATACATTATTGCAAGTGTTCTAAAAAAATCAGAACAAAACTAATTTATTATAGTTCTGTCTTCATTATACACCACATATTGGTGAGTTAAACACAACAAAATTGTCTTTTCTTTTAAAAGTGTCTACTAAAGATAAAAAGAATAAGGTAACAATTAACATGTAGTTTGTTACATTAAAAAATCTGATATACATATTTCTATTGCCTGTTAGCTTATTCTTAGCCTCTTTAACTATTACAAAAAAAGAAAAATCATTGTTCAAAGGCAAACATTCAATTCAGTTGATACAACATTACAGTACAGTCAACTAACATCATTCAAGGAAGGTAACAAGTCTAGCCTTAGCTTCTTGAGTTAAAAGTCTGTAGACCAGATTGCTACAAAAGGTTCAATGCTGCTTCACACTTTGTTAGCTTTTTGGAGGACATGGTAATTTCTACTGATGGCTTCAGAAGAAGAGGTCATGCTATTGGTAAAAGCACAGGGGAACCCCAACCTGTCATTAATAATTTTATTGAGCATTGTAGTTAGAACAGCATTTTTGAGTTTAGCACAACAACTAAAACAAAATAATAATAATCATAATCATAATAATGATAAGAATAAAAACCAAACACAAACTGGAAGCCTAGAGATGCTGCCAGCCGTGTCAAACCCTTGCGATACGCTATACTAAAAAAATTTGAAATATCCACCCGTCCTCTCCACTCTGCCACAAACTAGCAAAGTCAAAAATACAAAAGTCTTCAACTTGTTACTTTTGCAGAATAAAGCAAAAACGTCTTTGTGCTCCTTACTACCAGAAGCGAAATATCCACTGAGTTACCACATGTAATAGCTTCTGGATGTGTCAACCTGGGTTGGCTTGGTGTCTGCAGAACCATCTTTGTCTTTCTCACTGTCACCTTCCCAGAGGTTAATGAGTGGTGGGTACAGCTCATTTAGTGGGATTGAAGAAGTTTTTTGCATATACTTTTTTAATGAATGGTGGTAGTTTTTTCTCTTAAACCTTTTGGCAATGTACACAGCAATGGACGCAAGGCTAATGATGGCAAACATGGACCCCATTACTGCAGCAAGGGCCGTACTTGTTTCTTGATCAGAAATGTCCAGTGCAAAGGCGGCATTTTTAGTTGTGACATTAACACATGACTTTTGAGTCTGCTGATGAATATTGGACACTGTGAGACACACTTCATAATCTGTGGAAGGCTGCAGATGTGTTAAGTTGTACTCATGAACATCTACTGGGACCCTGGCAGTATATGTTATGTGAGGATTGTCAATCTTCATGGTGGCAGATGACCATTTTAAGTTTGATGTCATGACATTGGAATTAACTTTCCAGGACACTAAAATGGAATGAGATTCTGTCTGCTTGACATATATTTTCAGCACCTGGGTACCATCCAGGAGGGTTCCATTAACCTTAATTGTTACCACACGCGTGTCGGCCCCTTCGACATTCTGGGCAACACAGGTGTATCTTCCTGAGTCTTCAGTTTGTATGTTAGATATTTCTAAAGTACCTTCACTACTTAGCTTGTATTTATCTGAAAGTGTATCCACAGTTATCTTGTTTCCAAGAGGAGTGACCCAGTAAATTTCGGGTTCTGGCTCAGCCATGGCCCGACAGTCTAGGAAAACTGTTGTGCCAATATCCATGTTTAAATGATTCGGGAATGTGTCGTGAGATATCATTGGGAGGCACTGTTCACTTGAATCCTGGATTAAAACTTCCTTTACCTGGTGCCCTCTATATTCAGGTGGCATGGCGCAAAACATGGACAAAGGCTCCATGAAGCGAATGTTGGTCTTGTTGGAGTTAATCCAGTGGATGACACAATCACACCTCAGGGGATTGCTGTGGATACTGATCTCACGAAGATTGGGAAGGGATTCTACCGTCTTTTGGTAAACGGCATTCAAGGCATTGTTGTTCAACATCAAGCTTTCTAGGGCAGGAACACTTCGAAAAGCCAAGCGGTGGATATAAGATAATTTGGGGTTATTAGTGGCTTCTAACTTTGTGAGTTCAGGCAAGTTATCAAGGGCATAACGATCCACAGAAACAAGTTCCCCCATATTGTTGATTCCCAGTTCTTTTAGCCGAAGCATATTTTTGAAATCCCCTTCTTGGATTTTGTGAATGGGGTTTTTGTTGAGGTCTAAGAATTTTAAATTTGGAACTTTTTGCAGGGCAAGCTGAGGAACCTTGACCAGTTTGTTATCATAAAAAGACAAGCTTTCGAGGCTGTCCAAGCCTACCAAGGCATTTCCAGGAATATCAGTGAGATACATTCCTGCCAAAACCAGGCTTCTCAAATTTGAGAGGGGTTTAAAGTTCATATCTAGAATTCCAATCACGGGGTTTTCCCCAATCATGAGAATTTCCAGGTTGGGTGTTGAATCAAACCAGCGGCTATCGATAACTTTCAATTTATTGGAGTTCAAATGAAGCCTTAAAAGATTTTTTAAGCCTGAAAAAGCATTAGCAGAAATAGTGCTAATCTGGTTATGGTTGATATAGAGTTCTTGAAGGTTGCTGAGGTCTTGCAGACAGTAATCAGTCATTTCTGTAATCTGATTTTCCTCTAAATGTAGAGTAGTGAGCTGGGTCAGGTTTGCCAGCCCTACCTCCTTAATATTTGTAAAGTTGTTTTGGGAGAAATCTAGTTCAGTCAAGTTGAAAAGCTGCTGGAGCTCATCCACGGTCTTTGCGATGTTATTGCTCTGTAAGAGAAGCACTTGGGTATCACTAGAAAGGTTGCTGGGAATCCTTGTTAAGCGGAGATCATTGCAATCAACAGTAGTGGCTTCTCTATATGTTGATTGTGGGGTAAACCAGGGCCTAATTTCACATACACAAAGTTGTGGACACTCACTATTTTGTAGGGAAGATCCAGTTAATGAAGTCATTAGCAAGCCCAGTACCAACTGGCGAGCTGCTAAAGCAAAGCCCATCCTAGCCATGCTGGCTTGCCAAGCAAGCTCAGCTCCTGACACCCCTAAGTTTCAACAAAAGTTGAACACTAGATAGTGGTATGTAGGACAGCAAGCAGAAAATGTAAACATTCAAGCAAAATCTTGGTTGAGATGTGTAAAATTCCAGAGTCCAAAGGTATGGTTTTCAGGAGTTTTCAAAAGGCAGGAAGCAACTGGGAGTCTTAACTGTGTCTCTCAATTCCAGGCATGCCCACAGCTCTGTGGTATAAGTTACTTCAGTCAAATCAAAGTCTGGAGATGTGCCTGAAAATTAGATTAGGACAGACGTTATGTTTTTTTCCATATACTTTCTATATTATAGATTTTCTTTTGTCTACTAAAAAGGCATAATCACAAATCTATTAACAGGATATTCAAAGTAACTACACAAGTTTTTAAATTACAGTATACTTTTCTATATTCCACTTACTACACTAAAAATAGTTGCCACTTTTACAGTTTAATTGGGTAAAATCGTCAAATGCACACACATACTCACACTTAATAGGGACACTCAGAAAAACATACAGATGTCATTTTTTCAAAAACAAAGTTGGCTTTAAAAATTGCAAGGCTCCAAAAAGTCAAAAGCAAAGCATGAAATGCAGTTTATAAGAGACTCAAAGTTCATTTTTAGTTATTTATATTTTATTTTATTATTTTTTAAAAGATTTTATTTATTTATTTGAGACAGAGAGAAAGAGAGAGAGAGCACGAGAGAACACAAGCAATGGAAAGGGAGAAGCAGGCTGCCCAAGGAGCAGGGAGCCCGATGCATGGCTTGATCCCAGAAGTCTGGGATCATGACCTGAGCCAAAGGCAGATGCTTAACCAACTAAGCCACTCAGGCACCCTTAATTTTAACTAATTGTTTTTATTTGTTTTCAGCAGTTTTTCTTTTCCAAATGGTATATTCTGTAGATATATTCAGCCAATGCTTTTCTAGCTCAGTTATTCTTATGCAAAAAATTAATTTAATACAATTACAAAAAGAAAATGTCAGTTTTTCTTATATTCTAACAGTCACAGCTGATCTTGACTGAATAAAATAGTCAAAGGATTTTACCCCACTATTATCACCGATCTTCATGAAAAACACACGCATACTTACACATGTTTAACTTCAACAATCTCATGGGAATGTCACTGGCCACTCAGTAGCTATAAAGCATGGATATATTGGATATATTCTTTTTGGGGGACATATTCTTTAATATCTTTAAGCCTCAGTTTCTTCAACTATATAAGATAGGGTTGGTCATTAGGATTATCAAAGGAATTAAAGGAATCTATATAAAGCTCAAAAAGTTATTTATATTTATTGTCATCCTTTTTTTTTTTTTAAGATTGAGGGGCAGAGGGAGAGGGGGAGAATCTTAAGCAGGCTCCATGCCCAGTGTGTGAGACTCACATCAGGCTCACAACCTGAGCTGAAATCAAGAGTCAGACACTTAACTGACTGAACCACCCAGACATCCCTATTGTCATCTTATTATATCTCTCATCCATATTAGTTTTAGCTGAATAGTGGTTGTTAGAGAACAAGTAAATGAAGGAAAGCTGGGGACATTTGATTTTATTTCATCATTGTCTATTGGTTTTAATAAGGTCTTCTGAGGTCAAATATGTATTGCTCATCTGCTTATAAAGATAATATTAGCAGTTAATGGTTCTAGTTTCCTGGATTCCAGTCAGGTATAAAAAGCCACTGTGGATCCATTGTCTATCTTGCTTTCTCAAAACTAGGCCTGTCACTTGCTAAGCTATTAAAAGTAGAGTTACATATTTCCTTACATTTGTCTTTCTATAATGAACTTCATCTTTGAGTACTGAAGGACCTTCAGTGACTAGTGTTTTCTTTGGCCTCATAAAATTACTGTAAGTATTCAATAAAATACAGCATATAATGTACTTGAAATCTAGTGTCCAACACATAGCAAACTTTTGATTCACATTTACTGCTATTACTTTGTACTTTGCAAAACATAGTTATGCTTGTGATTGACCAAGAAGCAAACTAATACAAGTAGCCAGTCCTAAAAGTTCTGTATTTGTCAAATTTTAGTAGAAAGAAAGAGAAGTCCTACATTTCTGTTGTTGTTCTACAAAATATGCAAATCAGGCTACGGTCTAACAAGATGGTATTAAAAAAAAAAAATCACCCAACCCAGATTTGGCAGTTGGAGGGAGAAGAAGGAAATGAATGTGTTGCATAATGCTGATGCTGGATACTTGCTATTCTTTGTGGGGAGGAAACACACTGGCATTCTCCTCTACCTAATCTGGCTATTTTAGCATATATTATGTACGTACAAAACTTTTCAACATTATAAAACTACCTGATTCTGACTTTTATCAGGAAATTCCATAAAATAAAAACATATTTCAGAGAATAATAATTTTCCAAATATTATTGCCTCCACAAATTTATTCCACTCTTTGTTTCCATTTAGAATAATCCTAAAACATGTATAATGACCACAGCAAATTTTCCATTAAGAAGATTTCTACCACATGTTATTGCTTAATTTTAATTCAAAATAGAAAACCAAAACAAAAATCTACTTTTCATAACTCTGAGATGGAATTTCAACTAATATTTATGTTTTGACTGAATTTAAGGAAACATAGCAAAAAGTAAGTATGTGTTGAAGCTGTGCGAGACTCCCAAAACCATCTGTTGCCATTGAAAAATATCTTTTATGGCTTTGGATATTTTCATGAGTAATGCCTCCATTTTAGTTTAAAATATATGATGAGGTAATTGGATTGCAATACTCAAATTTCTGTTTGACATACACATTCCTCTTTAAGCAAACCAACAAACCACACAAGTTGAGAATGTTAGACACCATATCAGACATAGAGGAAAGACATTTTCCTCTCCCAACGTGCATTTGGCTTCTTTGAGAGTGGAGAATGAAACTTCCTTGACACAAAAGGAGGTGTTTTAAGATGTTTCTAGTTGTATGCCATTCTGAATTCTCTTTAGCATATTTTCCAGCCTAATTTTTGAACATGACATTATACATAGAACAAAGCTTCATAGAGTGCTTAAACCATTTTGTCTGTTATAACATAAGGCATGTCTCAGAAGTTATTCACTAACTCTGTTTATAAGTAAATCCATTATCACAACAAGAGTAGAAAACTATAGACCAATGTCCCTGATGAATACTGATGCAAAACTCCTCCACAAAATACTAGCAGATTGAACTCAACAGTTTATTAAAAGGTTTATACACCATGACTAACATGGATTTATACCTAGAATGCAAGCATGGTTCAATATATGAAAATAATTCAAAGTAATATACCATATTAACAGAATGAATGACAAAACCCACATCATCATCTCAGTTGATGAAGAAAATGCACTTGACAAAATTCAACACTCTTTCATGATAAAAACACTCAACTGACTAAGAATAAAAGAAAAAACTATATATGAAAAGCCCACAGCTAAAATCATAATCAGTGATGAAAGAGTATAAGCTTTTCCTCGATGATCAGGAACAATGTAAGGATGCCCACTCTAGCTACTTCTATTCAGTATTGGAAGTCCTAGCCAGAACAATTAGACAAGAAACAGAAATAAAGCATCCAAATTGGAAATGAAGAAGCAAAATTCTGTTTGCAGATGGTATGATCTCACATGTAGAAAACCCTAAAGATGTCACAAAAAACCCTAAACTGTTAAAACTAATAAACAATTTCAACAAAGTTGAAAGACACAAAATACATAAAATCAGTTGTGTCTTTGTACCCAAACAATGACCAATCCAAAAAGGAAATTAATAATTGAACTTACAATAGCATCAAAAGAATAAAATACTTGGGAATAAATTTAACCAAGGAGGTGAAAGACTTGTGCACTGAAAACTACAAAACACTGCTAAAAGAAATAAAGTATTCAAATATATAGAAATATATCCCATGTTCATGAATTGTATTGTTAAAATGTCCATACTATCCAAAGTGATCTACAGATTCATTGCAATCCTTATCAAAAGCTCAATCACAGTTTTTGCAGAAATAGAAAAAAAAATCTTGGGTGCCTGGGTGGTTCAGTTGGTTAAGCGTCTGCCTTCGGCTCAGGTCATGATCCTGGGGTCCGGGGATAGAGGCCCGCATCGGGCTCCCAGCTCAGTGGGGAGTTTGCTTCTCCCTCTGCTGCTGTCTCTCTCTCTCTCTGTCAAATAAATAAATAAAATCTTTAAAAAAATCGTGAAATTCATATGGAATCTCAGGGGACCCCGAATAGCCAAAACAGTCCTAAAAAAGGACAAAGTTGGAAGCCTTACACTTCATGAGTTCAAAACATACAATAAAGCAACAGTAATCAAGATGGTGGGTTACTGGCATAAAGACAGACATATAGACCAATGGAAGAAAGAGCACAGAAATAAACTCTCCCATATATGATCAAGTGATCTTTGATGAAAGTGTCAAGACTACACAATGAGGAAAGGATAGTCTCTTCAACAAATGGTGTTGTATATCCACATGCAAAAGAATGAAGTTGGACCCTTACCCTATACCATATACAAAAATTAACTCAAATGAATTAAAGACCTAAACGTAAGACCTAAAACTGGAAAACTCCTAGGAGAAAACATAGGGGAAAAGCTTCAGAACATTGGAGTTGACAATGACTTCTTGGAATATAACACCAAAAGCAAGGGCAATAAAAACAAAAATAGCAAATGTGACTAAATCAAACTTAAAAACTTCTGCACATCAAAGGAAACAATCAACAGGTTGAAAAGACAATCTACTAAATGGAAGAAAATATTTGCAAATAATATATCTCATAAGGGACAAATGTCCAGTATATATAAGGAAATCCTATAACAACTACCATAACAACAAAACAAATAATCTGATTAAAAATTATGCAAAAGATTTAAATAGTTCTCCAAAGATATACGAGTGGACAATAAGCATATGAAAAGATGCTTAAAATCACTAATCATATGGAAATATAAATCAAAACCATAATGGGATATGACCTCACACCCATGAGGATGACTACCATCAAAAGAACAGAAAGTAACAAGGGGTGGGAATGTAAAATGATGCCTCCACTATGGAATATAGTATGGGGGTTCTGAAATAAATTAAAAATAGAATTACCATATGATCCAGCAATCCCACTTCTGGGTATATATCCAAAAAAAATTCAAAGCAAGATCTTGAAGAGATATTTGCACACCAGTGTTTAATGCAGCACTATTCACAACAGCCAAGAGATGGAAACAACCCATATGTGTATAAATGGATGAATGGAAAAAGAAAATGTGGCATATACACAAAATGGAATATCATGCAACCTTAAAAAAGAAGGAAAACTTGTCATATCTACAATGTGGATGAACTTCCAGGACATTATCCTAGATGAAATAAGCCCATCACAAAAGGACAAATACTGTATGATTCTACTTATAGAAGTATCTAAAGTTGTCAAAATTATAGAAACAGAAATTAGAATGGTAGTTGCCAAGGGTTGTGGGAATATCCTTAATGGATATTTAAGTTTTACAAGATGAAAAAGAGAACTCTGTTGTACAACACTACTGAATTGTATACTTAAAAATGGGAGCTGGTAAGTTTAATGTTATTTTTTATCATTAAAAAAAGAATCCATTATAATTCAGGCCAACTTTTATCACATACATACCAACTGATTAACTTAAATTCTGCAACAAATAAAAAATGGCTGGTAGATTTTTTTTTTTTTTTTGAAAAGTGGAATTGCTTTGTTCTATGGCTTACTGGGCTAAGTTGGTCAAATGTGAGAAGAAAATATCCTAATTTCTAGAATGATGTTCCATAAACAAGTCTGGCAGTTTAAGGAAACAATCCCTTAAATAAAAACCCATAGCTTTAAAGGCCCAGAATTGGCAAGGGATGCATTTTAAACAGGCCCACAAACAATTATATAATTACATTTGATGCTTCTTTTTCCAATAAGATATGTTTAGGACACTCTGAATATAAAATTCCAAAGGAAATGGACTGCATGGTCATCACCAGCAGTCAATTTGGCACTGATCCCCATTTTCCCCATAGAATCATAAGAGATGGGATGTTATTTTAACAAAATCACAGTATTTAGTATGGCTTGGGGTTGGATCCTTATGCATTAAGTTCTTATGAAGTTGGGTGAAAGAAATAAGCAATCACAATAACATGATGATTAAGTTAATTCTAATTATATTAAAACCCAGATAGCTCTCAGTTTGTAGGAAGAATTCTGTCTTGGGGGATCAAGTGATCTGTATTCAGATTCTGACTTCTTCACTTATTACCTTGTATAAACTATGGAAATTCTCTCAGTTTCTGTGCCTAAATTAAGGCTAATTATACATACTTCATATATGAAAATTATAACTAAAGAGCCTGGGAAAGAGTCCAGCACGGAGTGAGCCCTCAGATACTTATTTGAATCTCTGGAACCTCATCAAGTTTGCTATTAAATTTCATTTTCACCCTACAGGAGTATTGGGAGGTAAAGAATAAGCAAATCTCTTTAAGACCTTTGGGCATGACAAGTATTTGGAAAAAAGTCGTGGTTATTTTTTACCATTTCCATTATGTTTTCAACCAGTGTTATTGGAATTAAGTGTTAGAAATTCAGAGACCAGATATGGCACTGTGCTAAATTAAAACCCTATGCAGGCAGTCAAATTATGGAATACAAACCTCCAACCTGAAAATTAGCATCCTTTCATAGACATAGTAGTCGCAGTGAAGAACTAAATTTCTGACCCCCTCTTCCCCCTCCCTGAAAATGAAGAAAAATGCCTTCTTAGGACGTGTGCTTTTATGCATACTGGCCAAATTCACACTGTGTACGTGTTTCGGAAAATCAGTTTTTTAGTCTGTTGGTCCCCAAATAGATCCAGAGCTAATGAAGCATTCAAATTTGCTTATCTTCTTTTAGGTATGGCTTAATAATGGGACAATGGGATTTTTGTTCAATGAAGCTTTCCTTCTGGTTAAAAAATGCAGTATCTCAATACAAATTATCCCTGTAGACACTGTGTTGTGGGGGGATGGGAGCAAGGTGGAGCCAGACTGCATTCATTGGATTGACCTCCCAGAAGTAATTTCCTATGCTGAAGACCACCTTGACTTCTGCTGCAGGTACAAGTGGCTGATTGTTAGGCTCAAAAGGCTATACTTTATTTTTTTTTAAGATTTATTTATTTGAGAGAGGGGGAGTGCAAGAGCCGGGGTGGGGGGCAGGCAGGGGGAGGGAGAGAGAGAGAGAGAATCTCAAGCAGACTCCCCTCTGAGCGCAGAGCCCAATGCGGGGTTCAGTGCGGGCTCGATGCAGGGCTTGGTCTCATGACCCTGAGACCATGACTCTAGCCAAAACCAAGAGTTGGTGAGATCTGTGACCTGAGCCAAAAGCAAGAGTCGGCCCCTCAACTGACTGAGCCATCCAGGTACCTGGCTATCAGCTTTTGGAAACAGGAGTTTAGAGTAAAAAGTGTGGCTTCTGGAGACAAACCTGGTTTGAAATTCAGTTCTGTGACCTTGGGCAAGTTACTGAAGCTTTCTTTCTGAGTCTCAGTTAATTTTTTTTTTAGAAAATGGAGATCATAAAACCTACTTTGCAAAGGTGGTGAGAGAATTAGGATGAGATGTTAAATGTAAAGCTTTTGGCAGAGGGCCTGGCACATAGCGAGTGCCCAAGAGGTGTTAGGTATTATTATTTACAGGTTTGATGTCTCACTGGATCTAGTCTTTTTAGTGGGTGTTGAGTATGAAAGGAAGGAGTAGCAAGTTGAAATTGGCACCTTTTGTGGTATTAGCAACCATAAGTTCTGAAAAAAAGCCTGACCAGGCTTTTTTTTTAAACAACATAGATGGCTAGTGCAGGTAGAGCCAGAAAGAGAGAGATCACAGCAAATTCTTTCTGGAGGGTATATTTTATTTTTCTTGGGAAGGAAATAAGATCTTGCAAGTACATTGTGAACACTGAATCTGCAGGGGCTATTTTTATTTTTTAATTATTTTTTTAAAAGTAATCTGTTCCCCCAACATGGAGCTCGAACTCTTGACCCCAAGATCAAGTCACATGCTCTACTGACTTAGCCAGCCAGGTGCCCCTGCATAGATTATTTTTAAAAATATTAGTTTCTTGGACTTTTGTCTGGTCCCTGGACCTTTCTGAATCTTAGATTTCTTTCTTCAACCATTTCCTCAAATTATGTTCCTTGTTCACACATTATCCAAACCAAAACACCCTGTAGTGTGTGTCAGTGATCACAGATGGAGGGTTCGTATGGGAGGAAGAGCTATAATAGTCTCCATAACGCATTAAGGAAACAATAAAGTCTATCCCCTTGCAAGGACATAATGGAGCTTGCTGAGGCTCTTTTGCATAAGGAACTGTTCCTGAGAGCCCACATTATTCATCAGCAAGCAGTGCAGCAGCATGTCTGAGTGGGCCGAGCAACAGAATGAGGACACCAGGGAAGGGATTCTTAATTTTGGCTTCACCACAAACTTCCTAAGTGACCTTGAGCAAGTCTAGTAACTTTGTGTCCTATTTTATTTATCTTATAGTAAGTAGGTTGAGACCAAAGGTAGTCATAACTTCCTTCCCAGGCTAAGAGGAACCTCAGGAAGTCATCTATCAACCCATTCTGGGTGTCATGCAAAACTACTTCTAGCCATTTTCTGAGAGACAATCCTTCTTCCCTTCTTCCCTTCCTTTTCTGTTATTAAATTGTTACGGAGGCAACTAGCTTGATTATGCCAAAATCTCAAACTCCAGTGCTTTCAGGGGCTAGGTAGGTGAAGTCAGCTGAATCTAATACAATCATGTAAAAAGCTGGAGTGTGCATGGACTCCAAAAATGTCCAAAAATGTTAACTGTGTAGGCCAGACAAAAACCATATGCTTTCCAAGGCCTTTTATGGCCTGTGGCCAGTTTGCAACCTCTGAATTATATATAAATATAACAATAATCATATCAGTTATAATGCTGAGCTAATGTATTTGATAAGTAGATGATTATCAATTTTAAACTAGTGGCAAATACTCCATATGTAAAAGCCTATAATTAGAGACTCAGTATATTATAGTGTGAATCTTTGCTCTGAAGAAAACTTTAGTGGTTTAAAAAAAAAGTGTTGCATTTACAAAAAATTCATTTTACACACTTCTTTTGGAAGACCTACTTTTAAAGGCAGGCAGAACCTTCCAGGTCCCCTAGGTGATCCAAGATGACCCAGTTACTTGGCAGAGAAATGAAATAAAACCCAAATGCCTTGATCCCTAATTCAGCTTTTCCTAATCTGATCACTTCAAATGCTTATGGTTTTCCTGGTTCCCAGAGAAAAATTTGATTGTCCATTCTCTAGTTTTATTTTAGTTTCTTCTTTTTCTCCTTCTTCTTCTTGTATTTATTATTATTATTATTAATTAATAAAGTCTCAAAAATTCTCTGGTATACTTGGGTGGCATAAATGCACTACTGTGCAAAGGAGAGGGTAAACACAAGTGATCTTTTGATTCCCCCTGATTTTCCTTCCCCTTTCGGTCCAGGGTAAATCTATCACATTGCAGGTGCAGTGTCGGCCAACATCTCTGGGAAAAACCCAAAGGTGCAGCTGGTCTCCAAACTGAGCATAGAAGCTGGGGTCACAGTTCATTCAGCTTCTAAGAGGAACTGGGCATGGACAGCACATTAGCCCTTGCACGGTAAATGGCAAGGCTAGGCTAGATGGACTGAAGAATTACAAAAGAAACTTAAAAAAAGAAAGAAAGAAAAATGAAAAGCAAAAAGCCCAGACACAGCCAGCTGGCATAAATCCAAATCCAAGTAGGTGGCTTGGCATGGTGGGGAAAGGTGCTTGTGGAAGAGCCTTTGGGAATAACATCTACTTCAGATTCTCCTTTGGCTTCAACTGATCAAAGGCAAACAAGCTGACCTCCCTGTGAAGTATGAGAAACACAAATTGTGAAAGTTGGAAAAGGCCTCAGAGATCACCTAGCACCTCTAAAAAAACTTCTCATTTTATAGAGGACACCTCAGGGAGGTGACATTAGATATTTGGAAGCCAAACTTGACTCCATCCTACTCTCCAAACATATGATCCTTTACACTATAGAACCCCACACTGCTTCGCTTAGTGTAGGGTTAGTTGAAATTTATATTCTTGATCACTTGGGCAGGAACTAAAACTCTTTGAAGGATGTTAGCCTCTAGTGCTCTATTAATCAATTACCCTTTATTAGAAGCCTAAGAAAACATCATTCAATTTAGGGAGTAAAATGGCTTATTTAATAACCACTATCTTGACCTTTGATTAGGTAGATCAGGGATAGGGTAGACAGCTCAATCAATCATCCTGATGGCCAACTTATTCCAAAAAATTAAGTCAGGTCAGCTTAACCATGTTCATTGATTTTTTTTTTTTAATGTGGCAGTGAATTGATCATAGTTGATCTATTCTACATATGCATGGCCAAATCACAAGTTTAATTTTTAGAATGTATAAATTAAACTTCTCTTAATTTGACAATGGATAATGTGTTGCAAACTCTGTGAGGGCACAGAAAATCAAATGTATGAAATGTAAAGTGGATTTGAACAATTAGTAGTAGTTGGAAATGGGCATTCAAGATAGAAGAGACCTTATAAATAATATAATACTAGGAATATAGCTAACTTTAATAATAGACTTAATTGAATAAAAGACTTACTATGTATTAACCGCTATAGTGAATGACTACATGTGTATGGTGTAAAGTATATCATCCCTGTTTTTCACAGAGAAGTTGTCACTTGTTCAAGATATCAAATAAGATAGCAAGTCAAGGACATAGGGCCCACACCCTAAAGCTATCTAGCTCAGAATCCCTATCTGGTTTTCAGGTAGTTTGAGAGGTAGTGTGGTACGGAGACTGAAGCACTGGACCACCAGTTAGCGGGTCCTTACCTCTTGTTTTGCCTCCAACTCAGATCATGCAGGCTATCTGCTCTACCTGTAAGTGTTGAGGTTAGGCTAAACCTAGATGATGTCTTAGTGCTTCTCCAGGTCCAGGATTTTAGGCAGTTGATGATTCTTTTCTGGGTTTCTACTTTTAAACGCACCCATGTAAGCCAGCACTCCTTATGGCTGGGAGCAAAACATTTGGTCCTGGCTTTTAAAAAAGAAAACAACACTGTTCAGTAACTATTTTTTTTTTAAAGAAAAGGCATGGTCTCAAGAGGCAGACAGAGCTAAGTCCATATCCTGACACTACCTACGGTGCTTTGGATAAATTGTCTACTTCCCTGGCTCTTGGTTTCCTTATCTGTTAGGAGATAGCTCTAGATCTTCCTCATGAGAGAACAAGGTTTGAGAAGGGGCTGGTACAGAGTAGAATCTCAACAATCATAAATTTCCTTTGGAGTTCTCAACTTAGAAAATTAGAGTCAGGTGCTAAAAAAAACCAAGTCAACATTTGCTCTTCCAACAAGGAAATTAATGGTTTTCTTGAGAATTATCTGGAACAGATATCCTTCCCTTCCTTCCTTCCTTTTGTTCTTTCTCTCCCCTCCCTCCCTCCCTCCCTCCCTTCCTTCCTACCTTCCATTTAAACCCAACCCTCATTTGGTGCCTTATTTTTTCTTCATAACATCCCTGGGAGGTAAGCAGTATGACTGTCCCTTTTCACATTGAGGAAACCATGCATAGAGATAGTGCGTAACTTGCCCAAGACATGTAGCTAGACAGTGATAGAGCAGGATTCAGAGATAGCCTGGCTCCAAAGCCCATGCCCTAAACACTATCTCCCAAATGTCTCATGGTCATCCCAAAGAACCCTCAATTTTGAAATGGATGACTGGGACTGTCAATGAAGTATCAAAAGTATAGATCAGGTGGCTGGGAACATTTATAGCTCTTGAAAGCAATGTAGAGTCTTTGGAGCTCAACAAATCACAGTGAAGGCCTAGAGATGGTTCATCTCTTTGTCAAATAGCTTGGTTACTACTGAGAAATCCTCTGTCCCTCAGATAATTATATAATAGATTTCTAGGATATGAGATTTCTAGAATACGAGAAAGGTTTTAAAGCAAAGGTACAGGAATATTTCTGCAGTTTGGTTTGCAATGAATTTTACAGGAGAATCTGGTAGGTCCAAGATTTTCATTTTATTTTATTTTAATATGATATTCAGGTACATAAGCAGGTGTCCTCTGTCAGACAAACAATGGGCAGGGCTCAAAAAAATCTCAAACCCAAGTATCACATGACTGTCTTCAAAGTTCAATCGCCCCTCTTTTACAACTCATTTCCAGGATATGTTTTCAAAGGCAATGTCATTTTTGGAAGAAAAAAGTCACACATTTATATTAATGAGACCATGCTAATTAAATCTTTGCATGCTAGTTACTTAGGATTTCAATTTTGCAGTTTAATGGTAAACCTCTTTAAAGGATTCTCCTTTGCCACTATGTTAAAAAGTACATATATCTCTAAGAGAGGTTGAATGACACCCAAAGCATTTCTGTTCCTGCCTTGGAAAGAAGTGTCCCAAATGAATAAAACCCTGCACCATAGAAACAAAAAATAAAGGATGGGCATCTAGCAACACATTTCAATCTTAGTTACTCCTGGTGCAAAATATAAACATAAGCAAAGGGAATTAAATTGTTAGGCCAAAAAAAAAGACAGGAAACATCCTTTCCAAATAATGAGGAATTTTCTAGCCATATAAACACTTCCCATTATTTACATCTAATGTTTATTTCAGGGCCATCCTGGCTGAGTAGTAGTCATAAGAATAATAGCAGTTAGTACTTACTAATAGCACTTAGCTCTTACTATGCAGCATGCACAGCACTAAGCACTTCACACAAATTATTTTATTTAATGCTTACAGCCACATGAGGTGGGAACCATTTCCCCCCCTCTTTTTACCGATGATGAAATGGAGACTCAGGTATGATGAAGCAATCTGGTCAAGGTCTTGGAACCAGGAGAGTGGTGGAGGTTCTATGTGAATGCAGGCGTCTGAGGCCAGAGCCCAATCATGCTCCTCCCATCCCAGCCTGTCTGGGCAGGGGGAGTCCTTGCCAATATTTTAATCTGCCAGAACTAGAATGAGTATCACAGGGCAGGGACACTGTTTCTGTTTTGTTCAGTGAGTCATCCAGGGCCAGGCACTAGCCTGCCATCTACCTCATGGGCACTCAATAAATAAATAACTGAATCAATTAAAATGTGCTTTCCAGGTACCCAAATATATCAATAATTTTAAGCTTGTAAATACAGTCCTGCTGGGTCTCTTCTATACTTGGGCTGATATAAAAACAAATAAAAACCCTTGCCATTTAGCATATATCTGCTCCCCATACATCCTAATCCTTGTGGTTTAGGAAAAACCTACTCTGATTCATTCTTTTCTCCAGACTTCAATGAAATCTAGACTCAGACTAAATGCAAAAGAGATCCAAATAACTGGCGCCTAATTTAATTAGAGTAACTAAACACTGATTGGGTGTTTACTGTGTCACAGGGCCAGAAAGACCAGACCCCACCCTTAAGGAGTTTATAATCCTGTGGGGAGAGAAGACAAATATACAAGTGACTCTGTAAAAAAAGATACCATGTCAAAAGGGAGGAATGAGTGAGTAGATATGTGAATCCTTGGGAAGAGGAGCAGAGAGTCGCTACCTGTGCTTCTCTATCAGCACTAGCCAGTACAACTCTCTGCAACGACAGAGATGTTCTGTGTTGACAGTCCCTGATTGGGTAGCTCTTAAGTACTGAGTACTTGAAATGTGGCTGGTGTGAATGAGACATGGAATTTAAAATCTCTGAATTGTGAAACAATACATTTCTGCTAAGCCAACCAATTTTTGGTATTTTGTTGCAACAGTCCTAGGAAATTAATACAGTGCTCTATGTGCATCAACTACTCTCCTAATTATTCTTATATGATTGCTTATTTTATTAAATACTTAATATGCTGCCTCTCCTCACCCTCCTTCTCCCCACTGCATACCTACTACACATAAGAACTGATTATGAAAGGAGATGTTTTCTACTGTTGCCTGTAATCTTATGGATAGTCAGATACCCATCTCTTAATTTTAAAAGCAGTGGTAAACTTAATGATCTCTGCAGCTTCTTATTCTAGGACCTAGGAAGCAAGACTAATACTTTTTATGAACTATCTCAGCTCTATGCCAAAATAATTTTTCCTTCAATATTTTAAAAGTCATATGCCAGATACACTTTTTAAAAAAATCATATACCATATTTTATTTTATTTTTTAAAAGATTTTATTTATTTATTTGACAGAGAGAGACACAGCGAGAGAGGGAACACAAGCAGGGGGAGGGGGAGAGGGAGAAGCAGGCTTCCCACTGAGCAGGGAGCCCGATGCGGGGCTCAATCTCAGGACCCTGGGATCATGACCTGAGCGGAAGGCAGACACTTAACAACTGAGCCACCCAGGTGCCCCAGTCATATACCAATATTTTAAAAGTCATTTACCAGATACACTTGAATCTGTGGTCTTTCAAATCCCCTTTAAGAAATCGAAAATTCTGTGACGGGCAAAGTTGGACCAAAAAAAACACCCAGGTTTTTTTCTGTTTAAATCACTTGTAGGATCAAGAAAGTTTGGGTTTTTTTTCTTTCTTTATAAGAAATTAGCTATTTGCATCGCTGGAATCATAAAGTAGGAATTTAACATTATTGAATTGAGAAACTTACAGAAGGCTAAACAGAACAAAACATGAACCAACTGGGCTATTTTTATTGCTCCTTTTTAGTACCAGCAAGTGTAGTAATATAAAAACTACCATGAAATCAATTACTTTTATTCTTTTTACAAATTGTTTTAATTCTCCTCCCATAATATGTCTATATGAAATAATTGCTTTGCAATTACTGACATAATTAAACGTTAAATAAATGTAAAATCTTCAGTTTGTCAGCCTTGTATGCCTAGAAGGCTCAGTTTCATCACTTCCTTTTAAGTACTTCACAGTATATTGCTTAGTATTTTCACTGCAGACATAGATTTTTACCATTCCACATTAATACCTGTTGCATAAGGAGCCAGTTGCTACGATGGCTCCTGATTATACATTCAAAACTTCAGCTAGACCAGTGAAATAGCAGGCTTATCATAGTTGGTCCTGAAAGTGCCAATATGTAGGCTGCTAATACCAATACCGTAGATTTTTGGATGCTAACCAAGTAAAGCAATTCCATTAGACTGTATCAGATTTGCTTTTGCTCCCAGACCAAATTAAAGTTTAGTTCGTAATAGTGAAAATAACTTCTCATCAAGAAAATGGCAAACATTTTCACATCCTTTCCAGATTATTTACTGCATTTTTCTTTGCTCAAAATGAGTTCTATACCTATTTTGTTATATTTTTTAATCCACTAGTAATCTTTATTAACTATCTGACATTTAAACAAATTTTTACTTAAAAACATGAAGTATCCAATGTCGTTAAGATGGGAGCCTATATTTTTAGCTCAGATCTAACAATATTTCTCTAAAGAGTCTGATTGCTTAGAATTTGCCAATTAGGAGACTAAAAGTTTAGACAGAGAAAATGTCAAAAACATATCCCTTCCACATTAAAATGTTCCTTTAACATGTGGAGACTGATATATGGAAGTGTACATACATTTAGCATTAAAGCTCCTGCTACTCAAGGTTAAAGACAGCCCTGTTTGGGTAAATGACAGTACTTGTCCTTCAACTTGATAGACCTCAAGCACATTGTATTTCTACAGAATACCATCTCTTTAAAGAAGCAAAATAAAGCCATCTGCCCCTGAACTCTTAAAATAAACCAAGTTCTTTTACTGTTATGTTTTTATGACTGTTCTAATAAAGGAGTTAAAGAACTTGATTTTCTTCATCATCAGGAGAATGAATATGGTAAAATGTGCCTGCCTGTTCAGACCTCTCTGAAGGCTGGGGGCTGCAGTAGCTTTCTAAGGAAGTGTCACAATGGCCAAAGGACATGGATAGAGAGGATACAGAACAAAAGGGGCAGCCCCATGGAAAGTGCTTTATGTTTGTTCTCACAGCACCCAATGGAGGCAGATGTGGTTATTCTTGTTTTATAAATGACTTCAGGGCTCAGAGATTAAGTGACCTATCAGAATTCTCACAGCTAATTGGTCAAAGAGCTGAGATTAAATTCAAGTTTGTTCTGTTCTGAAGTCAGGCCTTTTCTGTGATACCACCTGCTTCGATCGTCTTACTGGATTTCCAGAAAGATTGTGAGTGCATACAGCATTCTCTTATGTACACACAAGAAAACTAACTTGTAGAGTAAAACCTGGGTTAGCCAGAAGATTAAGGGAATTTGCAAATTTTATTTTCTGGGTTGCTGAAGGTTTCCTAGAAAGCTTTTAGTTTCAATCTTTAATACCCACTTTCTTGTTTTTGATAAGGACAGTTATGCTTTAGGTGTTTTAAAGACATTTTTCTTCAAGTCCTGATAATGAACTCATATTGGAAATCTTATTTTCCCAAATGTAAAGTCTTGGTTATTAACTTATTTTCTTCCAATTTTCCCTTTTCTCCTAAAAGTGCACTCCAGAGGAAAAAAATTCTAGTTAATTAGAACTTCTGGTAATCAGGTTTTAAAATTATTTTGGTAAATGAAAATCAGGTGAAAGCTACCTCCCTGAATTTGAAATTGTTTCTTATTATAGGTTCTTCTTGTTGCCAGTGTGTTCCCCTATGTTAGTACGCATTTGAAACTAATGGTCCAATACTCAAAATGCTCAGATCCTTGATGACCTGGATACCATAAATCCACCAGAGCACATTAGTGGGATGGTCCTTAATTACACAGTTTAGGCTTTGTGTAATCAAATGGTGCAAAGGAACAGCTGAGAACATTAAAATGACAGCAGGCATTATAAATCATAGTGCTTTCTATAGTCTTTCTTTAACTCACGTGTTTTGTTAAATTGAAAGTAAAAAGAATAATTTTAGTTGAATATCCATATTGTCATTTATAGCCATTAAAACATAAAATACTGCAATGCTATTAAAAGATCATCTTTATTATTTACCTCCTAGTTGCCTAATAAAAATTGCAGTTATTTTTTAAACTTGAAATATAGGAATCATTTTTGTTAGTGAAACAAAATTAAAGTTATCTCTTAGAAAGGTAGACTAAATAAAAAGGCTATTTCTAAATAAAATACAATTTAGATAAATTGCAGTGCAATCTTATCTATCTAGGACTAACATGCACCTTAAAAGTTTTCTGTAGAGTTTTAGGTTTAAGGGGACACAATTTAAATTGTGTAATATTCAAATTGTTATAATGGAGAGGAACTATATTTTAATGGTGTTTTATTACTTTAAATGATATTTAAATGAGGATAATGAAGACCATATTTGAAAACAAGCCCAGCAAATGAGATTCATTTTCTTGGAGAATTAAGCAACTTTAAGTAGTAAGCTTCAGTAACTTGGCATAAAATGTGCAGCTTCTATTTGCTTCAGGGCTTTTAAGTCTCCAAAATCTAACTAGCACCCATGTTAGCACTCAAGAGAAAATTCTGGGTTAAGAAGTATTACCATCAGCATGTGGCTGGTAATTCAGTACCATTCCAAATGCTCACAGGAGTGATAGAAATCAATCAGAATGGCTTACTGAGCAGGTGTTCTGTGTAAGGTCTTGGGGATCATGGGGCAGGAAACGGCATTCTTGGTGAAGGGGAAGATGTATGCAAAGCAGTGGTGTCCTGAGTCAATTGTCAGCATTTCTTTCTAAATCCAAGTTTAGAAACATCATATCAGTAGCTTAAAATTGGTCCTGGTGGGTGTATTTACACCCCAGAAATTAGTGAACTTTACAAATGAGGGCTTTATGTTTTTGGAGAGCTGGCTATTAAATATTTACCAGCACACCACACAGAGGAGCTTGAATAAGTACATGGAGCAGGAACTATTTCATTTTGAATGGGATTTAAGATCTGCCAAGCTAGGAATGGAAATCAAGACAGAAAGGTTGGATGGGGCAATGCCTAGGTGGCTCAGTTGGTTAAGCGTCTGCCTTTGGCTCGGGTCATGATCCCAGGGTCCTGGGATCGAGTCCTGCATCAGGCTTCTCGCTCAGCAGGAAGCCTACTTCTCTCTCTCCCTCTGCCTGCCACTCCCCCTGCTTGTGCTCTCTCTCTCTCCCCCCCTGACGAATAAATAAAATCTTAAAAAAAAAAAAAAAGGTTGGATGGTACCTAGATACAGAGGGCCTTTAATGCTTCACTAAGGAGCTTTTTTTCATTTATTATCCTGTTCAAGACCTAGCAGAAAACAGATGGTACATTCAAAAACAGTGACTAAAGCAAGTTTTAAAAAGGGACCATTTACAAGGCATGGACAAGGTTAAGGTAGATTCACAGACGATGGCCAAACACCCCCGAGCTAGCTGCTTCAAGAAGCAAAAGCCAACGAGAAGCCAGACAGCAAAGGACCCACTGATGCAGGCCATTCAAGTCTGATGCCCAGAGTACAAAGAAAAGTGGAGAAGGGCAGGATGGCTCTGGAAGGGTATAGAAAATATCCAGCACAATCCCAAAGCAAGTGGAGATCACTAAATGTCTTGTAATGGGAGCTATGGGCTCATTTCTATAATTTAGAAAAATTTATCCATCAGCTATGTGTAAGACAGACTGGAGAGGGAACATGATGGATATAGGGACACCCATTAAGAAGCACTCACAATAAGCTAAATAAGAGGTAATGGAACTGGGGTTTTGGCAATAAGAACAGAGAAGGGTCATATTTAGGAAACAATGGAAACTTACAAGTGGAGAGGTAACTATTAGATATTACACTTGACTAGATGTAGAAATGGGGGAGGGAAGAGAAAAAAATAATATCAAGGTATTTAGCCTGTTTGACTTTGATGATAGTGGTTGCCAAAACCAGATAGGAGCATGCAAGAGCAAGAGCAAGAGCTCACTTTGAAAGTGGGCTGAGTTTCCATTTGTGTGATTAGAGGGTGGGAAGAGAAAGGTTAGAGCACACTTTCCTCCAGTTTTCTCCCTGCTGGGCCAGTTTATGGTGGATTTGTTCCTCTGCAGAAGGCTATGGTATATTCCCCTACAGCCATAGCTCATTCTGGATCCGAGAAACCACTGCATCCCTTTGACCCTACAGTGATGTGATTCTTAGGGTGAAAACAGCCAGCAAGCATTTGGAACAAAATTAAAGTTATCTCTTAGAAAGGTAGACTAAATAAAAAGGCTATTTCTAAATAAAATACAATTTAGATAAATTGCAGTGCAATCTTATCTATCTAGGACTAACATGCATCTTAAAAGTTTTCTGTAGAGTTTTAGGTTGAAGGGGACTCAATTTAGATTGTGGAATGTTCAAATTGTTATAATGGAGAGGAGATATATTTTAATGCCAGTTGGGAGTGAAGTTATAGAGAAGTTGGATGTTTTTCTCATGAAGGCCTAGTGTAGAAGGCTTAAGATCTCAAGAGGCATAGAGAGAAAATGAAAGGGCTCAGGGGAGCCAGAGATGTACTAACATAAAACACAGTAGAAAGTGAAGGTTAAGTCTGCATCTTACTGAAAAGTAAGTGGCTATCTCCACCATTTCCTTTGATAACTACTTGGTGATAGTGTCTGGATTTAGTTATATGTCAATACAAAGATGGAGCTAAAACAGATTATTACACAGCCATGCATTAGCAATTCAGTGTTGAAATGATCTCTGTATTATGAACCATAATAACTGAGATGAGGCAGAAAAGTAGATCTCTCCATGGAGGACAAATCAATAACAACTAGGTTTTATGGTCATTAGTGTCCTAATGAAATTACTTACCATCTAAATCTCTTCGAGGGTCTTGAACATTCAACATCCTTCACCTCTTTTATGTTAACACCAGCCAGATGTGGCTAAGTGCAATTTACATAATGGAGATCATGAACAAAAATATTTCATACATGAAACATTTGCATGCCAAGCAAGAGGGATTTTTTTAAAGGTATCCCCAAACTAGTACTAAAAAAAATTATGTCTGTGGGCAAGACAGGTGATGTGCTATATCAATTAGCCAGTACCTTAATCAGGGGTTCATCTACAATAAAAGGGAAATGTATTACAAGGGGAGAAATAGGCAATAGAAAGCAAATAATAAAAGAAGGTAAACTAAGTTACTAGACCTTATGTGTCACTTTCACATACATTATATCTAAGAGTCACACAGAAAATGATGGAGAGATTTTCTTCTTCATGTGCCGTTTAGCTCTTGGAGTTTGGCATGTGCCACTCCAAACATTCCAGGCACTAGCTTGCCACCCAACCAGCCAAGGGCCCTTGCTTATGTGCTTTGTTTCTCCAGACATTCAAGCCTTCTGTAATCTTCCCCCTTCTATGACTAGATTCAACACATCCCATCCCTTCCATGCATAATGCACACTCTCCTTTTGTGGAATTTCATACTAACTAGCAATTCTGTTTTCTCTGAACTCCAAGTATACCTTGGAGGAAGGGGCAAAGGAAGGTCTGAGATTAATGATCTCCCTTTTTTTCTATTCTAAGCCACACTGGTCTTCTCTCTCTTCCTCAAACCCATCAAGCTCCTTCCAATGGCCAGGGCTTGGCTGGCAAAGGTCTTCTCTTGCATACCCCATGCCTGAGCAACTCGCTTATACTTGAGATTTTGATTGAAATGTCACTTCCTTAGGAAGGATTTCTCTTAGAATCCTCCATGTAGAGGGGAGGAGCAACATGGCGGAGGAGTAGGAGACGTGGATTTCGTCTGGTCTCAGGAATTCACTGAATAGGGAACAAACCATTCTCAACACCTACGAACTCGACAGGAGACGGAAGAAGAGAGTAGCAAAAACTCTCTGAACAGAGAAGCGACCACTTACTGGAAGGTAGGACGTGCGGAGAAGTGAATCAGAGGCGATATTCGGGAGGATAGACGGCGGGGGAGGGGCCTCCATCGGCCGCTTCTGGCAAGTGATAGAGCCACGGAACACAAAATCAGAACTTTTAGAAGTCGGCTCCACTGAGGGACGCGGCTCCAGTGGCTAAGATGGGGGTGGAAACCTCGCGGGACAGTGTGGTCTCAGGACCCTCGGTGTCAAGAAAGACCGGGGGTACCTGAGTGCAGCAGAGCTCCCAGGTATCGGAGCGGGGAAGCCAGCTGCAGAGACGGAGCCGAGGCGCAGGCTCTCAGCTCGGGGTTGCCATAAACTGTGATCCGCGGCCCAGTCGGGCCACTGCTCCTCCAGCAGGGACCCAACAAGCGGCAGATCCGGGGAGACTCCCCTATCTCCCCCGGGGAGGAGTGGCGCGGGAGCGCACTGCAGGGATCTGCTGGGTTTGGAGACTCCACAAGGGTCGGGAGCCAGAGATAGAAACGCTCAGTCACAGGCCAGGTGAGCACGGAGTGCGGCCGGAGACTGGGGACACGGGAGTGACTGCTTTTCTCTGGGGGTGCACTGAGGAGCAGGGCCCTGAGTTCTCGGCTCCTCCGGGTGGAGACTGGGAGGCCACCATTTTCACTCTGGTCCTCCAAAGCTGTACCGAGAGCTTGCAGGGAACAAAAGCTCCCGAGAGCAAACCCGAGCAGATGGCTTAGCCGGGACCAAAAAGGGCGGGGCAATTCCGCCTCCGGCAAAGACATTTCGGAACCACGGCAACAGGCCCCTCGCCCAAAAGATCAGCACGAACAGCCAGCAAACCAAGACCAAGTTTACCGATCAAGGAGAACGGGAGAACGCCAGCGCTAGGGGAAGACTGCACATAGAATTCATGGCTTTTTTAATCATGATTCATTAGTTATTCAAAGTTAATTTTTTTAACTGTTTTTTTTTTAATTTTTCTTTTTCCCTTTTTCAACCAACATCTTATCAATCCCTTTAAAAAAAAACATTTTTTTTCTATTTTAGAGTCATATTTTATCCCTTCATAGTAGTTACCTTTATTTTTGGCATATATATATATAAGTTGTTCTCTCTTTAAAATTTTAAGATACAGTTTCTTCTAACAGATCAAAATATACCCTAAATCACTGGTGTATGGCTTTGTTCTAGTCTCCTGCCTGATCACATTCTCTCCGTTTTTTTTTTTTTAAATCTTCTTTCTTTTTTCAAACAACATCTTATCAATTCCTCTTATAAAATCTTTTATAATTTTCATCTTTACAGTCATTTTCCATGCCTTCATTGTATCAACCCTAATTTTGTACATATATAAGTCTTTCGTCCTTTAAAATTTTAGGAGGCACTTTCTTCTAACAGACCAAAATATGCCCAAAATCCAGTGTGTGGCACTGATCTATGCACTAGCCTGATGATATTTGATCATATTCTGTTTTTTTTTGTTTTGTTCTGTTTTTGTTTGTTTTTATCTTTTTCTTTTTTTTTTCTCCTCTTTTTTCTTTCTTTCCCTTTCTTTTCCCCTGGTTTCAGGTCTTTTCTGATTTGTATAGAGTATATTTGCTGGGGACGTTGTTAACCTGTTAGCATTTTGTTCTCTCATTCATCTATTGTCCTCTGGACAAAGTGACAAGACGAAAAAAATCACCTCAGCAAAAAGAACAAGAGGTAGTACCGTCTGCCAGGGACCTACTCAATACGGACATTAGTATGATGTCAGACTTAGAGTTCAGAATCATGACTTTAAAGATACTAGCTGGGCTTGAAAAAAGCATGGAAGTTATTAGAGAAACCCTTTCTGGAGAATTAAAAGAACTAAAATCTAACCAAGTCGAAATCAAAAAGGCTATTAATAAGGTGCAATCAAAAATGGGGGCACTAACTGCTAGGATAAATGAGGCAGAAGAGAGAATCAGCGATATAGAAGACCAAATGATGGAAAATAATGAGGCTGAGAAAAAGAGAGAGAAACAACTACAAGATCACGAATTTGAGAGATAAGCGATACGATAAGACGAGACAACATTAGAAAAATTGGGATCCCAGAAGAAGAAGAAAGAGAGAGAGGGGCAGAAGATATACTGGAGCAAATTATAGCAGAAAACTTCCCTAATGTGGGGAAGGAAACAGGCATCAAAATCCAGGAAGCACAGAGAAGCCCTCACAAAATCAATAAAAATAGGTCAACACCCCGACATCTAATAGTAAAACTTACGAGTCTCAGAGACAAAGAGAAAATCCTGAAAGCAGCTCATGAGAAGAGATCTGTAACCTACAATGGTAGAAACATTAGATTGGCAATAGACCTATCCACCAAGACCTGGCAGGCCAGAAAGGACGGGCATGATATCTTCAGAGCACTAAACGAGAAAAATATGCAGCCAAGAATACTATATCCAGCTAGGCTGTCATTGAAAATTGAAGGAGAGATAAAAAGCTTCCAGGACAAACAAAAACTAAAGGAATTTGCAAACACGAACCCAGCCCTCCAAGAAATACTGAAAGGGGTCCTCTAAGCAAAGAGAGAGCCTAAAAGCAGCATAGATCAGAAAGGAACACAGACAATATACAGTAACAGTGACCTTACAGGCAATACAATGGCACTAAATTCGTATCTTTCATAGTTCCCCTGAATGTAAATGGGCTAAATGCCCCAATCAAAAGACACAGGCTATCAGATTGGATTAAAAAACAAGACCCATCAATATGCTGTCTGCAAGAGACTCATTTTAGAACCAAAGACGCCCCCAGATTGAAAGTGAGGGGGTGGAAAACCATTTACCATGCTAATGGACACCAAAAGAAAGCTGGGGTGGCAATCCTTATATCAGACAAATTAGATTTTAAACCAAAGACTGTAATAAGAGATGAGGAAGGACACTATATCCTACTTAAAGGGTCTATCCAACAAGAAGATCTAACAATTGTAAATATCTATGCCCCTAACATGGGAGCAACCAAATTTATAAGGAAATTAATAACAAAAGCAAAGAAACACATTTACAACAATACAATAATAGTGGGGGACTTTAACACCCCCCCTGACTGAAATGGACAGATCATCAAAGCAAAAGATCAACAAGGAAATAAAGACTTTAAATGACACACTGGAACAAATGGACTTCACAGACATCTTCAGAACATTCCATCCAAAGCAATGGAATACACATTCTTCTCTAGTGCCCATGAAACATTCTCCAGAATTGATCACATCCTAGGTCACAAATCAGGTCTCAACCGGTACCAAAAGATTGGGATCATTCCCTGCATATTTTCAGACCACAGTGCTTTGAAACTAGAACTCAGTCACAACAGGAACATCGGAAAGAACTCAAATACATGGAGGCTAAAGAGCATCCTACTGAAGAATGAATGGGTCAACCAGGAAATTAAAGAAGAATTAAAAAAATTCATGGAAACCAATGAAAATGAAAACACAACTGTTCAAAATCTTTGGGATACAGCAAAGGCAGTCCTAAGAGGAAAGTATATAGCAATACAAGCCTTTCTCAAGAAACAGGAAAGGTCTCAAATACACAACCTAATCCTACACCTAAAGGAGCTAGAGAAAAAACAGCAAATAAAGCCTAAACCCAGCAGAAGAGAAATCATAAAGATCAGAGCAGAAATCAATGAACTAGAAACCAAAAGAACAGTAGAACAGATCAACGAAACTAGGAGCTGATTCTTTGAAAGAATTAACAAGATTGATAAACCCCTGGCCAGACCTATCAAAAAGAAAAGAGAAATGACCCAAATCAACAAAATTATGAATGAAAGAGGAGAGATCACAACCAACACCAAAGAAATACAAACAATTATAAGAACATATTATGAGCAGCTCTATGCCAGCAAATTAGATAACCTGGAAGAAATGGATGCATTCCTAGAAATGTATCAACTACCAAAATTGAACCAGGAAGAAATAGAAAACCTGAACAGACCTATAACCACTAAGAAAATTGAAGCAGTCATCAAAAATCTCCCAACAAACAAAAGCCCAGGGCCAGAAGGCTTCCCAGGGGAATTCTACCAAACATTTAAAGAAGAATAAATACCTATTCTCCTGAAACTGTTCCAAAAAATAGAAATGGAAGGAAAACTTCCAAGCTCATTTTATGAGGCCACCATTACCTTGATCCCAAAACCAGACAAAGACCCCATCAAAAAGGAGAATTACAGACCAATATCCTTAATGAACATGGATGCAAAAATTCTCACCAAAATACTAGCCAATAGGATCCAACAGTACATAAAGGATTATTCACCATGACCAAGTGGGATCTGTTCCTGGGCTGCAAGGTTGGTTCTACATCTGCAAATCAATCAACATGATACAATACATTAACAAAGGAAAGAACAAGAATCATATGATCCTGTCAATAGATGCAGAAAAAGCATTTGACAAAGTACAGCATCCTTTCTTGATCAAAACTCTGTTCAGAGTATAGGGATAGAGGGTACCTACCTCAATATAATAAAAGCCATCTATGAAAAACCTACAGCCAATATCATTCTCAATGGGGAATAGCTGAGAGCTTTTCCCCCAAGGTCAGCAACGTGGCAGGGATGTCCAGTATCACTACTGCTATTCAACATAGTATTAGAAGTCCTAGCCACAGCAATCAGACAACAAAAAGAAATCAAAGGCATCCAAATTGGCAAAGAGGAAGTCAAACTCTCACTCTTTGCAGATGATATGATGCTGTATGTGGAAAACCCAAAAGACTCCACCCCAAAACTGTTAGAACTCATACAGGAATTCAGTAAAGTAGCAGGATATAAAATCAATGCACAGAAATCAGTGGCATTCCTATACACCAACAACAAGACAGAAGAGAGAGAAATTATGGAGTCGATCTCATTTACAATTGCACCCAAAACCATAAGATATCTAGGAAAAAGTTTAACCAAAGAGGCAAAGGATCTGTACTCAGAAAACTATAAAATACTCATGAAAGAAATTGAAGAAGACACCAAGAAATGGAAAAACGTTCCATGCTCATGGATTGGAAGAACATACATTGTGAAGATGTCAATGCTTCCTAGAGCAATCTGCACATTCAATGCAATCCCCATCAAAATACCATCCACTTTTTTCAAAGAAATGGAACAAATAATCCTAAAATTTGTTTGGAACCAGAAGAGACCACGAATAGCCAGAGGAATATTGAAAAAGAAAAGCAAAGCCGGTGGCATCACAATTCCGGACTTCCAGCTCTATTACAAAGCTGTCATCATCAAGACAGTATGGTACTGGCACAAAAACAGACACATAGATCAATGGAACAGAATCAAGAGCCCAGAAATGGACCCTCAACTCTATGGTCAACTCATCTTTGACAAAGCAGGAAGGAAAGTCCAATGGCAAAAAGACAGTCTCTTCAACAAATGGTGTTGGGAAAATTGGACAGCCACAGGCAGAAGAATGAAACTGGACCATTTCCTTACACCACACACAAAAATAGACTCCAAATGGTTGAAAGACCTAAACGTGAGACAGGAGTCCATCAAAATCCTAAAGGACAACACAGGCAGCAACCTCATCAACCTCAGCCACAGCCACTTCTTCCTAGAAACATCGCCAAAGGCAAGGGAAGCAAGGGCAAAAATGAACTATTGGGATTTCATCAAGATAAAAAGCTTTTGCACAGCAAAAGAAACAGTCCACAAAACCAAAAGACAACCGACAGAATGGGAGAAAATATTTGCAAATGACAGATCAGATAAAGGGCTAGTATACAAAATCTCTAAAGAACTTATCAAACTCAACACCCAAAGAAGAAATAATCCAATGAAGAAATGGGCAGAAGACATGAACAGACATTTTTCCAAAGAAGACATCGAAATTGCCAACAGACACATGAAAAAGTGCTCAACATCTCTCGGCATCACGGAAATCCAAATCAAAACCTCAATGAGATACCACCTCACACCAGTCAGAATGGCTAAAATTAATAAGTCAGGAAACGACAGATGTTGGCCAGGATGTGGAGAAAGGGGAACCCTCCTACACTGTTGGTGGGAATGCCAGCTGGTGCAACCCCTCTGGAAAACAGTACGGAGGTTCCTCAAACAGTTGAAAATAGAGCCACAATATGATCCAGCAATTGCACTACTGGGTATTTACCACAAAGATACAAATGTAAGGATCCGAAGGGGTACGTGCACCTCAATGTTTATAGCAGCAATGTCCACAATTGCCAAACTGTGGAAAGAGTCAAGATGTCCATCGACAGATGAATGGATAAAGAAGATGTGATATATATACACAATGGAATAGTATGCAGCCATCAAAAGGAATGAGATCTTGCCACTTGCAAGGACGTGGATGGAACTGTAAGGTGTTATGCTGAGTGAAATAAGTTAATCAGAGAAAGACATGTATCATATGACTTCACTGATATGAGGAATTCTTAATCTCAGGAAACAAACTGAGGGTTGTTGGAATGGTGGGGATGGGAGGGAGGGGGTGGCTGGTTGATAGACATTGTGGAGGGTATGTGCTGTGGTGAGCGCTCTCAATTGTGCAAGACTGTTGAATCACAGATGCGTACCTCTGAAACAAATAATGCAATACATGTTAAGAAAAAAAAAGAAGAAGAAGATAGCAGGAGGGGAAGAATGGAGGGGAGTAAGTTGGAGGGGGAGACGAACCATGAGAGACGATGGACTCTGAAAAACAAACTGAGGGTTCTAGAGGGGAGGGGGTGGGGGATGGGTTAGCCTGGTGATGGGTATTAAAGAGGGCACATTCTGCATGGAGCACTGGGTGTTATGCACAAACAATGAATCATGGAATACTACATCAAAAGCTAATGATGTAATGTATGATGATTAACATAACAATAAAAAATTAAAAAAAAAGAATCCTCCATGTAATATTCTCTTCTGGCCTTATGTACTTCTCTTTCACTGGACTTAACACAGTCATACTTCCACATTTACTTGTGTGGTAATTGGATTAATGCTGTTACCCCCATCAGATGGCAATCCCCACATGGGAATGGACCACATTTCATCTGTTTTGCTTGCCACTGTATCACCAACTCACAGAAAAAGATCTGCACTGAGGTCGTGGTGTTGATATCTGCGAAATAACTGAAATGAATTAACTGTCATGTTCTAAGCACTGTCTCAAGTGCTTTCCCACATATTCTCGTAGCAACCCTGTGGGTTCATATTATTCCCCATTCTATAGATAAGAGAGCTTGGGGGTCAAAAAAATTGAGTCTTTTGGCCAAGATCACACAGCTAGCATGTAATAGAGTTGAAATTCATACCCAGACCCATCTCATCTGAGCTCTGTTTTCTTTCTTTTTTGTTGTGGAATTTCCATAGATGATCACTTAATTATTTTCTGTCTTGTTTCTGTTCATTCTCTCTCCCCAGTGAGTCTCAAAACACATTTGGGATGGAAGTAACACCACGTACATTTTTTTCATCCCCCACATCACCCTTGTAATAGCACTTGATATTCTACATGCATTTAATGAATACTTTTTGATTAATAACACTTCCTTGGCATTAATATCATCAAAGCATCCCCAAATGAGTTCAGCTTTCTGTAATAACCTCTCTAAAATAGTAATGCAGTACATCTCTGATATAATACACGTTTATAATCTACTCATTTCTACCAAACTATATAGGAAATAATTTTGTAAAAAAATTTAGTAAAAGCAGTATGACAAAATGAAATAGGATATGAAAATCCCTTTCCTCTTTCATTCACTGACTATTTGCTAAGTGCCTATTCCATGTGCCAAGTGTTCTCTAGGTGCCAAGGATCCAAGTCTAAGTAAGTCATAGTCTTCCCTCACGGAGCTGTTGTTGGTGGTATTATTAAGGAGATGAAAATACATAATCCAAAATTAAGATAACACATCCTATACTTGAAGTGAGTACAAGCAAATGTGGGAAAATCAAGGACATTGTGACTAACTCAGCCTGGAGGAAAACCAGAGCAAGTACCTGGTCCTATATACTTATTATCTCTAAAATATTGGGCCAATTCCTTATCTCAGGTTTTTTTCCATCTTTAAAGTGGGGATAATACCTCCCAGAGTTGCTGTGTACTTCTCTCAGCACACTTAGAAAATGCTATTTATTGGCCTACAAGAGTTGCCAGAGATGACTAGCTTGGTGGTTGTACTAGCTGTCCCCAAGAGCTAAGAGTATAGGTATCTCCAATTACCTGTAAATGCACTCACCTGTCAGTTGGGGAACTTTGACTAGGAAGATTAAACATGACAATGAAAATGAAGTTCTTTGTAAATAACTGTTATTTCCAGCTCCAAAAGAATTCAAAGAATAATGAGGCAGTTAATACATATTCTCAATGCTCTCCTTCATGTGTATATGAAAATCTGCTAGCTGTAACAGGGTAGAGGCTAAGTCTCCTTAAGGGTTACCTGATTTAGCTCGCCTGGTGACCTTCTCTTGCTTTGTAATTGACCCTGCTGCCAAAAGGACTTTGGGTTACACTGCACTGGGTTCTAATCTGGTCCCAACCAGGAGGCTCGTAGTTTGGTCCAGCAAAACAATGATGTTATGAAGATGATAATACCAAGAATCAGTAATAACAATGGTAGCAGCATGATTTGTTGAGCACTTACAAGACGCTAACCATTGTTCTAAGAGTTTTACAGGCCCCAACAACTTTATTACTGGATCCATCAGCGTTGAAGCTTTTGGGTCTGCTAGTTTTGACAATGTCTTGAATTCAGTTCCTCTTTGAGGAATGGTAGCTCTGAACCAAATCTGTTCTCTCTGGTTAGAAAATGTGATTTTATGAATTACAACTTAGGGGCAAATAGTTCCAGAGTGAGAAAAGGGAGAGTGGATACAGAACATAATATAGAAACAAAAAAAAAGGCTGTAATGTATTCGTCTGTCTGCCTTTTCTTTTAAAGCACATCAGCTGACTTAAGATTTCTTGAATGGGCAAATTGAAATCTCTCCTGGGGTCCACCACAAAGGTGACAACCATGTGAATTACTGACTTCACAGACATCTAGTCTGAATCTTGTTGTCTCTTAAAATCCCTACACTTTCCTCTGAGTAAGCATCCTTGGAACGCAGACACCATACATTCAGAAAGGTCAGATTTCAATGTAATACCACTTCTACTAATTGTTCCTATTTACAAAGTACTTACCTTGGTCCAGGAACTGTGCAAAGAGCTGTAAATGCATGATCTCATTGAACACATCCAGTGATGTGTTCTATTATTAACTATATTAGGCAGGTTCTATTATTAACTCTATTTTACAGATGAGGATACTGAGGTTCAGTGAAATCACTCCAGACCACACAGCAAAGATGCAGTTTTGGAACTAATTCCTCCCAATTCTGAGTCCTGTCTAGTTATCCACTCTTTTTGCCCTGCCTTGGGCTATATACATCCTGTAACACTATCGTAGTGACTCACATTGTTCTGATGTTCACTTGCATATCAGAAAGGTCCCTTAAAGCAAAACAATCTCTAGAAGCAAACTCAAGTAGTTTTTAATATTGCTAGCAGTTTTAAGCTCTTGTATCACTCAACACTTTTCATTAAGGGTCAGCAATCTAAATTCTGCAAATATCAAAGATACTAACTTTTCTCTAATAATTTTACTTCTTTTTTCTGTGTAATAGAAAGGTGCTTTTCAGTTTTTAGGAACCTTCTAAATTTAAGACAATGATGATATAACAGTATGCAATGTGATGGTAATGGTTAGAAGAATGCAATCTTTATGCATTTCTATTCATTAGAAATTTTTTAATCTTAAATATGATTTAAAAATATATTGTTAATGAGGCGCCTGGGTGGTTCAGTTGGTTGAACATCCGACTCTTGATATTGGCTCAGGTCATGGTCTTGGAGTAGTGGTATTGAGCCCCTGCATTGGGCTCTGTGCTCAGCAGGGAGTCTGCTTGCAACTCTCTCCCTCTGCCCCTCCCCCCGTTCTCTCCCTCTCAAATAAATAAATAAATCTTTTAAAAAATATGCTGTTAATAATGCCAATATAAATTTAAAGACTAATTCAATGATGATTGGTTAAATAAAAATACCAAGGTAGATTTCAAAATTTAAATAAAATGCATCGTTTTATTTTATATAAACCTCACTTTAATAATGGAATTACAGAATTTTTAGGGCCAGAAGGGCTACGAGAGCTAGTCTAGTCCAATTCTTTTGTTTTATAGCTGCAATTAAAGATGAAGAAACATAGCCCAGTGCTTTAACAGTGCAAGTTCAGAGTCACATAGACCCAAGTGCACATCCTTGCTCTGCCACTTCCGAGCTCTGAAACTATCTGTCATCCAGTCACAGAGCCAATTCTTGCAAGTGCCCTGCCTAGAAAGCAGGACTGCTATAAACTGAGAACTCAAATAAAAGACTCTCTCCTCTAAAACAGATGTATATTCATTCATTCATTTGACAAACATTTATTGAGTACACACTAGTTGTATGACCTTGCACAAGTTCCTTGTTTTGTGCCTTAGTTTCCTGCACTGTAAAGTGGGTATCCATATTATAGAGTTTTTGCAAGGATTAAATGAATTAATGCATATAAGATGCATGGGATGGCTCCTGGCATGGTGGAAAGGCAAACAATGTTAGATATCATTACCTTTCTCCTACTGCTACTGCACTCTATATTAGGTAATATAGCAGGGCTCTGGGGATATAATTCAGGAGCCCTATGTAATATTTTCCTCCTAATTACTAAGGCATCTCTTTTCTATGGAATGAATCTCTCACTCCACTGTCACTCCTGAGGGTAAAGCCATTTGTAAGCTTCTTTTCTAGGGTTCTGTTTTGACAGTGCTATCCTTCATGCATGAAGAGAAAAATATCTCACCAGCATTTGCCCACATATTTTGTGTTTTTCTTTCAGATGACTTTGAAGACACTCAAGTTTTGTTTTGTTTTGTTTTTTTTAAACCTGGTCTCCCAGGTGAGAAATGATGAGGTTGCGAGTATGTGAGGATGTTGGCTGGGATTCCAGAGACGGGTTTCCCCCAAAGGACATGGTAGAACTAACTAGTCTTTTGGGGGTTTTAAACCTTACATGTAGTCCTCACTGCATAGAACCATAATGAGCTGGAAGAACAAGCAGAGAAATGCAGTTAATTGCCACTCCAGTGTCTTCAGTGGTTCTGTCATGGCTGGATGAGTTACTATGGATTCCATCAGTGTTCTGGAAACTCTCAGGACATGGGCTGAAGTCCTACATATCATGATCTTGGAAATCAGAGAATTGTAAAGATGAAAAGAACCTTGAGAGGTCATGCAGCTTCTCAGTCTTGCTTCTCACAAGCAAATGTTACGCCGTCACAGAGAAGTGCAAAATTAGATCTTTAAGACCTTGAGAGAAGGCTCTTTACAAAACTCATTTTGATGAACAAGTCTTATTTTTGAAAACAAAAACATAAACTTGTCAGTATGGAATCCGTCTCCCCTGTTTGTGTATGTGTGTGTACATGTGTGTGTGTACATACACACAAAGTTAAAATACCCCTGCCAAACACAACCAGAAAACCATGCCACTATTGCTTTTCTTTTGTAGGCAGAACACCCTCAGTTCTTCCAATGTTCTGGGATATCTCATTTTCTTATCCTAGCCATCACTCTCCTATGAACCTTTCTTCCCAGCTTGTCACAAGTATTTTTTTTTTTTTTTTAAGCTTCTAAGGTCAACTTAAGGTAAGATATTAGAGAGAAAGTCTGGTTAGTCCTTAGGTGTCTGGGAAACCCAGCTTAAATTTCCCTGCATGATACATTTTAATTGATACATCCCAGATCCTTGCTCTCCTTGGTAGCCCAAATGCTAGAGTGCTGAGTCACTGTCATATTACCTGTTCTGTCACCACAGTCCAGGAATCAGGCTTCATGCAAGCAGGGAGCCTCGGGTCTTATCCCAGATCCAGTCTTATGCTAGATGTATGACCTTATGTAAATTCAACTTACGCTAGAAAAGTGAGAGTTGCAACCCTTCTTCTTTTACAGCGCAACCTTAGAAATTTATTAAGTGACTTGTCCAAGGTTACACTGAACCTGTCCATGGCTCTGGGTTCCTTAGTTATTGAAAAAAGAGAAAGAATGATACTTGGTGTCTCAGAATGTTACAGGTCAAAGGAAATATATATTTAAGAACCCTGCAAAATGTGAAGTTCTAAAATATGAGGCACTATTCACTTTCTTTGTCAATGAAGCCCATCTTCTCTTAATGCAGCATGTGCTGTTATAGGTTTCTTACAACTGACTTTCATTCTGTTTCTAGCTTCCTTTCCTGCTTGCTCAAGACACTGAATTCTAACCAGTTTAGAGGGGTCTACCCTCTTGTAAGCAACCATCCCACTCATTTGTGTTCAATGAGACTAGATTTAAAATTGTCTCCTGCCAAACACTTGTGTTCCAGGTGAAAGCCTATTCTGTGAATTAACCATAAGGTTTTTAAAAGCCTTTGCTGATGGCCAAAATCTGAATTAAGGTCCTGTTTCTATACTTCTGTAGCTCACACTTTTGCCATCAGAATACACACAATATACTCCCCTTTCTGTTACCCCTAATGGGCTTTAACTCCATGAGGGCAGAGCCAATGTCTTTTAGAGCAGGGTTTCTCAAAACCTTGATACTATTAACACTGGACCAAATAATTCTTTGTTGTGGGGGAACTATCATATGCATTGTAGGATGTTTATCAGCATCCCTGGCTTCTACCCACTAGATGCCAGTAGCATCCTCCACCTTCAGTTGTGACAACTGCTAGAAATGTCTCCAAATATCGCCAAGTTTCTCCGGGGTGGGAGCAAAATCACCCCCAGTTGAAAACCCCTGTGCTTGATCCAGCAGAGTACCTTTTTCGCTCCATAAATATTTGTAGAATACATGACTGATGGAAAGAAAATGCTTCTGATGGATTTAATGTACAAGATGCAGAAAAATCAAGCTAATTTCTTTTGGTTTTAGTACCTCCTGTAATGCCTGGCACACAGCTGTAGCTCAGTATATATTCATTGGGTGAACAAGTGTTCCAAGATCATAAACAGCTTCCTGTATCCCAGGTAAAATTATTTCCCTCAAGAAGGCCCAGGTGAGGTCATAGGGAACTGTCACATTAGGGGGAGAAAATTTTTAAAAGAACAAAAAATTTTCTTAGCTGTGGGATTAGGAACCAGAAAAAATACCTTGCAGAAAAGAGCATCATGGCTATGTTCCCCAGACCTTTAGCTCTCCATCCAATTGTGGCATTTAGGGCAGAAATAAAATTCTTTGCAGTGGTAATGCTAGAAACATCTAGCATTCCTGCATCCTTTAAAACAACTCAGTTAGGGACATGAAGCACCAGGAGGGTTGCAGGACATCTAGAAGGTCACACATTCAGTCATTAGTGTCAGAGCTGGGAAATGAGCCTGTGCCTTCCTGACTCCCTGTACAGTACTTGATTACAGTGATTATTATGGATGCAAATTAAGACTTATTACTATTGTGAAATAACAATGCAGGTTAATGATATTCTTTATTGCCATGCTAACATTTTTTCTAGAGGGGAAAATTATAGGCATGAAACCAATTAAGCAACCTTTCTTTCTTTGCAAAGCTTTTTAGTGTTCCTAAATGAAGACTCTCTCTTTGTGCTTACTGCTTAATAGTGCAAACTGATTTTTTGTCTCCTAAGTCTTAGTGAGATGGATGCTAATACTGGTGCTGTCTTTTCTTCCCGTATGAATTGAAAATGACTATGTTAATACATTATCTTACAAAGGGCAGGCATAAATAGGAAGAGCAAATATTTTGAAATGAATATTTAATGGACATTCTCCTATAGAGGTTAGGCATTTTTGGAAATACCTCCCTTGGAAATCTTTTGTGAGCCCAAGTCTTGCAATTGCCCTCTCCTGGACACCACTGAGGGACAGCTCTCCTCTCATGATTGAAATGTTGGCTCCAGAAAACAATGGCACGTTAATTTACGTATCCCCCAAACTTTACATAGTTGTCCTTCACTCCTTGTTCTACAAAATACAAAAACGTTCAAGTAGAAGGATGTCATGTCACATGTACATTGTTACTGTAGCTATGGGAACTGAAACATGCCACCAGTGTGTCTGTTTCATACACAGATGAGGGGACAGCTGTGGAGTCCACATGTCTTCCGGTGGTATAATAGATGTGAGGTAGGATGGCCTGGGTCAGAAAATTACAACTCATTTATATTAATCAGAGCTTTCAAATAACATCCCAACCCTTTTGCCATAAGGAGCATAAATGGAAGGCAATAAGTCACTGTAAAAGCAGTTTCATTCCATAGCTTTCAAAACCGTGTTGTAAGTAGATGCAGCAGCATCTCTGGAGAGGACTCTCAAGTCCGAGTTGACGGAACTTCGTTGTGCATCATGAAAATTTAAGCTTCGTTTCTTTGCATGTCAGGGATGATTTTCAGTAAGTATAATAGTTCCATCCAAGTTAAATGTTTGTTAGTTATGGTATTGGAAGCATGGCTTCCACAAACCCCTATAGCAGTTTCACTGAGTAAGTTAGTCCTTCCAGCTCTATTCACTCAATACTATCAGGTTACAAATGAGAAAACTGAGGGCTGGCAGGGTTATGAAACATCTAAGATAACTCAGCTAGGAGTGGATAGTAGCTTCCTTACCAACCAAATAATGAATAAAATTGCTAATAATATCCTACCTTTGCTAGACCTTTTGAAAATACCCAAAAAGTAAAAAAAAAATAATATGTAACCCAAATGTTTCTCTTTAAAAAAGTGTAACATAAAATAGCATATATTTTAATTATTGAATAATATGCATAACAGTTCTATAGGTGCCATAGGTCTGGAAATATATACTATATTATTTCATCATGTATTGTAAATGCAATGTCAACTATTTATTATGCATTTGTCTATGTTTTAATCCTTGGAGGCCATATCCTGTAATATATCTATATAAAGTAGGCAGATGGTAATATGTTAAAACAAAAAATTTAGAAAACAAACTTCAGTTAAGATTTGTAGTGCGAATGGTTCCCTTGGACAGTAACTATTGAATTTTACAGATAGGGTTTAACTTTTGTCTCCATTCTATACTTTAAGCCAAAAACAAGAGAGGATACATGTTTTCCTGACTTCATCTATATAATTATATTCTCACCCTGAATAAAATATTAATCAAAGCTCTATTCATGAGTCAAAGAAACTTCCATTGTTCCCAGAAGCCAAAATATGATTCTAAAATGGAATTTGCTTTATCTCCTGACTGGCTTAACCCCAAATAGGTATTCAACATAATAATTTTGAAAAATTAAATATAATATTTAAGCAACCTTACATTAGTGTTCAAGTGAATCATTCAAAGAACTATTATTTTGTAGCTGAAAATAAATTTTAAGAAAGCATTATGAAAGCCTAGTAAAAAGTGACAGGTAGATCCTATAATTTACTATATTTTTTTTATGGTGTATGGCTTATTTATGGTGGCATAAAAAGCCCACCATTCTGTTTATTTATAGTCATACCCAACTGGCTTGGAAAGTAGCAATATAACTCTATAGAGGCATATTTTCTTTAATACCTACCAGTTTGTTCCCATGAGTGTCACTGCTTTAGGATATGTGGTAATTGCTCCAGCAATTCAGGTCAAGAAACTAGCCTTAGCAGGGCCTAACCAGAGAGAAATCAATGGTTGAGTTTTCCCTTGCTTCTTTTGAATTCCAGATACTATCCAGAGCTATGCGTATTATCGTTCAGGGCCAGAGTCTGCAGTTAGATCTGGTCCAAGATTTTATTTAGCCCAGTGATTTTTTAAACCAATAAGTACTTTATTACTTTTATTTACCAAGGAATGAGCTCTAATTTTCCCTTTTATTAGAATTGCAGAATAAAGATTTCACATAGGCAGGATAATAACCAAAGTTCTCACAAATGTGAGGCTGTGGTCATTTTAAAGTTATCTGGTTTGTTTCAACAATACCTAGATACTTAACAGTAAAATCATTTACAGCCTAGTTTAGAAAAGTCAACTATTTTCTAGTTAATCCTCAAGTCCATAATGAGGACAGAATCTCAGGCTTCAGTCACTATTATTATAATGATTTGTTACTTTCTGACTTCTTGATAGCTTTAAGACACAAATGTAATCTTGGCTATAACATTTTCTTACTGAAATTTGACTCAATTCATGTCTCCCCTCCTGGGAAAATACTGCCTTATGTGTAAAAGTCACTGAACCAGCAAAAGTAACTTAAAGGAAACACATAAAATAGCAGACTAACATCTGTTGTGCACCCTCCCCTGCAAACACCAAGCCCTCAAAACAATGCTGTCTTTTCGGTGGGGGGAGTGGTATTTTACCGTCCCTTTCAGTGAATATATAGAATACAGGGGCAAGCACTGTTTAGTGAATAGGTTCTTTTTCCCTTCAACAGTGTTTCAGACTGACAAAAGAGGCCAAAGGGGCTGGCTTGTCAGTAGGTATAATCCCAGGGCTCACGTGCAGCCCACACCATCGGCCTTTTGTTTGGTGGTCACACTACTTCCAGGAGGTGAGCTGCACAGTGGTCTATTAGCTAATGTTAGACCCTAGTTTGGGGTCCAATGCATGACTGCCTCCCATTCATCGTTTGGTCCTGTGACCCGAAAACCCCTCGGGTGACTAGGAACATGATGGTTTCATCACCTTCAGTTCTACAAGTTTGCCTTAACAGCTAAAATAATTTTGATCAAACAGTAAACATTCTTCACGTCAGTCAACTACAACTATTTTTCCCATTTGTCTATCTCTGAGGATGGAGAGAAAAGGTGAGCAGGGGGTAAAATTACTAAAAGACAAAGAAAAGAAACTCTAAAAGTTAAAAGGTCAATTCAGTAATCACCTCAAACCACTAGAAATGGATTAAAGTTACTGCCTGCTTCATATAAACATTTTTCTCACTATCCAGCTCAGAACATCCAGCCTGAATGTTGCACAAAAATACTCAGCCAGGTAAAGAGCAAGTAGTACTTTGAGCTTTCAACACAATAGCACTCAGAGAATTTGGCTCTTGAATAAAGGTGTCAGCAAGCCATGGAATTCCTAAACAGAAAAACTCACACTGCGCCATTATTCCATTTTCTTAAGGTCTATTGTTAACTAAAGACTCCTTGTCTTTTCAAATTCCTTCATGTGAATGGATGAGGCCAGACATCTGCCAGGATTCGCTCACATTTGCATGCAAATCAGAGACTTTGGGACACACATGGCCAAGGAGCCAACAACACCACTTTTACTCTAGACTTATACTGATCAAAGTGTCTTCCTGAACTTTCAACATCTCTAGTCCTAGCTCTTAAAAAGAAAGTAATGAGCATATATTATATTATTTAGACCCTGGCAGCAAAGCATACTGCAAAACAAAACAACATACTGTTTTTCAGAAAATCCTACAAGCAAAAGCCCAAATCAGCAATACCTGTTCCCTCACTTAATCTGGCTTTTCCTTTATTATGTAGGTCTGGAAATGAACATGCTAATCGTGACATAAGATTTAGGGAAGGATCCATTTTCTTGGACTCTTGACCTTTGCCTGTGTAGTTCAAATGCCTCAAAACTATTCACACCCCGTCGTTCATTCATTCATTCATTCATTCATTCATTCATTCATTGCCAGGCACTGTACTGGTCCCTGGGGCTACAGCGGTGAACCCAACAGACAAGATCCCCCTCTCCCAGAATAGGTACCACCGCCGAGTCTCCCACTCCGCGTATCTACCTCGACTCCTTCGCAAGGGTCCCGGGACGGGTTTTCCACCAATCCTGGGTGCGTGGCTCCGCTCCCGTGCTTGGATCTTTCTAAAGCACCCCAGCCTGCCAAGGCAGGGGACTCCTGCCGCGGGAAGTGGTCGCGACAGGGCCCCGGGAAACGGGGCTGCCCACACCCCTCTACACGCAGCACGAACGACACTCGCTGGCAAACTTTCCTTGCTCCAACCCCGGCCGAGCGGGGAACTCAGCACCGGCTCGGTTCCTGGAGCGGACGGAGGCTTCCCTGACATTTCGGCATCCCTGGCAAGCCTCCTGAGGCTGCTACTCCTGGACTCAAAACGTGTAGGGTGAGGTCTTTTCCCCATTTACACTGCCCGACAATTGAGTAGATTCTAACGAACGCTCTGACTTCATTACACTCGATGCTTTGTGAATTGCGTCCCTTGCCCCTTTATCAACAAGGCCACCGCCAAGACATCCTTACTCTTATCTCTTCCCACTACCTGCCACCTTCCTTTCCCATCTCTTGGTTCTCTTTCCAACTCCCCAGACCCCTCTACCCGCTCTTCTCCGGCCCCGGCTGCCTGACCCGTTCACATCCCAGCAGCCCCTCCTTCCTTTGGATCCCCGGGCACCACCCTCCCCCGCCTTGATCCCTGAAATTCAGCGGGCTTGCCTCCTGTCACTGCCTTTTGCCCATTTCTGTCTGGTCTTCATTCCGAACTATCGCTGTACCCCACCACTGTGGAGGGTTATTTTTGGGAGCGGGGTGGTGAGAGGGTAGGGAGAGGGTTACTAGATTCCGTTTCCCCGACTTGGTCATTTTCCCCAGCTCCATGAGCCGCGCCCCCTCGTCCCCCGTAGGCCCGCAATCTTATCCCGCGGTTCCCCAAACCCTCTCAGGCCCGCCACGCCGCCAAGTTTGCCTCGACTTCCCCTAGTTGCCGCCCAAACCTCCCGCCACCGCCCGGCTACGCGAGCGCACTTACCCCGAGGCCTGGCTGGCGGGGGTGTGGGGTGCGCACGGACCCGCGGCGGCAGCAGGAGGAGGACGACTGGCTGAGCGGAGCCTCTCTGCCAGCCCGCAGCGCGCACTGGCTCCTTGGGGGGTTCCCAGCAGAGCACCAAGACGGGAGGAGAGGCAACGACACGAGCAACAGCTGCTGCGCGGGCCTGGGCTCAATCCGACTCTCGGGGATCGGGGCAGAGGCAGGCAGGATTGGGAAGGAGGGTTGGAGAAGTGGGGTGCAGAGGGCGAGGCAGAAAGCGGCCAGGTCCTGAGGAAGGCACCCGGGGCAACTAGGGATGCCACCGTGCGGATTCCGCCGCCTGGGCTAACGCCACCAGCCCCTCTCCCCAAACGGAGGGCGCTGCGGGCGCTGGCGCACGGGCCTCGCCTAGCTCCCCGGCTCGCTGACGGCGCCCTCGGTGCGCCCCGCTTTGTGCTCCCCGCAGCCGGCGTGCACCTGGTGTAAGCAAAAGCGGTCAGCTGATGGGCTGCGCGCCGATTGGCTGCTTCGCGGTCTCCTCCCCTCCCTCCCGACCCCCTTCCTGGCCTCCCCCTCCCGGCCTCCAGCCCCCGGCTCAGACCCGTGCTGGGGCACCATCTGTAGCCCGCCCAACAAAGGCGCAGCGCCACGGGTCTCGGGTGGCCCTGCCGTCCTGCGCCGCCTCCGCGACCGCTGTAGGGAGCAGTGGGCCGCCGCTTTTTGTCTGGGGGACGACAGGCTGCGGCTGGGTTAGGGAGGCAAAGCATAGTGTCGTTTCTTAGCAAAAGACATTAAAAAAAAAAAAAAAAAAGCCCTTGTTAGGAGGCCAGCTAGGTACAATGGGGCCCAATCTGCACAACGTAGAACTTGGGCTCAGAGGCTGAGAATCAGGCAAAAATCAACCCAAGAGAGAGCCAAGTTTCAGTATGAATCTGACCTTCCTCTTAAAATGCATGGCGATTACTTGGAAAGCAGCTCTGCTCACCACTATTCCACCAATGCTGCACTCATGGTGATTACTCGGGCTGTGTGTTTGCATATTTAGGTGGCTGTGGAACTGGCTCGTGCCCTTGTCATGGGAAGTAGTATTTGCGGACACTTAAATGAATGGTGAAGCCACTTCTGATTTAGGGAGGCTTCAAAAACAATTCCGAAACTTTGTAATTACAGCTTTCCGATTTGTTAGGTGTGAAAGTGTGTTCAGACAACGGGAAGATTGGGAATGCAGTCTATTCAAAGTGGGGGGTGTCTGAGAGCAAGAAGTGGAAATGGGTTTTTGGAAACCGCACATGAACCTGAATCTCACCTTCCAGTGACCAGCTTAGAACCAGGCTGGAGAGAAAGAAGCCTTTGATACTTTTCACTGGGGAATCTGCTAGACAATTATTAACCCCTCATTACTGAACAGCTTCGGGCAAGAATGTGGTGACATTTCCTCATGATGTCCAAGCTTAGAACTTTTGGAGAATTTGGAAGGATACATTATTACAGAATCATCTTTTGAACTCCTTGAAGACATAGTGTAAATTTAATAACAATAACTTCTATGTTGGTCTCTATAGCATTTCTTGATGTCCTTCATAGATGTCTGATAAATACTGATGCTACTAATGTTCATCTCCTTTATGTTATTTTGAAACTATCATGGAGATACCAGTGGGTCACAGCTCTAGGGAAAGGAGATGTTAGGATTTAAGGTAGAAGGTAAGTGAAGAGTAGAACAGCTATGAGAAAAGGCCCATTGCAACTAGGGTAGGAGAGTACTGCCTATAAATGAATAAGATTTAAGCACTTTCTAAGCAAGTGGAGTCTAGAAACTTTCCCAAGATTCATATTTTTGTCTCTTTTCCCTTTCTCATACTGATTATATGCAAGTTAGAGTTTGTCTGAAAGGAGGCATGCCTCTGGTGAAAATACAGAACTTGGATGATCAGGGAAAGATAGAACACAGTTTTCTTAGGGAGTCTCCTTTAGGTTTTCCAACCTGTCTTTCTGGGAATGGAGGGGAGTTGATGCTGTACCCTGCATGGTGGGGCTTTACAGAGGTATGTCATGGGGGGCAGTTGAAGCAATTAATGGTGTGGAGAATTATCTTTCTAGGAGGCAAGACTGATAACAGCCTCTGGGTTTTGGAAGAGACAAGAAACCAAATCAGGCACCAGCGTGTGAGGCCATTACTGCTTTAAATCCCAGCACTGCAATTTATGAGGTGTGTCCCTCTGGGGGAGGCTTAGGTTCCTTGGCTGTAAAGTGGGGTTAATAACAGTACCTATCCCAAAGGGTTATGCTGATTGAGAAAGAGTAAGCACATAAAATGCTTACTGCAGTTCTTGGTATACAGTAAGTAATCAATAAATGTAAGCAGTAGGCATTATTAGCCAGGTAGTAAAAACTGAAGCCAAACATCAGGTCAGACAGGTGGAATAATTAATTCACAAAAGTGACACAGGTGACAGAATATTTTAAAGGCATTAGCACCAACAATGAGAGAAATAGACTTGTCTCCCAACTATTCAATTCATTTCTTTTAAAATCAGCATCTCATTTACTTAAACTTATTTCCTTCTTCCCCAAGGCAAGAGTAACAATGGAAGCTCTGCCTATTTCTACTTGACCAGTGCATTTACTTGGCACCAGAGTATTATCATTTTGAGGAAATGCTTGTGTCAGAGATGGGGAGGGGGCTTGGGCAGAAGGACGGGAAATGTTTTGTGTTGGGAAGATTGCTGTGGGACAGAAGAGGACAAATGTAGGCATAGCGATTACAAAGGAATCTGAAATTTAGTCTAGTGGTTGGAAATTTAATAAATTGCCTGAATGGCTAACTGGTCCAAATTTTAGAAACTGCCATTTAGTAACTCTGTAAAAGTTTTCAGGATTATTTTACTTAGACACTTAAAAGCCCTTTGTCATTGGGATGGATGAAGAGGAAACATCCAGTCAATGGACCAGGATAACTAAACCAAACTCACTTATTTCTTTTTTAGAAGTCTATCTGAATTACTCCTAGTGAGCTCACCCAGTCTTGGGGTCTTAAGTTTATTAGTGGAAGAAAACTTTATCTTAATACTTACTTATTTGGGGCATTGTAGAAGACCTTGGAGGCTTTGGAGGACAGTGGAAATGGGTAGAAGGGCCTATGAGTTCCCCAGAAAGCTGGATCTTACTACTGATGTAAGGAGGAGTTCTTGCCCCTGGAGCTGGCCATGTTGAGACACTACAAATCCCTCGGGGTTCCCCCAACAGCCCCTTGAGGTTCTTTAGCTTTGGTTTGAAGAAACATTATAATTGGTATTAGCCTAATTGTAATGATCTCTGTGGTAAAAAAGAAAAATGAAACTGTAGATGGTGATCATATTAAAATAATCTTTAAAAGAACATTTGTATTTTGAGAATAAAATTATAATATGCCATTTAAAACCACAATTTTTAAAAGTTGAAAATATGTCTCTCTCTAACTGAAATATTAATAGAGTGCTGGTAGTCAGTGTTCTTTACAGCCTCTGAATTAATATTATAGTTTGAAAACAAACACCACCAAGCTCTTAGAGGATAATGACTTTACAGCTCATAATTATGTGACTGTTGTGATTATTGTTAAATTTCATACCAAATGTGTTGTTTCTCTAAAAAATTTTTTTAAGATTTTTTTATTTTAGAGAGAGAGAGAGAAGGTGTGAGTGAGCAGGGGGAGGGGCAGAGGGAGAGAGAGAATCCCAAGCAGACTCCACACTGAGCTTGGAGCCCTACTTGAGGCATGATCCCAGGGCCCTGAGATCACAACCTGAGCTGAAATCAAGAGTTGGATGCTTGACTGAGTCATCCAGGTGCCCCTCATTCTCTAAAAATTTTTGACAATGGAGTGGGTTTACTACATATATGTAATTCCTATTCTTCCAGTTTTGTTCTGCATGCATACCAACTTATTCCAACAAAAAAATCATTCCAACACAACACAAAATTGAGGTTTCTGTAATTTAAATTATTTAAAATCTAATAATTTGGCATGAAACTAAGGTGACCAACCATCTCAGTTTCCCTGGGACTGTCCAGGATTTAGTACCAAAGGTCTCACATCTCGGGAAACACCTCAGTCCAGGCAGACAAAGATGGCTCTTTGTCCTAAATGGAACTCACATTAGTAAGTATATGGTATGGTATGCCTGATGGATCAAGTATCTTGTTTTCACTTGCAGAACTTAATTGCTGCAGAGCCCTTGACAATGATCTAATTTAACCTTATTTTATAGATAAGGAAACGAAGCCCTAGAAAGAACTCTGCCAGTCTGTTGACAAAGCCTATACTAAAGAGCTAGACTATATATATTTTTGGAAGGCAGAGACCAGAGGGCTAACTCCTATCCCAGCATTCAGCATGTGTTAAGTACTCATGAAACATTTTTGAATCACTGAATTGAATAAATTAAATAAATGAGTGTCTTTATGTAATTGGAGCACATTATAGCACAAGCATTTTCTTCATATCATTAAGAAAAGTCTTTGAAACTATAATGCTTAATGACTATATAATTCCACAATCTTCTGTTGATGAGAAATAAGGGCTTTATCAGTTATTTTCTATGACATATTATAATAAACATACATGTTAGAAATGCCCATTTTGGTTACTGAGCTATAGATACATACACAATAGTTTGGATTAGCAATTTAACATTCAATTGTTTCCATTTTTATTACTATTTACCTTTAGACAGCCAGACCTTACTAAAAAATAAAAGTTCATTTAGGTCTTTTGCTTTTATAGTGTAAAGATTTTAGTTGGTAAGAGGATTTTAGAATCAAGTTTCTTTGTTTTCAATTATTTGCTCTCCATTTTGATTTCTCTTTTCCCTGTATAATAATAGCTAACATAAATTAAATACTTTGTGCTGGGTACTACACTTAGTAATGTTTCCTCTGTTGGAATAGGCAATATAGTACAATGGTTATAAGCTAGGGCTCTTGATTTGTGCTTCTGAGGTTTATACGCCAGCTCGACACAGCTGTGGAATTTGAACAAGTTAAGCTCTGTGTTTGTAACAGTACCTATATCATGGGGTTTATGAGAATTAAAGAGATGTGTATGTGCCTAGCATATGACAAGCATTCACCAAATATTAACAAATTAGTTAATAGAATGTTAGCTTAATCAACCAAAGAACCCTGGTGGTTTAAATAAGGCAAGTTTTTTTGTACTCATGTAAGGGAGTGTGTTTCTGGCTGAGTGGACTCCTCATGGTCATTCAGGGCCTAGGCTGCTTCCATCTGTTGGTTCTTCCTCTTCTATTTCCATTGACTTCTTTCCCTTCACATAGAGGCTGGGGAAAGAGAGAAAAAAGAAAGGACCACAAGGGCAAATTTTATGGACCTGGCTAGGAAATGGCTTACATCGCCTCCACCCACATTCTGTTAGCAAGAACTCCCGAGGAAAGGCTGCATGTAATAGCAAGGGAACATGGGGAATGCAGACCAGGTGTGTGTCTAAAAGGGTGAGGAGGAAATCTTACAACATATATTGATCTATATTAAAAATATAGCTACATATGTTAGCAATATAGCAATCTCTCCTACTGCAGACTCTCATCTTACTTAGTCTGAATCACAAGTCTGATAAACTAGGAGGGAGGAAATGACTGGATCAGAGTCATAGGGCAAGTAAGAGGCTATCATTATAGCAAACAAAATATACTTGAAACAATTACTAGGCAGGGGTTTCCAAATATCAGTTCCTTTTAAAACTGTTCTTGGGTGATTGCCAACTTGAATATCGTCACACATTACCTTTCTGAAGCTCCTAGAGACCTCCAGCAGGGAGAGGAAGACCATCACCTGCCTCACCAGCAGCTTATACTCCTTTTTCTTTCAGTAATCATAAAACTTTAAGGTAGTTCAGATTCGTTCCTCATAAGAAAATGCTTAGAGACTATTGCGCTGGAATTCAGTGCCCCTATTATCATAAATTTAATATCCACATTTACTTTTACTTTTGGTCCTAGGGACCTACCAGGCTATAAAAGAGAGATTGGCAGGTAGAGTAAGTACAACCAGTTTATATACATTCTGCAGAAACACTGAAGCTCAGAGAATTTTCCCTACATTTCATCTAACACCTTCCTCTGTCAGGTTTGTCTGCATTTTGTCTGCATTTCATCTTATTTTTATAATAGAGATGCTCACACTTTTTATCTTTGAGCATGTTAACAGTCTCTTCTGAGTGAGGCACTGCCCAAATTCCATTTTCATGGATAACTAAGTACCCATCTACCAGACTAATCATCTGTTGGAATCCTTATTCTCTTAAATTTGATTCACATTGTGCCCTTGACTTTGTATCCTTGTTTAAAACCTTGCACTGAATGCATGCTGTCTTTTGGAAAAGGGACTTTGGTTTTGAGTTTTGTGACTTTGGGAGAAAGAAAAGCTGCAGAAAGATACGTGATGTATAAATGGTGACATGCTAGTCATGAGAAGAAAGTCCATACTGCAGTTCATTTTAGCAAATACCATTGGAATTGAGGACTGAAAAAACCCGAGAGATAATCTAGCTCAACCCTTTCATTTTACAGATGAGCAAATCCAAGTCTCAAAAACACTAACACTTCCATGTCCTTGAGAGCATCTGGGAAATTTGAGTAGATTTAAACCCTTACTCAAAGTCATAGTGCTGGTTAATAGGAGCACCAAGCCTAAAATCTAGTTCTCTAGATTCTCAGATCAGGAATCTTTTTCTAATATTAGTGTAACCTTCCCTGGGATCCTCAGACCTTCCAGAAGTTTGTGGATATACTCTCAAGAGTCTGCTATGCTGCTATTAGAAATTCATATTTGTTCTAATTACAATAATAATATGAAAAATAAATATAAGCATATTCTGAATATCTGAGTGACTTTCTTATAATTGAATGCAGAGAAATGATATCTAGTGCCAGCATTCTACATTTGTGTTTATGATCATGTTGATGCCAAGCAGTGCCACTTAAAGTATTTGGAACGAATGAGAAAAAAACAGAGTGGTTTTGATGTATAAATGATGTCTTCTCACCAGTGAAGGCCAGATGATGTCTCAGCACATTTTAAGAAAGAAGGGTCCACAGAAATTTCATGAGTTAAAGGTGATGGGAGAAAAAAAGGATAAAAAACTGAGTCACCTCATAATATGGAGTAGTCTAAGCATGTAAAAAATGAAAGAGAGAGAGAGAGAGAGTGATTGGGCACCTGTACCATATTCACACTTCAAGAGATGACTTAATTTTAGAAAAAAGAAAGAAAAAAGTTCAATTATTACATAAAATTGACAGTTGAATTTGGGTTTAATTGTTTTGGTAGTTTTTTTCATAAATAGTTTTATTTAAGTGTAATTGCTGGTATAAGTTGACTTGTGTCTCCCACAAATTCATATGTTGAAGTCCTAACCCCAGTACTTCAGAATGCAACTTTATTTGGAAATAGGGTCATTGCAGATATAATTGTTAAGATGGGTCCTACTGGAGTTGGGTGGGCTCCAATGTATTATGACTGGTATCTATATAAAAAAGGGGAAATTTGGACACAGACACACACACACACCCCATGTGAAAACAAAGGCAGAGATCAGGGTGATGCTCTATAAACGAAGGAACAAACCAAAGATTTCTGGCAAACTGCCAGAGGCTAGCAGAGAGGCATGGTACAGATGCTTCCTCACTGCCCTCAGAAGAAACCAACCCTGCTGACACCTTGATCTCCAACTTAGTGTTCAAAACAATGAGAAAATAAATTTCTCTTGTTTAAGCTTCTCAGTTTGTAGTACTTTGTTATAGTTGTCCTAGCAAACTTTTACAATTGCCATAGAATAAACTACACATATCTAAAATATACAATTTTGACCATATACACCTGTGAAACCATCATCGCAATCAAGATAATGAACATACCCATCATCCTCAAAGGGTTGTTTGTGCCTTTTTGTATTTAATTCCCTCCTACCCACCATGCCCTTTTCTTTGCTGCCCATCCCTCGACTCAGTAAACTCACCTGCTTTCTGTCACTGTAGATGAATAAGTATTTTCTAGAATTTCTTTCATTTTGCATGATTATTTTGAGATTCATCCATGTTATTGTATTAATTGTTTTTTATTGCTGAATAGAACTGCCATATGTTTATTAATTCACCATTGATGGACATTTGTGTTGTTCCAGATTTTGCCTGTTACATATCAAGTTGCTTTGGGTATTTGTGTTCAAGTCTTTGACTTGATATATGCTTTCATTTCTCTTGGGTAAATACCCAAGCATAAAATGATTGTATCATATGGTAGGTATATGTTTTACTTCTTAAGAAACTGCCAAACTGCTTTCCAAGGTGGTGGTACCATTTTTCATTCCTACCAGCAGTGTGTGTGTCCCAGTTGGTCTGCACATTCACATTAAAATCTCTTGAAGGCAAATCCCTTTAGGAAGGTAGGAACTTTTAGAGGATTCAGTCACACTGTGCGTACTGCCTTATACCCAACTTGATTCACACACTTATGTTATCCACCTGTATGGTTTTGAGTGTGCAACCTGTGATTTATAAATTGATTCAGAATTGGCTATTCAAATATGTTATTCACACATTATGTGTACAAATCTCTACAGAGTCCTGGGCCAAAGTCAGAAGATACGAGTGTGCCGTTGACCAATCGTGTCCCTCTCAGTATGTCACAGCTGCCTCTTAGCTTTAATGTGCTCCCTGGAAAGTCAGAGTAAAGAGTAAAGTCCTGCTTGCCTCCTCATAGAGTTGTTTTTGGATCAAATCAACTGTTCAAGGAAGCATTATGGAAACTATGGGATATGTAGACTATATTTTCATGATGCGACGACAGTGGAAGGATCTTTGAGAGGTGGGTTTCCACAGATTGTGAAAGCCTTCATGATGTGGGTGGTGTCTAATGTAGAGTGCACTGACCAACTGTACCTGCTCTCTTCCCCCTCATTTCTGGGCAGAAAACAGGTACCAGTAGACCTTGGGACAATGGCTAAATGTCCTATAGGACAGTTTCTCTCGAGGTCTCTAAGGAGTCTGGGATTGAAAGTCAGGAGACAATAACAATAAATATGGCAGCTAACTCTTATTAAGCATGTATTATATGCTAGGCTGGTACAATTTTTTTTATTGAAGTATAGTTGACACACACTGTTACGTTAATTTCAGTTGTATGACAGTGATTCAACAACTCTATATATTATGCTATGCTCACCACAAATGTAGCTACATGGTGTAATTCTTACATGAATCCCATGTAATTCTTATAATACCGTGGATAGATAGTTATGATTATCACTCTTGTTTTTGTTTTTGTTTTAGATAAGGTAAAATTGAGATCTTAACAAAGATCTTAGATAACTTACCCCAGATACTAGAGCTCTTTCTCTTAGCTATGGTATAATCTATATTGTCCCAACCTATCTATGCTATAATAATATAATCTGAAAGGCCCATATCATTTTAATCATATTGACATAGAAATACCTGTTGGGAAAACATTTTTAAAATTAAAAAAATAAAACAGACTGAAGTAGTGTTCCAGGAACTGTCCCCAAATATCTTAATACTTTCAGAAAGGAAGAATACGAGGAACACTGCTCAGATTTTATTAGAATAACAGTCACATTCACAAAATAATAAGATTTGAAAGTCAATAGCAAGGGATGGAAATTGTTGAAATGTAAAAAGCAATGAAATTTCAATTTGTAACACTAGAGCTTTTGGACAGGTATGCATGAAGGGCCAGCCATGGGCCACCTAGTTGATTCTTAAGGGCTAAGCAATCCTATGGGATGTAGTTTGCCAAGGACCAGTATTGGTCACTCCTGGAACATCACTTGGTGAGCCTATAGAGAGAATTAAATTCTAGACTAAGCTTTACCAGTAATAGTGTCACTTCTCTGAACCCCAGTTTCTTTATATGTAAAAAGAGATTGCTGATAAAGTGTGTGAAAACCACAGAATTCCTCCCCCCCCTCAGAATTCTTTAGTTAAATTAAGGAAACACATGACATAAGGAAACACCACATGAGGACATAAAAGCAAATTTGTCCAGGCTCTTGGTTACAACAACCAAATCTACTTTAGGGAGTTTATATAGGAAGAGATTTACTAAAAAGTACTAGTGAGTCTTTGGGTCTTTGGAAGAGCTGGAGAGCTGGGCATGGATGTTGCACATCCAAGAACAAAGCACAAGAGAATATGCCCTACCACCAGGCACCTATTCTAATGGAAGCACCATTGTCACTGTTGTCCATCTTGATCCCTACCACACTATGGTTTGGAATCTAGAAACTACACAGCCCTCCCTAAGATGCTGCCATGGTCCTTGCCAGATCTGAATCCCCTGCCTGTGGCATGTAGTTCACTTGTACCTATGTGTTGCTTGACTGAACCCAGGCCTTGTTTAGGACAGGAAGCCATCTTTAGAAAGGGGTTCAACTGGGTGCGGGTGGGCAAACTCACAGCATCTGCCATCAGTGCTCCTTTAAGATGGCCAGAGCCCCTACTCAACCTTCACCTGTCACTGTTCCTTGATGATGATGGGGCCTTGTTGACTGGTCATTCACTAAATAGGACCCCAAGGCCCCTGCAGACCAAAGTTAGAAAACCACCAAACTAGATTTTTCTAACACTCTCTAGGGCTAAAATTCCTTGACTCTATGCATTTCCAAGATTAAAGTAGAGGTGTTTAAAAAACTTTTTCCTGTAGGGCTTGGCTAATTCTAATATATTCTCTGTAATTATCAGTAGTTAAGAATATTATATCCAGGGACTATGGCTTCATGTACATTTGCATTTTAGTTGAATCCCTCAATTAAGTATATTAGTACAAGAACATACAATTCACACAAAAGGAAAGGAAATTGTAAGAGAGAAAAAGGGGGACATTTGACAAAGATGTATAGGATTTCTTTTCAGAAGGGTGTATTTTGAGACTTCCAAGGGGAGCGTTTTTAAGTTGTGAGTACTTGCAGATGCAGTTAAACTGCTTACAGTGTTTGGCATAAGCTCAGAATTACAAAATCCAAGCACAAAGATCCAATAATCAGAAGAAAGAGCAAGTAAACTTAAGCTACCTTAAATTGTACACATATCTGTTTATATAATCTTTTGCAATCTAACATCTTTCAATGACCAGAAAATAACATTCTTGTTATCACCAAGGCACTCCGAAGACATCAGAAATCAGTGAGATACCATATTATTAGACATGGTATGTCCATCAACTGTATGTTAACTTGGGATGTACTATGTCATTGTGCCTAAGAGCTTGGGCTCTGGATTCAGCCCCTGTGGAAGCTTTAGCTAACTTACCTAGGAGATGGGAATAATAATAGTAACTGCATCATGTTGCAAGTATTAAATTGGGATAATGTATGTTAAATTACTGGCATGTTCCCTGGGAACATAAGAAATGTTTTCTAGTCTACCCATTAGGACACCTACACTGGCCTTTGGCCTTGTGCAAGCTCAACTGGTGTTGGCAGCCAAGAAGTGATCTGGGGAGGCTGCTGCCCAGGAGAGAAAAAGTGGCTCCACACCAGTTGATTCTCCAGAGGAGAGAGATGTGATATTCATAAATGTGCAATCAATCCACCATCCTCCACCATCACCGAGACATAGAGATGGATCATCCCTCTTCCCCTGAGTCTTCTTTAACTCTTTAAGATCACTCTTGCAATTCATTAGGGACTGATTTCACCTGTATTTGATTCAAATCTGTATGCACATTGACTACATACATGCAAAACACTGTGGCCTATGAACTGAGAAATGAGACAAACATGGACACTGATTTAACAAATATTTATTAGGTTTCTACTATATTCTAGGGGCTGTTTTTGGCTCTGAGCATTCACTAGAGGACCTGATATGGGCTCTGGTGACGACATAGGGTAATGATATTAAATATGCAGATACTAGGATTGACTGTGTCCCTATATGTATGGGGACACCACAGGGAGAGTAAACAATCATCTTAGTTTGCCTGGGACTGAGGGCTTGCTGGTGCACACAATTTTCTGTTTTAAACCATGACTGAGTTATTTCTCAGGATGTGGTATTTTGGTGCTTAAACCAGGAAGATTCTAACTAAACTGGGACGAACTGGTCCTGTTAACAGGTTTTATATCCCTTATTGGACATTCTCTCTACCTCTGAGGAATTTAATTCCCTTCATTAAAAATGAGGAACTCTGTCCTGGGATGCAGCTGTGATGTGCAAAGAGATCTGGAGTGGGTTTTCAGAGAGCAGCTGAAAACTTGGCCCTAGCTCTCGCTATTGTGATGACCCTCGACAAATTACCTCTCTGAACCATAGCTCATTCCTCTAGAGAAGCAAGGATTTCTATGCCCTGGGTGTTTGAACAGGTTAAATGGAATAATATGTGTACAAGTGCCTGGCACAGAGAAGAAGAACAAAAATTTTAAAAAATTTTTTCTATTTTTGCATAAGAAAACATATGGTACTGGTTTAAAAATAAGAAGTTGCTTATATACACGGTTGTCTACATTAGCTTTGCATCATTTATGCTTTGTATATTGTCCTGGAAATGCTCTTTAAATGTTTCCACTGGGTGTGTTCCAAGTTACTAACAAAATTGTAAAACTCCCTGAGCGCAAGCATGATCCTTTTATGTTTTGGGTGTCTCCTAAATGTTTCGTAGCATGGTCAAATCTTGGGAACACAAAGTGCTGAGGTTGGTTTGTAACGCCCTGGGGATAAAATAAGCAGCAAATATTGTGTTTATTTTTACCTGCATTTTATTTTATTTTAAAAAAGATTTTATTTATTTATTTGAGAGAGAGAGATTGAGAGCATGAGCAGGGGGAAAGGGGTAGAGGGAGAGGGAGAAGTAGATTCCCCACTGAGCAGGGAGCCCGATGTGGAACTCAATCCCAGGACCCTGGGATCATGACCTGAGCTGACGGGAGATGCTTAACCAACTGAGCTACCCAGGTGCCCTTTACCTGCATTTTAAACTTTAAGTCTACCACCATAAATGTTATTCTTATATAGATAAATGATCTCACTCAGATCAAATCTTTTTGAAGCCTCCCCCTTAACCTAGATTATTGCATTTTAATCCCTTTAACTGTGTGATTTGCTTGCAATGTGCAAATTTAGTGGAAGGCAAAGGTGGCAGGAGAGGACAGATGTAAACCTTGCCATGCTAAGTAGGCAGAAATCCCTCTGTGCCCGTGAGTCTGAGAAAACACAGTTTAAATGTCAAAGCTAATGCTGTGCGTCCTAGAGTTTATAAGCAGCAACAAGCCAGCACATACAACCCACATTAGCCAAATGGAGATAAACTTCTTTGTAATTTTGAATTTTCTATTAACATAATAGGTTAGTGGGTCTGCTCCTTTAGGAAATCCTAAAGAGATTTCTTTAAAAGTACCATTTAGAAGAGAAAATGTCACCCATTATTAGCTAGCTTGACTCTCCCTGTATTAATTCCCCATCTCTCTTTTTCCAGCCTCTCTTCATGTCTTTCAAATCAGGCAATTTCTGTCACTGATTTCTTACCAAATATTCATTCAGCATCCTTGACATATATTGTTGTGCTATGGCTGTAATGATCTTCACATTAGGTCTCTTCTCCTGATGATTGAATCAGCTGGGCCACATGCTCTTGTGGCTAAAGGCACCATAGATTCTGAGAGATGGCTCATCACCAGGTCATTGGGATCAACCCCTAAACCAGATTGGAGAGATCTACTCAAATCGCATTATTAGAATCATTCCCTTCTGATGCTTGAAGGATATTCCTGAGTTTGTGTCCATAGGTTATAAGAGGTTATTTCTAATGTTTTATTTTCAGGGTGAGAAAAGGGCAGGGAGGGTTCTACAGAATGTTTATAATTGCTAAAACAGCTAATGAGACTTCAGGCTGTATTAAAAGAAGTATTGTGTTTAAAACAAGGGAGGGGGGATAAGTTTTAGCAGAACATGAGCAGCGGTCTTCAAATTAAATTATTCATTTATTCATCTAAAATGTGTGACATCTCTGTAAAAGGCACTGGGCTGTGAAAGATACAAATATAACAAGTAGCACACTAAGACAGATATAAATCGTATTAAGTGATAGTCGTGTGCTGCTTTTCTGGTTTGGTTCATGGGACTGCCAGAATCTTTTTTTTTTCTCTGTATTTATGAGCCTATTTTTCATATATATATATATATATATATATATATATATGGTAACATATAATGTATTATTTGTTTCAGGGGTACAGATCTGTGATTCATCAGTCTTAAACAATTCACAGTGCTCACCATAGCACATACCCTCCCCAATGTCCATCACCCAGCCACCCCATCCCTCCCACCCCATTGCACTCGAGCAACCCTCAGTTTCTTTCCTGAGATTAAGAGTCTCTTATGGTTTGTCTCCCTCTCTGGTTTTGTCTTGTTTAATTTTTCCCTCTCTTCCCCTATGATCCTCTGGCTTGTTTCTCAAATTCCTCATATCAGTGAGATCATATGATAATTGTCTTTCTCTGATTGACTTATTTCGCTTAGCATAATACCCTTTAGTTCTATCCATGTCATTGCAAATGGCAAGATTTCATTTTTTGATGGCTGCATAATATTCCAGTGTGTGTGTGTGTGTGTGTGTGTGTGTGTGTGTGTGTGTGTGTGTGTGTGTTTGCTTTATCCATTCATCTCTTGATGGAAATCTAAGCTCTTTCCATAGTTTGTCTATTATAGACATTGCTGCTATAAACATTGGGGTGCACGTGCCCCTTCAGATCACTACATTTGTATCTTTGGGGTAAATACCCAGTAGTGCAATTGCTGGATCATATGGTAGCTCTATTTTCAACTTTTTGAGGAACCTCCATACTGTTTTCCAGAACGGCTGCACCAGCATGCATTCCCACCAACACTGTAGGAGGGTTCCCCTTTCTCTGCATCCCCACCAATATCTGTCATTTCCTGACTTGTTAATGTTAGCCATTCTGACTGGTGTGAGGTGGTATCTCATTGAGGTTTGGATTTGGATTTCCCTGATGCCAAGTGATGCTGAGCACTTTTTCATGTGTCTGTTGGCCATTTGGATGTCTCCTTTGCAGAACTGTCTGGTCATGTCTTCTGCCCATTGGATCGTTTGTTCTCTGGGTGTTGGGTTTGATAAGTTCTTTATGGATTTTGGATACTAGCCCTTTATCTGATACGTCATTTGCAAATATCTTCTCCCATTCTGTCGGTTGTCTTTTGGTTTTGTGGACTGTTTCCTTTGCTGTGCAAAAGCTTTTTATCTTGATGAAGTCCCAATAGTTCATTTTTGCCCTTGCTTCCCTTGACCTTGGTGATGTGTCTAGGAAGAAGTTGCTGTGGCTGAGGTCGAAGAGGTTGCTGCCTGTGTTCTCCTCAAGGATTTTGATGGATTCCTTTCTCACATTTAGGTCTTTCATCCATTTTTAGTCTATTTTTGTGTGTGGTGTAAGGAAATGGTCCAGTTTCATTCTTCTGCATGTGGCTGTCCAATTTTCCCAAACCATTTGTTGAAGAGACTGTCTTTTTTCTATTGGACTTTCTTTCCTGCTTTGTCGAAGATCAGTTGACCATGGAGTTGAGGTTCCATTTCTGGGCTCCCTAGTCTGTTCCATTGATCTATGTGTCTGTTTTTGTGCCAGTATCATACTGTCTTGATGATGACAGCTTTGTAATAGAGCTTGAAGTCCGGAATTGTGATGCCACCGGCTTTGCTTTTCTTTTTCAACATTCCTCTGGCTATTCGAGGTTTTTTCTGGTTCCATACAAATTTTAGGATTATTTGTTCCATTACTTTGAAAAAAGTGGATGGTATTTTGATAAGGATTGCATTGAATGTGTAGATTGCTCTAGGTAGCATTGACATCTTCACAATATTTGTTCTTCCAATCCATGAGCATGGAACATTTTTCCATTTGTTTGTGTCTTCCTCAAATTCTTTCATGAGTATTCTATAGTTTTCAGAGTACAGATTCTTTGCCTCTTTGGTTAGATTTATTCCTAGGTATCTTATGGTTTTGGGTGCAATTGTAAATGGGATCGACTCCTTAATTTCTCTTTCTTCTGTTTTGTTGGTGTATAGGAATGCCACTGATTTCTGTGCTTTGATTTTGTATCCTGCCACATTACTGAATTGCTGTATGAGTTGTAGTAATTTGTGAGTGAAGTCTTTTGGGTTTCCCACATAAAGTATCATATCATCTGCAAAGAGTGAGAGTTTGACTTCTTTGTCTATTCGGATGCCTTTGATTTCTTTTTGTTGTCTGATTGCTGTGGCTAGGACTTCTAATACTATGTTGAATAGCAGTGGTGTTAGTGGACATCCCTGCCATGTTCCTGACCTTAGAGAAAAAGCTCTCAGTTTTTCCCCATTGAGAATGATATTCATTGTGGGTTTTTCCATAAATGGCTTTTATGATATTGAGGTATGTACCCTCTATCCCTACACTCTGAAGAGTTTTAATCAAGGAAAGATGCTGTACTTCATCAAATGTTTTTTCTGCATCTATTGAGAGGATCATAAGGTTCTTGTTCTTTCTTTTATTAATGTATTGTATCATATTGATTGATTTGCAGATGTTGAACCAACCTTGTAGCCCAGGAACAAATCCCACTTGGTCGTGGTGAATAATCCTTTTAATGTACTGTTGGATCCTATTGGCTAGTATTTTGGTGAGAGTTTTTGCATCCATATTCATCAGGGATATTGGTCTGTAATTCTCCTTTTTGATGGGGTCTTTGTCTGGTTTGGGGATAAAGGTGATGTTGGCCTCATAAAACGAGTTTGGAAGTTTTCCTTCCATTTCTATTTTTTGGAACAGTTTCAGAGGAATAGGTAGGTATTAATTCTTCCTTAAATGTTTGGTAGAATTCCCCTGGGAAGCCATCCAGCCCTGGGCTCTTGTTTGTTGGGAGATTTTTGATTACTGCTTCAACTTCCTTACTAGTTAAGGTCTGTTCAGGTTTTCTATTTCTTCCTGGTTTAGTTTTGGTAGTTTATACATCTCTAGGAATGCATCCATTTCTTCCAGATTGTCTAATTTGCTGGCATATAGTTGCTCATAATATGTTCTAATAATTGTTTGTATTTCTTTGGTTTTGGTTGTGATCTCTCCTCTTTCATTCATGAGTTTATGTACTTGGGTCATTTCTCTTTTCTTTTTAATAAGTCTGCTCTGATCTTTATTATTGGGACTATCAGAATCTTTACTAGAGCAATCACATACCAAGATATCTAAACAAGGCTAGCTGATAAAAGTGAGTAAAATAGCCCAGTGGCAACTGGGCCAAATTGGATAAAACATGCCCTGTTTAAAGTGGGCAGTTGCTATTCAGTACTATTAGATTGTCATCTTGTCAGAATGTGGATCCGGTTTTGCTAAGAGAAACTGGAGATTCAGAATTGCATGTGAAATATTTCATTTAAAAATATTGTCAAGATGGTAGCTAATTCAAGTATTTAAGATTAAGATTTTGTAGAATCTTACATGTCCTTGGGCTACATCTTGCTCATGGGCTCTCAATTGTAATTTCAATTTCAATTTGTAAATTCTGCTCTAATCATAGATTTCACCTAGTCAAGGTGTATTTGTCAATATTTAGAGGGGCTCTTTAACTTGGGACTTCACATAAATAACCAATTGGTATAGATGCCAGGAGTCTACAACGAGAATAACTCTGTTTACTTAATATAACCAGTAGGTAAGATAAATGAGTGACATATATGTATTTTATATGATTTTTGGAGGAGAGAGTTGATTCTCTACTCACAGTGACAAGTTTTAGCATATTCAGCTGCCTGTGTAGTAGAGGCATTTCACACTCCCATTGAGACAGGGTAAGGGGACTAGAAACTCCTGGACTCCATTTGTTAATTTGGACTGAATAAAGCTATTTTTCTGGAGGTTTTCCAGGATGGATTTATGGTGGCCTCAGGCTAAATTCTCTGTTGATGCTTTGAAGTTATGTCCAGAGCATCCTATCCATTACAGAGGAGCTTGCCTTCTTTATGTCCTTATGAAAGAAATCCATGTGCTCAATTACTGGGTGGGTAGCTCTTGAGTAACTTCTAGAATTGTCTGGATGGAAACCTCTATTCCTTATGGAGCAGCTAAGTTTCATCTCTTTCCCTGCTGCCTGTATCATACCAAACAGAAATGCCCTAATTAAACTATGTGCATGATGAACCAGCCCCATTAATAAGAGAAACAATGGGCCATTTTCATCTCAGTTATTAATTATATAAATTACATTTGCAATACCAAATCTGATTATGGTTACCTTTTTATTTGTTTGGGCAGAATAGAGAAGGTAGATGGTATACACTTCAGTTGCCTTTTTTATTTTTTAAGTAAAATAAATGGAGTAATGGTTACCATTATCAGTGAGGGATGATCACTCATTTGTTACAAAGAAGTGAAGATTTGGCTGGTACATTTGTTCAGATTTGTCTTTCTTGGAGTAGGAAAGTTAGAATTCAGGCAGAACCTGTCACTCACACAGAGACCGGCTAAGTACTTTACCAATGACTTACCTGGATTAGGCTGTCCCACATTAGTGTAGGTAGAGCATGATTAATATGCTTTGGGACAAGGCTGAAGGAGTGAGGAACAAATTTTATACTTGGTCATGAGATGAGCAATTGAAGCATTAACGTCTGTTGAACTTATCATCTTTGTTTTTATTTTTTAAATAAAAAATTGTGATTTTTATATTTTTTACATAGTAGAAGAGTAAGTTATATCTTACAATTATTTGTAGGTGATGGTGATATACTTTTGATAAGTCTTTCACATTTTTAACATTTATAATTTTCTTCCAATGGAAAGTTGAAAACTTTGTGCCCTTTTTAATCTGTGCTTATATGAAGTATGTTTTCCAAAGTTCTTTTTTATGTGTGTGCTTTTTCTAAGCACTAAGCACTTTACAAAACTCAACCCATTATTCATCCCAAAGGTTTCATGAGGTAGATATTGTTATCCTGCTTTACACTGCAGGAGCTCAGGCTTAGCATAATTAGCAACTTGCTTGAAATCTTGCAGTTAATAACTTAAACATACAAGATTTGAACCCAGCTCTGTCTTATTCTCATAGCAACTCCCTTGCCAGCTATGAAATATCCATGTAGCCTGCTTAGGTTCCAGGAAAAAATTAGTTTTATATTTACTTTTACCTAGGACATAGTTAATTTGAGTCCAGATATTTTTAGCAAATACATTTAAACCAGGAAGTTACCTAACACTTGAGAGGCAAAGAGATGGCACAAACTCAAATTTAAAATTGAACAGGAATACTGTTGTCTTCAGGCAAATTAACTAATATAAACAAATAGAAATTACCCTCTTCCTTAAGATATGGTAGTTGGATCTGTGCTTTTGCTTTATGAAGATCTAGATTGAGGTTTGAGTAAAGAACCCATCTGGGGGCCTGGGATCCTGGAACTTTTAGGCAAGTCTTTTAGATCCGACCTCATCAAAACAGCTGTGTTGAAATGTACATAACCCAAATACAAGCTGCTATTCTCCGTAGTCCAGTTCTTGTCAGTGTTGCCTTAGAAGAAAAATACAATCCATCAGTCAAAAGTAATTTAGTCAGTTTGAAGTTTTACTGGACTCGCCTAAATAATGTCTAGGCAGATATGATCTGAAACTCCCATCAGTTTCTTTGTTTTATTAAAATCATCCGCAGTTCTCTCAAATATGGTATCTCTCAGATAAGTAGCTGACCTTAAAATTTTTCTCTCTTCTCGCTGTCAACATTCCAAGAGTTTTTCTTTTATAGCTTAAGCAAGTCTTTGTTTTTAATACCTTATCCCTTTTCCTTCCACTACTCATTTCTTCCATAAACAAATCATGGCTTTTTAAAAATACTGCCATCGCCCAGATTTTCCATCACAAAATCCCAGATAGAATTCTCATTAGAGAGAGACCAAGGAAGGTAAGACAGGGAATAGTCACATTGTAATAATTTTTGTTCTATCACATAAAAAATGCAATTACTAAGGATCATATATATCAAATATGCTTGGATGTACTTAATCCCTGAATGCCCCTTACACCCTCACTGTGGACAAAACTGAAGAATAGCATGAGGCTGAAGGCAGGAGGAAAGTGAAGTTTTAGGAGAGATTCAAGTATGTGGTGAGAGGTGAGGTCAGGTTCATAGGTGGACCAAGTATCAGCCATGGGTTGAAACTCAGCATTGCGTGAATATGCCAGTGATATTTTTGTGTGTGGGTTTTAAAATATCATTTGATGACTTTCACTTTGAGCAGCATCAAAATAATCCTGTGCCATAGTAACTGCTCCAGAAGGTTGTTGACTCTGTCTTTGGTATACTCTAATGTTCTTGCCTCTCTCTTTTCCACTTGTATCAATTTTTCCAAATTTCTACATTCCAGATCAACTGTTTAGGTTGGAGTCATAGCAGCTTGGAAAGATAAAAGTCATGGAGTTCAGTGGTTTCCAAATAACAACCCTGAGCTGTTTTTAAAAATGCACATTCTTATATTCCACCCCTTAGAGGTGTTCATTTTTCAGTTTACTGTACAGTTCCAGAATCTGTTTCTTTGTTGTTGTTTGTTTTGTTTTATATTGTTTTTTAAATCTTCCCAAGTGTTTTCACTAACCATTCTGGTTTGGGAAATTCTCATCAAATTCATCTCCTTCCATGCCACCTGATGCTTTTCTCCAACAGCACACCTTGCTGGTGGTCAGCCCAAGGATAATGATGGTGGTGATGAAGGAAGCTCAAATGTGTCAAGTGTTGACTAATTGTTAGACATTGAGCTAAGGGCTTTACCTAATTTGTCCCATTTAATACATATAACAATCTCAAGGGACAGGTAAGATTATATACATTTTCCCTCTAGTCTTCGAATTTGCCATGAATTCACTCTCTTCTAGGTTTTTGGTTAGATATTACTTGCGCTGCAAGGTACCCCTGCCTAACCTAAAGCCTTGGTTACATGCCTTTCCTTTGAGCTTCTGTGGCATGTATGCTTACTTCTCTTCTTCCATATTTTATTGAGAAAATAGTAGAGTTTAAAGCTAAGGGTGTGAATTCTGTAGCCACTCTGGGTTTTAAAACCAGCTTTGCTACTCTCTGGCAATGTTACTCTGGGAAAGCTAACATTGCTCTGCAGTTTCCTCTTCCATAAAATGGAGATTTAAATTACTACCTCCTCACCCTGTCTTGAAGGAGTGGCCTCTTGTATGAGATGAACCTTATCATTCAACCCTGCCTCAGCTTTTGGTTGTCTCAAACTTTTGTGCTTGCCCAAGTAGCCTGATATATTTTTTAATAGGTTTCTAGTAGTTAAGACCTGTCAGTGTCCCCAAAGAGAGGAACCAAGCGCCTAGAATCAGGCAAGCCATACCCTCAGGCAACAGTTTTTAAAACTATGAAAATAAATACAGTCCTGTGAGATCATAAGCATAAGCCTCGTTGGCCACCAGAGCCACGCAATCTGGAGGTGTTTTCTGGGTGGCAGTCCACAAAATTCAGGGCTCCAAATGAAAGTATAAGATCTTTTCTGGATGATACCAGTGAGCTGGAGCAAGGCAGAGGGGGAGCCCCAAGATGGCATTCACAGCTGTTCTTTGAGAGCAGCTGTATAAGCCATGAAATGTGTGCCAAACCTGAAGGCTGCCCCTACGGCCAAAGCTCCAGGACAAGCAAAGAAGCCTCTTTCCCAGAAAGACCAAGGGGTGTGCCTCAGTTTGCTGTCCCGTGCAGTTTCCCAGGGTGGTAGCCTGCCAAAAACCATCTCCCTGATTGCCATGGTCCCATGGGACCCAAGAACGAAAGGCTCCTCAGCTGCCAGAGCCAGGCACTCAAGGCTGTCCCCTAGTCAGCAGCCACAAAAAATGAGGCACCAATCATAACAACCAGGGCACCAGGCACATGTAAAGCTTCCCTCCAGGAGACACCACCAGCACTCCAGAACATGGCAGAGGATGAGTGTGAAATAGTTCCCACTCTCCTTGGTCTCTGGGAAGCACTATAGTCAACCCCTATATGTCTGTTTAATTAGAAGCCTGCCCTCAGGCCACAGCCAGGAGCTAATGGCCCCCCTTCACACAAAGATCAAGCTCCAGGGTTTGTTGCCTCTTGCTGTCCCCTGGGGGTGGTAGCTGTGTAAGACCTTTCTTCGTTGGTTACACTCCTGAGGGACCCACAAATGTAAGCCCCACAGGCCACTAGAGCCAGGCAATGTAGAGGTGTCTTCTAGGTGGCAGCTGCAAAAACTGGGGTCCCAGATGCACGTGAAAGCTCCCTTTTGGGAAATACTGGTGCTTGGGAGCATAGTAATGGGAAAGTAGGAAGGTGGCGCCTGCTGGTGTCCATCCTGAAGCGTATTCTAGCCAGGCTCCTAGGTGTGTGTGTTTAATTACATGCCTGCCCCTCAGGCCAACACTTTATTGCAAGCAGGTGAAACTTCACTTTAAGTCTAGGTGCAATCAGCTGCTTCTGAGGGGCCCTGGGGTACATCATTCCAAGCCCAGGAGAACTTTCAGAGCTGTTTCTCAGATTCCTTCAGTCTTATGGGCCTCAGGATATGAGCCATTGGTTTTCAGTGTTAGATGTTTTGGGGGCTTGTCTCTCAAGTGTATGTCTTAAAAGCTGGAATGCTTGGTATAGGGTTCAAACGCTTTGCTGTCTAGGGATAAGCTCTGGGTTGTGAGTTCCCCCCTGGTTGTGGTTCACAGCACCAGGGCTGGGGTTTATAACAAGCTTGTATAAGACATATGCACCCCCATGTTCATTGCAGCATTATTTACAACAGCCAAGATATGGAAGCAACCTGCATCCATCCATGGACAAATAGATGAAGAGACTGTGGTGTATATATGTACAATGAAATCTAATTCAGCCATAAAAAGAATAAAATCTTGGTGTTTGCGGCAACATGGACGGACTTCGAGGGTATTCTGTTAAGTGAGGTAAGTCAGAGAAAGATGTACTGGATGATCTCTCTTATATACAGAATCTAAAAATAAACACAGGTATTCCCCACTATCAAAAGTTTGTATTATATCACTTTGCTTCTATGAAAGACTTCCATTAGTAGTTTTCGCTATCTGAAAGAAATCCAAAGAGGATTTATGCTTTTGTGGAAAAAGGCAAAAAACAAAAATAGCACTCAGCGTTTGTATTGGAGTGAGACATTTTAGGGGCAATGCACGCCCCAGCAGCAGGAATGGTACCACCAAAATGCTTCCCTGGGAACTGTAGTCAGCTTCTCAGCATCAAGCTGCCTAGCTTTGAACTGTGTCTGGGAGCATCTGTGCTTTATCTCGATTTATTTTGTGCATCTGTTGGCAAGATGTGTCCTAAGGTATCAGAAAAGCCTATGAGAGTTTATTTTTGGGGTCTGTGAACGCCAACAATTTTTTTCCATAGAAATTAATGGTAATTGCTTTTTTGCTTTAATCCATTTTGGTTTAGGACAGGTTTCAAAAGGAATGCTCTACTTTGGATAGTGGGAAACCCATAAAACAAAAACAAAAACAAAAAACAAAAAACACCAAGTTCTTAAATACAGGGAACAGATTGGTGGTTGCCAGAGGTATGGGGTAGGGGCTGAAAGAAATGGATGAACTTGTTTTTTGTTTTTTTGAGTTTAAAGAAATTGAACTTAAAAAACAAATAAAAATGTGATTTGGAGGAGCACTTTTACCCTTCGTTGTATGTCAGATTGCATATATAATACAATTAAATTATAAATCATGTAATTGAGCAAAAAATAATTTCTTTATGTAAACTATTAATAGATGTTTTAAAAATGAAATCATTGTATATAGTAGTATTCATAAATGCAAGTACACTAATCAAAAGCTACATAACAACATTAACAGCAAATCCACATACAAACAAAGATATTCCTCTGAATTTTATGTTTCATTGAACATCAGAAACCACCAATGTACTAAACTGAGTTGAGGACAAAGTATTTAAAAATTATATAAAAGATTTAATGCTTCCAGCTCACTTTCTTTTTGCAATAAGCTAGTTTGTTATTTGATCTAAAATGCACAAAAGAATGGAATTTACTGTTTACTATGATAATTGGAAATGAAGAAAAAAAACAATTTCAATTTTTATTACTCCCCTTTCATGTTACAAGAGACCAATTCACCAAAAAAACACTGAAGCAGGTTAAAGGTGATAACTTGTAGATTTAAAAAATATTGTTAGGTACCACCTAAAAAATTATTCCCAGTCTTTCAGCTAAATTGTAAGCCTCACTTTTTCCATCAGGTAGCATATATACACACTATTTTTATTTCTTTTTGTATGATTTAGTTTGTCCATAAACTCAACCTCAAGAAGGAGTACTTCATTAAATAGAGAATAGGCCCAGGAATGGACTAACTGCCTGATAAATGTTACATAATTATTGTCTTATTACACCGAATTTTGATTGTCCACATCTTGTAGGAAGAGATGACATATTGTTTAATCTTGTATCCCAAGTGTCTGCTGTAAACCCTAGCAGATAATAAGTGTCCAATAATGTAATTCTAATCTGTAGGAGGGTTCAGAATAAACATCATAAAGACCTCCAGCCCACACTCTGAACATTTACAACCCTTCCTAATGATACCACTCCACTGTCAATGAATAATAACTTATGCTAGTATTATTTAACTACGTGACTCTGTAAGTGTACCCACTGCTTTGTCTCTCAGACACCCTGGATTTGAATCTTGCTGCATGTCTTGCTCTCTTGACTTGACATTGGGCAAGTCATTGTACCTCTTAGGTCTTTCTTTTCCTTATCTGTAAACCTGAAATGAAACATCTACCTTGCAGGATAGTAGTAGGATTAGCATAAGAGACATGGTGGACAGTGCCTGTGATGGAAAAGGTGCTCAGGGAGAGTCAGGTAGGCTTATTGTTGCATGGGAAGGGGTTCAACAGGAATGTTTGTTGATATGGTCTTGGCCTCTTCAGAGTTCTTCATTTATGTGGCCTGAAATCTTTTGGGGTCAGATTTCTTTAAGTATTGTGATGGTTGAATTGTTTCCCTGAAAAAGGTACGTTGAAACTCTAACTCCTAGAACCTCAGAATGTGACCTTTTTGGAAATAAGGTAATTGCAGATGGAATTAGTTAAGATGAGATCCTACTGGAGCAAAGTGAGCCCTAATCCAATATAACTGATAGCTTATATGCAGAAGAGAAAGAGACACAGGGAGAAGAATGCTGGGTGATGACAGAGAGATCCAAGTGATACAGCCTCAAGCCAAGGAGCACCAGTGGTTGACAGCCACCACCAGAAGCTGGGAGGAGGCAAGAAAGGATTCTATCTAGAGCCTCAGAGGAACCATAGCTTTGCCTACACCTTGACTTTGGACTTCTGGCTTCCAGAACTGTGAGAGAATATATTTTAAATTGTTTTAAGCCATCCATTTTGTGGTACTTTGTTATGGTAGCCCTAGGAAATTAATACAAGTACTATGCTAAACTTTAATGACCATGACTTAACCAAAGTTACTCCAGAAAAAAGGAACACTTGCAATACTCAAAAAAATGAGTGAATTGAGGTTTTTCACAGACACCAGATTTTTCCCATCCTAAAAATGATTATAACTATAGAACAACTGGTAGACTTCTGGGGAAAAGGAGGGGGAGAAACAAATCCTTGATCTACCACAGTCCACAGAGGCTTTTGTTTTTTATTGTACCCCTGAATTTCCAAAGATTTTGTAAAGAAGTTTGAGTCCCTGGAGAACCAGAAAGCTTTCAGTCGTACTTGTTTGAAAAGGTAAGAAAATCCTGTTTGCATTTACTATTTATGAGCCATGGTTTCATATTGCCATGTGGCCACGTGATGCTTGCTTTTAAGAACCTGCAAATGAGATCAGATTCATTATTTTTTAATGTAAAGAGGATGATGGCAAACTCTGCAGAGTAATATAAACAGACTGTCACTCTTGCCCTAGAATTTGTAATAACATTGTTCCTTTAGAAACTAGTAAACTACATGCCATATTTAAAACATTGCATTTGACATAAAAGCAATTATTTGTTGGAAATAGCATTCAAGTACTTAATTGCAGTACATGATTCATGGGAAAATATTCAATTCTGGGCAACTCCATGGTACTAAAACTCAGGTGCACATTTTCCCATGTAAAGCACACATCTAATAAGGAAACCCATTGGCTGTGCTCTTGTATTTCTCTTTCATCGAGGCGGCAGCTGCCATTTCTGCTGCTAAGTTTTATTCAACTTCTAAGAACAGGGAGAATGAAATCAAATAGATGAGTTGGTATAAAAACTAAAAACTAACTGTAGGGTAATCCAATGCGTTCTAGAAAAGAATTTCATTTTATTTATTTCTAAAAAGTCTCTTCTGCAGAAAAAAATGTATTCTGTTGCAAGACTGAAATAATACAACTGAGAATCTAGTCCCGTTCTGGAAAAGATGCCATTCTCTGACCTTTGCTTATCTTCAACTCTCATGTATCCCTCCTGGTCTCAGCTTCAAGGAAGACACTTAACTTACGGATAGATGAAATTCCTCTCTTGAAGGAAGTAGTTCCACATTTCCTAGGGTGAATTTTTTGGCCAAGGTTCCTGCTGCATATTTGTGATTTTCTTAGTGTTTTTTTACAGATTAACATGTTCCCCCAGAATTTTCCTAAAATAGCTGGATTACCATAGAATATATTTTCCTCTTGAAGTCCATCTTCCATTGCTCCTGGTGTTATCTATCTCTGTTCCCTAAAACACCTAATAAATCATTTTCACTCATTCATTCAACTCTAGTCTGACACTAGAGTTGCCAAACTAAAGCCCATGCTGTATTTCTACTATTCACATTTTCACAGATGGCTGGGGGGAAAAACAATGAAAGAAGAATATTTTGTGACTTGGAAAATTATATAATATTCAAATTTTGGTGTCCAGATAGTTTTATTGGAACACAGCCACACTCATCTGTTTGCATATTTTCTTTGGGAGGTCATGGCCTTTCAAAGGCCCATAGCCAGTCTAATACCTCAGGAGTTCTGCCTCCTTCTCAAAGTTTCATATCCACCAGCGCCACCCTGACTTCTTGTTGCTGTCATGGCCCATGGCCTTGCATCTTTTTTAATCTGTTCTCCCTAGTGCCTTTTGTGTGACACTCCAGTAGAGTTCTACATGGCTGGATTCCAAATTTGTTCTTTTCACAGTAGCTCTGCAGGCCATGATCTAGCACCACCCACTTTTGATTCCAGCCTATCCATTAGTGTGACATTTGTTTAGAAAGCTTGGGCTGCTATAACAGAATACCAACGTCTGGGTGGCTCAAAAACAAACATTTACTTCTCACAGTTCTAGGGGCTGTGAAGTGCAAGATCATGGTGCTGGCAGATTCATGTCAATGGAATGGGATCACTTCCTACTTCACATTCAGCTATCTTTTCACATGATGGAAAAGTAAGTGAGAGCTCTCTGGGGTCTCTTTTATAAGGGTACTAATCCCATTCATGAGACTCCATCCTCATGACCTACTCATGTCCCAAAGTCTCCACCTACTAATACTATCACATTGGGGGTTAGGAGACAATGAAGAGATAAAAGTCTTGAATTTTTTAAAAACGAATAGCTCTCAAGCTGGGCCTCTCATCTTGCATTTGTTTAGTTGTTTCTTTTCCATTTTTTAAAGGCTTAAATATAAGAATCTTCTTTCATACTTGTATTTCTTCTGACTCATTTCAGCCCAGCATAGCTACCTGCAGAGATGGTTTTGAACTTCATTTTGTTGGCCCTTGTACTGCTATCTTTCCCAGAATTGTTTTAGTCTAAAGAGTTTTTTACAGACACATGTTCTACATTTTAATCAGATGTATTGATTAAAATATTCAGGAGAATTGGATCCCAAACAGAGCTTTGTGGCACTATTCTAGGGACTTCTCTCTAAATCAATATTGATCTTTTAAGCAGTACTCATTGGGAATGGTTCAAATCATTGCTAATCCTTGTAAGAACAGGTGATTATGGGAGACTGTGTGAAGTGCTTTGCTAAAATGGACATGAATTGTATCTAAGCCCTTACCCTCATTCAGTAGCTTAGAGATTCCCATCAGGCTATCTGTGAGTAAATTTATCATCCTATATATTTGACTCTAATTCCTTGGCATCAAATTTTTTGATTAAAAAATTTAAATCTCCTATTTAAGTTCTTAAATATTACTAATGGTTTTTTCATTTTCAGACCCCCATTATGTAATTTGCTTAAATATGTGGATATGAACATATGGAAGCAGCCGGGTATTTCTGTATCATCTCTCTTTTGCAAGCCTTCTTTTTAGCTGAAAACCTTGATTTGGGGTTAAGAGCTCAGGATCAGGAATAAAAACATCTAGATGCCGATACTTAATCTGCTCCTTAACTAGCTGTGTAACCTACGATATGCTCTCTAACCTCTCTTAGCATTAGTTAATTCCTATGAATTCCATGAGTTCCTTCTTGTTGTAGAAATCATAATCATAGTCAACCTATTGAGCACAAACAAGAAACCCTCAGAGGAGTTTATAGGGAGGGAAGATGAGTGGTACCATTCAGTAACTACACAATTTCAAAAAATGACAGTTATGCACAAACAATGAATCATGGAACACTACATCAAAAACTAATGATGTAATGTATGGTGATTAACATAACAGTAAAAAAATTTAAAGAAAAAAATGACAGTGAAAATAAGGGTGGCATATAAACTGCAGGAATGTGGAGAGGGGAGAGAGCTGTTGGGATTAGACTGTTGAGAGTGGATTTCATGGATGCAACCTAAACAAAAGGGAGAATAGAGGTAGTAAAGTGTTGATATCTGAAATACTTTTTATTCTTGTTTTATTTTGTTATGTTTTAATCCTCTCCAAGGTCAACGTCAGTGCAAGATACCTTCCCACCATTTTTGGAATACTGCCTTGACACTTAATCAGGAGTCCTAACTTATACTTTGATTTCAGAAATGGACAAGGTAGTGCCAATTATTTCCAAGCACACCATTTTGAAGTAATATATCATTTTGTTTGGAGTGAAATAACATTCAACACATAAGAACTCATAAAACTAGGCAGAACAATTTAGAAATTGTCTTCTGGCCTTAGCAGCATTTGAAGGCAAACAGCTCATATAATTGCTACTAGTGTTTGCTTTTTAATGTTGAATAAAGATTGAGAGAAAAAAAACAAGGGAATAATAGATGGCATCAATTTAGCTTGCTCTTTGAGGGATGAAGTAAAATGTGGTGGTTAGGAATATAGGCTCTGGAGTCAGACTCTGGATCCATCATTTGTGGTTGGATGAGGTTGTAGATGTTACTTAACCTTTTGTGTTTCAATTTCATTCATCAAATGGCCATAATAATAAAACTTAGAGAGATATTGTTAGGGTGAAATGTATTATCCCATAAAGGACTTAAACTTGTAGCTGGATTCGAGGAAACACCAAATAAATATTTATTATTATTATTATTACCATTCTTAGTGTTTTTGTATTCTCCCATAAAAGCATACACATTACTAAAAGGAGTACAGGATGGAAACAACATGAAATGGAAAGGAGAAATTAGAAGAATACTGAGTTACAAATTCTAAAGACATAAATTATGGTAGATGGAGCCTTGTCCACTACAAATTCTCTTTATGAAGTGGTCTCTCCAACAGTTGGTCTCTTCATGCCTCTTTACTTTTGAATCCAAAATTGTTGCAAAATTAAAGCAAAAGATCTTAGAATTTTGAGTAATATCTCTGGACCTTAGAAATCATCATGTCATGTGACTCTAATCTGTAATTTTATTATTTAAGATTAATTTACTTATCATTATCATTATCATCAACTATAACTAATTAAACATGGCAAGAATGCAACAATAGCAAAACATAAGCATTGTTTTGCCTAACCTATGAATTCATTGGAATGATTAAGGGTATGAGAATTTAGTTATACAATAAAATAATTAAAAAATCTACTGGAAATTATTAAAATGAATGACCCAAGATAAATAATCCTTCTAGGAATTTTTGGCAGAAAAAAAAACTATTCCTAATTGTCAAATGGGTATAATCAATACTCCTCTTTCAAAATGTCTGTGATTATTTTGTCTTGAGTCAACTCAGTTGTGGGAATCAACACCTGGAGAATTAGTGGGGTGAGACATTACGTGTGGGAGAGAAGAAAGCATAAAAAGGCTTTAAAAATTGGGGGTACTAGGTAGGAAATTCATCCACTCCTATAGAGGATCAACTAGCTAATGATTATAAAGTACTTAATGCATTCTTAATTCTGTAGGAGAGCTAAGATCTATTTCTTCAACTCTGTATGTCTTTTCAAAGCCTTCTGGCAATTCTCTCTCCTTTTTTTCTCCCTCTCCCCATGCCTACTTTTGTTGGGGGACAATATGGGTACTGGTAAGGAGCAGTGAATAGAAACAATGGGATGAACATAGTCCAATGTACACTTATAGGTAAGAAAGGACACTTCTTGAACAACGAGAGATCTTAGGCAGTGAAAGACTCTTTGCTTGATCTATTTAAAATGAGGCTAAGTAAAGCAGTGGAAAATACCTGCCAAGCAAGACTGTGGCTTTGTCAGGAAGATGGGTTAGATGCTTCAAGAGTTTCATCTTGAAGTTCTCTATTTTGGTAGCACAAGACATTATTAGTTCATCATACCGAGTCCTGAGAAAATTGTCTGCTGATATAAAACAGCTAGATTTGAGCAAATGAAAACAAAGTCAATAAAGAGCTGCAAGATAAGACTTGCGCATAAAACCAAACTTCGTAGTTTCCCAATGAGCCGCTTGCTGAATGCAAGGCTTAGTTTTCTTTCAAGTGGGTCACCTGTGAATGTATTGAAATGTGGACAAACTCAACTTTCCTCCAAGAGTTGGATGAGGCTGTAGAGAACATACATGCCGTATTTTCACCTAAGCATTTCTTTGTCATTCATTCTCTACTACCTCCACTTTCTTTATTCATGAAGTACAAGTTGACCCTTCTCTGCAAAACCTATTTTTTTCTACTTTATAAAAGGAATCTTATTTGATATGACATAATGCATGCATGTATACTATCTTCCACAAAAGGGCTGAAACCATTGAGTATCATGGAAAACAAATTTTTTTAACCTTTTCAAATGTTTTAACTTTCCACATTATGTTTTCACCTCCTGCCTGATTATCCTTCATCACCTGGACAGGGCAAGTGTGTTCTCTTTTGTGATCTCTCCTAAAATGAATATGAAAAGTAAAGGCCACCTGTTGCCATTTAAGAATATGGTTTTTCTCTAAATCCACTTGACATTTCAAGGCTTCACATCTGCTACTTTGTGATAACATTTTCCTTTATAGACCATGTGATTTCTAAAATGGTGTCACGTGAGTCAAAAATCTAGCCAAGAATGGTGTTTACAATTTCTAAGCTTAGGGTTGTTTTAGGATTTCGTCCCCCATAGGCGAAAGGGTGCACGGTGATTATTCTGGGCTCTTATTTAAAATATATGAGCACATTTCTTCTCGAGTGCCCATTCTAATCAGTTGAAAGTGATTGCTCATACTACTGGGTTGAGATTGGTGACTAATGGATGCCCAGGTAAAACAGTCCTTGCCAGTTTGGGATGTCTGGCATTGGTGAGGGATTGGCCAGCGTTCTGTATTGGCCTTTCTTTCTTCAGAGGCTTCTTACAAGCAAGAGAAGGCTGTCACCTCTGTTCCAAACACATTTGCATATCTGGCTGAGAAAGCAGGATTACCACAGGCATGTGGCAACAAACTTCTTCCTACCTGTCCCCCCCTTTCCCCCTCCTCTCTTAGCTTGGCTGTTATTCAATCCCTGTGAGTTTTCTGAACAAAGAGGAACTATTGCTGGCCTCAATTAAAAAGCCTAGGCAGGGTGATGTGTGCTTATCAAGATAAACATTTATCTGCAACCCTCCTCTCTGGGCCTCTGGGGGCTCTTAATCACCAAAGAGGTTAAGGTTGCAGCAATATTTGCTCTTGGTGCATTTTCAGAGGCCAGGGTAATTCCATGGCCTGCAAATGAAGATAAGAGGCGGGTTGCAGACGGGGCAGCAGTTGCTGGTAGATAAGAGTGTGTTATTCCATGCCAGAGGTTAATGGGAATTGTCAGTGTGGTGGTGATTTTTCCAATCCTTTGTCTCTATTTTGACAGAGGACATGGCCCAAGCCAAACACAGGATCCCATTTCCAAGAACACCTGTCGCTTCATGGATCAAATGTAAGAGATACTTCTTGGGAACTCCTTCTATCCCAATACACCGTGTCCCTAGGTCATATTCTGTCTACATTCTTGGCATAAGCTTTCCTCTGGCGGGGCCTCTTGTTGCCAAATGGCTAATCTTCTCTCTTCTGTATGTTGCTTGCTTGCAAAGCTTTAAAAATGTTTCTCTGTTTCTTTCTTCTTTGTTTCTGAGCAAGGTATGTAAATGACAAATTTATTTCAAGTCAAGGCTTAAATGCTTAAATATTTCTGTCAGCGTTAGCAGAGAGCTCTGGGTAATAATAATCCACAAAGGAGTCAAAGTTAAAGTTTATTTTTATATTCATATTTAGGATACAGTCAGTCAAACAAATATAAACATACCCACTGAGTACCCAGGGTTGCCCTCTCTCCATGGCTGCTCTCTGCATGTGAGTCCAAATCTAGGGAAATCCTGCTCCTGCAATTGTAAATTATTTGGACCTAGTAACTAAATGACTAGCATTAGTTTTCAGTGGATTTTTTTCCTTCTGCTTATCTGAATAGCTGCAAATGGGCTCTGTTATTTTAAAAATGCAAATATTTAGTAGACTAATCTATAACATGATAGATACCATTCACCAGCCTAAAGAAAGCAATTTGCCATAATCAGGTTATTTCACCTAGAAAAAAGAAGGGGCCTCTTGAGAAAATAAAAAAGACTTGTTGCCTCTGTTTTGAGGGCGTTAGTCATTGTGTTGTTATCTACTATAATAATACCATATCCCATTTTTGAGTGCTTACCAGGAGCCAAGCACTGAGTTAATGTCGCACACGGGATCCCATTTAATTCTTTTTTTTTTTTATGGAAAGTTCCTGAGGTGGGTATCTATCTCTCTCTGATGGACGAGGATACTGACCTCAAGTGATAAAGCAACTTGCCTGAGGTCACACAGCTCAGAAGAGATTGAACTAGGTCTTTCTGCTCCCAATGCCCATGTTCTTTTCTGCCTCCCAATAAAGCAACAGACTTGGCCTTCAGAGAAACAGTACTAAAGGATCTCTTTCCAGTTTCTGAATTTCTGAGGCCTTCTCATTTTTCCAGACTTCCCTGAGATCTTGAATATAAGTGTACCTAACAAAGATGAGCCCCCTTGCTGAGAAGGCTGTGCTTAGAGCCCATGTCTCCTGCCTCCTCACCCAGAGCTCTTTCTCAGTTTCACCGCTCCCTTTCTGGGGGCTAATGGCTGGAGGTAAGACAAGAGCGAACCATTTTCATAAGCCCTTTCCCCACTTACCACCTCCCTTTTTCACTCCACAGCTACTCTTCTTTTCTCATTTCCAGAGACTGTATCCCTCAACATGTTATTGCATATGTATTTGCTTTTTGTTTATCATGTTTCCCCATAATAGAATGTCTGCCTTAGGAGAAGAGAGACTTTGTTTCATTCACTGCTGTATCCTCGGGACCTAGAAGAATGTCTGGCTCTAGTAGGCTCTCAATAAATATTTATGGGATGAATGGATGAAGACACAGATCTCTACAGGCTTAGTTAGATGCTTCCGTTCCCTTGAACACATTGGTATTTGAAATTTAACAAAAACCTCTCTCCTTCACAGGGTATATACGAAAAGCTGTGGATACTTGGTTATGTACTCTAGAAGCAGTGGGTTTTCTGTTTTGTAAAAATGATTTAATACATCATTAATATAGTAATGTTTCATATTCAGGACACATCTATCTATAAGCTCTGTCCTTTGAAAGCTCAGGCCAATTTGTAATTAAATATACTTCAGAAATATTGCTCTAATTTATCATGCAACATCATAGCGCTAAATGATTTGACATTTCTTTTTCCTCTACAATATGCAAAACAGAACAAAACCAAATGACCTCCCCCCCTTGTTCCATTACATTGCTTCAGCTTTTGGTAAAACTTTTTTCAGATGTTCATTAAATTTAGGCAGAGCGTGCACATGGTATCTCATGTTAAAAGGTTCAGATACTCCAACTTTGAAAGATGTAGGGAAACTTAAGCTTCAGTGAGATTTCCTTGTTTTGGGGGGTGAAAGGAATGCCCCAAGGTGTCCTGCAGCATTTTTGGCCTTGCAGGGTATTTAAGGGTTAAGGTTCAGGCTACAACACAAACTTTCCGAGGCATTAATACTTACAAAGCTGTGAGTGTCAAAGGGTTAAGAAAGGCCATGGTTGCTTGATGCTGGAGGGAAAGCTGGGAAGAAAATATTTTTATGCTTCTAATGTTAATCTAGGGAATGATCTTCCCTGCTTGGATAAGGGGAGAAAAAAGCTTTCTTCTTATTTCATAATGCAACTGCATAAAACGTGATCTTTCTTGCATACAGAAATGACTCATTCTGAAAGGGTTTTCTCAGCCAAGGTTATCAGCTTTTCATTTTTCCTTCAGCAGTACTAAAGGCTCCTTTGCTTTCTCTTTTCTCACCTCCCTACAGTGAGCTTTTGCCATGTAATTTCTTCTGAAAGATCCAAATTCCCATTGACTCCTTTTACTTTAGAGTGTTTACTTAACAGAAAATGATCAATGTTGAGCTAAATAGGGAAGAAATCATCTGTATAGTTACATTTCTTTATATCTCTCAGCACATGCTCGCCTATTTTAAATGCTAACATGGCAAACTGTGTTGGATAAGCATTCTGGGGTGTCCATGTGTTCGTTATTTTGCAACATAAAGTGGAGATACTCAATCCTTGAAAATTGCTTTCTGAGACTGGATGCTCCACTGTGTCTCCTAACTTGTATTTATCCTTAATAAAAAGGTATTACGGGAGGAATATGCTTATACTTGCTAGATCAACTCTTTACTATAAAAGTGGGTTAAGATACATTGACATTTATTGTTTTGAGAAGAGCTGCTCTGGAGAGAGAGAAAGAGAGACCGAGACAGAAAGAGAAAGAGAGAGTTTAATATACATCTATTTACCAGGTAGACTGACTTCATCAGGAGTGGTATGGATCCTTTATAAGAAAGTTGAGGGTTAAGAGTGTGGCAACTCTAGAAGGGCAGATTTGAATTTGAGTTTTGACTTCAGTTTTCCAGTTTTGGACAAATACTCAATACCTCTGTGCCTTTGCTTGCTTCCTCATCTACACAGTGGGGATAGTAAGAGCATCAGTCTTAAAACAGAGTTGGTATGAGGGTGCAATAGCTGATCTGTATAAAGCACTCACCACAAAGCTGAGTATATGATAAGTCATTTGTTTATGTTAACTACTACCATTATTGTTATTAAATAATTCAGCTGACAAGTAGACATACAGTGAAGCAGACCAAGGTTTGGAAAGGGGTGATCAGTGGCCTATGGGTCTTAATTAATTAGTGTCATGTCCTCAGAGAGACCTGCTTTGAATCTCTAAATTAGGGTAGGCAAATCCTGGTATATGCTTTCGATGTAGGAAAGATGTTATTAGGGTTTGAAGCCGACGGCCAAGAAAGAATTCTTGAGACGTCTTTGGTGCAAAAAGGTGATTTTACAGGACCCGTGGGCAGAAAGAGCTGCATCGGGGTCATGAGGAGTGGCCTATTATATACTTTCAAGTTGGGAGGGGGTTAGGGAGAGTGTAAGTCTCTAAGGAATTTTGGAAGCAAGGTTTCCAGGACCTTGAGTGGGCTAGCTATTGTTGGGAAAAGGTCATTTATTACTGTCTAATAAAACCTGAGTCATGAGACCCTTCAGATAAATATTGGTGGGTCATATGCTTGGGGGATGATTGCCAACATGTATCTTGGAGGGTTTGGAGATAAAGGAAGTTTCCAAAGGAATTCTTATATGTTAAGTAGACTTACAGGATCCTGGTGGAGGGTGTGGGGACTCAGGCTAGGATTGCCTTTTGCCCTTAGCAAAGTATTAACATGGAAGCAATTGTGTCTCTAGAGGAATGTCACTCTGCCTGTTTCAAGGACTTGTCAGTGGTCTCTAGGTAGTAAGGAAATTTAATGATTTTTCTTCTGCCTTTGTTTCCCACATCACTTTCTTAGCATCCTTTACTTTTTTTCTTTAAATAATTTCCCACAGTTTCTTTTTTTTTAAAAAGATTTTACTTATTTATTTGAGAGAGAGAAAGAGCATGAGCAGGGGGAGGTGCAGAGGGAGAAGGAGAAGCAGACTTCCCCCCTGAGCAGGGAACCTGATGTGGGGCTCCACCCCAGGACCCTGAGATCACGACCTGAATTGAAGGCAAACGCTTAACTGACTGAGCCACCCAGGTGCCCCTAAAATTTACCACAGTTTTATTTATTTGTAGGATTACGATTTAGGGTGTGACAGGTGATGGAAGGGATCCTATGTATCCTGTTCACTTCTTTATACCCCGTGCATATTCCACAGTGCCTGGAACAAAGTGGGTTCTCAAAATCACTGGATGAATAGATGACAAATTCAGGAAAGATTTATGAGGTACTTACATACCTGGCAGAGCACCTTTGTAAATGGATGGATGGATGAACTCTTTTGGTTCATTAGACCTCTTTGGCTGCTCTTTTTCAAGATCCTTTGCTACATGTTTAATTGTATTTAGAGTATATATATATATATATATATGTATAAAATATAGATTTAGATATAGATATAGGAGTACAAATGTAGATTATTCCACAAATCCAATTCCATTTCAGAACTGTCTTACTGCTTTGTTATATCACCATTCTAGAGTCTGCAGTTTAGAACTGGAGAAACAGTCCTTGAGGTCTTGAAATAGGTTCTATCTCTCTGTTGTGCCTGGTACTATTCAAATTCCCCTTTGACAATGGCTTCTACAAATGTGCATGACATGAGGGTCTTGGTGCAGTTGGTTTCAACGGAGACAGCACATTTACAGGTACATGAGGACCAGACAAGTAATGTAAAATAGGTAAGCTGGCTAGATGGGGACAGTGGCCAATGACATGAGTGCCCCATTCCAGAGGCACCTATAACTCAGTTTCTGTTGCTTTTTGACACATGAGAACCCAGGATTGCCAGATCTGCCAATTTTTCGAGAAGCTTGACATCTATATTTCTGTGGGAGGTTTTCTTTTTAAAAACATTATCAATGAGTTCTTTTTTTTAATTAAAAAATTGTGTGCTCCAAACTGATAGTTCTTATGGCTGAATCCAGCCATGCAGAAACTGGACTGGTGTATATATAACCCCAAATCATTCACCATCAAGTGAAAAAGAATAGTGACCTAAATGTGAGAAAAGCTACTACCAAAAATGTCTATGAAGAGTTGGATACATAGATTTTTTTTTAAAGATTTTGCTTATTTATTTGACAGAGAGAGACACAGCGAGAGAGAGAACACAAGCAGGGGTGCGGGAGAGGGAGAAGCAGGCTTCCCACCGAGCAGGGAGCCCTATGTGGGGCTTGATCCCAGGACCCTGGAATCGACCTGAGCCGAAGGCAGACGCTTAATGACTGAGTCACCCAGGCGCCCCGATACATAGATTTAAATATAGGCTTTGAATTCATACAGATCTAGGTTTGCACTGTGATCTTGGACAAATTGCTTAACCTCTCAGATTATTTCTACTGATAGGATACTTTGATTCTCTAGGGGCTTATTTAACAGGGAGGAATATAAACTTCTATCTATATTTCATAATATGCTCAATTTACTAAATGTACATACCTAATAGATAAAACTTTGAGACATCAAGTTGAATATTTAAAATTTATTACAAATGAAATTAGTTAAGCTCTCAAAGTGCAAATTACAATTCAAATTTTAATGTGACTGAAACCTTTGAACACTATAAATAAATACCTTGAAGAGTAGACAAAATGACTATAATTACAATGTTTACTTAATTTGTTACTATAATTACACTAAAACTATTCAAAATTATTGATGCTCTAATTTCTTTATTATTTTGATATATATTCTTAAATACCTTTGTAGGATTACAATGGTGCTTGTTTTAATTTAACTTAAAATTATAGTAGAGTTTATATTGTCATCTTCCAGGATTACAAGGTCTTTGCTGATTTCAAAAAAAATCCCCAAAACCAAAACAACCCCAGTATCTTCTCATACCACCTTGGTTCTAGGATCTGGATTATCAACAAGCTAATTTCTGATGCGTGAATGGGACTGATTGCTTGTCCCAAATTGATTTGCACCAGCCAATGATCATTTGACAAGGTTCCTTACAAAACTTATACTGTATTTGTTACATTAGTGGCATGATTTGAATTCTGCATCTTTCCCAAAGGTTTAGACATTTGCAATTTGTGTTTTTTCCCCAGAATGAGGCATTCTTTAAATTTTGCATGACCAGCACTGTATCATCAATTATCCTGTCAATGATTATACATTACCCTGTCCTGTAAGTATTATTAACAACTTATCTATGCCTCATTAGTATTTAATATAATTTGTAGGGCCATCTAGTTTTCTGATATTTAGCTAACCAATCATCTCGAAATTCTCTGTTAAACCCTCTTTCTCTTTGATCATTGTGACTACTGATTAAACCTCATTCCACCTGGTTATTATCTGTGACCACAACCATTTTTTTTTCTATTTGAGGATTTAGTTCCAAAGTTCCTTGCAACTACTTAGCCGACTTACAATTACTTCTCTACTTAGACATTAAGTACATATCTGTACCTTATGAACAGATGTACAGAAGAATATATAGAAGCAACACACCTACTTATAATCTCTCTTTTAATTATTATAACCAATCAAAAGGCAAATATATATATTTATAGTCACTCCTCTTTTTGCATTAGAATTACTTTTTCATCTACTTTGTTACATTTTCCCTATTTGTTATCAGGATGGAATCATGGCCTTTCACAGACCCAAACTTGTTCTATTTAACTGTAATTATTGTTATTATTTTTAAAGATTTTATTTATTTATTTGAGAGAGAGAGAGAGCATGAGAAAGGGGGTGGAGCAGAGGGAGAGGGAGAAGCTGGCTCCCTGCTGAACAGGGTGCCCAGTGCAGGGCTCCATCCCAGGACCCTGGGATCATGACCTGAGCCAAAGGCAGACGCTTAACTAAAGGAGCCGCCTGGGTACCCCTGTTTTTCTTTTTTTGATGGTCCAACTGCCTTAAGTTGGTCAGTATGAGTCTCTGTAAGCTGGTCCTTTGTTCTGATGTCTTCAAGAGAACCAGTGTTTTTTAGCAAATGTTCTGGCTCTCCTGATATGACTCAGTTCCAAGGAAGGGAACTAGTTACCCTCTGAGAATCCCAGGTTTCCTTTTAGAAGAAACATATTGGAAACTAATGTCTGGGACCTAGAGATCCACATAAAGAGACAATGGTGTTGAAGTGCTGCTGATGTTGTTGAGTCATTTTTAGAGAAAAAAACTGAAAAAAAAAGTATTTCCTTTTAGGAAACAGAGTTTATATTAATTTTTCCAATTTAGCTATTCTATCACTCAATCTTTCCTTAAATATGATTTTCTCAGTAATTATCTCTGTATTAAAAATATTTGGGGGCGTGGCTCATTTGCTTAAGCTGTCAGACTCTCGATCTCAGATCAGGTCTTGATCTCAGGGTTGTGAGTTCAAGCCCTGCATTGGGCTCCATGCTGGGTGTGGAGCCTATGTAAAAAATAAATTATCTTCCAACCATATGGAAATTGTATAATATTTGTTACAGTCCTTATATAGTCTTTTTTAAAATTATTATGTTATGTTAATCACCATACATTACATCATTAGTTTTTAATGTAGTGTTCCATGGTTTATTGTTTGCGTATAACACCCGGTTCTCCGTTCAATACATGCCCTCTTTAATACCCATCACCAAGCTAACCCATCTTCCCACCCCCCTCCCCTCTAGAACCCTCAGTTTGTTTCTCAGAGTCCATAGTCTCTCATAGTTCGTCTCCCCCTCCGAATCCCCCCCTTCATTTTCCCCTTCCTACTATCTTCTTCTTTTTTTTTTTTTAACATATATTGCATTATTTGTTTCAGAGGTACAGATCTGTGATTCAACAGTCTTGCACAATTCACAGCATTCACCATAGCACATACCCTCCCCAGTGTCTATCACCCAGCCACCCCGTCCCTTCCACCCCTCACCACTCCAGCAACCCTCAGTTTGTTTCCTGAGATTAAGAATTCCTCATATCAGCGAGGTCATATGATACATGTCTTTCTCTGATTAACTTATTTCACTCAGCATAACAACCTCCAGTTCCATCCACGTCGTTGCAAATGGCAAGATCTCATTCCTTTTGATGGCTGCATAATATTCCATTGTATATATACACCACATCTTCTTTATCCATTCATCTGTCGATGGACATCTCGGCTCTTTCCACAGTTTGGCTATTGTGGCCATTGCTGCTATAAACATTGGGGTGCACGTACCCCTTCGGATCCCCACATTTGTATCTTTGTGGTAAATACCCAGTAGTGCAATTGCTGGGTTGTAGAGTAACTCTATTTTCAACTTTGTGAGGAACCTCCATACTGTTTCCCAGAGTGGCTGCACCAGCTTGCATTCCCACCAACAGTGTAGGAGAATTCCCCTTTCTCCGCATCCCCGCCAACATCAGTCATTTCCTGACTTGTTAATTTTAGCCATTCCGACTGGTGTGAGGTGGTATCTCATTGAGGTTTTGATTTGGATTTCCCTGATGCCGAGCGATGTTGAGCACTTTTTCATGTGTCTGTTGGCCATTTGGATGTCTCCTTTGCAGAAATGTCTGTTCATGTCTTCTGCCCATTTCTTTTTTTTTTCTTTTTTCTTTTTTCTTTTTTTTTCTGCCCATTTCTTGATTGGATCATTTGTTCTTTGGGTGTTGAGTTCTATAAGTTCTTTATAGATTTTGGATACTAGCCCTTTATCTGATATGTCATTTGCAAATATCTTCTCCCATTCTGTCAGTTGTCTTTTGGCCTTGTTGACTGTTGCTTTTGCTGTACAAAAGCTTTTTATCTTGATGAAGTCCCAATAGTTCATTTTTGCCCTTGCATAGTCTTATATTTAACTGATCCTTAGTCAGTTTGGGAGATTCTTCCACCCTTGAAATAATAAGAAATGTGTGTGTGTGTGTGTGTGTGTGTGTGTGTGTGTGTGTGTTTGTCTGTCTCTGCATGTCTGCCGTTTGCCCCTGTTCCTGAAGCAGAGCTCCTAAATTCCTTGAAATGTCCTGGGTGATTGATAGGAGATCTTTTGTTCTAATCTTGTGATTCTTGGTGGGCTTCTAGATGGGGACTGGTTATCGGAAAGACTAATCTATGATTAGAAGCTTGGACTTTTTAGCCCCCCCACCTCCACCCCCACCCCCCATTCTGTGGAGTGGTGAGAGAGGCTGGAAATGGAGTTAATAATTGATCATGCAGCATGATGAAGCCTCTGTAAAAATCACCGAAGTATAAGGCTCAGGGAGCATTAAGGTTGGGGAACACAGCCAAGTACTAGGAGGGTGGCCCACTTCCAAGTCCATGGGGGTCTAAAGCTTCTGTGCTCAGGACCCTTCCAAACCTCACCCTTTGTACCTCTTCATCTGGCTGTTCATTGTGTCCTTTAAAATAGTCTTTGTAGTGAATGAGCAGTGGTACGTAATCTGTTTTCCTGGGTTCTGTGAGCTGCTTTAGCAAATAATCAAAAACCAAGGGAGGGGGTTATAGGAACCTCCCATTTGTAGCCAAGCTGAAAGAAGTGTGAGTTACCGGGAGGTACACTACTTATGACTGGCATCTGAAGTGAGACTGAGTCCTTGACCTGTGGGGTATGTATTAATACCAGGCAGTTAGTGCCAGAATTGCCGTATATGGAAAACGCACACACTTTCTCAGTGGGATGACTAACAACAAGTAGCTTACAAGATTGTTGTGAGGAGTTAAGAAGTTCGCTCACAGTGCATAGCACAGAGGACATATTTGGAATATGCAAACTAATATGATTAAGCATGCATAACCTTAAGAAGCCCACTTACCTATAAGGCAAGCTACCTCTTACTTAGAAAGTAACATGCGCATGTAAGCTGTAGAAACCCTATTTAAAATATACAAATGATACACAGAAAAAAATTACTTTTTCAAACATAAGTGCCTTCTTTCTCTTTTGTATTACTAATCCTCTATGTGACAGTGTGTAGCTCTTTTAAATATTTTTGTATTAACATTGAAATTATCCATCTGGGTGGTTTCTGCATCTGTTTGAGTATTAATAATTTGTTCTGATCTGTCTCCATTTATGGAGGAGCTGTTATACCATAAAGGATTGGGTGGTTTGGCCTGAAAGCATTAGGAAAAAGCAGATCCAAAGGTTAGGTGACTCAGATGTATTTGGAGCAACCATGGCCATAATCAAAGGCAATTCTTTTTGTAGCTGTTTTTTAAATCCCCAAATTCCCATTGTTGGCACTATAAAAAATGAATCCCCATCCCTGCTTCTTTTGCGTTACTGATGAGGCTGATTTTGAAAGAGACTTCATTTTATTCATGAATCAGAAATCCATCAGTCTTTTCATACATACCCACTAAATACCCTACTATGTGATGAAAGCTGTCTGGTGCACATAGCGTCATATTTAACAAGGGTCCTGTATTAAAAAAACCACCCTTCACTGTTATGGAGAAAGAACACTAGTTTTAGAGTCAAAAGTCCTTATTTTAAACTCAGCTATATCTTACTAGCTGTGCAAACTTGGGTGAATTGGCTCTTGGCCTGTTTTATCCTCTGTACACAGGTGAAGAAAATACCTAATTAGATTCTAGGGAGGAATAAATTTAACAAGATGAGGTTTGAAAAAATGCTTTATAACTCAATGTATACACAAATGTTTTATTAGTGAAAAGCAGAATATAAGGTACAATGATCTTATGATTTAGCACACCTAATAAATTTGTTAACTGGAAAGTAATAAACTGTCATTGCCTAAAAATGATCACAGTCATGAGGTGTCTTATTAGTCCTGAGGAGAAAGAGAGCATACTTTAGAAGTAGGGGTGGTCAGGCAGTGCTTCATGTAGGAGATAAGAGTGAAAGCCTGTGAAGAATTGCTAAGAATTTGGGAGGAAAGCAAAGGAACAGAAGTAAGCAACCTACAAACATTTCAGGACAGAGTGCATAGACCCAGCTGGCTGTAACTGAGGCTTCCTGAGAGGAGCAGAGAGATGCACATTTGGAGAAGTCAAATGGAGCTAAATTTTGGAGGCTCTTGAATGTCTGGCTAAGGATTTCAGATTATTTGGCCAGCAAATTGATTTTAAACTATAAGCCCCCTGAAAGAGATTTTGCCTGTTTTTCCATTCACATATAGGTAACTGTTTTATTTAATGATGGGGTAAGATTTGCCTTGATGCTGTTTTCCATAATTTTCTAATAATTTTTTCTATAGCCCTTGAAGATGATTCTGGGAAATATTTTTCTTTTCTTTTGCAGAGGCAAAATTTTGGGATGAAATTCAAGCCCAGCATGTTGATCTCTAAGTCCATCTCTCCACTTCCTCTTTCTTCTTGCAGACAAGTATTTTGATCTGTTCCCCAGACCTCTCTGTTTATAGACCTCCTCATGCTGTCCAGCATGTCTAGTGTCTAGTAGTCTAGTGTCTAGTAGCATTCCAGACACTCCATGAGTATGGAGACCCTCTCTGTCTTAACTGCCATATCTCCAGCCCCTGCCATAGTACCACACAGTAAGTCCTTAGGAGAAGTTTGTTGAACAGATGAAGGAAGGAAGCAGGGAAGGATAAAAATGAAGAAATGAAGGAATGAAGAAGAAAAGCAAGCCTACCTAGAAAATGACAGGCAGCATCATTTAAACACTTTGCAACCCCATGTGTTGGACCATTTACAAACCCAATTCTTCATGATGGCGGTGTTAAAGAGTAAAATCAATAAGAAAGATTTATCTTGCAAAATAACAGAATGTTTTGAGAAATGCCTTGTCATAGAAGGCCAGTTGGGAATTTTTAATGGGTCATATATCCCTGGCCATTTTTCCCATCCATTGGCTTGGTATGATGTAATTTAAAAGTGCTTGGGAGCTTAAAGGAGATTTAAAGGAACTCTGAGTACTGACATGAAAAATGGGAGCAGTGGGTAATAGTTGCTGTGTTGGTTGGTTGCAGCTACATATCGACAAAACAAACTCATAAGACTATTTTGTTCTCTACTGCCTTCCAACTTTTTTCTTGCATCAGGGAGGAAGTCTTTATGTCTAAAATGTGGTGATATTTTTAGGAGAAAATGAGTATGTGAGCACGGTCATAAATAACTCTAATCTATTATTTAGAGACATTAACAAGTTCTCCTGTGTATATATGGCTTTGAATGGAAAAAAAAAAGGCAGAAAATCACAATGGAAGACTAAATTGCAGAGTGACCTTTGAAATGCCTTTATCGTATTACTGCTCTCCTGTGGGACTAAGTTTATTTGGAAACAGGGGTTTCATTTAGCTATAAAGAGAGGGAAATCACCACTTTTTATTCTATCATTAATATTTTCTAGAATTATGACATCCATAGTGCCTATTTAAATTTAATTTAAATGAATTGAAATTATATAAAATTTATAATTGAGTGCTCAGTGACATTACCAGTATCTCAAGTGCTTAATAGGCATATGTGGCTAGGCATGATGATACTGGGCAGTACAGATACAGAACTTTACATCATTGCAGAACATTCTATTGGACAGTGCTTCTTTAGAACCAGCTATATCTATTTTCTTAAAAACAACCAGGTTTTGGGCATAACTATCAACAGCCGATGTCATCTGACCTGAATCTACTAGATCTTTCACTTCAGATTTTTTTTAGCTGTTTTCATTTTCATCATATGAATGAACAGGGGAGATTTTCCTGAGCCTATTGGAAAAGGCTAGGGTGGTTTGGTAGGGAGCAGCAATAGAGAGGTTCTATTAATCACACTTAACCATTTGTTACTTGCTGTGTGAGAGGTTGAAAAATAATGTTAACTAATTACATGCTTCTTTAAAACTTATAATATTTTCCAAAATGTGCTGTGAGGGTCATTCCAGAGAAAGCTCCTTAGACGAAGCAGGGCTCCATGTCAAGTGAGTGTGGGAAATGCTCTGGGCCGTTCTTTACACTGCAGTCAAAAATCAGCTTGTAAGAATATTCTACTTTCTCCTTAAACAAAACAAAAATTGTCTTCAAATGCTTCCTTCTGCCTCTTATTTTTTTTTAAGTTTTATTTATTTAAGTAATCTCTATACCCAACATGGGCTCAAACTCATGAGCCTGAGATCAAGAGTCACACGCTCTTCTGACGGGGCCAGCCAGGCAACCCCTTCCTTCTGCCTTTTAAAATCCACATTCCCTACTAGGAGGTCCAAGGCTGTGCATCTAGATCCCACTTAACTCTGCAACTTCATTTCTTGCCATTCTCTCCTACTCACTCTGTCCAGACAGAGTGGCCTTTTAAATCCTTCAAACTGACCATATTCATGGCAGGCTTATGTTTTTGCACATGCTGTTTCTCTCACCTGGAACATTATTCTCCTCCTTTCTCCTCTGACAAGCCTCTTCTTATAACTTAGTACTCAGCTAGAACATCTCTTCTTTGGGGAGGACTCATGGGACCATCTCCCCAGGTCCCAGTGGTGCTCTATCTGACAGGGCTCTGTTTTTATTCCCTTGGCCATTCCTTTTATAATTCAGCCTTATATATTGGCTTATTAACTTGTTTACTTTCTTTTGCCTCCACTAGACTGTAAGTTCTCCAAGAGTAGACACCATGGCTATTTTATTCATCATTTGTTAACACCTAGTGTGCTGAAGTCAGCTTGCACTGGCTGGAATGATTGTGTGCATTCTGTCGCTACTCCAGGTTTGGTGATATTACCTTGATGGCTTGAAATCAATGATGTTTGAGTGTATACATTATAGATATTAGCAAACACTACAAGTTGGGGTGTTTGGTGTTTCTTTTTTCTTTAGAGAGCTGGTTTTTAAACATTTGCCAGCACACCTCTGTTACCATGTTACCTGGCATATGGTAAATTCTTAATATTTGTTAAATGAATGAATTAATGATTAATGTCTCTTGGACTATAAAAATGCCCACTAATAGGTTAATGCTCTGAGAAGTTCTATAAATCAAATTCATACATAATCTGATATTCCCAAACATATATGGCCAAGGAACATCTTTTCAACTAACTTTTGGATGTCACTCAGTAGTGTGGAGCACATTTTGGAAAATGTTGCCCTAAAACATTAAGGGAGAGGAAATATACATGCCCTAATTTGGCTTCTCCATTCTATAAAGACTCCTAATACAGAAGACTCCACAGCATGTATTCTAAGGAAACTGAGTCTCATACCGTGAGGCATTACTGTTGTGCCTACTACACACAACACAGTGCTAGGTTAACCAAGTAACCTTATTCAGTAGGGATCTCTTATGGGAGGCTACTTATATCATCTATAAACATGAATTAGCTCTTTATTGTGTATAGAAATTGTATAGGAGCTTTGTAGCATTCAAAAGAAGTAACAAAAATATTTCTTGCCCACTGGGAAATTATAGTCTCACTGAGAAAACAGAGCCATTGTCCGGGGAAATGCTAAGTGGTTGTGCATTTGGCCATGTATCCATCTTACGGAGCTTAAATGAGGCTGGAACAGAGAGGTAGCATGTTTCAGGTGAAGGCGGAGGGGCGGGAAAATGTACTGCTTTATTGGTTGTTTCTGCAGGAGCACAGGGCTCACATTAAGAACTCACCAGAGACACATTTGAAAAGGAAAATCAAATTTTGAGGACCTTGTATGGCAAGCTAAAGGGTTTGGACTTGACTAATGTGGGGAAGGCTCTGAAAATTTGAGGAAATGAAGCTAAAATTCAAGTAGTGGGGTCTGCTCCAGAGAGACTCTTTGTAGGCTATTAGAGTAGAGTCAGATCATTAATCCAGCCTGCAAAAACCTTACATGGTCTGGCTCTGCCTACATCTGTAGCATCACCTTCATGATTCTCTCATGACTACTACTATTTATTCTAGACACCCTAGCCTCTGTTCAGATCTTGAACCATGATGTGCTTCCCCTCCTCCAGGACCTTTCCTCTGGCTAGAATGTTCTTCCACACCTTCACTCCTTTATCTGGTTAACTTCTACTTCTCTCAACTCGACTGTCACTTCTCTAGGGAAGGCTTTTCTTACCATTTCCCTGCCTATATCCACATTAGATTACTTGGTTGTCATCACTAATAAAATTGTACTTTTAAATTTCAGAGCAGTTAGATTAGTTTGTAATTACACATTCACTTGTCTGATCCGTTATAATCTGTCATTCCACTACACTATATATTTCCTAAGAATAGGCACCAGTGTTTGCTCTGTATACCAGGACCCAGCCCAAACATGACACCATAATTGGCACTTACTTAAGACATATTGTTTGAATGAATGAATGAATGAATGAATGAGTGAATGAGTGAATTAAATGCAATTGATCAAAATCCTAACTACCATAAAACAGGGTGAAAGCTTTGGATAGTAGATACAGTTTCTAAAATTATCTTGACAGCCAAATGTAAGAGGCTGAAATTTAAGAGGGAAAATATGATGAAGAAGTGAGGAGGCAGAGTAGAGCAGATGGGGAAGGAGTGAGTTTTAATTAACTGTAGGTTTAATGTGGTCTCAGAGTAGTGTGGCAGAAAAGCTGATGCAGCCTCCAACTGCAGTAATTGGAATATATACACTCCACATGAGAGATAATTGTTTCCCTCTCCTCTGCATTCATCTGATTACTCATGGAAGACTGTGCCCGATTCTGAAGAAAAAAATGTAGATTAAAAAAAGCATGTCCAAAGGAGAATAGCCAGAATGATGTGGGAGACTCAAAATGGTGTGAGAGTGAGCTTCAGGGAATTAGCAATGCTTGTCCCAGAGGAAAATGAAAGCCTGAGGGATCATGTTGATTGTTTGAAAATCTCTGATTGTTGTAAATATTTTAAGAGATCAAATTGCAAAAGTAAAAAAAAATAAATTGCAAAAGCAGATGAATAAAGAATAAAACAACAATTCTGATACTTTTTTCCCTTTAAACAATAGAAAAAATGCCGAGATTTTAATTTAAAAATACATTTGGAAATGTACACGGAAAGGCAGATTTTGAGATGTATAGAAAAAGTCCACCATTAGGAAGAATTGTCTAATAATAATTACAGATGTCCTGGAATAAAATGGGCTACCTTATGAAAATGGTGAGTTACCAGTTAGAGGAGGATGCAAGCAAAGTCAGCCTGAAGCCTGTTGGGTTTGCTGTTGAGAGGGAAATTCATGTATCAGTTAAGAATTTGGCTGAATTGCCTCTGAAATTCAATGGAGAAATAAAGACAGTAATTGATCTCAGATGGCTACTCTTTTAAAAATGGAGTTTAAAAATGAACTGTTGAATTTGGAGTCAACCAAGATGTCCTTCTTAGGTGAATGGATGAATAAACTGTGATGCATCCAGGCAATGGAATATTATTCTGCACTAAAAAGAAATGAGCTACCAAATGATGAAAAGACATGGAGGAAACTTAGATGCATATTATTAAGTGATAGAAGGCAAGTATGAAAAGGCTACAAACTCTATGATTCTAGCTATATAACATTCTGGAAAACGCAAAACTATGAGACAGTAAAAGGATGAATGGTTGTCCAGAGGGTGAGGGGAGGGAGGGATGAATAGGCAGAGCACAAAAGATTTTTAGTGAAGTGAAACTACTCTGTATGATACTATAATGGTGGATACATTTGCCAAACCCCATAGAATGTGTAAAACCAAGAGGGAATTCTAATGTAAACTTTGGGTGATAACGATGTGTCAATGTAGATTCATTGATTGTAACAAATATAGCTCTCTCATGAGGGATCATGATAGTTGGGAAGCTATGCATGCAGAGGGACAGGGGATATTTGAGAACTCTGTACCTCCTGCTCAGTTTTGCTGGGAATCTAAAACTACTCTAAAAAATAAGGTCCTTTTTTTTTTTTTAAATGAGTTGTTGCACCAATTGATAGGATAGTGGATCTGTCATCTTTTGCTTTTCAATCGAAGGCTTAAAACTTTTATTTTCAAACTTTGACCATGTCTATTTTTATCAAACAAATTTATTTGCAGTTTTACAGAAAATGTAGAAACATCTTTCTTGAGTCTTGGTACCAAAATTACTAAAGCCTTTCCCCTTAAGTATCAGTTACATAAAAATCTAAATTTAGTAACAAAAATGTTTTTGACTTACCTGCTAATATATACAAAATCTTGACCTGAATAATATGGTGCTTTGCTATTCAGGACAATGAAAAAGGGGGGAAAACAGGAGACTGTAAGATTGCAATATGATTTTTTTCCTTTAATAAATGGAAATTAAGAATCCAATCCCTAAGGAAAATGTTAGTACTTTGGGCAATGAAGAAGAATGCTTGGTTTTTCCCTGGTTGCCAATATAATTCAGATTCTAGAGCATTGATTTGGAAATTCCAAAAGGAGAGTTGCTTATGCTTTTATTGTTTCTGAAATTCATCCTCTCCTAGTAACCTGTGGTCTGCATCTAGCTGATGGGACTACTGAGTTTCTGAGGCGTGTGTGCCTTGACATGACAACAATGCATCTAGTCTGGAACACATGGAATAAGGCACTGCTTTGATTTTTATCAACTAAAAGACTTAAAAACTGAAAATATTCTTAGAAATAGTAGTAAGAATTCTGAGACCTTTACTCTCAGATTTTAATTCAAGTCTGCCCTAGGTCAGCATTTTCATTTTCTTTGCTTGTCTGATGTTTATCTAGTGGCTGTTCATATAGGAAAAGAAAGTGATATCTGCAAGTCTGTTTCTTGTAGTCAGCATTCTGACTCAAATTCTAAAGAGCCCCTCCCCCACAATGGGAGAATTATTCAGTGTTCATACTGGCCTACAGAAGAATGATGCCTGAGTTTTCTAATATTTGGTAAGAAAATAGGATCAGAAATGAACATTTTCTTTTCCTTACTTTTCTTTTTTAAAAGATTTTATTTATTTATTTATTTGAGAGAGAGAGAGAGAGAGAGAGAGAGAGAATGAGCAGGGGGAGGAGGGACAGGCAGATTCCCTGCTGAGCAGGGAGCCTAAATCGGGGCTCTATCCCAGGACCCTGGGATCATGACCTAAGCCAAAGTCAGACGCTTAACCGACTGAGCCACCCAGGTGCCCCAGAAATGAACGTTTTCATTAAATAGAGCTGGGAAGTGGAATGTCCCAGAAGGAAGAGTTTAGAGCTGAGAGTAGACTTGTGCATCAGGCCTACCTGCTGCGGGGTAAATCAACCCAGGACCCCCAGCATTTTTATGTAACTTGGTCCTGAGAGGTTGGAGGAACAGTTGTCCCTACTGGACCCTTTCTGCACAGTGCCTTCTGGTCAGTCCAAGCTTCGTGCCTCTCAGAAGGCTATCAAAGACTCATTTTTCTCCACAGGCAACCTCATTGTTTTCTTCTATGGGTAAAAGTCATGTTGTGATTTTTTATGGTGGCTTCCATTGAGGAGGTAAAATGTTTCTTGCTTTTTCCTCTTAGCCTTCTTCTTTCCTCTTTCTCCCTGCTTACTCCATGAAGTACAAGTGAACTAGTAGTGATTATAGAATTCTAAGGTTCCATAGAAGTGTCATTTGGAGGTTCCCTAGGATGTGACAAAAGGGGATAGGCAAAGCCAGGGCAGGAAAATGTGGGCAGGCCTTACCCATGCACATAACTCTCCACAACCTTGCTTTTTATCTCGTTCTCTCCCATTTCTCCTTCCTACTTTCTGCGCTCCCAGCCCACCAAGCTGTTTCTCACATGCGCTCATGTTTTTGGCTTGCCTGATATGACTTTCCCCCATCATGGCCTGCTAACTCTCTTTGATTCTGCAAGAAACCTTCCCTGGCTCCCTCACAGGTGGTTTGGTGCTACCATATATTCTGTGTTTAATTCTCCTTGCATTGTCTGAAGTTACTTACAATGACCTGTTAAAACATGCCTGTTGACCAGACAGTGAGCTTCCTGAGTGTAGACACTGTGTTTGATTCATGTTTTATCTGCAGGGCTTAGCAATTGCCTGGAATACAGTTGATGATAAGGAAATGTTTTTGAATGAATGAATGAAGGAATGAATGAATGAAATACTTCTTTTCCTGCTATGCCTTTTCTGGAGGGTGAATTCTTTCAAGAATGCAATCATTTATACATGTCTTTATTGAGCATGTGATAAACTCTGGGTTTGGTGGAAGGCATCAGAAACTGATGCTTGCTTTCCCCCTATTATATCCATAAACTCTCTTCCTGAAAATAGATGGAAATACCTCTTCTAAGGTCCACTTAAACATTACTTACAATAAATGGCTAGATGGATTGTAGGGCTTAGACTAATAAAGCTCTACCATTATTGATTAATTCCCAATTGAAAGCACTGAGAGGGCATTTACATTTCTTTATAGAGTACATAGCATTGATTTTCAAACTCACCCACTAGAGATTGAGGAGTCCTCAGAGGACACAGGAGGCAGGCCTAGGGAACAAGGGGGAGACTCTTACTGGAGGGTTTAGTACCCCCATCTACAACTCAATTTTCTTTTTAAAAATATTTTTATTTATTTTTTTGTTAACATATAATGTATTATTTGTTTCAGGGGTACAGGTCTGTGATTCATCAGTCTTATGCACTCAATTTTCAACTCCATTTTTTTTACAGCCATGTCCCATAAAACTTCTTTGAAGAATGGATTTGCTGTCTAAAATAATTTGCAAACCTTTGGTGTTATTTCTGAGAAGTGAGGTTAAAGAAAAGAAAGTTGTGTGTGTGTGTGTGTGTGTGTGTGTATTTAGTTATTTATTACTTATTTATTACTTATTGTAAAAAACACATCACCAAAAAATCGACCATCTTAACCATTTTTAAGTGCAGAGTACAGTAGTGTTAACTATATGTACATTGTTGTGCAATGGATTTCTAGAACTATTTTTATCTTGCAAAACTATATTCTTTTAAATACAGTAATATTTGAGCAGGATGACATTTTGCTATTAATCACTCATTTAAGTCTGATTTTAAATCTCTTTGCCTCCCTTTGGTCAATTTATCATCCTAGCATGATAAAGGATATTTATTTCCTTATTACTTATTTATTTCCTATTTATTCCCTCTTGTATTTTTTGGGTGAAGAGGACATATTGGCATGCTAAGCTATGACCCTCCATTCTTAAATACCATATCTTGGCTTTATTTATGTAATGAAAGCCTCTCGGGGCTAGGATTTAATATGGATCGTCTAATTCAACCCCCTTATTCAACACATGAAAAAAATACATCCAAGGAAGCGAAGTGACCTGCTCACAGTCACAGAAGTAGATAGTAGCAGCATATGGACTAGTTTTCTTACCCCCTGATGCAATATCATTCCCCTCCTTTATTAGCTTTCTTTCAAAATCAAAGGTGGGTGGATTATCTGCAATCTTTTACATTGAATTCTTTGCTATGTGCATACTCCAATTCTTTTTGTAAGGATTGGTGGTGGGAGGAAGGAGAATATTAACGATGGTATACGTCTAATAGTTCCCTGCTACAGGCCAGAAACTAATTAGGGACTTTACTTAGGCTGTCTAACTTTTTTAACTTAAAAAGTTATAGTAAATGAAGGGGGGGAAATCGGAGGGGGAGACAAACCATGAGAGACAATGGACTCTGAGAAACAAACTGAGGGTTCCAGAGGGGAGGGGGGTGGGGGGATGGGTTAACCTGGTGATGGGTATTAAAGAGGGCATGTACTGCATGGAGCACTGGGTGTTATATGCAAACAATGAATCATGGAACACTACATCAAAAACTAATGGTGTAATGTATGGTGATTAACATAACATAATAAAAAAATGTAAAAAAGAACTATAGTAAAATACGCACAGCATCAAAATCACCATCTTTACCATTTCTTAGTATACAGCTCAGTGCATTAAATATATTCACATTATTGTATAACCATCACTACCATCCATCTCCATTACTCTTTTTATCTTGTAAAACTGAAACTTTGTAGCCATGAAACACTAACTCTCCTTTTCCCCTCCCCCAGCGCCTGGTACCCACCCTTCTACTTTCTGTCTCTATGAATTTGATTACTCTAGGTACCTCATGTAAGTGGAATCATACAATAGTTGTCTTTTTGTGACTGGCTTACTTCATTTGTTTTATCCTTAAGTTTCATTCATATTGTAGCATGGATGTGTCTGAATGGCCTTCTTTTTACAGGCTGAATGATATTCCGTTGTGTGCATATGCCACATTTTGTTTATCCATTCATCTGTCAGTGGTTAGGCTGTCTCACTTCTGAGGGAGCATTATCATACTTATTTCATGGATAATGAAACCAAGAATGAAGAATGTTCAATAACCTCCCACTGGTCACAGAGCTATAAGCAGGGAGTTATAAGCCAAGCCCACATATGCATGAATCTAAAACTCATGTTTTTTTTCAGCATCTGAGGCTTTCTCCCAATATCTGCAACATGTTTTACCTACATTAGCATGGTTGAGGGGATGAAAGTCCTTAATATTACATTTCAGATGCTTTATTTCTTTTACTTTAGAGGTAATCCAGAAGGAGCTTTCACTAACCTTTTAAAAATTGATCAGGTTTTTAACCTTTAAGATTTATTTACTTGCTGGGAATAAGGTATTTATTCAAAGTGATTTTATCATAGTATGAATAGATGGCAATATTCAAATAAAACGTGGACTTTTTTTTCAAACAAATAGTTCCTTGGTAAAATACAACATGTAAAAATCAACTTATAGTGTTAAGAAAAATCATTATGCCTTTTAGAGTTGGAGGAAAATATTACCAGCATGGGCTTCTCTTCTGTGAAGTCAAGCAAAATAAACTGAGCTTTAAGGATCTATATCCCCACTTTCATGATAATAATAGCTAACATTTACAGCCTTCCAGCGATGTACCAGGCATTATGCTAAATACTTTACATATATTATCTCATTACATCCTCCAGCAGCCCTATGAGGTCAGTACTCCCTGTATCCTCATTCTATAAAGGGGAAGTGATGTTGGGAGAGAGGTTAGGTAACTGTTATGGGTGAAATGTGTCCTCCCCCATAAAGATATGTTGAAATCCTAATTATTAATATGACAAAATGTGATCTTATTAGGAAATGGGGTCTTTACAGAGTTAATCAAGTTAAAATGAGGTCATTAGGGTGGGCTCTAATCCAGTATGACTGTGTTTTTATAAAAAGGGGACATTTGGACACCAAGATGGAGACATGCAGAAAGAAAATGACCATGTGACTGGAGCGATGCATCTAGAAGGCAGAGTATGCCAAAGGTTGGCAGCAAATAATCAAAGATCAAGGCCAGGATGGATTCTCCCCTTGGGCCAGCAGAGAGAGCATGCCCTGCCAACACCTTGATTTCAGACTTGTAGCCTCCAGAACCGCCAGACAATAAATTTCTGTTGTTTCAGTCATCCAGTTTTTGGAACGTTGTTATGGCAGCCCTGGGAAACAAATACTGTAACTTTCAAGGGTCAAACTGACAATAAGGGATGGAGCTGATATTTCCACATGGGTACCCAGTAAGAGCTCAATAGATGTTATCTGGTATTATTATTTATAACACTGTTAGCAATGATATTTAATACTGCTATTATTAATGATTAAATTTAGTGCTATTATTTCCTTTCTCCTAAGCCTGTGCTACTATTCATCCACTATACTACAACTGGAGCTTGCTTGTCTTAGAGTCAAAAACCTATTAATCTCACTCAAAATGGAATATGAAATCAGTTATCTACATTTGAGCAGCTTGCCAAGTTCAGACACCGGATAGTACACACTTGAAGGAAATGTGCCCTTAACAGTCTGTGTGATACCTCCCTGAAACTGTGAGAGAGAATATTTGTTAATGATCATTAAATATAGGCCTTGTATGTGATACCCCCAAACCTGAAGCCCTACATCCTGAGAAAGTGAAGAGAGCAAATTGTTAAAGTCCTGTGTTTGGATGTGGATTTATCTGGAGAGGATCATTATAGCTTCCAACTCTGCTTTAATGTCTAGCATCTGATCATGCATCCACGGAAACATAATTCAACTTCTTAATTTTCCAGACCTGCAGATAATTGGTTCCATAGAGACACAAAGACTTAGCGCTCTCAACACGTACACCAGAGACACTGCTTACCAGTAATCAGAAGATCAGTTCCCTCTGAAGTTATAAAAATGTGTGTGTGGTGGGGCTTGTGGGGGTGGACAGAGAATCATTTCTGGGTTCTTTATAATTACAGTGGATTATGATTTTTTTTAAAGGTTAAGCAAACTTAGCAGCACCAGATCCAGATTTTTCATCATCTCCTTGCTCTGTACCTTAGCTGGAGTCTCATGTGGTTTTCCATGCTGAAGATTACATTGGAATTTAGTGGAAAACAAAGCAAGCAATTTTTCCTTGTTTCTCAAATTATCCCCATCCTCCTCTTTGGAGGAACTACAAATAGCTAATTTGGAAGAATTACGAGGGCAGAGCTGGCCTTGTGGACACAGCCACAGGCAGGACATTTGGAGATGTGTTTTCTAATTTAGGTTCTTTTACTGGCTTGTTTTGACCCTCTGGAAAAATCACATGGTTCCCATGACCCTGATTGAGTTACTTGTGAAATACCAGAAACACACTGCCTAGAGCTGCATTATGAAGTGATTGGGAGGGTTACTATGGTGGATTTGTAAATATGGTGGTCTTCAAAAACAAAGGGCACTCTTATGGAACCCCATCTCCATGTCAAAATTGCATGACACAATGCACCCAATTCTTAGACTAGTTGGAGAGAAGAGTATATAGCTAATATTAGGCAACAATTTTTGCCTCCTTTCTCACCTAGCCTTTATCATAGCCTTGGAGTCAAAATAATTCCACATATCTAAATTATATTCCAGTTACACTATGTGACTCTGGCTGTCTCCAAGTGTGAAAGGGTCAGGGCCAAGCAAGGAGTTACAAGCAAATAGCAACAATCAACTCAGACATGGGATGTGACTCTTCAAGTTGTGAGAGCCATTTCTTTATCCTGATCTGAACTCCAGCTCTGAACTCTTTTCCCATATAGGTCAGTTGCAATGAATTTTATTTTGTTTTGATCCCTCATGTTTTGGCATTTGATAATAGTTCAATTGCTCTATCACCTTGGAATCCCACCTCTAGCATTTGCTCCTTGCTTGAGAAATTTAGATCCAAAAGAGCATATCTCACAGTAGCTGTGAACAGTAGCTATAGATGGCAAATTCACCACATAGTCCAGGGTTCCAGTGTGGGGCCCAGTGTGGGGCCCATCTTGGACTCAGTGCTAGAGAAATTCAGAGAAAGGAGAGCAAAGGATTGGTTTACCTATTCCTGTTAGGAAACAGCTAGAGTTATTAGTTTCTAAATCCCACACACTATTTCCAGATTAATCTTATAGCCTTAGCTTTGCCCTCTTCAGACCTCCAAAAACCTTCAATAATCTGTCAATTCTATCAGTTAGCTTCCACTGTGACCCTAATCCAAAACTTAGTAGACTAAAACAATAAATATTTATTACTTCTTATAATTCTGTGGGTTGTTTTTCTGGTCTGGGTTGGCTCTGTTGGTCTGTAATGTCTAGGATAGCCTCATTCATATGTCTGAAGGTGAGTCGACTGCTTGGTCTAGGAGTCTTATCTGGGATGACATGTCAGAAGTGCACCTGTCTCTCCTCCTCCAGTAGGCTAGCTATAGCTTCCTCACACGTGCTCTCAGGGTTCCGAAGAGCAGTAAGAGAGGGCAAGTACCAGTGTGCTAATGCTTCTCAAAGCTTGACTTGCATCACACTTGCTAATGTATCATTGACCAAACCCAGAATCAAAACAGGGGTCAGGAAGTTGTGATTGTTGCAGGGGGTCATCGCTACACCATTTAATAAGATCCAAACTCTTTAACATGGATTCATTCTGAATACAATCTACCATTCCAACACTAATACCACACTATATCATTAGCGCTTAGGTTCTAGCCAAACTGAACTTGCTGTTTCTTATAGCTGCCATACTTTCTGGTCTCTATGCCATTATTCATGTATTTGTCTCTGTTGGAATGCCTTTCCTCCACTTGCCAAATTCATCGCAGAATGAAAATTTTTTAGGTTCCCACAATGTGCTAAACAGTATGCTAGGTGCTGGAGATAGAATTTTGCAGAAGCTTAGAGCTACTTGTCCTGTATTAATTTACTAGGGTTACTGTAACAATGTGCCAAGGACTGGGTGGCATAGACAACAGAAATATATTTTCTTACAGTTCTAGAAGTTAGAAGTCTGAGATCAAAGTGTCAGCAGGATTGGTTCCTTCAGAGGACCAGGAGGTAAGGATCTGTTTCAGGCCTCTCTCCTTGGCTTTGGGATGGCTGCCTTCCCCCTGTGTCTTCATGTATTCTTCCTTCTATAAATATCTACATCCAAGTTTCCTCTTCTTCTAAGGATATCAGTCATAATAGATTAGAGTCCATCTTTATGGCCTCATTTTAACTTAATCACCTCTTGAAAGATCCTATTACCCAAACAGTCACATTCTGTGGTACTGGGTATTAGGATTTCACCACACAAATTTCTTGGGGGACATGATTCAACTCATAACATATCCTTAAACACCCCACTTAATTGCCACCTCCTCTTTATTTTTTAAATTTCTTTTAAGATTTTATTTATTTATTTGAGAGAGAGAGAGCTAGTGAGAGACAGCACAAGCGGGGAGGGGAGGAGAAGGAGGTTCCCTGTGACCAGGGAGCCTGATGTGGGGCTCCATCCCAGGACTCTCAGATCATGACCTGAGTGGAAGGCAGATGCCTAACTGACTGAGCCACCCAGGTGCGCCAACCACCTCTCCTTTAAAACCTTTATAATAGTTCCTAGATAAAAGCAAATTTTACCTCCTTTTAACTTCCCTTGCTGATTTCATTGCTCCTTTTATGATTCTGAACATTTACTATCTGATGTTATAGTTATCAATATCTGTGTCTGTTTCTCCCATTCATTCATTATGTATCAGGCACCAGCCATGCACTAGGCATTGTGCTCAAAGCCAAATAACAGGAGTAGTGGGCACTGCTGCTGCCCTGCCCATTTTTCTGTGGGCACTCACTGCTACAATATGCCAATGCATCCTATGTGAGCTCCACAACTTTCTGCTCTAGAGCTTTCTGCCAGGTACACAGGGCAGGTGGGAGTCCCAGAGAGTTAATGCCCCTGGGAGCAACCTTCAGCTAGCAGTGGATGGAAAGTAGTGGATAAATAGCCCAGCTTCCTCACCCCTGCAGCTCTTAACTTCATCCAAAGGTGGATGAGAGTTGGTGGATAAGCAGCACAGTTTCCTCACCCCTTTCTGTGGAACAACTCAGAGGCATGATTTCCCAGAGGTTCCTAATGGGATGGAGCCTCAGCTGCCCACAGCACTAACTGGCTAGATAAGTTATACTCTCATCATTGGCTCTCTCACCCATTCTTGCCTTATTTTCCTATTCCCTACCCATGCTCCTGGCATCAACTCCAAATGAACTACTTGCTCTCAAATCCTTGTCTAGGGGACTACTTCTGGGGCCACTCACCCTAACTCAAGAGGTCACCATAGAAGTTGTAGTTTCTGTTTTTCCATAACTCATTCATCAGTGGGGGATACAGACATGAGAATGGAGAATTACAATACAGTATGATAATAGCTAACATTTATTGTGTATTCTGAAAGCAATTCTAATAAAAATAAATATTATTTCCGTTTTACATATAGGGAAATAGAGGCTTAGAGAGGTTGGAAAGTGGCCCAGGAGAAACACAGGCTGATGGTTCCCAGGGATTTAAGCCCAGGTCTACAACATTTCAGAGCCAGAACTTTGCCATTTAGTTACCTTCCTCTCACTTGCTTCTTCTTCCTCCATTGACAGATGGTTTCAGAAGAGTTTGATTTATTAAAAAAAAAAAAAAAGTAACAGGAGTTGAAGTTATGGGCCATAAACATCACCCAGGTGTCTAATTAATGGTTACAATCCATCACGTGGAGCCCTGGCATGGAGTATTGAGACACTAGGGCCCAGAGCAGCCCCAGGCCCTGAGATGCACTCATCCTTCCAATCCAGCAGGTTCCTTACAACAAGTCCCCTCCCTGCAAACACCAGCCAGACCTGGGAACACATGGTTTGCTTCTTGTAGCAAAGCCAGTGGACCTGGCATCTTGGGTAACAGCAGCTGCTAGGCTGTCAGCTTCCAAATGGTAAAGGCCTCTTTCCTTCTCAGCCTCTCCTCCTGAGTGCGGCAGGATCAGGGTGGGGGCAGGGCTCTTTGGCCTTCACCAGGTCACTGATGACAGCAGTTCATTTTGGGCAGCTAATTGCTCCATTCTCCAAGTGACCCTTTTGTCTGTTGCAGGTCACCAGGGCACCTTTTCCCATGGGAAGCCAGCGGGGCTGCTCCTTCCTAAGGGCCGGCCTGGCTGGAGAGCAGCCCTGGGCCTCTGGGGAGAGCCGGAGAAGCAGTCTCAGTGCCTGTGGGCTATGGGGCTATTCCCCATTTAGCAGGGACATCAGCCAGAATTCAGCACCTAGAAGGCCAGCAACCTGTTTCACTTTTCCTCTCCTTCTTGGATTAAAAACAAAAAGATCAAATCCCCCAAACAGCAACAACCATAACACAAGCATGGTTATTTGTTCCATTCTGTTTTACAAATTCCTGTTATAGAAACCTAGGTCTGAACTTCTGTTCCACCAGAACCTGGCTGTGTGATTTGGGACAAGTGGCCCTCCCCCCCCCCCCCAACTTCTGCCTTTCCTGCAGTTAAGCAGGGCAAGCGTTTATCTAAGGCCACATGGCTAATGTGACACAGCTGAGACTCTGTCCCATGCCTTTTTTGGCATCCCAAAACCCATGTTGCCATCTCTTAGAGAGGGACTGACACAGAGTAAAGGCCCAGAAATTCAGCTCTAGGACACTGTGCTGCCACCAAAGTGAAATTGTGAAGGGGACATAGTATGTGCTTATTGTGCTCAGTGTCACCCTTTCTGTCTTCCTAAATTTCAGGTACCCAGAATCCTTGACATGTCTGCTCTTCCCCCTATTACACCTGCTTCTTAGAAAGAGCCTGCAGTTTGGAGTCTCCTGAAATCCTTGGACTTGAGTGCCAGCTCTGTGACTTACTGGCTGCATAGTAGTGGATATATCACTTCTACTTTCTGCATCTCTATTTCTCGTTTTTAAAAAGTAGAGGCTAGGTTCATGTGGGTGGTGCAGTTGGTTAAGCATCTGACTCTTGATTTCGGCTCAGGTCATGATCTCAGGGTCGTGCGATCAAGCCCCTCATCAGGCCCTGCGCTGGCCATGGAGCCTGTCTGGGATTCTCTCTCTCTCTCTCTCTCTCTCCCTTTCCCTCTACCCATCCCCGCCTCCCCCTATCCCCAATGCTCACGTGTTCTCTCTCTCTCTCTTTCTCTCGCTTAAAAAATAAATAAAAATTTGTAAAAAATAAAAAGAAGAGGCTAGTCTAGATAATCTTTAAATTTTTCTTGGTTTAAAATAATAGGTTCAGGGCGCCTGGGTGGCTCAGTCGTTAAGCGTCTGCCTTTGGCTCAGGTCATGATCCAAGGGTCGTGGGATCGAGTCCCACATTGGGCTCCCTGCTCCGCGGGAAGCCTGCTTCTCCCTCTCCCACTCCCCCTGCCTGTGTTCCCTCTCTCCCTGTGTCTCTCTGTCAAATAAATAAATAAAATCTTAAAAAAAATTAAAATAATAGTTTCAGAGTCAACTCGTTGGGTTTAGAAGCTCTCTGTGTGTGAACCTGGGCAAGCCCTTGCCTTCCCCGGGTCTGAAGTTACTCATGTGTAAAATGGGGATAATGAACCACTCCCTCTATAGGTATGGGAGAGGAAGTGTCAATGTGAATGAAGCATTTCTTAGGACAGGGCCTGGAGGGTAATATTCCTAATTTAAATTCTCTGATGTAGGGTCAAGTCGGTCATTTCCACCTCAACTTGAATTTCAGCCATGGTGTTTCTGGGGCCAATTGCTTTATAAAGTCATGGTTAGCTAGAAGGGGATTTCAGTCAAAAGGACGTATTCGCCGGGTTTTACATGTTCCCTGGAAAGCATGCCGCTTGGGCAGCTGTGCTGACAACCTATAAAAGGTATTCTGTGTGGAGCAACTAAGTAGTTAGGCCAACAGGTCAGATTTTTTTTCGCCCTGCAGAAGCTCTCTGTGGATTCCCAGGAACTGCATACCGAAGTCTTCAGTTGGACAGCATGTTGTGTCAGAGGGGGAAGGTGGAGGAGTGTGGCTGAAGATGAAAACCCAGTCCTGGTCTGACGTTTTCTTTTTAGAATTTAGAAAGGCTTCCCTATGCTTCTGCTTTCTCTAGGCTCTGCTGCCTTGGTATTCTTATTCAAATCAGACACCAATCAGAAGGGCGTGCACATCAGTCAGACACACTTGCACGTATTGACTTTAATTACCCTGTGCCTTCCGACTGTTCTCACCCAAAGGAAATCACTGCAGTGGTGGTGAATCTGGACTTGATTCTCAAAGGAAACATTCGGTGAATAGAAAGTGCAAAACCTGTGAAATGCGATGGAAATTGTCATGCAGACAGAGATGGGGGCAGGCCCTGGAAACTTGGTCGGGTGACTCTCAGAACCCAGCAGAGAACCTCCAAGCCCTCGACCCCTGAATGCACTGCCTTTTCCCAGGATCTACTTACCTAAATATTTCTGCTTGTGTTCTGTCAGCTTCCACAATGGAGGTCTTTCTAATCACAGGAACATAGTTTCATGTGATTCAAAGGGATCTTAATGGATACATGGTCTAATCATCCATTTGATGCCTGAATCCCCACTCTCCCATTTCTGCATCCAGGTCTGCTAATCTCTGCTGGAATGTCTCCAGTAGCAGAATGCTTACCTCGCCCAGTCCATCACTACTCAGGCATCTTAAAGAGTTTTTCCATGGTGAAGTATGTTTCCAGAAGCTTTTGCTTCTAGAACCTCTTGGGGCCATTCAGCACATAAATCCTGGTGTTTCCTAACATTCACTTATTCATGCCCATCCAGTTTTACAATTGTTCCATGTCTGTGCATTACCTATAATGTTGTCAACCTAATATTTTCCTTTTCATTGACTTGGTTTTTTTTTAACTTAAATAAGTTTGTCCTAATATGATCTCTAGTTTGAAGGGTGAGTATTGTTTTTTATAATACATTTAAGAACAAACACATGTATGAGGTAAAACCATCTATGGGATGTCAAGGCTGGCACATTCTACTTCTGTACTCTAACAATGCTTTATCATATTTAATTAAATGAAATAAATTGGGGGAGAATTGATGTTCATCAAGTACTTCTGAGATGCCAGGTATAGAGTAGGTGCTTCATATACGTTCTCTCAGTGAATAGTTTAGTACCTACAATAACCTTCTGAGCTCAGTGTTATTTTTGTACTTGTTTTACAGATTTAAAAAAAAAGAAGCAGCTCAGAGAAAGAGAAATAGTGACTAAAGTTGGATTGTTAGTGAATGAAAAAGTTAGGAACTTGAATTCATGTCTTCTGGTTTCAGATGCCATGTTTTGCCCACTGGGCCACAAAATGACCAAAAGTTCTATTTACCCTAGAAAGAAGATACTTCCAGTGGTTTGGTGCCTTTGCTTTCTTGTCTTAGCCAGTGTGGAAGAAGCTATCTTTGTCTCCAAACAGCTTACTGCCAATGAGAACAGTTGTTCGTTCTTTAGTCAGTGCTCTTAGCGGCTCTAGATAGCCAGCTAACTTGACAGACATATATGTGGCAGCTGTATCTTAGCCACGGCTCCTTTCTTTTGAGGAATGTCTTGGTCTGTAATCGAGCCCAAGGCATGCTAGACACAAATAACTTGGGTTGATATAAAAGTCTGGGGTGGGGTGGAGAAAGGGACAAGAATAGTTTCTCCAGCATTCCTTTCAGCCTTTCCTGTGCTACTTTGAAAGGGCGTTGTGTACCATGAAGTGTGGTTGGAAGGTAGGGATGTGAGAGAAGGTAAGGACAAGTTAACAGCAAACCTGTAGGAGATATTTGCTTACTCAGCAGTGAGACAAAACCTTTACAGCCACCCAAGATCCTCACGCAAAGAGAGTGATGTCCTTTGACCCTTTTCTTCCTCTGTTTATCTCTAGCAGGTTAGAGTGCTCATGTGCAGGGTTCCCCAATAGCTCTATAGAATATTGATATTTAATAATATCTTAGGGGCACCTGGGTGGCTCAGTAGGTTAAGCATCTGACTCTTGATCTGGTCAGGTCATGATCTCAAGATCATGAGATTGAGCCCCATGTCAGGCTTCATGCCTAAGCCTACTTAAGATTCTCTCTTTCTCTCTCCCTCTGTCCGTCTCCCCTTTCTCTCTCTTTCCTTCTCTAAAAAGAAAGAAAGAAAGAAAGAAAGAAAGAAAGAAAGAAAGAAAGAAAGAAAGAAAGAAAGAAAGAAAAGAAAGAAAGAAAGAAAGAAAGAAAGAAAAAGAAAGAAAATTTTAAAAAGAATTCCATGAGAAAAGTTTGGTCCCATGACCCAATAAATTTGGGAAGTGGTCCATACCATATTCTCTTCCTATTGATCCTAAATATTTGTTACCCATTAAAGGCTCTGAGAAGAGGTTAACTGATAACTTTGTTTAACCCAGCATGTCCCCAAATTATTTGACCACTGTCAGAAAAAGTTGAGAGACTGAAATGGCCAAAAGAGGTTTCTTCAATTGAATATGAGGCACTTTTTCCCCCCAGTGGAGTTGCAAGGATGCATCTGATAGCAAATTTATTTCAGCGTTTCTGACTGTCTCTATGTGTCTGCTCTCTGGATTCTCCTTTGCACTCATTTTTTTTTTTTTTTACATCTTGTTCCCTCATTGTTTTAATGAGCTAAATAAGATCTTTGACAGATTTTAATTTCATATTTATAGAAGAACAATTTTTCTCTTTTCTTAAAATTATGTTTTCAATACCCAGAAACTCATTTTATTTCTAATCTGTTATGAATTTTGTCTCTTAACATACCTATGCATCTAGACGCTGTGACTTACCAATTCTGGCCCCTAGCTTCTCTTTGTCTTCCAGCTGAGCACCTTTAAGTCTGAATCTTGCTCTGCTGAAAGTAACCGACTACTTTCTGGTCTTAGGACTCTTTCTTCTGCAATGCCTGTAGGCCAGTTAGCCTCAGGAGGCATAGCATCCAACATAGTTTCTCTACTGGTCCTTCCAAGAACATATATATATATTTTTTATTTTCCCATCATCACTTCAGGCATTATTTTCTACTTTTCTTGAGCAGCCATCTTCCAATCTTCACTTACCCAAATCCTTCCTATCTTTCCATGCAGCTGTCCTGAGCTATTCTAGCCTGAATTACTTTCTTTCTCCACTGAAACGCCTTAACATATTTTTATCACTCCTATGGCCTTTTTCATATACCTCCTCATGCTATTTATGTACATTTAAAAAGAACTCAACAAATTCCAGAAAGGAGAGATAATTCTTTATATTTTTTTGATGGAAGAATCGTATGGTCAGTCCTATACGTGGATTTGTTCTCACTGACTCAGTCAAAATGGAACAGTAATGGTGCGTGTGCATGTGTGTGTGTCCATGCACACAAGTGATTTATTAAGGAAGTGCTCCAGAGGAGAGCCTGGTGAGCATAACAGGAACCAGGGAATGGGAGGAAGCCAAACAAAGGTGAGAGTTCAACAAAATATTTTAGCAGTTACCTTCAACCTGATCCCATAGGGAACTATGGAACCCAGGCTGTGCCTCAGAGTTGTCCTGACCAGGGAGCACCCATGAGCAGTTGGGAAAGGGGTCAAGCAGTCATGTTCCAGGCATTTGCAAGTGCAGAGTGGCTCAAATAGCCTGAGGGGAGCCCTCCAAAGATATGATACAGTGATGGTCATTAGAAGCAAAATCATACAGGAAAAGAGCATATAAAGATGTTAAATAGAAATCTTATGGGATCTAAGTGGAGCACCAACATTGCCCATGACAATGGTGCTGCTTCCTAAAAAATTTTCCAAATTTGTGATAAAATATATACAATGTAAAACTGACCATCTTAACCATTTGTAAATGTGGTCAGTGCCATTAAATATATGCACATTGTGCTACCATCATCACCATCTAACCAAAGAACAAACCCATTCTTGCAAAATTGAAATTTTTGATGTAAGACACAATAGCTCCCCATTCCTCCCTTTCCTCAACTCTTGGCAAATACCTTTCCTTCTATCTCTATGAATTTGGACTACTCTAGGTACTACATATAAGTGGAATCATATAGTATTTTTCCTTTGGGGGAACTGTAATGCTTTTAAACAAATGCCAATAATCCTTTAAAAATAGTGCCTTGAACTGTTTACATCACAGAAACAGCCTCTCCAGGCCTCTCTTATTCTTAAAGGGTACAAGAGACCCTTCTTGTTCCTGCCAGCAATTTCAGATAATAGGCCAAGAATGGGCCCAGGAGGATCCTGATTTACCTGGAGCTGTAAGATACCTGATCCTGGCTCTGAGATCAAGTCACCCTGATATCTCTTAAAATACAGGTTCCAAGGTTCCTTTCCAGACTTATGATTCAGAATCTCCTATGCTGAGAGTCTATGTTCTGTGTAAAAAAATTCTTTTTCCATGTGAATTTTGTGTAGCCACAAAAACATTTTCACAATCACCAATCTTGAACAGTAGCTTTCAGCCTTGTTTTGAAGGCACTGAATTCTTCCTAGAAATGACATTTCTCACAGGACCCCATTGTCGCAAGCAGAAAAAAGCAGGGCTGTTCAGATGATGCAGAGAGGAACCTCAAGATTTGGTCACATTTCACCTTCCTCTGTAATTCCTGCATTTCCGTTTCAGAGCTACAAGGCTTTTTGGAAACAGCTTGAAAACTAATGATCCAAAAATATATATTGGAAGCTTCTTTTTTCTACCCATGTGTGATAGTTGAAAAATACCTCTCGGCCCCGCCCAAAGTCCCTGGAACCCGTGACTGTCACCTTATTTGGAAAAAGGGTCTTTGCAGATGTGATTAAGTTAAGGAGTTTGAGAGGAGGGCATTACCCTGGATTCCTCCTGTTGACCCCGAATGCCATCCCAAGGGTCCTTACAAGAGGAAGGAGAGGGAGATTTCAGGCCAAGGAGCAGACACAGTCACGTAGAGGATGAAGCAATGTGAAGACAGAGGCCAGTATTGGAGTGATGCCACCACAAACCTAGGAATGCTAGGGCAGCCACCAGGAGCTGAAAGAGGCAAGAAATGGATTCTTCCCTAGAGCCCGTGGAGACAGCATGGCCCTGTGAGATTTTGGACTTGTAGCCTCCAGAAATGTGAGGCTGTTGTTTTAAGCCAGCGAACTAATTGTAACCTCTTACAACAGCCACAGGAAACTAATATGCCATGCAATTAAAAAATAATTTTCAAAGGTGTTAAAAATTTCTATAGCTACTTTCTGTGAAAGCAATCATTGATTATTGTCATTGCCTCCCCTGGCAGAGGATGGGCCCAATACTAACATCTTGGATAGGCACAGAAATTGAATCAGAAAACTTCCTGTCTCTTTCTTCCTTAGAGGGAATAATGAATCTCTATCATTTCAGCTAGTTTGATTTTCAAGTGTTTCTCTATCAACTTAGCCTTTGGAGGAAGTTTCAGAGCACAGGCCCTTTTTCCAGTCAAATTTTCCCCTTCAAGGACTATATTTTGTTTCCGTGGTACTAATCCGTTTACATAAGTTCTTTCTTGGCGAGATGGAAATGTAAATGGCTTAGAAAAAAAGGACTCTGTCTGCAGTAAGAGATAATGCACCTTTTTATTTCATGGAAATTAAACTACTACTGAGTTCACATAATATAAATATTTAAGCCATTAAGTGACATTTTATGCAAATCAATAAATGAGAAGGAAACAGCCCTTGCAGAAAAATAGCTTCAGTTTTATAGAAGTAGCAAGGCCACTTTTAGTCAGTTCTTATGTACAGGATAATCATTAGGATGGTCACGTTCTGGGGTTCCTGGGTGGTTCAGTCAGTTAATCGTCTGCCTTTGGCTCAGGTCATGATCCCAGAGTCCGGGCTCCCTGCTCAGTGGGGAGTCTGCTTCTCCCTCTGACCTTTACCCTGCTGTGCTCTCTCTCACATAAATAAATAAATACATCTTTAAAAAAAAAGGATGGTTACGTTCTGTAAGTCTCAAAAACCAAATTCCAATAGGTATTTTAAGTCCTAATAATTCCTTGTGTTTGTGTAGTACTTTACCGTTTGCAAAATGCTTTTGTATTCATTTTCTCTCACATCAACTTGGAAGTAGATAAAGCAGGGATTACCAGCTGCTGTGGGTTGCATTAGATTTCTGTCCCCCAGACAAATTCACATACTGAAATCCTAACTCCCAGTACCTCAGAATGTGATCTTATTTAGAACTAGAGTCATTGCAGATGTAATAGTTAAGATGAGGTCACACTGGAGGAGGGTGGGCCCCTAATTCAATATGACTGGTGTCCTTATAAAAAGGGAAAACCTGAACATGAACACACATGGAAGGAAGTAATGTAAGGAGATACAGGGAGATGACCATCTATAAGCTAAGGAACACCTGAGGCTTCTTGAAGCTAGAGGAGAGACCTGGACCATCTCTCTCTTCTCAGAGCTCTCAGAAAGAGCCAGCCTGCTGGCTCCTTGATCTTGGATTTCTAGCCTACAGAACTGTGACACAATAAATTTACATTCTCTAAGCCATCCAGGTGGTGGCATTTCATTATGGTGACCCTAGCAAAGTAATACATCAAGGAACTCTTGCCACGATCATATAAAAATGGATCCAGGATGAAAACCAGGATTTTCTGATTCCTTGTACAGTAATGCAAAAATTTCAGATTCTGTTGATTATAGGTGCCAGAGCTGGGTTGGAGGATACAAGCCATTATCTGTAGCTGAGGAGTATCAAGGGTAGCAGTTAAGTGGAATATCATCCTCTTCTAGGGTTGAGATGAGAAGCATAGAGGGATCTGAGAAGGTAGCATATGCCAAACACAGTTATGAACTCTGAATCATTGTAAGCAGCTGGGTTGTAGGGTTTGCAGGCATATGCTAAGGCTAACATATTAGCAGTTGGTTTAGGGGTCAGAAAGCTATGGTAATGGCTGAAGAAGTCAAAGAGTTGATGAGTGAAAGCTAAGCTCACCCTTCCGGGGGCCCAAGAATTAACTCAGAATAAGGCAGGGGAGCTCTGTCAAAAAGGTGCAGGGATCTCTGTGGTCTCAGGCAGCTCAGGACATTCCCTGGTGATTCTGTCTGTGGACTGTTCCTTAGGACTTAGGAGCAGCACATTCCCACAAGCAAGAGATTCCCCATATCAATTATCTCTGGTCCTGACTTTTTCCCACTTAGTTCTTGTTTTTATTTAGAGACATGATAGGGAAATAATGGGTTTTAAGGAAAGATGTATGCTAGCTGACATTCTCTGCTTGTCCTCTGAGAGGAGCCCCGGTGTATGCTCACAACTGAAGACAACTGCATGGTTCCCTGCCTCTTGCCTTTTCAGGAATAAGTGCAGATACAGCCTGCTGGTGCTCCCTGAGAGTTAGCTGTGTATGTGAAGAGGACAAAATGCTCAGTCCAATGGGAAGCATGTGAGGTAGGTTCTTTTCATTGCAGGGAAGAAACTCAGGCTACTTTCAGGATCCAGGTATTATCATATTCATTCATGGATGAATAAAGAAGGCAAAAATATTGGCCATGCTGTTGATCCTTTAAGAGGCTTGTGTATGGTCTCAATACTGGAGAGATCCAGCACCTCTTCGATGTCATGCTGTCTATCTGCAGAGTAGATTTCTAGATTCCTATGCATATCCTCTGCTCCTGTCTTTTTGTCTCTATGATTCCTGTCAGTAGAGTCTGCAGGAAACAGAAAATCCAACATATGACAGAGATACCATGATCAGTAAAAGTTCTGAGGCAGAGAGAAGAGCATCTCCCTACAGAAAGGCAGGAGGTGGTAGACAGCCAGATGACTGATTCTTTGAATAGTGGCAAAAAGATTTTGTACCAAGAATTTGAAGAAACAAAAGCGGGCCAGCTACAGTCTCAGATTCAGTTCACATTTGCTGAGAACTTAACACGAGCTATGCACTGCCCCTTTTACTTATTCCATTTTAAAGCTGAAAGTAGAATTCCTTCGGAGGAGGAAATCATTTCCATTTAGGGAAATGCTTGGGCTGACAGCTTTTCTGGATGTGTAAGTAGTCTTTCCTGCACCTCACTTTTTATGGGCAAAAGCCAGATATGGAAAGATCTCAAGCTCGGTGTAATAAAGCTGGAGAATATCCAGTTTCCAAAGATAGTCCAAGAAGGAGGGGGTTATAGCATTATATAACTTAATCCTCACAATGACTATGGGAGAGATACTGTTCTTACTTTCACATCATCAAATAAAAGACCATACACAGCAAGGTTTAGTATCCTGCCCAAGGCCACACAACCACCTAATGAAGTTTGAACGCAGCTTGTTTGATGGCAAAATCTGCACTTTTAACCATTAGGCTATATCAAGTAGAAACATTTGCCTGAGTATCTAATGCCAAAAGAGAGAATAAGTCTTTAATGTCTCCAGGTAATTTTCCACTTGGTTCAAAGAATCCACCCCCCCCCCTTCTAAGTGGCTAGTGTGGTTTGTAGCAATACAACTTGCAGTGTTCTTGCAGACAGTCATCGTGAGGGAGACTAAAGCATCATCTGCTTCCTCCTCCAAGAGAGGTTGTAACAACAACAACAAAAACAACAACAACAACAACAACAACAAATGGCATCTCACCAGAGCTGCTTCCAGGCAGGCTTCAGCTTTTTGGCTCAGACTTGACTTTGTAATATTTTATGACTGAGAGAGAGAGAGGCGCTGAAAGTTAATGCCGTTTTGAGATAATGCAGTAAACTCGAATGCTTAAGTGATTTGCAGGGAAATTACTTACCAACAGAAAATAGAAAACAGATTTTGTTTAGAAAGCGTAAGCTGTTTAGAATCTTACATTTGGACTGGACAGCCCATTGCTCATGTAGACTTGTTAGCAAATTTTAAGCTTCTTGGCAGACTTATATTCCTCAGGTCAGTGGTAGGAATGGATTGAGTGTCAAATTTCATTTGTGGAGGAGACCATGTGTTGGGCTCAAAAAATATCAAAAATAGCTTTTAATTTGCTTCCCCTGTAAGCGGATTATATAGAATTTGATTTTCACGTTGTAAGGATCTTACTTCTAACCCAGGCATTATTACTAGAGCTGTCAGAGGAAGGGAGATGCTCATGTTCTGCAAAGCCAAATCATCGTGTTCCCTTTGAATTTAACAGCAACAGAAGACAGGAATACTTTCTCTAGATATACTTTGCTTTAAATCCTGAAAAACCTAGAGATATTACATACCTAGATGACTTTGAAAACAGAGGATTCCTGTGAGATGTTTATTCCTTTCATAACCAGAAGATGAATTGATAGTGTGTGTGCTGGGGTAGAGGAAACAAATAGACGATTTCCAAATGCTTTTGCAATGAATAAAACTAAACTGTCTTAAAAGAGCCAGACTAGTCAAAATAAGTGCAATTATTTTAAAAAAATAAGTCATCTTTATAGGAGAAGAAGTCTGGAAATGTAAGCTGGGGTAAGCAAAGACAGAGAGAAGGAGGGAGGGAGGGAGCTACTGGGTGTCAGTCTTCAAAGGCTGCAATTATCTGACAGTGCTTGCTTAAATTCTTCAGGTTTTTAACTGTAGTGTAATATCAAATGAAGGAGGAGAATAAAACCCAGCCCACCATTGTACAATTCAGGATGCAGTCTGTACACTGTGACCAGGGTTCTTATGATGAAAAACATTAATTTCTCTTAGTTCCTCAAAAGGTCTTGGAACCTAAGTGTCTATTTCCAGCTCTGTGGAAATGCATTTTTATTTATTTATTATATTCATAAAATCCACTTGGTCCCATTTAGCCTCAGGATGCACACATAATACCATTTTAAAACATCCAGAATTAATAGCCATTTAAAGAAATCCCTCAGAAACCCCAAGTTTTCCAGTATTTTTTTAATTTTTAAAAAGGATATGCAGACAGGATGGAAGAAAAGAAAGATAGAAAATGGAAAGAAGATCAAACTAATTGACCAGCGTGGTAGCTTGAGTGCTGAGTCACTCTTTCCTCATTTCATAAATGACCTGTGTTTTAAGGTGGTGTCTTTGGAACACAGTGGCACGTCATTAAATATTTGTCTTTCTTTAAAACTGTTAGAAGAAGAAACCTACAAATTGAGTAATAATGACCATAACATTAACTATTATTTATACATAGTACTTTAGAGATTACAAGGCAAATATCACCCCATTACATCCTAATGGCTACTGGGATTTGTCACAATGTAACCAGAAATTGGGGGGAATGGAGAGGCATGGAGGGGAGGAGTGTGGGCCTTCATTGATAATAACTCCTTATTACTTTATTTCAGTCATGGTTCTTTTACTATTGGTTGTTAACTTTTATTTTATTTTTTTTAAAGATTTTATTTATTTAACAGAGAGACAGCGAGAGAGGGAACACAAGCAGGGGGAGTGGGAGAGGGAGAAGCAGGCTTCCCGCTGAGCAGGGAGCCCGATGTGGGGCTCGATCCCAGGACCTGGAATCACGACCTGAGCTGAAGGCAGATGCTAACGACTGAGCCACCCAGGCACCCCACTATTGGTTGTTAACTTTTAAAGTTAAGAACTGGAGAAATGAATAAAAGCTATGAACCCATTCCTTAGAAAAATAAACATGCAAATAACCAAAACTCTGTCTGAACTTCCAAGAGGGTTAATGGATGCTTTATAGGCTGGCCATGGACCTGCCTTGGAGAATTTGACCTCTTAGTACAAGCGCAACAGTGCAGAGCAGATAGCTGAGAGATTGCAGGTAGGGCTCTTGTACTTTTATTTACCACTTTGTGCCTAATGTCTAGCATTTTATACACAGTAGGTGTTTAAAAGACATGTATTTAATGAATGAATGATAATGAGACTAAATTTCTAAACTATACCTTTCAACCAAGTATCTCAAAATATTAACATGATCATCTCTTGATTATTCAGGTCTAGTTTTTTGGTTTTGAAGAATATTGGCAGGAAATACTCAATTTGGGTCAATTTTGTTTTGTTTTGTTTTGTTTTTTGTTTTTTAACTCCTGGTATGCCCTCTTGTCTTATTCCCAACCAAGAGAAAACTTACAGAAAGTAACTGGTTCTAGTATTTATAAGACTTTGTGAATTTGAGTGAATCTTGTCTTTGCTAAAGTTGAGATGCTGATTTAATACCTTCTCTCCCAATATCCCACTGGCATGTTGGAGAAAGGAAGTGATATAATATATGTATGAATTTTCTTCAAATAGAGTCAAACATTTTCCAAAGCATTTTAACTTAACCATTAGTGTGGGCCAGGGATAAGGGTTCACCCTGTTGATCATAGTGGGAGAGATGTACTATATGCTAATAAATGCTTAGTGGCCACGGTTTGGCCTGCCACATAGGTGATATCTTAGGACAATATTTTTTAATGGGATTATCTCAGGTAGAACTAGAAAAAAAGTAAATTGGAAGGGCTAGTTGTCTGCCTAATATTGAACAATGACTCCCCCGCTTCTTTCCCTTCTTACAACTTCATCTCCCATTATGTCATCATCATCCCAAACAAATTAGCCCACATTTCCTCAACAGGAAACTGATATTGACCACTGTCTGCCCCATATACTCTCTCTAAAGCCTTTTTGTATCATCTGCATTGGCAATTTGGAAGTTTAAGCTTCTCTCTACCTTCAGGAATGCCATTTAAATATTCACAACTGTTACTCTTAAAATCACAACATGCGCCTGTAAATCATCACACCCATGAAAAGTCCCCTTCTCTGGTCTTTATTCTGTCATGTAATTAACGACCTTTGCCCTATTGTAAGACAAACTTGGTTTAAATCCAAGCTCTTCTTTTTACAAGCTGTATGTTCATAAGATTTCGACCTCCTGATACTCACTGATCTTGTCTGTGAGATGCGGCTAATAAGGTATTTTCATAGAGATACTGTAAAGCATAGATAGATAAGCAAATGTCTATACAGCATTTAGTGTCATACCTGATCATGGGAAAGAGCTTTATAGTTGTTAGTTGCCACTGCTCTCGTCATTGATTCTGGTGATGTTTGTTTGTTGAAGAAGCTGTCCTGAGAGCGCTAGTCAGCTCTGAGTTAGAGTGCATGCTCTGACCTAAAGCAAGGGGGTTTCCTCCAGGGGACTGCAGCAAGGTCTTCAATCAAGGAAGAGAGGTTCAGCTGCCTGCCAGTGCTGATAGTCAGACACCCTGAGACTTTTTTTTTTTTTTAAGGATGCTTAAGGGCTTTCTTTCTTCCTGGCTCAAGATGTACAGAGGCTTCATCAGGGGCTGAGTTTCTGAATATTCAAGGAGCTGATGAAATGAGCTCTTTCTTAAAGTAGAACTTACAAATAACCCTAGAGATCTCTGCCTACCTTATGAGAGCAGTTCCCAGACCTGCAACAAGACTGCTCTTGGTTCATACTAATTTGCCTGGCCCCAGAGTCTCTCTTTGTTAGTATTTAGAGCTTCTCTATTAGATAAATTGCTGCCATCAGAAACTGTTAACCAATCTCCTCCTCCCATTATTTGATTAATCAGTGCTTCTATACCTTATGGAGAACATATTGCCTAATGCCTAGAGAATGTGGATGGCTTCCAACTGGTGGGCTGCTCTCTGTTTCTTCCTGGTTCTTCTGTTCCCTCTATTGCAGTTGCCTATTTGCCAAGGGGCAGTTGTGTTGTTGCTGCCCATATCTGTTTGTGCAAGTTCTATTTGTTATGTAATCACATATTTCAATTAAATGTTTCACGACTGATTTAATATAAGTACAAAAAGAGAGTTTTTGTTTACATACATGTTTTGGAAAGAGTAAGTTTGAGTTGCTGAGAGTGCTGTTGAATCACATGTGGCCATAACAACTCTGAACGCCTTGGGGGTAGAGGGGATCATAAAACTAGAAGGAGTCTGCACTCGGATGGTTTCACAAAAGTATGTACGTTCTCGCTCTGCTTGATAAAAAGCAAACCTGGAGGGACGCCTGGGTGGCTCAGTCGTTAAGCGTCTGCCTTCGGTTCAGGTCATGATTCCAGGGTCCTGGGATCGGGTCCCACATCGGGCTCCTTGCTCAGTTAGGAGCCTGCTTCTCCCTCTCCCTCTGCTGCTCCCCCTGCTTGTGCTCTCTCTTTCTGACAAATAAATAAAAATCTTAAAAAAAAAAAGCAAACCTGGAAATCATTGTAGACGATGCATTGTTTGAGTTGTTTATATAAGAGAGAATATGAACTCTGATCACTGGATCAATTTAAAGTCAATCACAGCAACAAAACTTGGCCTACATCAAAAGCTTAGGAATGGATCCAATTTGTACATTTTAAGTTAAAATAAAAATTTAAGGTATGTATGCATAATTTTTAAGAATTTTCCAATTTCATCAGTATTTTTTATTAATTGATAAACTACCCATTTTGTCACAATGGATAATTACAGAGGGTTTCTACTGTCCAAGTAGATATCCACTGTGATATATGATGCATCTGCTAGCCACAGCACAAGCTCTTTTGGGAACAATCATGGTGGTGGGTTGTGCAGGTAGATTCAGTCTCTTATCTGGTGTTTGAGCTCACAGTGTGAAGCAGGCACCTAGAGCTAAAGATATAGTCTATGGCCAAAGAAAATATATGTGGCTACCTACCTATATTAACTAATACTATATGGATAATTTTTCATATACTGCTTTATTCAACCTCCAAATAGCCCTTGGGAGATTAGTAATTGTTATCACCATTTTGTAGATGGGGCTGCTGAGGTTCAGAGAAGTTAAATAACTTGGGCCTAGTCCCGCATGAAGTAGAGACAGCTAAGGCATGTCCTGCACTCCAAATCCTGTGATTTATTCATCAAGACTAATTTACCTATTGATTCGGATGGTGACATCAACTGATCCAATCAGTCCCAAGATCCAGGTCCCAAGAGAACTGACACTGAGCTTTAACCAGCTTCCACTAAACATGATTCTCATATTTTTAAGATTTTGATCAGTTGCTTGCACTAGTTTCAGGCAGATAATTTGATGTAGGCCAAGGTCTAAGCCTGGGCTGCTAAATCAGGGTTTGGGCTTCTAAGTCAGGGATTGGTCAAAGCAGCACAACTGATGAGCCCCCAGTGCCCTCCACTTTTTTTTTTATTATTATGTTATGTTAATCACCATACATTACATCATTAATTTTTGATGTAGTGTTCCATGATTCATTGTTTGCGTATAACACCCAGTGCTCCATTCAGTACGTGCCCTCTTTAATACCCATCACTAGGCTAACCCATCCCCCCACCCCCCCTTTCTAGGAACTGGAGGGTATTATGCTGAGTGAAATAAGTCAATCAGAGAAAGACATGTATCATATGACCTCACTGATATGAGGAATTCTTAATCTCAGGAAACAAACTGAAGATTGCTGGAGTGGTGGGGGGTGGGAGGGATGGGGTGGCTGGGTGATGGACATTGGGGAGGGTGAGCGCTGTGAATTGTGTAAGACTGTTGAATCACAGACCTGTACCTCTGAAACAAATAATACATTATATGTTAAAAAAAAAAAAGAAAAAGATAGGGAGATGAACTCTGAGTGTCCTCCACTTTCCTGTGAACTGTGCTGCAGATGTTCTGTAAGCAAGGGGACACACTAAAACTTTCAAAATGAGCCACCTTAACAAAAGGGAAATGCTTTTGGCAACACATATCATTTGCATTGTTGCAACACCTGCTTGTTTTGGTGTAAGATAAGAATCTGTCAGAATTTCCATTATTCCCCCTATATAATCTATATAATGGGAGTTATTTCACTAACTCTTTTCCCTCTGGTCTACAATTTGCGACATGGTATTTCAGCTCAGCTAGTATTGCTTTCTCATTAAAATCACTGTTGGCCATTTTGAGTTAGTATTGAATCAAACTCACGTGTTTGCTTTTTGTTCTCCAGAATACTTGTGGAAAAGTACAGGAGAAAGTGCCTGGCTTTTGATAAAAGCCAGAGAAAAAGAAAAACACTTTGGTAGTTTGAATGGGTGTTTTGTAAAAATTTTTGTGTGATCCATCATTATTGGAATTACCAGAGGAACTTATTAACCACACACATTTCTGGACTTTACCCCAGATCTACAAAACTAAATGCTGGAGAAATGGAACCTGGGGTCAGTCTGAGAGCCACTGGTTTAAATGAATTATATGGAACAATAAACATCTGTATCAGTTTCCTAGGCTGCTGTAGCAAAGTACCTCAAACTTGGTGGCTTCAAACAGTAAAAGTTTATTCTTGTATAGTTCTGGAGACCAGAAATTTGAAATTAGAGTGTCAGCAGGGTGGTGCTTTCTCTCTGAAGGCTCCAGAGGAGAGAATCTGTTCCATACCTTTCTCTTAGCTTCTGCTACTGCAGTAACCCTTGACGTTCCTGGACTTGCAGGCGAATCACTCCAATCTCTGCATCCGTGTTCACATGGCATTCTTCCTGTGTGTCTGTGTCTCTCCTCTTCTTGGAAGGACGTAAGCCATCTTGGATCAGTGCCCACTCTAGCAAGTATGACCTCATTTTAATTTGATTATATCTGTAAAGACCCTATTTCCAAATAAGGTCACATTCACAGGTACTGGGGATTAGGACTTCAACATATCTTTTTAGGAGAAACAATTCAATCCATAACTACATCCCACACATTTGCTGACAGGTTCTTTATATCAATGGGAACAACACGTATTTTATACTCTAATTGGGAAAATTGAGCAGTACTTATGATTATGAGAAATAAATATTCAACTCAAACTAGAGATACTATTTTTTATTTCATGATAGCCATTTGAAATTTTGAAGCCATTTTTAAAGTGTGTTTTCAGTCATGGGACTTCCTTCATGTAAAGAACTCCTGAATTTCTTACTTTTTAAATAATTTTTCTACTAGCTGGAAAATAATACTGAATTTCTCTTTTTTGTAGCTTATTCGAGAATACCCAGTAGCTTGCCTTGATCCTGTAGTGGTTAGTACTCTGCACTGTGTAATTTATTCTAAAGAAAGACATTATATGTTATTAATTGCATCCGTATTCATCTAAAACTATTCACAAGAAAATGATACATAAGCTTTTGTATTATGACATAAAAATATTTTTTCTTATTATAAATTTTATTTTTTCTCCATTGCTAGGATGTATTTATTAATAACAAATTTTCTGTTCATATTTTTCCCAGCTTTATGGAGACATAATTGACATATAACTTTGTATAAGTTGAAAGTGTACAACATGTTGATTTGATACAATTATATATTGCAAAATGACTACCACCATAGGGTTAGCTAACACATCCATCACATCATATAATTACCATTCTTTTTGTATTGAGAACATTTAAGATTTACCCTCTTAGTAATTTCAACTATAGATGGTATTATTAACTATAATCATCATGTTATATATTAGATCCCCAGTGTACATTTTTCATCCTAGAACTTTTAGTTTGTACCGTTTGATCAACATTTCCTCATTTCCCCCATCCTCCTGCCTGATGGTAAACACCACCATTCTATATTCTCTTTCTCTGCGTTTGGATAAGCCCTCATAGTGGAGGGATTTGTGTTCTAATGGTAGAGATTGGTAAGGGATTTAGACACTACGTACAGAGGAGCAAGTATTATGGTCAACGTACAGAAAACTATGGGAAAATGTGGCAGGTGGGAGAGGTAAGAAGGTAAGCAAGGAAGGCTTCCTGGAGGGGCTAAATTTTGAGTAGAGGGTTGAAGGAGAAGTAGAAATTTGTCAAATGCAAAGTGTGGGAAATTTGGACCAAAAATCAGTGTGTCTGGAAAACCTCCAGGGGTTTGTGAAGATGGAGGAAAAGGAGGTGAGCTAATGATGCTGGGAGATAGAAAGGTTGACAAGGTTGGACCACTAAGAGTGTGTGTGTTTTGGGTGATTTGCCTGTTTTTTTCTGGAACAGAATTTGCTGAAGGTGGAATTCTATTAGAGAAAGAAAGGGTTCCTTCTGGTAAAGTTCTTGCTAAACACTGCATATTATTGCATATTCCTTTCTTGTAGATTGCAACACTCTTTCACTATTAAGGCTCTAAAATAGTCTGTAGAAAGGAAATTTATTTTACTCTAACTTAGCATTTTCCAAACTTCCTTGATAATGAAATTCCATTATGGAGCTGTGAATCTAAGTGTTTCCTGAGCCTGCATCAAAACAGCCTAAGGGGACAGGCAGTCTAAGGGAAGAGGAGGCAGTGATAAACTCAGGAGTAACTCCTGAAGAGTGGTTAAAAAGCAATTTCATAATAGTCTCAAGTGGGAAGCGTTATAAGGCTGATCCTCTGAATTAAGAAATAAGGCAGAAGCAGGAGGAATGACAAGAAAAATTATATTAAGGGGTATAAATGATCCTAAGGTTAAGGATTTTTTTTTTTATAAAGAAAATTTTAACTGAAAAACAAATGATTGTAACGGTAATAGATTCATGGGTGAAAATGTTTAAAACAATACAGAAGTATATAAAGTAAATCAAAACATGAACTATATTTATTCATCTATATTTATTAAAAAATTTGATCATGCTCTACTCTGTTTCCCAAGTTGCTTTTCACTTAACCATATATTTCAACCATGTTTGTACACAGAGCATTATCACATTGTATTGCCATGCCATAATTCTTTTATCCAATCTTTAAAGATTTTAGAATTATTTCTTATGTTTGATTATTTTAAACAGTGCTGTACTAACTATCCTTATGCATATGTCTTTGATACCTGTGTACCTAGTTTCTAGAAGTGGAAATCCTATTTTGATACAGGGCAGAGATTGCTAGTTGTCTTTAAATATCCATGATTCCCTACTTCTTTAATAACATAACTTTACATTTATTCCTGGCAGCAGTATATCCAACGAAACACCACATTTCCCAGACTCTAGAGTAGCTATGTATGGCTGTGTGACTTGCAATTAATTAAATATGAACTCAATTGCTATATAATTCTTCTAAGAAGTCTCCTTACTAAGAGAAGAGCAAACTTCCTTTTGCCCTTCCTCTTTTATATTGGCTGGATTTGAGAATCCTCTTGGATCATGAGGTGGCATGCGAAGGACACAGGGGAGTAGTAAGACTGAAGAACTGTGGGTGTCTGATAACTTAAAGCCACCATAGTAGCCTTGGAGGGCTTCCTCTGGGTTTCTTTTACATAAAGAGAATAAAATTTCTATCTTGTTTCAGCTGCTACATTTTTTTTCCTGTTACATACCCTCAAATGAGATCCTAACTTAATTGAATCAGATGCACATTGAAAAATTTGAAAATGATATCCAAATGCACTGAAATGGGATTATACCAGCATACACTCTGACCAACAGTGAATGAGATGGCCCAGAAAAAAAATTAAATTTGTTACAAATGATGTGGTCCTTATCATTTTCTTCAGGAGAACTTTAGGGGCTTTTCAGAACTTTTGTTTTAAGCCTCCAAACATACCTAAGTCAACAGTAAAAAGGAAGTAGAGTCATACAAATTTCTAATCGTATCTTGACTTGGTCACTTAAAAGCTATGTGACTGTGACCCTGAGCTAGTTTAGAACTTTTTAGAACCTCAGTTTCCTAATTTGTAAAGTAGAGTTAATAACAGTACCCCTTTGGGTTATAATGAAGAGTAAATAAGGTAATGCATGTAGTATACTTAGCATAAACTCTTGTATGAGACACTCAACAAATGTTAGCCATTATTATTTGATAAACAAATTAAATATCTGCTTTTGTAAGCTGTCATGTGGGACACAGTTATGGAACGCAGTGCCTATAAATAAGGAGCTCAATAGACTGACTGGGGTGGGGGAGGGGAAGGGGGAGAAAGCAGCGATCTCCAAAAGGGAACGTACACAATCACAGGAATTAAGGGAGAGGGAGATTACTTCTGTTTAAGAACATGGTGTCCAGAAGGCATCTCAAAGGCTTTGAAGGATGGGGAAAATTCCAATCGGCAGAAACATCAGAGGACTTCATTCTAAACCAGCCAATATGGCAGCAAAAAAAAAAAAAAAAAGAATGTTGGGACGGGAAGACATGGGTTAACTAGTGAGCCAGGTGGCTGAGGTACAGGGAACATGCAGGGTAGGCAGACTGTGTCAGCAGAAGTATAAGGCCAGATCCTAAAGGATCTGTTCTCATTGAACAGTTAGAATGGAGACTTAATGCCTTGAGAGTCAATGAAAGACTTTGGTGTGAGTGTAAGGACAGACAGATGAGAGGTGTGCTATGTGAAATTTAACCTGGCATTGGTGTGCACCATGGATTGGACAGAGCTAAGACAGGAGGTGGGGCTTGTAGGTACTGCCCAGTGTTGCATTGTCACAATGGGAACAAATAGGAACATATCCCTGCACAGAACATCCACTGTTACAATTTTTTCTAATTACCATTTGGAGAAACCAAGAGGTAGAGCAGCCCTAGGTCTTCCAAGGTTGATAAATGAGTCAATAATGAAACCATTGCAAGTTCCCTTTGATTCCTGCTCCTTATCCCAAGGCAAGTTGGTCTCTTAGCAACACATTTTGAACTTGGCAATACTCAGAGCTCTCTGTGAATGAATAAAGCAAAAACAGAGGGAAATGTGAAAGTTACTTTGCTGTGAGGAAGTGTGTCTCTGGGGGATGTGTACGCTGGGCATGTGCTGTATCCCCAAATTTCACTGGGAGCCAGTGAAATGTACAGTAGGATATCCGGTGTTCAGTGAATAAAAAGCTCCCTTCTCCCTGCAATTGGAAATAGAACATGGTTTTAAAATGCATAAATTAGGCACTTACAGAAAATTACCTATTTTTGTTATTAAAGAAAGGGATAGCTAGGTATGAGAGATGACTTTCCAAAGAAGGCAAAGAATAGCTACAAAGCAAAAATTAAAGCAGAATATCCACTACCTCAGCCTCATTATCTGCCTTGCTACATGCACTTGTTGCATCTTGAGGGTCTGCACTGTGTCTTTTAAAACTGATTCATCTTTTGCTTAAGATTGTGTTATAAACAACTAACTTCTTACTGCTTTTATATTGTCACCCATTCAACACATATTTATTGAAAATTTATGATATAATAAGCATTTTTTTCTAGGCCTTCAAGTGTTGTTCTAAGCATGGATTTCACAGGGTGAGGTTTGTTTTTCATTTACTCTGCTAGCACTGTCAAACTTGATGAAGAGGGGAGAGAGACTGAAGAAAGGCAATGAGGAGGGTCTTCTCACACCTGGCCAGCTAAGGCATTGTCAGAGTTTTCTATAATGCATAATAAATTATCACAGATTTAGTGGCTTACAACAACACACATTTAGTGTTGCACAGTTTCTGTGTGTTACCTCACATCCCCAAGCCCATGAATGGCTTGACTGGGTTCCTTCCTAGTTTGGTTCAGGGTCTCTCAAAGATTGCAGTCAAGGTATTGGCCGGGTTGCATTCTCTTCTGGAGGTTGGAGTGGAGAAGAATCTGCTTTAAGCTCTCTCAGGTTATTGGCAGAATATTTGTATTTATTTATGTTTGCAGCTATAGTTCTGGGAGATTCAGTATTTTTGTTGGCTATCAGCCAGAGGCTGCTCTCAGCTCTTAGAGGCCTCCCTCAGTTCCTTGCCATGTGGCCTTCTCTGTATGCAATTTACAACCTCTCAGCTCACTTCTCCAAGACCAGTAATACAGAGATAGACTCCAGAACAAGACTGCTAGGAGTGACCTATTTTTCTGTATTGTATTGGTTAGAAGCAAGTCACAGAGGCATCCCGACACACACTCAAGAGGAAGAGATTATAAAAAGGTGTGAGGACAAGAAGGCAGGGAACAGTGGGGATCATGTTAGAGGCCGTCCACCAGAGAGGGCACTGGAAGACAGATACTCAAGGCAGGCCAGAATAGAGCTTATTTAATTTTCTATCTTCATTGCCTGGTTCACAGTGACTAATGAAGAAAGTAAATCTTTACTGACTGGTTGTGAAGAGTGATGGAGTAAGTATGTAAGGAGAAAGCTTCAGGGATGATTCTGAGATTTCTAGCCAGGGTTCACTGAAAACTGATGCAATTTTCTGGGATGGAAAACAGTGGAAGAAATGTTGAAGGTTAAGGGGATAATACATTAACTTTGAGAGATGGTCCAGGTGAAGAAATCTTCTACAGCAGTTCTTAAACTTCAGTGGCATATGGATCCCTCGGGAATCTTAGTGAAATGATTCTGATTCAGCAGGTGGGGCCTGAGAGTTGTAGTTCTAAGGTCCCAGGTGATCTTGATGGAGTCCAAGGACCACCTTTAAGTAGCAAGGTTCAAGAGCAGAGGACTCGTAATGTTTTTGTTTCTTCAAATGTTTTGTTTTGAAAAGCTATCTTCTTGCACAGTTGTGAGTTGATATCTAATATTTTTCATTTTGTTTATTGCTCTAAACAATAACAAAGGATATGATTTCTAGTATGCTGTCACTATTCATATTTTAAAAGAAAATGTTACATCTCTCTTTTAAATGTATCATACCCCGGACCTATAAACCATAGTGATTAGATCTATTTATATAAAAATCTATATAAAATATAGATCTATATAAAATATACTTGAGGAAGATTTTCTTACATAGTAAAAAAATTATACATTATTGCTTTTTCTCATTGAACCTACATTTCCATTCTACTTTCCCACAGAATTTTATCCTAAAGTGATACGTTTTTCTTTTGAAAGCTTTTATTGATCTATTTGCTTAGTTACCACACAAATGTGCATATAAATTCATATTTTAAAAAAGATTAGCATTTTTTAATTTGAATTTATAGATTAGGATTTTTTGTATCTATAAAATCTAAATGTTAAAAATTTCTTCTGTATTAAACTACTTGTTACAATTAGTAGACAATTGATCACATAATACCCATAATAGAGATTTCAATAAACACTAAATAGAATTGTATTGGAAATGCATCTTTTAATGAGATAATTGGGGCTGATTTTCTTTTTTAATTAGCTCCACTATTGAGGATAAGAATTACTTATTGTTAGACTGAGGCATGATGCAACATCAGTTCATTGTCACTTCTCTTTTTTTTTTTTAATGGCAATGATACTCAGTGCTATGAACACCTTTAAAGATATATGCCAAGAATCATATAATCTATCATCAAACTCATTTTAATGATGTGTTAGTGGCATGTTCATTAAATTCTCCTTCAAATTCATTGAAAGCAAAGAATTGGAAACCACCTGATTAATCTTATGATAGCAAGAATCATAGATGAGAGAATTGCCTTTCTTTTGTAAAAAGAGAAAATGGGGTAGGGGGAGATGGAAGGGCAATAAGCATAATGCTTTCTTAGGCGATGAGTTTTAGGGAAAAGTATTCCCTTGAAACTGTTCCTGCCCACATAGCCTTTCAAAAATCTGTGCATAAGAGGGTACAAGTTTTCTAGTTTGAAGACTTGCAGTGGAGAACTGGAAATGGGTGAAGCTCAGGAGAGAGGCTAGGCTGAAAGCAAAGCAAGGGGGACATATAGACAGAAATCCATGCACATTGAAACCTGCATTGCCTGGACATCATTAATTCAGAATTTTAGGAGCAGAGTCTGGATCAAAAGAGATTTTGTCCTATGTAGGGAAGGAAAGAAAAGTGGCTAGCAAACCCAGGGGCCATATAGGCTTATAAGGACCTGAAAAACGCACAGTACCTTCAAATCCTCTAGGACATCCTAAATCCATGTGTACAGAAGTAATGATGGGTGATTGGTATGTGATTATAAACCACCCTTATCTATTTGCTAGAGTTAGCTCTCTGCTCAGTAACACTTTGTCAGCTTAATTCTAGTTATTCTGTGTACACAGTGTGCCTGAGTTAATGAAACCTCATTACTAGAAAGAAAGTTAGAAAGGAATGAAGGAAGGAGAAAAGAAATTTACCTTGGTCTTTTTACTCAATATGCCTATCATTATTCTACCTTAAGTGGCTAAATCTAAGTGACTTTAGAAGATTCTTTCAACATCAGGTGTTTTGACTCTATGAATCAGTCACATTTTAAAGATACTTAAAATAGAGTGAGTCACACTTTTCCTTTTTGCTTTTATTGTGAACAGATCCTTGGGAAGGCCCATTCAGATATACTTAATTTATTTTCATAGGGAGGCAAGGTGTGAGAAAGGGTGAGAACTTCTATTACCAAAGAGGTGCTGGAACTCTCTTATTTGCTACTTTATCAAATGATTGGTAAAGAAATGTTATAACCAAGGCTGCAAATGGCTGTCTTAGCTGAACAAGTGAAGGAAGACAATTCGAGGGTTATAAGCCATATTCTAAAGCCAAATAACCATTCTCAGAAAGAATGTATTATCTGTCTGTGCCATCCTCAGATCTGTGTTGTGCCTACCTCTGTCATTTCTTTATGCCCTTTGCTTTCCAGGCTATAGAACTTTGCCTGCCCTGTTGGTATCTATCTATGATCAAATACCTTGTGACATTTAAGCTTAAGCAGCAAGATATTCCTGAGAATAACTGCGGTTCAATATTTTCCATAGTACTAATAATAATCTGCTGCCTTAACAAGTATAAAGAACAACTGATGCGTCATAGAAAAAGTGGACAAGATTGGATTTTCTCAGTACAGATCACAGGGTTAGAAGAGACCTTTCTTTTTTCCTATAAATTCATCCAGCTTTGTTCCCCCCCCCCCACACTTATCATGTGAGAGAGTTGAAGGAAGCCTAATAAAGGTTCTAGGTTCTTGCCTACACATTTGCTATATCTCCTCCCCCCACTTCTGTTCTATTTCTCCACTTCTGACCTAATATTCATGTTCACACTTACCAGTTAAATAGGTTAGAGTAGATGCTGACACTCCAAAGCAGCAAGTCAGCAGGGAGAATAATCTAGGATCAAAACTCCACTTTGCTGCAGATCTTAAGTATAGAAAGGCAAAGCTGTTTTTGCCTACGTCTTTCATCTTTTCTTCATCTGCCAAAGTGTGCTTGGCATTTCATAGGGGCTTAATTCTTGAAATTGGATGCAAAATTTTGTATGTTTGTGAATTCTTTTCCATAAGAGCTTTCATCAGAGCCCTGAAGAGATAAATTTCTCCTTAAAGGTAAAGAACCACTATATGTTGGGCTTGTTTTTCTCCATGGCATTAAATGATTGGTAGAGTCGCCCTAGTGAAGTGTAGAATTCATGGCACCTCTCATTCCCCAATCTTTGGAGACCTGGGACTTCAGCTAAATAAATACCAAAGTTTGCCCTCTGGTGTGTGTTTTCTTAGAGGAACTTTCCTCTCTACCTCCAGAAAAAAAATCTCAATTGCTTTTTTTCATCAAAAATGTAGTGGAGATCATAAAAACACTTTCAAGATCTGCTATGCAATTGGGAAATTCTGTCCATATAATTTGGTAGTAATTCACTAGTGCTTAACTACCACCGCCTCGCCCAACATTTATTGGTTTTTCACTTTGTGATCAGGAACCATGCTAATCATGCCAAGAGCATTATTTTGTTTAATCTTCGTAGTAACCAGTTTAGCTATGCAGTATGGATTATTCCCATTTTGGATATTGTCATTTTGGATAAGGAAACTGTAACACAGAGAGGCAAGGACCTTGTTTATAGTCCTATAGCTAATATGTGATGAAATCCAAACTCATACCCACACAACCTGTTTGTGGAAGCTGAGCTCTAATATATCATACCATTCCTGTCAATTAGGTGACATCCATAATAGTGTGATCAATCCACCAAACAAATGGAAAAGCATAGAGAATTAATCAGAAGCCTGGTCTTGGAGAGAGAGCATTGGGTTGGGGTTTTGGGAATCTGTTTTTTAATATCCCCTTGGTCATCAACTTCTGGAATAATAGTAATACAGTTACTTAATATTTCTGTGCTTTTTTTTTACAAAATGGGAAGTTACTATTTAAAATTTTCATTTATCATCACAGTGAAAACAATAGATATATACAACTTTGATAAAGGAAATCATAATGATTATAATAATAACACTAAAATAATGCATCCATAGATTGAGATTAAAGGCCTCAATGCAGAAAGACCCCAGATTTCCTTTGTGTCAAATATCCCCTGAGCATGGTTCTTATTGTCTAGAAGTGAATTCTGATCTTTTCTCCAGGTTCCTCCCATTTCTCTTTCTTCAATCTCTTCCATGCGTTTTCCCTTTTCTCCTCATCCCACTCTCTCCCTCTCCTTCTCTCCTCACCCCCTTTCCTCCCCTTTGCCCCTCCTTTCTTTCCCTCCCCTACTCCCCTGTCTTGGTTTACAAAGACAGCACTGTGTCTGGGAGAGTGCCTAAAGGGTGCAGGGAGAGATGAAAATGAGGCCAAATAAGTTTTAACAAACTCTGTCTCTTTTTGCAGCTGCTGTTTGGAAAGCAGGCTTCCTGCCATTCTTGGGCTGAACCTGCCAAATGCCTTATCCTGGGCTGAGCCCCAGGACCTCAGCCACAGACTACTGTCTATGGCATTTCCAAATGCAGTCCCTCAGCTGTGCTGCAGGCAATAAATATCTCTTTCTGTAATAGGGAAATGGGTCCGTGAAATCTACCCGTTCATCCTTCAGAGCCTCCACTCAGCCACATCTTTATTTTCACCCAAATTGCATTATTGCTCTTTAAGATAGAATCTGGAGACATTTATCAAGTGCTTGTGTGCCAAAGTTCTGGGTATTAGAATATTCTCAAATTCTCCAAGGGAGAAATCAATAGAAAATTGTAGCCAGAGGACTGATTAGCAAGATAATATGGAAGGTATTTTTCTTTCCTAGAGACTGTAGCCAGCTCAAATCACATCATTTAAAATTTCTTAGCCCCTTGCTATTAAAATGTAATTCAGGTCTTAAGGTTTGAAATGTTAGATTTATTTTCCTAACATTGAAGAATAGAACTGGGAGCATTACACAGTGCTAACTTAATGTGGCAGATAAACCAAATGATAATAATATCAGTTGTTATTTATGCATACACATTTTGTGTGCCAGAAAACGCATGGAATTTCTCTTTATATTATCTCAATGTCTGAAACAGCTTTGCAAAGAAAGATATTGTTAGCTAACTTTTACAAATAAGGAAAGTGAAACTGTGTTTCGCCAGGTTTTTCTTCTTAATACTCTAAATGTTAAGTCTACATGCTGAAAGTACACATTCTCACACACTGTTGGTAGAAGTGTAAAGGTAGCAGATAATTTTGCAACATGAGTCAAAATTAATTACAAGCATAACATAACCTTTTACCAAAAAAAGAATATACATCTATACTTATGCATGTGTGTGGGTATATATGTACACACATGATCACAATTTATATCCATTTTTATTTGGGTAAAAGTTATAGAAGGACATACATTGTTACCCCTAAGGAATGATACTGGAAGATTGTGGAAAGAGGTCTTTTGTTTATAGCTTTATGTTAATCTGAACTTTTTTTTAAATATATCATAGCCGTTCTAACAGGTGTGAGGTGGTATCTCCTATGGCTTTTTTTTTTTAACTTTTGATTTATTATGTTTTGCCAAGATCATGTATCACCTTTATACTATTAAAAAACTGTTTTTAAATGAAATGAAAATGAGCATAGTCTTTGACTCAGCAATTATATTTTTAGTAATTTATAATAAGGGAATTACTAGGCAATTGTACCAAAAAATGTAAAGAAAGGTTTTAAACATTTGGTGGCCACAATTTGAGTTGTACTTTGTCATTAGAGGAATAGTACAGATGTTCAGTTACATAAAATATGGTGTGTTCATGTAATAGAATACCATAAAGTTATTTTTAAAAATAAATGAACAGTCCCCAGGTCTAGCTGGATTGCAGAGTTCAGTTTATGATGATGAAATAAAACCTAAACCACAAAAAATAAAATAAAAAAATAAAAATAAATAAATAAATGAACAGATATGTGAATATCAACATCAAACTCCCTCCAGCTAATGCCCACTAGGCACATATCTATAGTTGAACAAATTGGGATTATTTCTCATTTCAGAGAGGGAGAACCTCACCATGGGATATGGTGGGGCACCTCAGTTAGAGGGTATTAGAAATGACTTATCGGGGATTTGGCCTTGTGTCAGTTGGTTTGGGGGAGGGTTTAAGGAAGCAAGGCTTTGCTATGGTTTGGATGCTGTCAAGCAGTGGAGCAAGTCCATGAAGGTGTATCTTAATAAAGCTTTTCTAGAAGGAAGACAGTAAGCAAGGCTGGATCTATAATTGATAAAGAAGGAGCAGTCACTGATATTAGTCAGGAAAGGGAAATGTCTGGTTATTTTTGTGGTGTCTTGGACAATGTTCATGTTTTTGTTTGTGTTCAGGCTGAGTACAGGTTGTATTATTTCTGTCTTGATCCATCATGGTCACAGAGTGGTTTTGTCTGATGTTGATGTTCTATGAAATTGTTTATATTTAACAGAGAACATCAAGTTCTAGCTGATAGCACTTGGCCAGCTGTCAAATGTCAGAGGCTTCTTTCCTCTTTCTCAAAAGACACTCACAGTATATTCAGTAAAACAAAAAATAAAATAAAGTAAAATATGTTACAGGACAGTAGTCCCATTTTAAAAATATCAACACAAAAGTATGTTCAGACATAGAAAGAGATTGGAGTAATATACTTCTTGTTATCAACAATGATTTCATTAAAGAGGGTTAGATTATGGGAGGTTTTGGGTTTTTGTGTGTGTGTATTAGTGTGTTACTTTCTACTTTCTGCATCTCTGCTTTGTTTAAAATTTTTTAAAAATAATGAGCACATATTATTTTTACAATAAAAAAGGCAATTAAAATATTTCTAAATTGAAAATAAAACTGGGTGTCTATCCAAGTAGCATGTGCTTTTTCCTCTCCACCCAGAACTTACATGATGAATGTATTCTCTTTCCCATCCTGGCTCTCTCCCATGAAAGAACGTAGAGATAAAGCCACATCTTTGATGTTTTAAATATATGGTGGCCACAATTTGAGTTGAACTTTGTCATTAGAGGAATAGGGATAGGGCAGGTGATTTGAGTTTTAATAAACAAGGCAGTCTAACCCTCTTCCATCCCTACTTTCTCTTCCTTCAGGATAAAGAGCTATATACCTATATGAGCTACTATGTGCACATATAATGGGAGGGTCCCAGCCCATGGTCCCAACTTAATTTTTGACAGCCCTCTAGTTCTAAATTTGTCCTGGTTTGGATGACAGGTTACATAGTCATGTGAGGAAAGGCTTTCCAGAGGAAAGATAACTGGGTTGAGTGATTTGACAAACGTGGAAGAGATTAGGTTGGAAGGAAGAGAGTAATTGGGCAGATAGAGCTGTATGTGCAGAGGACTGTGGTGAGTGGGAGTAGGGCACATTTGAGGAGCTGAAAGACCATGATGGCTGGAGCTCAGGAGGAGTTAAGGGAAATGTGGTAAAAGAAAAAGCTGGGAAAAAGATTTGAGAGCTGAGTACATGGGGCTTGTCAACCTGGTTAAGGAATCTGGGCTTTATCTTGAGAGCCATGGAAAGGCACTGACTTGTTTTAAGCAGGGTATGATATGATCAGGTTAGTATTTTAAAATGAATCTTTTATCAGTAGTGAGAAGAGGGACAGTAGGGCTAAGAATTGGTTCATGGTGGCTGTTTAGAAGGTTGTTGCTAAAGGCCAGGTAAGAAGTGATAGTGCCTTGCACTATGGTGCTGGTAGTGGAGATGGTGGTAAAAGGACCAAATGGAGAGATATACGGGAGTTAACATAGCATTCTTTTAAAAATTATAAACTGCATTTATTACTCCAAGTCCTAGAAAAACAGTATACATATAAGAGAACCTAGGGGCAAATAATGAGAATGGCTTATGGGAAACTCAAATTTAGCATTAGCAAAAGTTGATGGGTTGATTGCATCATCATTTTGTCCAGCATGTTATGCCAAACCAAAACTGCCCTTCCTTTCTGCACCTATGTAAGACATCACTAATTGATCATAGCACTTTCTCCTATTAAGCTGTGGCAGGGTAAAGAACCATTTCCAAATCAATGTTCCAAGAAGCCTCTAAGAATTATTCAGGATTATTATGCATGAAAATGTCTATCTGCCACCTTGCTTATTTAGGAGACAAATCATTACATGGATGCTCTTGTTGATTAAACAAGTCCCCTACCCCTTTATCTTTCTCCCCTACACTAGGCCATATGAGCATCTGGATGACAGAGTTGGAAGAGCTCTGTGGACACTGCATTATTTGGATCCAGATGGGTCTACGTTTATCTTATGAAATTAAAATGAGATAAACCAAGGGGGATATTAAGCATATTCATTTTAGATTGAGGACATGTTTACCATTATAATGCACCTTCAGAATTGGCATTTGCCTTACAGGGGAATTTGGTGTTTTTTAATCTTTTTCTCTGCTTAAAAAGATATATTGACTAGGAAAAGAAGGGAGTAGGTGAAGCACCCTACATTTATAGTGTGCTTGTGACTGTCTTACATGCTAATAGGCAAAGTGGGTGGAATGGAATTGCTCTTAAATAAGTAAAAACCTTAGCACTCAATTACCTTAAAAAATGGGCTTAATTTGGAGAGTTTCATATAACATATTTCTGGTCAAATCTCATTTTTTAAAAAAAAACTTCCTTTTTTTTAAATGCTAATGCAAGGCAGAAGAGTTTTGTGCACTAAATAAATAGACCAAGACCAGAAGAGTTTTGTGCACTAAATAAATAGACCAAGTCTTATTGGGGAGGGTCAGAGATATGGGTTTCTTATATTTTGGAGAACGTGATTTAATCTTCCTATGCTTCCTTCCTTCCTTCCTTCCTTCCTTCCTTCCTTCCTTCCTTCCTTCCTTCCTTCCTCCCTCCCTCCCTCCCTCCCTCCCTCCCTTCCTCTCTCTCTCTCTCTCTCTCTTTCTTTCTTTCTTTCAGAAAAATGGTAATAGTGTCAGCCAGTCACAGTCAAGGGGATGACCCAGCAGGGGGGCACAAAATTTTGCAAATGCTCATCTCTGTCCCAAGAGGAAAAAAAAAAAAAAAACCCTTCCCATCCACTACATCCACTGAAAGAGACAACTATCCTAGGACTGTTGCTTCTTACAGAAATTGTTTCAGACAGCTCCCTTTTTTTCAGACTCTCTGTCTTTCCTTTGTTGTTTTATTTCCTCTGATTGTACCACTGCAGGGGAAAATAGTTTGTGTAGCAGAGGGGACAGGAGCAAGGACTCTGAAGTCACATAGGCCTCCCAGCAAATTCACATGCTACTATTTATGAACAGTGTGATCTTGATTATTTCACTGGACACTTTGAGTCTTTTTTTTTTTCATGTGAAAATGGGGATAGTAATAGTTTTTACCAATTAGAATTGTTCAAGCATTAAATGAAATTGTGCATGTGAAGTGGTAAGCACCAAATGGGCATTAGCAGTTGTTATTATTATTATCATTATTTTTTTAACCAGGCTTTACATCCAGCATGGAGCCCCTGATCTCAGGGTTATGAGTTCAGGCCCTGAGCTGAGATCAAGAGTTGGACACAACCGACTGAGCCACCTAGGTGCCCTGCTATTTTTTTTTTAACCTGTAGGGGTTTGATACAGCCTGAGGGCCTTATGCATGTGCCAGCTTCCATAGCTGTGCAAGCCGTCCCCCTGGGCACTATAGCATTGGAGGCTACTGCGGAGTTGGCGGTGATCGGGAGGGAGACAGTGAGGCTGGGGGAGAAAGGGGTACAAAGTGGTAGGCTACAAGAACACCTAAGATCAGGAAGCATCCCATAGCTGAAGCTGTGATTATTGCATCTACCCATCAGAAGGGGTTCTTATCCAAAGTGCAGCGTGAGTGCACTAAGAACTAATAATATGAAATTCTCCTGTAATGCCTAATCACGCTTGAAACATAGTCTGACAAAGAGCTTTTGCCCTTGGCATTTAGAATATTCAAAGGGTTTAATATTAAGAACAACCTTTTTGAACAATAGTGCTTGGACCACTTAAAAGGGAATGTTGCAAATAGCCTGTCTAGTCAGAATGCAAGAAGTGATTTCACTTAACCATTGAGAATGTTAACTCGCTGACCTGCCCATATAGCAGATGGAGTAGCACTTATCTCTACATGCCTGATTAGACAATTGTAGTTATTTTGTTTCTGTCAAATACACCTGGATTCTTAGTAAACACCCTGACTTATGTCTATAGGGACTCAAAATAGAACCAACTTAAAATCAGGATAGAGCTATTTAGGATTCTAGGTGTATATAGAAAAATTAATTGTTTTAGACCTGGAATCATCACAAAATAACCACTTTAAGGTCCTATTTGCCACGGGGTTGCATGGAGCTATATTTAATAGGCACAACCCCTGATTTAAAAGAAGTTATCACCTTCTTGCCAGGACAGGTGGGATAGTTTTAGGGACCAGAGAGCCAGCCTTTAAATCCTGGCTCTGCCCTTTACTAGCTTTCTTATCTCGACAAAATCACTTATCTCTCTGTGCCTCTCTGGCAATTATAAAGGTACCACCTCACAGGGATGTTTTGAAGATTAAATGAGTTAATAAGTGTATAGTGGTTTGCCCTAGATGCAGGCAGAAACTGGAGGGATGCACTGTCTGTGAAGCATTTGGAAAGAATAATGAAACCAACTAAAAGTCTGGATGCTTTTCATTTTCATATGCCTATAGTTCTAAACAATATCAGTCCTGGAACTGACTGCTCCTTCTACCCTCACCCTTGATTACACTACTGGGGGATGGTATTAAGAGCACCGCTTGGCACAGAGAACCCTCAAAGCATGGTCACTTGCTATTATTTTTCCTTGATGTTCCAGCTCTCATTACCTGCTCAGAATCCTTCAATGACTCCCCACTGACTAGAGAAATGTGGTTGAGATTCAGCCTGCCATTCAAGGCCCTCCTTTGCTGATTTGGGCAGATGTAGTGTTCCATGATTCATTGTTTGTGCATAACACCCAGTGCTCCATGCAATACGTGCCCTCCTTAATACCCATCACCAGGCTAACCCATCCCCCCACCCCCCTCCCCTCTAGAACCCTCAGTTTGTTTCTCAAAGTGAACTGGTGTTCTTTAAGACCTCACCCAAAGGATATCAACTCCAAATTCCTCCACCAAAGTCATTGCTCTTGCTTAGAACTCTCATAATGTTTCATTTCTTTTTTTTTCTGAGGGTTTTCTTTTCTTTCTTTCCACCTTGTTACGTCAATACTTTATCTCTCCCGTTGCACTCTAAATTCCCTGGGACAAAATCTAAGTCAAATTGACCTTTGATTTCTCACAATGCCTTGTACAGCACTTAACTCCTCCTGAATATTAATAAAGACATGTTGAATAAACTAATTCTAGGAACCACTGTGGAGTGAAATCCAAAGCCAGTTTTTGTAAGGAGAAGAGACTCAGATCTTGCCACCATGGTTATTACTCAACAGAAACACTGTACTTGGCAATTATCCACACTGTATATTTTTTTCAGGCTCTTTCTGGAGATTTAGATATCTGCTAACATGAGATAACTCTATAATATGATATATGAAAACTTGGTGAAAGATGGCCATTCAAGTTATAAATAGTGAATGCCCATTGTATGGATAGCAAGCATGAACTTGAGATGGCCTTAGAGGTCAAAGACATTGTCCTTGCCCCTGGGCAGCTTACAATCTGGTTGGTGAGGAAAAACAAGGTTATGCTAGAAACTAGGTAACACTTATTAAGCAATGTATAAACATATGTATATAGGTATATTTGCTATGTATGGAGGTATAGTTGCTGAAGAAACGTCCATTTATTTGTGGAGTAAAGATGTTACCTGAAAGACTAGTGTCACTCAGCATCCTTTTGGAAGGAGGGCAGAGAGATAGTGTGTTGGCTGTTGTCTGTTCACCCCACTGGGGTCTTCTCTCCACCCTTCCTCCCCCTGCTCTGCGCCCTGGAGGCTGCCTTTGGTGGGAGGTATGGACACTCTACCATCCTCTCAGCTTCCCCTTGTGTTCAGCCAAGGTAGGCACTGGCAAGTGATTGAAGGACTTGAAGAGCAGGGGAGGATGAGGCTGGGTTGGGTATGGGTCTCCGATTCCTGCCCTTCTCCAGAAGGTCCACATCCTGCCAGGCAGCCCTCTCTCAATTCCTAGGCTTTAGCTGCTTTGTCAGGGTTCCTGCAACTGCTCTCTCCCCTTCACCCCCTTGAGGGCTAGAAGGGGATATAATTCTTTGTTATTGTAGCCCCAGGAGGCTTCAAGATCCTTCAATGGTGAATTTACCCTAATTCTGCCTAGACCTTGTAAATAGTCCTCCCACTCGACTCCTCAATTACCCAGTGTGAATGGGCCATCTGTTTCTAGCCAAGATCCTGACTAATACAAGTGAGGAGGTTAATGCAACAGTTCAGTTCCAAAAACACCTATTGAATGTCTTTACATGTCTGGCATGGTTCTAAGCATTGGAAACAAAATGATATTAAAACAAAGTCTCTGCCATTAAGGAACTTCTAATCTAGCAGGGAAGACAAAGGTACAGAATGATTTTAAATTGAGAGTGGTGTTAGGAGAATGTATTATAACAGGATAATAATGGGGGAGGCACTGAAAGCTAAAACCAGCTGCCTGACATGTTATCATAAAAATATGTTTAGAATCTTTAGAACTAGAAGGATTAATAGCTGTTTATCTGGACCAATGCCTTTATTTTACAGGGGAGCGATTGTAGAGTCCATTGAACTCAAATTACCTGTTCCCACTACTGAGTAGTGAAAAACTGGAGGGAAACCCGAGTATTCTTCCTGCTAGTCCCCTGTCTTCTCTCCCTTTTCCTCTAGACTGTAGATAGCGCCAGTTCTAACTTCCACCTCTGTCCCCCCTGCCTCTGCTTGGCTTCTTCCTCCTGAACCATTTTTCATTTCAAAGCACTTGAGTACTTGGAGCAAGGAGAGTGAACTTATTGATTTCAATATTCTCATTGTCACAGTCAGAGGGAAAGGTGAAGAGGGCTGAGACATATGGAGGTGAAGTGTGTGGTTAAGGACAGACCACCAATACTAATCCACCCACCACCAGAAGCAATCTGAGTGTCGGCAGGCTTTGAAGTGTTTCCAAGCCTCCTCCCTGTGCTTGTAAGCTTACTGGATGCTGGAGCAGACTGGGCACTAATAAACATCCTGTGTGGGACTGATTCATCCTGTCTTCTATCAGCACCAGAGACAGGCTGAAGTGCACGGTAAAATTTTCCACTAGATATTGTAGGTGAGAGGAAAAGAAGCTTCTTTGTATAAAATGACTTTGAATGTTACAACTTAATTTGCCAGGGAGCTGAAAGATGAGTGTTATTCATACAAGTAACTGAATGACTTGGAGTTAAATATCAGGGTTTGAATAATCACATTAACTTCTATTTATGGAGTGATTGCTATGTGGCACACACTACTGAGGTCATGTTAATTAATGTGTTAATTAATTTAATTCTGTGAAGTAGATGTTATGATTCTTATGATTATTGATATTATTATTATTTCCACTTTACAGATGAGGAAACAGAGGTACATAGAGCGGAAGTAACTGGGCCACGTTCACATGTCTTGTAAATGATGGAGCAGTGAGCAGTGATATAACCCAGGTGAGTTTTAATAAACTCACTGACTGACACCAGAGCCAGTCTTGCCCATTATGTTAAGATGTTTATATAAATAGTCATCCAAAAGTTAGTGTGCTTTGTAATTGCTTTTTTGGGGGTTTCCTTTTATTTTCTGGAGTTCCTCCATTTCCACGCAAGAAGGTGAGGGAATTAGGGATAAATATATGACCTCTGGGAGCAGGACCTTCAGCCTAGCACCTCATGAGCTTTTAAGCATCATATCTTACCTCAGTGAGTTCACAAATTCGACTCAAGAAAGGAGTAACATGAACAGTGTGTGGGGAATAAAAATGTTAGCTCAATATGGAGTCTACAGGTATTCAGGGAATTGAGGTAACAATGCCTGGGTCTTTAGTGAGCTAGCTGGCACAATGGAAGCTCCCTTTATGCTAGGGTGATCAACTGTACCAACACTGGGATAGAATGGTTTCCTGGGACATGGGACTTTTTATGCTAAAACTGGGGAAGTTCTTGGTTTCAAGATGGTCCCTGACTTATAATGGTTCAACTTATGATCTTAAGACTTTACGGTGGTGCAACCGTGATATGGAGTCAGTAGAAACCATACTTGGAATTTGATGTTTTCCCTGGCTAGTGATAGGTGGTAAGATCCTCTTTCGTGATGCTGAGCTGCTGCAGTGAGCCACATGAAGGTAAGTGACTGATACCCGTATAACCATTCTATACCTATATAACCAGTCTTTCATTTTCAGTCTAATATTCAATAAATTACATGAAATATTCAATACTTCATTATAAAATATGCTTTGTGTTAGGTGATTTTACATAACTGTAGGCTGATGGGAGTGTTCTAACCATGTTTAAGGTAGCCTAGGCTGAGCAGTGATGCTCGGTAGGTTAGGTGTCTTAAAGGCATTTTCAATTTATCATATTTTCAACTTACGATGGGTTTATTAGGACATAACACCATCATAAGTTGAGGAAGATCTGTATAGGGATGGATTGATCACCCTACTTTACACACTGTTGGGGCCATTTGAAGATTACTTCTTTCCCAGACCCTGAAATCAACCTTACCTAAATCTGGGTTTCTTATCACATGGCTCACTGACCATCTGCATCCAGGTCACATGGACCCTTGTTAAAAATGCTGATTCCCTCACAGATCTGTACTTCTGAAACAAATAACGCAACATATTTTAAGAAAAAAGAAAAAGAAGAAGATAACAGGAGAGGAAGAAAAGGGGAGTATGTCAGAGGGGGAGACGAACCATGAGAGATGATGGACTCTGAAAAACAAACTGAGGGTTCTAGAGGGGAGGGGGTTTGGGGGATGTGTTAGCCTGGTGATGGGTATTGAGGAGGGCACATTCTGCATGGAGCACTGGGTGTTATGAACAAACAATGAATCATGGAACACTGCATCAAAAACTAATGATGTAATATATGGTGATTAACATAACAATAAAAAAATTAAAAAAATGCTGATTCCCAGACCTCAGTCCAAATCTATGGAAGTGTGATATGTGAGCAGAGTAAGGTTAGAACTTAGGGAATCTGCCCGTTTAAAACAAGCCTGCCAAATGATTCTTATGAGCACAAATATTCCCAAAGTACTGACTCAGTCTATGAGGAAATAAATACATAGCAATTTTATTCTGGCTCTGGATGTATCATTCTTACAGCTTCTCTCTTTTCTTTTCTTTCTCTCTTTCTCTCTTTCTTTCTTTCTTTCTTTCTTTCTTTCTTTCTTTCTTTCTTTCCTTCTTTCTTTCTTTCTCTTTCTTTCTTTCTTTCTTTCTTTCTTTCTTTCTTTCTTTCTTTCTTTCTTTCTTTCTTTCTTTTCTTTCTTTCTCTCTCTCTCTCTCTCTCTCTCTCTCTTCCTTCCTTCCTTCCTTTCAATTTAAATTCCCGTTTGTTAACATATAGTGTAATAGTAGTTTCAGTTGTATAATTTAGTGATTCAACACTGAGAAACAACACCTGGTGCTCATCATAACAAGTGCATGCCATCACATATTTAACCCATTCCCCACCCACTTCCTCTCGCTGCTACTCTTGTTCTGACTTGGCACCTCAGTTCTAGTCAGTATGATCCTGCTCTGTTTTTTTCCATCCCTATTTGGACCACAATTTCAAGAACTGTATTTCTGGTCTCTTCTTCTTACTCTACATCCTAAGGGCTGTCTTGAAACCTTATCCAGCTCCCATTTTCTATAAGACCAATGCCTCACCCTGCCCTCCTGTTGTCCTGAAACTTAGTTTCTCTCCTGAAGTCCCATTACCTGCAGAACTGCAGGCAGTCAACCTCTAGTCTGTTTGCGTCTGGCTTCCCAGTGCCATGGTTGTGTCTTTTAGTCAAAGCCATGATTGAGAAGTAAAGCAATTGTTTCCTTAGTGCTCGCAAGAAAATGTTGTATGGTTAATAGCTTGAAACATTTACATTGGCTTTGAAAACTGGACCCATTGGAACCTGTATCTACCTAAGCAAAAGCACATATATATTTATTTTAGCAGTGAATTTGATCCCAGTTAATGCATAAATAGGACTCCCTGCTCACTGATGTCCCTGTAATCTGGTATCCCACTATTTGCAATTAAGTAGCAGCCCTCTACATCATTCCCTTACATTTGCCCAGAGAACACTTACTCAAGCATCTGTTGTCTTCTAAAGTCTTCCCTGACTTAGCAGGCCGAACTGATTTTTTCCTCTTCTGGGTTCCCCTCTGCAATGACAGACTTCTACAACATCATCTGTAGCAGAGGCTGTTGATAGTGCATCCCATGTCCTCTTGGCTACTTCAACGTTTACCGGCAGCTGTGGTGGGAAGTTACCCCCGCATGCCAATGGCTTCCTACCTCAAGAGCCTGCATCTCTCTGCTTCTCTGTCTAAGGGTGTTTTCTAGCTGATAGCACAGAGGTTCCACTAGGGAGGAAAAGCAGGATGGAAGATGTAGCTTACCCATTCCTTAGCAGATCAATTCTGAGGTGTGCTGTACATGGTTCCAGACAAGGGCCTGTGGAATTGAGCCCCAGTTGCTCACATAATAACCTGCTCATTTATGATTCTAGGATCACCTTCCAAATAAACTGCATGTGCCCATGTCTTTGTAATGGAGTCTGCTTTTGGGGAAATCCAAATTAAGGCACCATATTTTACATATTGTTAAATGTAAATATTTGTATGTCTGTCTCCTCTTCTCAAACTAAAAGCTTCTTTACAGATGGTATATGTCTTACATGTCTTTGTATCCTAAGATATAGCCTGATACCTGTAAGCACTCAGTCAATATTTGTGTGTGAATGAATAAGTTTATCTACCTTTCGGTGACATAATAATGTTTCTGAGGTACTATAAAATCTTAAAGTATCTCCAAAAGCAGCCATTGTAGTCCTATAGGAATTTTAATGTAGTAACATTCTTTTAAAAATTAAAAATCTGGGGGACCTGGGTGGCTCAGATGGTTAAGCGTCTGCCTTCAGCTCAGGTCATGATCCCAGGGTCCTGGGATAGAGTCCCGCATCGGGCTCCCTGCTCCTTGGGAGCCTGCTTCTCCCTCTGCTTCTCTCTCTCTCTCTCTCCCTCTCTCTCTCCCTCTGTCTCTCATGAATAAATAAATAAAATCTTTAAAAAAAATAAAAATTAAAAATCTACTAAGATTCTGCAGGTATCTTAATATTACCTCTCTTAGTGGATTAACCAGAATACCCCATTGCTTTTATTGAAGAAGATAAGAGAGAATATATTATACATTTCTAATTGTTTTATTTCCTTTTACCTAAACCAGGATAAAATCTGGGTCTCCATGGCATTTAATAAATATTAAGCCTATATTGAAAGCAAGTTTTTTATCTGTAAATGATGACAGTAAGGATGAGTGATATGGGACAACTGTTAATAAATTGAAGACTCTCTTTTTAATGTCTTAGTTAAATACGTTTTTAAAAAATGTATTAGACTCTGAGAAAAATTCAAATGAGTTTATCCTCAAGGGGCTAGTCTTTAAATATCTTCAAGCAGAGGAAGAACTCACTCTAGCAATTGTATGTCATTTTGTTAATATTCTCAGAAAGCTGGCAGTTCTTGAGCAATATTATTAAACCAATAATTTATTCCAATTTTCATCTGGAATCAGTAAGACATTTATCATCAGTGAGCTCTTCCTCCATCATTTAATTTTTTTCCTTCAAAGTTATGCACATTCAGTTGCTTCAGCAGTGAAAAAACACAGAGCCTGTAGAATTATGACTATGTTACTTTGCTTCTAGCTAAAGTACTAGAAAGTACTGAAAGGAAACAATATGAACTATAATAAAGAAAGACGCACTGATTGATCAGGAACAAGTTCTAATGAATATTTATAGTTAAAAATGTAATAATTTCCTATTTATCAGTGTTACTTTACACCAAAGTAAGTGATAACTATATTCATAAGAACAATGAAAAGACTGAGCTAACAAAAGGGTTTTTAAATAATTTATATCAGGAACATTGCTGTCATGAGATATTATTTTTAATAAATCAGTCTAATAATCACATATTGAGCTTTTGGGTACTCAATTTTTCATTAAAATATATGATGAGTCAAATATGGAAAAACTTGATAGTCTTACTACAGCTAAGGTTCTAATCATAAAAGACCTTTTAGGAAGAACATAAATGTTGACAAGGGACTTTTCAATCAACACTAAAAAATAGCAAGAAATTCATTATTTTTATGTAAGATCCAAAAAAGAAAAGGCTAGCATTACAAATACATAATCAGACTTTTAAAAATTAGCTATTAAAGAATGTTATGGTAGATATTTATTGTATCAATTTTGATTAACCTTAACATTGCTCCTTATTATGTTGTAAGCTCCTCAAGAGTAGGACCTTTACATTTCCCTTGGTGAATGTGCATAATAGAATTTCAATTATCTGTTGAACAGATATTTTCCCTTTAAATATTAAAAAAATACATCTTAGAAGGAAATGTGGAAATCCTTGTGAAAGGACAAAAAATAGAAAATAGGACATTGTGATTTATTTCAACAACTCAAACAAACCATCTTCTAAAGCAAACGTATGTCATAGATGTTTGGTTTTTCCCCAAGAAAAATAGATTGTTTTATACTAACAGATGGTAAAGCCTAAACAACAAAAGACACCATATTCCAAAAATCTAGATTTCTCAGTAGTTCTAAAGGCAAAATAATAAAAAACAACTATTATTTTCAAAAAATTAATTATTATTCTCATTGTAAAGAGCTATAATCTTCATTCTTGCAAAGTAAGTTCCTGAAAAGTTTAAGTCATGTAAGGCTTTGATCTTCATCTTAATCTTCAACCAGGGTGTAATACCAAGAAATGCCCCTCCAGTGATAACTCAATTACTCTACTATGTAGCTGGATAGAAAGTCTTAGTGTAAATTTAGCCTGTGATTTGAGATTCTTGCATCAGGAAGAAAAGTTGACCAGCTGTGAGGGGGACTGGTTTCTAAACCTATATAGTCAGATAATACTTTGCAGGTGTTCTGAGGTTTTTAACTGGAGTTCCCTTTACATGCACCCTTTCATTGTCCATATTCTCAAACAAATTGTTCTTGTCTCATTGAATCTTAAGTATTCATTGCCCCCAGATAAGGGAGAAATACAGAAGAAAAGCAGAGAAATTACTCTGAGTACCAAAAACTAAGGTTTTTGAGTTTCAAGAACCTGGGATTAGTTTCAAAATTTGAGGTTCTGAAAGATTCAGGGTATAAAATTTATGCAATAAACAAAAGACTAGATGAACTGAAATACATTTTATGCTCCCCAGCATACTTAGCTTTAGGGTGAGATTACTACAGTGTGAGTTGGGCTCTCTGGAATAACTAAATTTGAGCAAAGCAATTGATTTTACATAATATCCTTGAGAAAAATGTCTTCCATATTGTAGTGATTTATGGGGATTCGAAAGTTGAATGGTGTTATCAGATCGACTTTGAGCCAGGCTGCTGGTGGCGTTCTATGAGGCTTTGCTTTGTTCAAAATTTCAATAATTTATATAATTATAGAAAGTTTGCCAATGAGGTTTGTGGGATGCCTGAAATTAGGAGAGAGTAGAAATCTTAGAATTAGAAATCACGTGGAAGATTTAAAGAAAACCAGCCAGGTAGACAAATAAGATATAAATATGCAAGGTAAAGACCTGTGTTTAGAATTTTTTAAAAATTTGCACAAATGAGGGGCTGGCAAGGCCTGCCTGAAAAAATGGTTCTATGAGGAAGACTGGGGGCTCTGATTTCATGCTCAAAATGAAATTGGGTGACATTTTAGCCAGAAAAGATAATGTTTCATTGGCTTGTATTCAAGGGCTTGGGAATGAACTCAATGTACTCTGCTCTGGTCAAACTATACCTGGTAGAGTGCGTTCAATTCTGATTTTTATCTTCTGCATCGGATATCAATAAACTGTAGGACATCAAGGGTATGTGGCTAGATTTTATATTCAGCAAAAATGTTTCTGAATTCCTCTTATGTGCCAGACACTGTTCTAGGTACTAGGGATACAGTCACAAACAAGAGTTAAACATGGTGGAGTTTCTGGAAAGGGGATAATTAATCTGGAGATTATATGGGGCTCCTTGCTAGCAGACATCTGTTGAACAGCTGACACGTGAAAAAGAATTATTCTGATACTATGTGGCTCCAGGGGGATTAGGCATAAGTTATGAGGATGCAGATTTCAGTTAGAGCATCTGTTCACAAGTGGGGCGTGTGGTTGGAGAGTACCTTGTCATTTTCCAGCAGTGCATCTGTCAGTGTGAATGACATAATGCAGAAAACAGCACAGTACCTGGGCACTTCACAGGTGCTCAGTCAATGGAACAAAATAGTTATATAGGGCTTTTCTTATCTCTTTTAGGAGTATGTGATAAATGATTCTAGAATTCTAGAGAACAGGAACTCTTACCTATAATTTTTTTCCTCTGCTCCCACCACAAGAAAGAAGTGGGTTCAAACCCTAGCTCCTTCACTAATGAGTTGTGTAGCATTGGTGAAATTATCTACTTTCTCTGACCCTCTGTGTCCTCATCTGTAAAGTGGGAATAAACTTACGGCTTTATTCTTATATACACTTATGGCTGGTGGCCTTTAAATATCAAATACATGAATGAGAGATTTGTATCATCTCTAAGACAGTACATTAATAATTATGATATTAAAGAAGGAGCATTTATAGTTCCAGTTCCATTTTTAGTGACAATGAGATTTGACATTACATTTTTCCGGGATTTTTTTTTTTTTTACCTGTTACTGAAAATCTCAGTCATTCTCTGGACCACATGGATCTTTCTGTCATTTCATAGAATGTCAACATTCATTGGCTTGTGGATTTACTTAGAATTTATAGAAGAACCATAATTTCATTCTCTACATCAGGTAGGGTCCTTTCAAAGCTCAGCTCATTCTATTATAACTTGTATTATTCTGATCCACACAATACATCTTTCTTATTTATGAAGCCATCTTATTTCTAGATGGTTCTCTCTGTTTATCCCTTTTCTTCTCAAAATAAACATTATTATTTTCAACATTCTTCCTAATGACTCTTCTTTCCCCCTAAACTAATTCTGGAAATAATTGGTTATTTCCACTTCTCTCAGAAGCTGAAAAATGTGTCAGTGTTAAATATCCTGACTCCTTTACCATCCTTTGAGGGCTTACTGTGTGCCAGAGCTTTACATACCTTATCTCCTTTAATGCTCCTGACAACTTTCTTGTGTGGGTGTTTTTATTCCCACTTTACAGATGAGGACACGGAGGGTCAGAGAAAGTAGATAATTTCACCAATGCTACACAACTCATTAGTGAAGGAGCTATGGTTTGAACCCACTGCTTTCTCTTAATCCCACAGTCTACAGACTCCTCATGTCAACCAGAATTTTGGATTGAAACTTAAACATGTCAAAAAGAGAAAGGGAAAACTGGGCTTTGTTTTGAATGGGCGGTTTATCTTTATCAAATAAATTGCGTAGCTCCTTTGTACAATTAACTATAAACAAAGAGATTCAAAAGGCTGATATCTCTCAATGTGTCCTCAGACCTTCAAAGTTAGGTGACTCTCTACCATTCAGAATAGAAAGTTTCTTCCAGAGGTTTCAGGCCAACCTCTGGATTTGGGACAAGGAGTGGCATACTGACTTGCTCAAGACCACCTAGTTGGTTAACCGCACAGAGAGGACTATAAGCCAGGCTTCCAGATTTCCAGACTATGACTATTTCTGGGGAACTTTGAATGAAACATTCATGAACATTTTCCCCTGAATAAAAACTACAAGACACAACAGAAGGGATATATTTTGATAGTTTCAAGCTAAAAAAAAAAATCTTGATTTAAGATCAAGCAAGTGTTTATAAAGCATTTCTGAACTCCTTGGAGAAAGGTACTTCTAAATAAAAGTTTCATTTGATCATTTTGAAATGTTTATTTTAGGCAAGCATTCTTTTCATAAAATATTTATACGTGCTCTAATACAAACATTCACATTAGTATGTGCTAAAGGTCTGAAATTTACTTAGTCAAAATTATTTGCTTTTCTGGGTCCAACCAGCAGGATTTCCAGAAATCCAAAAGAGATCAAGGGATTTCCTTACAAAGCTTGTTAAAGCATCAGATAGGAATTTGGAAAGGGCAATTCTAAAATAAGTCTCATTTAGAATAAGAACTTCCTTAAGATCTTGACTTGAAGTCTACACTAGCTCAAACACCTGCAAAATGAGCAAATAAGGCATAATTTCCTCAAGACATTATGCCAAAATCTTGCTAAATTCTTTTCACTGCCAAGGACTCAGTTAATGTTTCAAAAAATGAAGCACAGCAAGTTTTAGGAGTTTTTTCTGGATTTCCAGAAGAGAGAATAGATTTGGGAATTGCTGTTATAAAAGCAATATGGAATAAACTTCTGCCTCTATTAGAGGTGATTCTAGAGGTGTCAAAGTCTTATTAATGTTGGCAGCAAACCCTGCGGTAGGTATATTTTGAATGGAAAATAAACCCGCATGTTCCTCTGAGCTTATTTTGAATAAATCTCCTGGGAAATCATAAAGAACAAACTCTTCCTATAAAAAGGAAATTTCATTGCTGGAAGTCCCATGATGAAGAAGAAAGAGCATCAGGAGAAGGTAGCAGAGGATTTCTAGCTTCTTCCATCAGATAATGTGTCCTTAGGTAAATCACTTACCTGACCTGGGCCTTAGTTTCTCCTTCTGGAAAAGAAGGGCACTGGACAATTTCTGAGTTCTCTTTCATCACTGTCCTTTTCTGGGGATTTGGCTGTGTCTTCTTCCCACCCTTCTCATGAATCTGCCTCCTAGAGGCACTATATCCTCACAAGACACTGCTTCTGTCTGCCCTTGCAAATGGTTTTTGTAAGGCAAGAGGCACACACATTAACTTCTCATCCTTTCAATCACTCTTCTTATATATTGGAAACTATCTAGTAAAACTTCCTGTAATAACCTCATCAAAGTTTTTCTTTGCTCTCTTTCAGAAAAGAAAGTGGCAATCACTTAAGAAAACTATGTAAGTCAGGTGTGTAATGTTTGACTTCCTGAAGAAAATCAACTCTTTCAGCTTTGCAGCTAGTTCGTTCTTATGATGCAATAATGACAAGACTAAATGTTAGAGTAGGTTTTGGCAAGGGTTTACAATCTCTTAGCCTTAGTTGGATTTATCAAACATGATTGAAAGTGATGAGGCCCATTTCTTTAAGAGTAGACCATGGCTGAGACTTTTTACTCTGTGGCTACACACATAGAACTAATTAGGTCTTTGGATCCAAATTGACCTAACAAATTGAGTCAGGGGGAAAAAAACAATTGGTTACATCTTAAAAAATACCATCTGCCAAAAGAGTTAATCTGGTTGTACATCTCAATAAATGCTTTTCAGTTAGTGGATCAAGACTCATTAGCAGCTTGTGAGATGCATGTATTGGCTCATGGACAGCATTAAAGAAAATAAAATAGAGTAGAATAGGAAATGTCAGGGTATATCATGATAATGGTTAGTATCAATTTGCAAAAATTAATTTTATTCATATAGAGAGAACATATATATGCATATACGGTCCTGGTCTCAATGTGAATTTTATTTGTCACTCTAGGTCTGGTTAAGAAAAGGTCAAGTTCCTGGGGACACAAGTTCTAAGATGGAGATTGGTGTGCAGTGGGTTTATTGGGAATTGCAGAAGAGAGACAACATATGTGTCAATGAGAGGGAGGCAAAATTGGGCAGAAGAAGAAACTGAACAGAGATGCAATTACCACAGAGATCTCATTTGACTCCTATGGGGAGCTCTGGAGCTTAGCTGGCCCTGCAGAGTGGATTTAAATTCAGAGGAAAGGGGCGGGGCCTTTGTACCCTCCCTGGCCACCCAGCCAGATACTGGTTGTGGGCTGCTCCCAGGAAAGGGGTGGGCATTACTTTTTGTGAACTGGTGCTCTTTACTGGCTGTTCCAGCAGAGGGATTCTGCTCTGAGCAATCAGCAGCCTGCACAGCTGGAGGAATGAGGGTCTGGCTGCTTAGGGGGACCATCTGGCAGGATGGCCATCTGAGGGGGGCCATCTGCTGGAAGAATGAGTGCCTGGCTGCTGAGGGGGGCCATCTGATGGGCCCACAGCATCTACTAGGCCACTACCTACATCCAACCTGAATCAGACTACCCCAGCTGCAGCACAGGGGCTCTCAACCCCAGCATTATTGAAATTCAAACCTGGAAAAACTTTGTTGTGGGGGCTCTCCTGTACTGAAGGATGTAATAAGGAGTCTGACTCCATTTTTGATGGTTGACCACTAACAACTTTCAACCCCATCATTCCTCATTGCTTTGTCCCACATCTGAGCAAGACTTAAGGGAGAAGTAGGATGTTCCTTCCCTTGGTTCTGGTAGGGAAGTTCAAATAGGGCAAACCTAGGATGAGAATCCTTACCCTCACTTCACCTCCTAACTACAATAAAAACCCAAACCATTTTCAGACTGTCTTGGGCACCTGCCCTGCATTCTCCTAGAAGTTTCTTTATGGGAGCAAAAAAACTTTTCATATTCTCTTGGGGTATGTGTGTCTGTGTGTGTGTGCACGCACGTGTGTGGCATTATCTGAAACAAAATTTGAACATAGGATATTCAACAGCATCCCCATTTTTTATTTTTTAATTTTATTATTTTATTTTTTTTACATTTTTTATTGTTGTTAATCACCATACATTACATCATTAGTTTTTGATGGAGTGTTCCATGATTCATTGTTTGTGCATAACACCCAGTGCTCCATGCAGAATGTACCCTCTTTAATACCCATCACCAGGTTAACTCATCCCCCCACCCCCCTCCCCTCTAGAACCCTCAGTTTGTTCTTCAGAGTCCATCATTTCACATGGTTCCTCTCCCCCTCCGATTCCCCCCTTCATTCTTCCCCTTCTATCTTCTTCTTCCTTTTTTTTTTCCTTAACATATATTGCATTATTTGTTTCAGAGGTACAGATCTGTGATTCAACAGTCTTGCACAATTCACAGTGCTCATCATAGCACATACCCTCCCCGGTGTCTATCACCTGGCCACCCCATCCCTCCCACCGCCCCCCAGCAACCCTCAATTTGTTTCCTGAGATTAAGAACTCCTCATATCAGTGAGGTCATATGATACATGTCTTTCTCTGATTGACTTATTTCGCTCAGCATAACACCCTCCAGTTCCATCCATGTCGTTGCAAATGGCAAGATCTCATTCCTTTTGATGGCTGCATAATATTCCATTGTATATATAAACCACATCTTCTTTATCCATTCATCTGTTGATGGACATCTTGGTTCTTTCTACAGTTTGGCTATTGTGGCCATTGCTGCTATAAACATCAGGGTGCACGTACCCCTTCGGATCCCTACATTTGTATCTTTGGGGTAAATACCCAGTAGTGCAATTGCTGGATCGTATGGTAGCTCTATTTTCAACTTTTTGAGGAACCTCCATACTGTTTTCCAGAGTGGTTGCACCAGCTTGCATTCCCACCAACAGTGTAGGAGGGTTCCCCTTTCTCCGCATCCCTGCCAACATCTGTCGTTTCCTGACTTGTTAATTTTAGCCATTCTGACTGGTGTGAGGTGGTATCTCATTGAGGTTTGGATTTGGATTTCCCTGATGCCAAGTGATGCTGAGCACTTTTTCATGTGTCTGTTGGCCCTTTGGATGTCTCCTTTGCAGAACTGTCTGGTCATGTCTTCTGCCCATTGGATCGTTTGTTCTCTGGGTGTTGAGTTTGATAAGTTCTTTATAGATTTTGGATACTAGCCCTTTCTTTGAAATGTCATTTGCAAATATCTTCTCCCATTCTGTCGGTTGTCTTTTGGTTTTATTGACTGTTTCTTTTGCTGTGCAAAAGCTTTTTATCTTGATGAAGTCCCAATAGTTCATTTTTGCCCTTGCTTCCCTTGCCTTTGGCGATGTTTCTAGGAAGAAGTTGCTGTGGCTGAGGATGTAGAGGTTGCTACCTCTGATCTCCTTTAGGATTTTGATGGACTCCTGTCTCACGTTTAGGTCTTTCAACCACTTGGAGTCTATTTTTGTGTGTGGTGTAAGGAAATGGTCCAGTTTCATTCTTCTGCATGTGGCTGTCCAATTTTCCCAACACCATTTGTTGAAGAGACTCTCTTTTTTCCATTGGATATTCTTTCCTGCTTTGTCGAAGATTAGTTGACCATAGAGTTGACGGTCCATTTCTGGGCTCTCTATTCTGTTCCATTGATTTATGTGTCTGTTTTTGTGCCAGTACCATACTGTCTTGATGATGACAGCTTTGTAATAGAGCTGGAAGTCCAGAATTGTGATGCCGCCATCTTTGCTTTTCTTTTTCAACTTTCCTCTGGCTATTCGAGGTCTTTTCTGGTTCCATACAAATTTTAGGATTATTTGTTCCATTTCTTTGAAAAAAGTGGATGGTATTTTGATGGGGATTGCATTGAATGTGTAGATTGCTCTAGGTAGCATTGACATCTTCACAATATTTGTTCTTCCAATCCATGAGTATGGATTTTTCCATTTCTTTGTGTCTTCCTCAATTTCTTTCATGAGTATTTTATAGTTTTCGGAGTACAGATCTTTTGCCTCTTGGGTTAGATTTATTCCTAGGTATCTTATGGTTTTGGGTGCAGTTGTAATTGGGATCAACTCCTTAATTTCTCTTTCTTCTTTCTTGTTGTTGGTGTATAGGAATGCCACTGATTTCTGTGCACTGATTTTGTATCCTGCCACTTTACTGAATTCCTGTATGAGTTCTAGCAGTTTTGGGGTTTTCCACATAAAGTATCATATCATCTGCAAACAGTGAGAGTTTAACTCTTCTTTGCCGATTCAGATGCCTTTTATTTCTTTTTGTTGTCTGATTGCTGTGGCTAGGACTTCTAATACTATGTTGAATAGCAATGGTGATAGTGGACATCCCTGCCGTGTTCCTGACCTTAGGGGAAAAGCTCTCAGCTTTTCCCCATTGAGAATGATATTCGCTGTAGGTTTTTCATAGATGGCTTTTATAATATTGAGGTATGTACCCTCTATCCCTATACTCTGAAGAGTTTTGATCAAGAGAGGATGCTGTACCTTGTCAAATGCTTTTTCTGCATCTATTGAGAGGATCATATGATTCTTGTTCTTTCTTTTGTTAATGTTTTGTATCACGTTGATTGATTTGTGGATGTTGAACCAACCTTGCAGCCCAGGGATAAATCCCACTTGGTCATGGTCAATAATCCTTTTAATGTCCTGTTGGATCCTATTGGCTAGTATTTTGGTGAGAATTTTTGCATCCACGTTCATCAAGGATATTGGTCTGTAATTCTCCTTTTTGATGGGATCTTTGTCTGGTTTGGGGATCAAGGTAATGGTGGCCTCATAAAACGAGTTTGGAAGTTTTCCTTCCATTTCTATTTTTTGGAACAGTTTCAGAAGAATAGGTATTAATTCTTCTTTAAATGTTTGGTAGAATTCCCCTGGGAAGCCATCTGGCCCCGGGTTTTTGTTTCTTGGGAAATTTTTGATGACTTCTTCAGTTTCCTTAGTGGTTATAGGTCTGTTCAGGTTTTCTATTTCTTCCTGGTTCAGTTTTCATAGTTGATACAACTCTAGGAATGAATCCATTTCTTCCAGGTTATCTAATTTGCTGACATATAGTTGCTCATAATATGTTTTTATAATTGTTTGTATTTCTTTGGTGTTGGTTGTGATCTCTCCTCTTTTATTCATGATTTTATTTGGGTAATTTCTCTTTTCTTTTTGATAAGTCTGGCCAGGGGTTTATCAATCTTGTTAATTCTTTCAAAGAACCAGCTCCTAGTTTCGTTGATCTGTTCTACTGTTCTTTTGGTTTCTATTTCATTGATTTCTGCTCTGATCTTTATGATTTCTCTTCTGCTGGGTTTAGGCTTTATTTACTGTTTTTTCTCTAGCTCCTTTAGGTGTAGGGTTAGGTTGTGTATTTGAGACCTTTCTTGTTTCTTGAGAAAGGCTTGAATTGCTATATACTTTCCTCTCAGGACTGCCTTTGCTGTATCCCAAAGATTTTGAACAGTTGTATTTTCATTTTCATTGGTTTCCATGAATTTTTTTAATTCTTCTTTAATTTCCTGGTTGACCCATTCATTCTTTAGTAGGATGTTCTTTAGCCTCCATGTATTTGAGTTCTTTCTGACTTTCCTCTTGTGATTGAGTTCTAGTGTCAAAGCATTATGGTCTGAAAATATGCAGGGAATAATCCCAATCTTTTGGTACTGGTTGAGATCTGACTTGTGACCTAGGATGTGATCGAGAATGTTCCATGGGCACTAGAGAAGAATGTGTATTCCATTGCTTTGGGATGGAATGTTCTGAATATGTCTGTGAAGTCCATTTGGTCCACTGTGTCATTTAAAGTCTTTTTTTCCTTGTTGATCTTTTGCTTAGATGATCTGTCCATTTCAGTCAGGGGGTGTTAAAGTCCCCCACTATTATTGTATTGTTGTCGATGTGTTTCTTTGCTTTTGTTATTAATTGGCTTATATACTTGTCTGCTCCCATGGTAGGGGCATAGATATTTACAATTCTTAGATCTTCTTGTTGGATAGACCCTTTAAGTAGGATATAGTGTCCTTTCTTATCTCTTATTACAGTCTTTGGTTTAAAATCCAATTTGTCTGATATAAGGATTGCCACCCCAGCTTTCTTTTGGTATCCATTAGCATGGTAAATGGTTTTCCACCCCCTCGCTTTCAATCTGGGGGTGTCTTTGGGTCTAAAACGAGTCTCTTGCTGACAGCATATTGATGGGTCTTGTTTTTTAATCCAATCTGATAGCCTGTGTCTTTTGATTGGGACATTTAGCCCATTTACATTCAGGGGAACTATTGAAAGATATGAATTTAGTGCCATTGTATTGCCTGTAAGGTGACTGTTACTCTATATTATCTGTGTTCCTTTCTGGTCTATGTTGCTTTTAGGCTCTCTCTTTGCTTAGAGGACCCCTTTCAATATTTCTTGGAGGGCTGGTTTCGTGTTTGCAAATTCCTTTAGTTTTTGTTTGTCCTGGAAGCTTTTTATCTCCCCTATTTTCAATGACAGCCTAGCTGGATATAGTATTCTTGGCTGCATATTTTTCCTATATAGTACTCTGAATATATCATGCCAGTCCTTTCTGGCCTGCCAGGTCTCTGTGGATAGGTCTGTTACCAATCTAATTATTTCTACCATTGTAGGTTACATATCTCTTCTCCCGAGCTGCTTTCAGGATTTTCTCTTTGTCTCTGAGACTTGTAAGTTTTATTATTAGATATGGGATGTTGACCTATTTTTATTGATTTTGAGAGGGGTTCTCTGTGCCTCTTGGATTTTGATGCCTGTTTCCTTCCCCACATTAGGGAGGTTCTCTGCTATAATTTGCTCCAATACACTTTCTGCCCCTCTCTCTCTTTCTTCTTTTTCTGGGATCCCAGTTATTCTAAAGTTGTTTTGTCTTATCGTATCGCTTATCTCTTGAATTCTGCCCTCGTGATCCAGTCATTGTTTATCTCTCTTTTTCTCAACTTCTTTATTTTCCATCATTTGGTTCTATATCACTGATTCTCTCTTCTGCCTCATTTATCCTAGCAGTTAGCACCCCCATTTTTGATTGCACCTCATTAAGAGCCTTTTTGATTTCGACTTGGTTAGATTTTAGTTCTTTTATTTCTCCAGAAAGTGTTTCTCAAATAACTTCCATGCTTTTTTCAAGCCCAGCTAGTATCTTTAAAATCATGATTCTGAACTCTAGGTCTGACATCGTACTAATGTCCATATTGAGTAGGTCCCTGGCAGTCATTACGACCTCTTGTTCTTTTTGTTGAGGTGATTTTTTCTGTCTTGTCTTTTTGTCCAGAGGAGAACAGATGAATGGGAGAACAAAATCCTAACAGGGTTACAACGTCCCCAGAAAATATACTCTAAACAAATCAGAAAAGACCTGAAACCAGGGGAAAAGAAAGGGAAAGAAAGAAAAAAGAAAAACAAAATAAAAAGCAAAAGATAAAAACAAAGAAAAACAGAACAAAACAAAACAAAAAAAAACAGAATATGATCACATATGATCAGGCTGGTGCATAGATCAGTCCCACACACTAGATTTTGGGTTTATTCTGGTCTGTTAGAAGAAAGTGCCTTGAAAAATATATATATGTGCAAAAATAATGGCTGATACGATGAAGGGATGGAATATGACTGTAAAGATGAAAAGTATAAAAAATTTTATAAAAGGAATTGGTAAGAAGTTGTTTGAAAAAAGAAAGAAGAAGGTTAAAAAAAAGAAAAAAAAGGGAGAGAATATGATCAGGCAGGAGACTAGAACAAAGCCTTACAGTAGAGTTTTAGAGTATATTTTGATCTGTTAGAAGAAACTGTATCTCAAAATTTTAAAGAGTGAACAATTTATATATATATGCCAAAAATAAGAGTAAGTACTGTTATGGGATATAATATGACTCTAAAAATGAAAAATAAAAATATTTTTTAAAAAAGAGACGGTGAGATGTTGGTTGAAAAAGGGAAAAAGAAAAATTAAAAAAAAAGTTAAAAAAATTAACTTTGAAAGACTAAAGAATCATGGTAAAAAAGCCATGGATTCTATGTGCAGTATTCCCCTAGTGCTGTATTTCTGCCTTTCTCATTGATCTGTAAACCTGGTCTTGGCTGGCTGTTCTTGCTCATCTTCTCCGGGAGGGGCCTGTTGCCGTGATTCCCAAAGGTCTTTGCTGCAGGCGGAATTGCCCCGCCCCCGCTGGGTCTGGGCTAAGTAATCTGTTCGGGTTTGCTCTTGGGAGCTCTTGTTCCCTGTAAGCTTTCCCTACGGCGCTGGAGGACGAGAGTGAAAATGGCGGCCTCCCAATCTCCGCCCGGGAGGAGCCGAGAACTCGGGGCCCCACTCCTCACTGAGCCCCGAGAGAAAAGCAGTCAATTATTCCCTTTCCCCGGTCTCCGGCCGCACTCTGTGTTCACCCGGCCTGTGACCGAGCGTTTCTATCTCTGGCACCCGACCCCGTGTGGAGTCCCCAAACCCAGCAGATCCCTGCTGTGCGCTCCCGCGCCGCTCCTCCCGGGGGAGGAAGGGGAGTCTCCCCAGCTCTGCCGCTTGTTGGGTCCCTGCTGGAGGAGCAGTGGCGCGACTGTGCCACGGATCACGGTCTATGGCAACCCCGAGCTGAGAGCCTGTGCCTCGGCTTGTCTCTGTAGCTGGCTTCCCTGCTCCAATACCTGGGAGCTCTGCTGCGCTCAGGCACCCCTGGTCTTTCTGTGACCCCGAGGGTCCTGAGACCACACTGTCCCGTGAGGGTTCCACCCCCCGCTTAGCCACTGGAGCGACGTCCCTCAGCGGAGCCAACTTCTAAAAATTCTGAATTTGTTCTCCGTGGCCCTATCACTTGCCAGAAGTGGCCGATGGAGGCCCCCTCCCCTGCCGTCTATCCTCCCGAATATTGCCTCAGATTCACTTCTCCGCACGTCCTACCTTCCAGAAAGTGGTCGCTTTTCTGTTCAGAGAGTTGCTGCTGTTCTTTTCTTCGACCTCCTGTCGAGTTCGTAGGTGTTCAGAATGGTTTGATCCCTATTCAGCTGAATTCCTGAGACCAGATGAAATCCAGGTCTCCTACTCCTTCTACATCTTGCTCCAGCATCCCCATTCTTTATCCAGCAGATTACAATAGTAGCCTTTCCCCTTCAAGTTTTCCCCAGGCATTGCCAGATGCCGCTGGGGGACCAAATCACCACTGGTTGAAAATCACTGCTTCAGAGCATAAATGAACTTCTGCTAGATGGGTAATTTATATGAAGATTTAAGTCCAGTGCACTGTGTTCTACATATTTTTCTGTGATACCCAGCAAAGACTTGTGTTTGTTCTAAATTCTTATGACTCAACAGGATGTGAAGGTAATTTCATGGGTTCTTTGTGATTAGTTAAAATGTCTGATTTCCTATTTCCAGTCTGGCCATAAAGTCAGAGTGGGTGATCTAGTGAGAAAACAGACTGGAGACTTTAAACTTTGATTGTTTTATTTATGGGATACATTAGCTCCTTCTTTGGAAGCCACATAAAATCATTTAGGCCCAGTAAAATGGGATAATGTGGTGATTTGCATTTGCCTGCCATTGAAAAAATCCTTTTTTATGAAGTAGGAGTAAAGCAGAATGGTATAGTTGGATTTTAATCATTAAAGTTTGACCTCCCCTCTTGGGAGCTATTATGCAATTTTAAAGATTAGAAACTACAGAGAGCAAGAGAATAGAGGTAGCTGAGATGGAAGGAGTGGCTTTTTTTTTTTTTTTAAGATTCTATTTATTTGACAGAGAGAGAGAGGGTGAGAGCAGGAACACAAGCAGGGGGAGTGGGAGAGGGAGAAGCAGGCTTCCCGCCAAGCAGGGAGCTCGATGCGGGGCTTGATGCGGGACTCGATCCCAGGACCCTGGGATCATGACCTGAGCTGAAGGCAGACACTTAACAACTGAGCCACCCAGGTGCCCTGGAAGGAGTGGCTTTTAAATGAGTATTTGCTGAGGATGTTTTTGCTAACAATTGTAAACCACAGAATCTCACACTTTACCTTGGGTGCCTTACTTTTAAGATCATACTTACACCAAAATATGGGGATTGAAATGAGGCAGAATGGCCTCACAATTATATTAGGCTCACCCAACAATTATTCTCAAATACTTATTTGGCATAGAAGAAGTAATCTTCTCCAGCTCTCATTTAGGGATTCACTTTTGTTCATGGTCACAAATAATATTGTTTTCATGACTCGAAAGTTAGAAACACTGTTGTTTCAGTGGTGCCATTAACCAAAAATTTTAAGTGTAATTTTTTTTAAATTAATTCGTCCATGAAGTACTTTAATCTTGACACATACTAATGTAAGTTTCAGCCTTGCATATTTTGGTTTGGTCAATTCAAAGGTGACTTCATTGAGGAGAAAGTGGCTTTTAATGGGGAAATTAACAACTCATCTTGAGGAAGTCATTGTCTCATTTCTGGGCTTGGGTGCCAAAAGCAAGCTGGGAGGTATTATCAAGTCTAAAGAAAGTGTGAGATCTGGAATATACTGTAGAAATCAGTGCAATGACTGCTTCTCTAGATAGAATTCTTTTGATTGCAAGGAACAGAAGCCACTCACGTTAGAGCAAGAAAATTGGATATTATACAAGGGTTTGAACAGGTTTCATGGAATCCAAGAAAAGGACACAGAGCATTGCTTGACTTCGTAAGAACCAGAAATCTGGCAGAAACTAGGTCTGCCTTTGCCATCATCTCTCTGCTTCAGATTGGCTTCATTTTATTGCTCTTTGCTATGGATTATTTTCCTCTGACATTCCTCAGATTATCAAGGGTCCAAAATACTGGACTAAGGGCAGGAGTAGACATGACTTTTCCTAACTTCACATAGTTACTGACCTAGAGTCCCAAAGCCAAAATCTCTTGGAGAGTCTGATTGGCTCAGGCTCAGTTATCTGTCTACCCTTCTTCCTATCAGCTGTGGCTACCTGGGCCAGAACCTTGTGCAGGATTTGGATGGGCTAACATAATAAACCAGGTGTGCTAGGCTTTCATTTTAAAGATGAGAGAACTAAACACCTGTGAGGGGGTGATTTGTCTTTACTTACATAGCCAGTTATCAACTGGCAGACAGTAATGGAAGCCAGGGCTCCTTATTTCTCTACAGTTCACACCACATTTCCCCCTTTCCTTTTTTAATCATCAAAGGTGTATTATATTTGTCACACCTCTCTAGCATTTTTTCCTAATTAAAGGGAAGGAGAACACCCTTGGACTGGGAAACTGAGGCAAAGGGTGATTGGCAAGTCAGAGACACATCTTGGTTTTCAACCTTACTATTCTGTAATTTAGTAGGTTGTCAATTCAATTTCTGTTTAAACAGCTTTACTGAAGTATAATTTACATACCATTAAATTCACCCACTTTAAATGTACAAGTTGATGAATTTTAGTATATTTGCAGTTATACAATCATCACTGCAATCTAGTTTTAGAACATTTCCATCACCTTATGCCCATTTACAGTCACTCCCCACTCCTAACCAAACCCTAAGCAATCACTGTTCAACTTTCTGTCTCTATATGTTTGCCTTTCCTGAACGTTTCATAAATATGGAATAATATAATAATGGGAATTTTTTGTGCCTGTTTTTTTTCACAAAGGATAATGTCTTTGAAGTTCATTCTTGTTGTAGCATGTATCAGTACTGAGTTCTTTTGTACTACTAATAATACTCCATTATATGGAATATATGGATATACCACATTTTGATTCTCTTTTTACCAGTTGACGGATATTTGGGTTGTTTCCACTTTCTGGCTATTGTGAATACTGCCTTCATGAATATTTGTATACAAGTCTTAGTGTAGATATAGTTTTTCTTTTCTCTTGGGAATATACCTTGTAGTAGAAATCTAAATTATATGATAACTCTATGTTTGACTGTTTAAGGAATGGCCAAATTGTTTACCAAAGCAGCTCCACCATTTTACATTCCCACCAGCAACATTTGCAAGTTTCGGTTTCTCTCTACATCATCAACACTTATTATTGTCTGTCTTTTTTATTTTAGCTATCCTAGTGGATGTGAACTGGTATATTACTATGGTTTTGATTTTCATTTCCCTAATTACTAATGATGTTGAACATATTTTCATGTGATTATTGACCATTTATATATCTTTTTTTGAGAAATGTATATTTAAACCTTTTGCCAATTTTTAAAAATTTAAAATTAATTAATTAATATATAGTGTATTATTAGTTTCAGAGGTAGAGTTTAGTGATTTATCAGTTGCATACAACACCCAGTGCTCATTACATCACATGTCCTCCTTAATGCCCATCACCCAGTTACCTCATCCCTCCACCCACCTCCCCTCCAGCAACCCTCAGTTTGTTTCCTATATTAAGAGTCTCTTATGCTTTGTCTCCTCTCTGATTTCATCTTATTTCATTTTTCTTTCCCTGCCCCTATGTTCATCCGTTTTGTTTCTTAAATTACACATGAGTGAAATCATATGATATTTGTCTTTTTTTGACTTATTTTGCTTAGCATAATACCCTCTAGTTCCATCCATGTCATTATATATGGCAAGATTTCATTCTTTTTGATGACTGAGTAATATTCCACTATATATGTATACATCTTCTTTATCCATTCATCTGCCGATGGACATCTGGGCTCTTTCCATAGCTTGGCTATTGTGGACATTACCTTTTGCCCATTTTTAAATTACATTACTTGTCTTTTTATGTTTGAGTTATGAGAGCTCTTTAAAATCCCTTATTGATTTGCAAAAGTAAATTCAATTTTGCATATACAACAATAATTCCTTATGTTTTATATTTTTTCAACTACAGTGTAAATCAGGCATTATGCTAAAATTGTTATAAAACATTATCTTTGTTCTGTGCATCTTGTATTTGAGCTGTGATATATATCTGAATAATATAGGAAAAATGTAATATATGCATGGACAAAGGGCAGTGGCAATGCAGGGGAAAAACCAATTCATAAGTACATAATATAAAATAATCATTTATTATAATAATTTATAATAACTATAATAACATTAACTATAACATTATATATTATAGTTATATATTATTATAATGAAATTATATATTTTATATGGTTTTATATATTATTTATATATTTTCATACTAATTATATATTATAATATATTCATATATTATAATATATAACATTATAACCATAAAATGGTTGCCTGGTATGAAACTTACTACACGTGGGACAATATGCTAAGTATTTTGCACATGTAATTTAATTCTAATATTAATTTTACAGAAAATGTGTCTCTGGATTTTCACATTCAAAAATTATAATATTGGAAATTGTATATGATATTAAACCAACTTGAGAAATATATGTTAACTATCTACATACAAATCACCTTGGATGACACTACAAAGAAGAATGTGGTCCTGCCTCTACAAGTCTAGAAGGAAAAAGTATATACTCACAAATTACTATTTTATAAAGGTAGAATATTATCATATCCCTTCAAATAGCTATGAAGTCATAGCAAAGAGAGAAATGATAACTTATGAAATTAGGGAAGACTCCTTGTAAGAGGTAGTAATTAAACTTTACATTGAATAATGTGGACAATTTTAAAAAATGAAAACGGACCTAGTGAGTTGATAATTTATTGGTCATGCTTGGACAACAGGAGAGAGAGCAGAGTGAAAGGGGAGCCTATTAATAATTACACTGATGCAGTAGGAATAAACTGGGAGTGTCCTGGGAAATGGATGTGTTATCACCCTAGTCTTTGGAGGGAAGATATAAATGGATGAGACAGGAGTAAAAGCTCAAAGGTGGGAAAGGGGAAGGCCATTTAAGGAAACAGCATATGAAATGATGTTGCTATGCTAGCAGCACTCTAGTTCACAGGAGCCATGTCTACTGGGTTCTGTCCTCTCCCATCTTCGGTCATGAATCCATTTCCCCACCAACTCCCCACCCTTTAGGGACAACAGATGTGGATCTTGGGAAGCATGGGAAGTTGGGGACTTTGGATAGTCAATGGTCCATAAGGTGGCTCCTGGAGGTCATCACTCACTCTGTTCCCAATCCATTTTCTTTCTCCAAGTGGGGTTCTTTTTCATCCCTCCCACTTCAAATACTCCAGTTTCTCCACTCCTATAGTTTAAGTTATTTTTATAATTCCTCCTCCCCCTTTCTAGCCTAGTTTTGTGGGTTTTTATAGAAGAGCAAACTCTGCAAATTTTTCTGTCTCCAATTTCTGCCAGCTAATTATTTGAGTCTTTGTTTCTCTTTCAGTGTGAGCTAAGGAATAAAGGTGAGTTATAACACTACCAGTACAGTTACTCTAGTATGGTTGTTACCTAATTGTAACTGCGGCAGTGGTGGTGGGACTGGAAAAATTCATGAATGAAGGACAGATTTGTTTTGAGTGAAATTCCTGGGGTCCAGTTTCAAAATGCAGAATTTCACAGAAGTAGAAAAATTCCATTAATTTTCAACAAGGATCATAGAATAATGTCACACATGGCAAAGGAACCAGGTATTTACTAGGGAGATCAAATTAAGATTCTGGAATATGAGGACAACTAAAAGGATTGGTAATGGATGAAAAATGGTGCCAAAAATTTTTTTTAAATACAGTTTTGTTTAGAAGAAGTTCTATGAACAAATTAGGAGCATTAAAAACTAGGGCCTAATTTAAAGAGATTTAATTTGGGAAAGCATGAGCTATATCTTTCATAGAAGTTGCCCATGCACCCATCTAGACATCTATTACTTGACCTTCATCTTGAGAACAATCATATTTCTTTTTTTTCTTTATTCATTCAGCAAATATTTATTGAACAACAGAAACAGAATTACAGAGATTCTTAGAGCTAGAAAGAATCTTAAAATCTTTTGTTTTATTATGTTCAGTTGGCCACTGTATAGTACATCATTAGTTTTTGAGGTAGTGTTCAATGGTTCTCTAGTTACGTATAACACCCTGTGCTCATCACAACACGTGCCCTCCTTAATATCCATCACCCTGTTTACTCCTTTGTTCTAAGGATTACATAGGCCCTTCATGAAGTACCAAGAGGAAAACTGAATATGAGACATGAAAGTGGGATATGTACATGTGGGATTTATTCCAAGATATTGTCTGGAAGTTAAAAGCCTCCTGAAATGCTATCCTGAAGAAACTTTAGCTAGTTTCTCATCTATCAACATTTCACTGTGCATAATAAAACATAATATTCTAAGACTTCCAGAGCCTATATAACTCTTGATTTTCATATAAAATAATAATATTAAACAGCTTTAAAGTAAAGTAGGACTCTGGTTTCATGTGCTTCTAGAGCAATTTAATAAAGACATCATTGTAATAAACCAGCAACATTTCAAAGATACCCACTGAAGAACTCCAAAATGAAAAGAAATGATCTTTAATGTACACTAAGCTAATTAAAAAAGAACTTGGTAATTTAAGATTTTTCATTTTCATTGTAAGTCAAAGTGTAATCAAGATAGTTAAAACAATATAATGAGATACTGATACTTTTATTCCAGTAATCCTATGAAGTGGAGATCGGCACCTTGGAACCATCATTATTCCATTAAAAATGAATCAGCATTGAGTGTCTGTGTAAATTTATCACAGTCCGATTATGAAGCCACATTAACTATAGTTTATGTAAGCTGCTAGCACACAATAAGCTCTAGACAGATTATTATTGAGCATAAATCCAACAAGAAATGAATAAATCTGTAGCATTACTTTAATAAATAGAGAAATTTCTTTCTTTATATCCTAAATATTATAGAAATTTATCCAAATGAAGAGCAGTGGACTTCATCTTGTCTAACCTAGTATTTAATAAATGAAGAAATTGAGAATTAAGTGATTTATCCAAAATCACATAGCTAATCGGCAATTGATCTAGAATAAGAATCCATGTGATAAAGTAAAAGTGAAATATACTAACAGGAAGTAGTGTTCTTCATAGAGTACTGCTATGCTTAGTTGTGACTTGCTGGTAAAAAAACTCTTTACCGAAAGATGTTTGTTTTAATAAGGGGTAGATGGAAAAGTATCTCTTTCTGGCACTTATAAGCTATGGCCAAGATACTTAATCTCAGTGTCATGATTAACTGGTTAGCTAATGGAGATAATATCTGTCATGCTAACTTCTTAGTTTGTTGTGGAAAATGAATGAACCAAAAATTCCTTTATTTATTCTGTATTTTATTGGACACTTACATATTTATACTGTCATGTTGAACATTATCTCAAAAGTAGATATAATTGGATCCTGTCTTTTAAAAGCTTGCAGGATAGTCAAAGAGCTAAGACTTGTCTGTGTTCCCCACTAGAGTGCGGAATTTTGTTCATTGTTGTATCACCAGGATCTGGTTTATAGGCAATGTTCAATAACTACTAAGTGAATACATGAGTAAAGGACCAACTGAACACGTGGAAATAACTCTAATGTAAGGTAAGAAATAGTAAGAGTCCTAAGGGCACACCAGGTTGAATTCCCTGGGTGTTTATAGGTTTTTGTTAGATTGCAAAGAACACATGAAACTGATGTTAACACCTTTAGTTCAGACTCCACAAGTCTTGGGTTCTAGAGCCAATCCTAACACAGTACCTATTTCTACAATATTGATCAAACTACACAGACTCCATTTTATTTGTAAAATGGAAATGTTAGACCACAGAGATCAGGCCAATAATATAAATGAAGGTAATGAGGCCTGGGAGGGACTGTATCAGTCTAGAAATCTTCCCTGTCTGAAAGAGATCACTCCTTCTCAATCCAGCAGATTGTTTCCAGTCAGGAATAAGGACACAGTGCTATCTAATCATTCACATTTTCAAGAGAAATCCAGATTTTTCCAACTTTATAGTTTTCTAATTTTTAAATGTTAGCAATTCATTCAATTAAAAAAAATGCAAGCCAAACAAATCTGTCTCTGGACCAGATCTGGCCCATGGGTCACTATTATTTTATGTCTAGATTAGATCATCTTCAAGATTCCAATAATAATAATATTCCAATAATCTCTAATTCTTCATTTTGCTGCATTTCTTAAACCAAGATTGCTAAGCTTAGGAAATGACTCATTAATTTTGGAGTGACCCCCTAATTTTTCCCAAAATATCTCTTAGTCAACTTTTACTTGTGAGGTGTGTGCTGACAGTTTGCTGTGCAGGTATGGTCTATCACATCACAACATAAATACTGCTTCCTGAAATTTTCAGAGGATAATTAATATTTGAAAATTAGGCTGAGATCTAGAATTGCTTCTAATCATAGACAGAAGGACAAAAGTGAGTAGTTTGTCTTTATTAGGGTTTCTCTATTCAGTTTATCTTGCAATCTTTTATGAACTGTTTTTCCAGAGAGTTTGCCCTTACTTCAATGTTGACAGCTTAGAACTAACTGGATGAGGTTCTTGGCTTTCCCAACATGCATTTCTCTCTCTGGTCTGGGTATCCATTTACAATGAGCTGACTGTTTTAGAACAGTAGATTCCTTTTATCATTGCTGACATAGGTCTTGGGTGTCTTTTCCCCCCACATTTGCACCATGCAGATAGATTTCTTTTATTTTATTCAGCTAAAACTTGCATGCCTGAGAAAAATTGAAGTTGTATGCCATTTGTCATTTTACCTGGCCATGTCTTTATATAATACCTGTTTTTTTAACTGAATATTTGCAAAAATAATTTATTTATAGAATTGATATGAAAGCAGCCTGGTAGCATATTGCAGTATCTTCTATCCATTGACCTTATACTGTACTTCTTCCTCTTTCCTTTTGTAAGACATGTTTTTTAGGAGGAGGAATTCATAGGCCTCCTTTTACTTCCCTGTAACACAATCTACCTTCAATAATTTATCTTCATTGCACTTTTTTCTAGTACTTTTTGAACTAAAAATTAAAAGGGAACATGGAATAGTATGGTTCCTGCTCTGAGTTAGATTGTCTAGGTGAGTCTTTCATCTATTTCCACCACTTATTGTGTTACTTAACCATACCCAACCTCAGTTTCCTCATCTGTAAAATGGAAATAATAACAGTGCTAGCTCATAGAACCGTTTTAAGAACTAACTATTAAAATTAATAATACATGGTACCCAATAGTTATTAGGCAATAATTGTTAGCTGTTATTTTCATTATTATCATTTTAAACTGTCTCTTAGGAAGGATAGCATTAGGCTACAAGTAACATTAGGCTGCAGTTTAGGGAATAACATACGCACTGCCCTGTCCCCTTTTCCAAAACTGCCATCTTCCCTCCCGTTCTTTCTTCCTGCCTTCCATTGTCCTCTCTCTCTGTTTTTTAATTCTCTCTCAGTCTTTAATTCATTCTTGAACATTCGAGTACTTACTAAGTGCCAGCCATGGTCAAGAAACCACAAAGACAGTAGTGATCCAAAAGACTCAGTCCCAGTTCTCAGGGAGCTTGCAGGATGTTGGGGGCAGGAGGCAGCCATTAATCCAGCAATGGCATGAATATAAAATTCCAGACAGTGACAGCTAATCAAATTTAATGAACACCCTCAATTTACCCTTGCTTGAAGAACTGTGAAGCATAATAACATTAGCAACTAATATTTAAGATGTTTACTGCTTGCAAAGCACTTGTGCTTACTTTATTTTATTTGAACCCTATAATGGTGGTATGATGTAGATATTATTAATTCCCGCTTCATATATGAAGAAGCTGAGAAGTTAAATGACTTGCTTATGGTCACACAGTAATCTTAGTAAAAAACTTAAAGCAGTATCTTCTGTCTCCAAACTCTATACTCTTTAATAATCTGCAAAATAAGAATTTTTTTTCAAAGAAGATTCATTTATTTTCATATTACCCTCTCATCAAAACTAGGACTGAATTGCCATACAGGAATGTAATATTGGCAACATTTTCTAAGACGGTGACATCTATTTTACCTGGGACTTTTAATGTTTCAGACTTAAGACGTAGAAGAAAAAATAATATCTAACATTGAATATTTTGCCTACTCTGTACTCATATCCTTCAGATTCTCCACAGGAAATAGATTTCACATTTAAACAGGGTATTTGAAATATATCTGAGGAAATATTGAGGAAAGAACTATTTACAAAATGTGGGCAATTAAGGAAAACCAGAAAGTTGGGTGAAGCATGCAGGGCTAGCGAGAGCTATGAGCTGCTAATGCTCAGTCAGATTTGAAGAGGCAAGAGGATAAAGCAATTACTAGAACCTGGAAAATGCAACTATAGTAGTAAGAGGGGGCTCTGAGGTTGGAGCTGCAGTGTTTAAAAGACTCTGCAGGAGTCCGAGGAATACATACCCCAATCTCAACTTCCTCCTTCCATCGTATCTTTTGCAGATGCTTCCCATTTGTCACACCCGGCCCTAGGGTAAAGGAATTCTTTGATGCAGTCTTTAACATTAACTTCCCAGGGAACAGAACAGGGTGGGAGAGCTGAAGAGGAGATCTGGAGAAGTAAACAAAAATATCCAGCACTATCCACCTCTTTTGTTTTTCAGTATCTATTCTTGTTCTTCTTCTTGATGAGAAATTTATGGACCCATACAAGATATTTCATTTTATAATATTTCATTTAATCATGGGATGATAGCACTATAGATATACTCCCACGGAAAATATAAAATTTTAGCCACCACCATTTATTAATACTTAAAGGGGGAGGGAAAGAAACAATGTAAAACTTGGCTTTAACACTCCTATTTCTGTAACTTCCATCTTCCAACACCCATGTAAGGCCCCTTTTATCTTCTGCAACTACCTAAAATGGATAGGATTCTTTACAAAGTGGTGTGGCCCAAACCTGTATTGCTGGGATCTGAATCTTTTCTGGCCCTGTCTTTAGTAGACTGCTGCAGTGTTCCACTGACCATTATTGAGGGGGCACTAAAAGGTACTAACAGTCAGTGAATCCTCTGGTTCCAGACATTGTCTTTCTTGTTGCATGTGTAGCAACCATCCATTTTTCTCCTTGATAACGAAGATCAATCACTTTGCCAGGAGAGTGATCCTCTTCTCTGGGTGAGCGGATTTCTTGATGTTGAACCCGCGACACTTGTATTCGGTTCTAGAGGCTAGAAGTCCCGAATCACAGTTTGGCAGGGTTGGTTTCTGGTGATGGTTCTCTTCCTGGCTTGCAGCTTGTGCCTTCTCTTTATGTCCTCACTTGGCCTTTCCTTGGTGTGTGTGCATGGAAAGAGAGTGAGTGAGAGTGTGAGAGTGCAAGAGCTACACAAAAAGAATTTTTGAAATTGTCAAACTCACCTGGAAGCTTGTGGAAATGATTGTGCCTCTCAAGGGACTTGTATTCAAATGGTGTTTGGGGGCCCAAACTCTAGGGTGTAATCCCTGAATAGACCAGTTGACCAATCTACCTCTAAGATATGGTTCTATTCCTAGTCAGTTCTGCCCAAAGCAAGTTGTGAATGCCAAGGAAGGCCATTGAGAGTATAGCCCTGGTTTATCAGGACCCACCACTGCTTTTGGGAAAGCCCACTTAAGGTCCAGATAAATGTGCAGATTCTTTTCTGCCCACTTGGTTGCCTCTATACCAGAGTTCCTATTGTTGCTATACCCACCCGTGTGATTTTCTCTCAGGCTGCAAAGACAAAAAGATGTTAGTAGAAAATATTCATTTCTTTCCAGCACTGTTGGAATTCTTAGAATATCTAAGAACAGAGTTGAAAAGCTACCAACTATAGCTAGACCAAGTAGGAATTCCATTCTTCCAGGTATGTGTGCAGATGCTTCCCTGGGCACAATGAAGCCTGTGGTGGCCTCACATTTCAGGAAATGAACATGGGACTGGGTCACCACACCTGGGATACATACTCAGAGGAATGTTTAAGGAAGCTTTGCATTTATTTCCATTGAAGCTACACCTTTAAACAGTCCATCACATTGACTAGCTTGCCTGATGGTAAAATGTGGCTCTAACAGAAGTGATTCTATTTTATTACATTCAGGAGGATCATAAGCAGCTTTTTTTTTTTTATTTATTTGAGAGAGAGAGAATGAGAGACAGAGAGCACGAGAGGGAAGAGGGTCAGAGGGAGAAGCAGACTCCCTGCTGAGCAGGGAGCCCAATGTGGGACTCGATCCCGGGACTTCGGGATCATGACCTGAGCCGAAGGCAGTCGCTTAACCAACTGAGCCACCCAGGCGCCCCATAAGCAGCTTTGTAATGTAGGGCAGCCTCAGCAACTAGTTTCAGGGATCAACCCTAAGCATGCTCCATACTCTGTCCTTGAGACTGCCTAGTATTTACAGCCATGATGCCTTAACTCACTCTCCACTATTTGTCCTAGATGGCATAAGCACTGTCTTCAAATGAGAGATTTTGCCTTTACTTTTAGCAAAATTTTTCATGAGTTGTTATGGAAAAGAAACACAGGAGCAAAACATAGGAGCAAAAGGAGTTGTGACATTTTGGGTTTGAAAGAGCTTTAGTTCAGTGCCTTCAATTAGTGATAAGTTAACTGGGACATTGTGGTAGGCAAAACCATGGCCCCTCAAAGGTGTACATGTCCTAATCTTCAGAAGCTATAAAGTATTACCTTACATGGCAAAAGGGACTTTGCAAATGTGGTTAAAGTTAAGGTCCTTGTGGTGGGGAGATTATCCTGGGTTATCCCGATGTGCTCATTCTAATCACATGAGTCCTTAACAGCACAAGAGAAAGACAGAAGAGTAGATCAGAGAGATGCAGTGTGAGAACACTACCAGTGGTTGCTGGCTTTGAAGCTGGACGAAAGGAACCTCCAGCTAAAGAATTTTAAGTCCTGTAGGAGTTGTGATTGGCTCTCCCTCACAGGCAGCAAGACAATAGGAACCTTGGACGAACAAAAGCAAGAAACTAAATCTTGCCAACAGTCTGAATGAATAAAGACACAAATTCTCCCCTAGAGCCTCCAGAAAGAAAAACAGCACGGCCTATACCTGATTATAGCCCAATGAGACCCATGTTGGATTTCTGACCTATTTGTGTTATTCTAAGCAGCTAAATTTGTGGCAATTTGGTCTGGCAGCAATAGGAAATTAATATATAGGCATACACAGGGAAAGAGACTTTGCTGTGTCATGTATTTAATTTATGGCCCAGCTGGGAGCTGTACCCAGGACTTTTGACCACTTGTTCTAGGTCTTCCCTATTCATCCCAACTTTAGTTCCTCTCTAACATATCACTTGGATTCTTTTCCTTATCCTGGGGATCATCCCTCAAATGAATCTGAAGTTATCTTGCCTCCTTACTTGGTTTCATATCCTGTGTCACTGTCTAGACTGGAAGTTCCATTAGGACAGAAAGTTTGTTTTTACCGCTTACTACTTTATACTTAGTTACCAGTATGATGCTGCATATGGAGTAGTGCTCAATAAAATATGCTGAATGAATGAAAAAAATGAATGAATGAATGAGTACAAGAATAAACAGTATGTCAAAATTAATGACAATGGAGCTATCAAACTGAAAGTATTTCATGAATTGATACTCAAATTTCTCATTTTACAAATGAGGAAATCTAGGACTGAGCAGATCACAGATCCAAATCTTAACAGATCCAGAACAGAGCTGAGGCCTCCTGACCACCTGTACAGCACATTTCTGTTTTTTATTTGATGTGTCCCAAAATGTCACATTTTAAAAGCAGTATGGAAGTAAATAGATGTTGTGCAACCAAAGGATGGGAATTGGAACTGATACTACCTGGGTGTATATATTTATGAAAATACTCAGAGGCAGTACCTGCCCTGACATTGTTTGCCTTTTAAATCTTTCTTTCTATAATTAGCTCAGATAGACCATAGGCATCTCAAGCAAGCACTTTCATCATTTTTGAAAAAAACAAAAAACAAAAAACATGGTAATGCTCTTTAGTAGGAACAGGTTTGGAAGTTCTGTCCAGCATCCTATTTGTGCTGGTCTGTGTTAAAAGGAATTACTGTCTGTCTGGGCTATAAGTTTGGTTTTTAAAATCCACTTTTTTTTTTTAAGATTTTTATTTATTTGACAGAGAAAGACACAGCGAGAGAGGGAACACCAGCAGGCAGAGTGGGAGAGGGCCCACTGAGCAGGGAGCCCGATGTGGGGCTCGATGCAGGGCTCAATGCGGGGCTTGATGCAGGGCTCCATCCCAGGACCCTGGTATCATGACCTGAGCCGAAGGCAGATGCTTAACGACTGAGCCACCCAGGCACCCCTTTAAAATCCACTTCTAAGTGGCTTATTTGTTGTTCCTATTTCTTTTTTATTTTATGCCCCCAGTGTCCAAACTTTTAATTACTACCTCCATGTGTTATAATCAAAACTTTTTTGTGTTTGTGTTTTTTATGCTAGAAAAAAAGTTGGAATAAAGCAATTTCTAATCTCATCTACCAGTTGCATCAACAAATATCTACTGAGAATTCTCCAGGGACAAGAGCAGAGATGCCAGCTTTGAGGGGACATGCAAGCTTAGACCAAGAGCATCTCTGCAGTGACTGTCATGGACAGATGCCTGGAGGGCTCTTTCTGAGAGGGTCACAGCAAAACCACCAACTCCTTGTGAAGCCGGACTATGGGCCAAATCGTGGTTTGCACTTCTGCATTACACATGGTGGTACAGACTGAATGTTTGTATCTCCACAAAATTCATATGTTAAGACATAATTCCCAATATGATGGGATTTGGATGTGGGGACTTTGGGAAATGATTAGGTCATGAGGTAGAACCCTGATGAATGGAATTAGTGTCCTTATAAAAGAGGCCCCAGAGAGCTCCCTCGCCCCTTCAGCCATGTAAGGACATAGCAATAAAGAAGTCTGCAACCCAGAAGAGGGTTGTCACCAGAACTTGACCACACTGGTACCCTGATCTTGTATGTGCAGCCTCCAGAACTATGAGAAATGAATTTATGTTGTTTATAAGCCACACAATCTACGGCTCTGTTTTAGCAGCCCAAATGGACTGAGACACTTGGGGTATGATTTTCTGTTGAAACATTTTCCTTTGATTCACAAATCCTTCCTCACTCTTCCCACACTGGCCTCATCTCCTTTTTCTTTCCTGAAAATAATAACCCTTTCCCCATCAGGGCCAAGGGTGAGAAAACTAGGACATTTTATTTATTTATTTATTTAATTTATTTTTTAAATTTTATTTTATTATGTTATGTTAGTCACCATACATTACATCATTACTTTTTGATGTAATGTTCCATGATTCATTGTTTGTGTATAACACCCAGTCCTCCATTTAATACATGCCCTCCTTAATACCCATCACCAGGCTAAGCCATCCTTCCACCCCCTCCCCTCTAAAACCCTCAGTTTCTCAGAGTCCGTAGTCTCCCATGGTTCATCTCCCCCTCTGATTTCCCCCCTTTCATTTTTCCCTTCCTACTATCTTCTTCTTTTTTTTTTTTAACATATAATGTATTGTTTGTTTCAGAGGTACAGGCCTGTGATTCATCAGTCTTACATAATTAACAGCGCTCACCATAGCACATACCCTCCCCAATGTCTATCACCCAGCCACCCCATCTCTCCCACCCCCCACCACTCCAGCAACCTTCAGTTTGTTTCCTGAGATTAAGAATTCCTCATATCAGTGAGATCATATGATACTTGTCTTTCTCTGATTGACTTATATTGCTTAGCATAATACCCTCTAGTTCCATCCACGTCGTTGCAAATGGCAAGATTTTGTTTTTTTGAAGACTGCATAATATTCCATTGTGTATATATACCACATCTTCTTTATCCATTCATTCATCTGTTGATGGACATCTTGGCTCTTTCCATAGTTGGGCTATTGTGGATATTGCCGCTATAAACATTGATGTGCATGTGCCCCCTTCGGATCACTACATTTGTATCTTTGGGGTAAATACTCAGTAGTGCAATTGCTGGGTTGTAGGGTAGCTCTATTTTCAACTCTTTGAAGAACCTCCATACTATTTTCCAGATTGGCTGCACCAGCTTGCATTCCCACCAAGAGTGTAGGAGTGTTTCCCTTTCTTTGCATCCCGCCAATATCAGTCATTTCCCGACTTGTTAATTTTAGCCATTCTGACTGGTGTGAGGTGGTATCTCATTGAAGTTTGGATTTGGATTTCTCTGATGCTGAGTGATGTTGAACACTTTTTCAAGTGTCGGCCATTTGGATGTCTTCTTTGGAAAAATGTCTGTTCATGTCTTCTGCCCATTTCTTGATTGGATTATTTGTTCTCTGGGTGTTGAGTGTGATAAGTTCTTTATAGATTTTGGATACTAGCTCTTTCTCTGAAATGTCATTTGCAAATATCTTCTCCCATTCTGTTGGTTCTCTTTTGGTTTTGTGGACTGTTTCCTTTGCTGTGCAAAAGCTTTTTATCTTGATGAAGTCCCAATAGTTCATTTTTGCCCTTGCTTCCCTTCCCTTTGGTGATGTGTCTAGGAAGAAGTTGCTGTGGCTGAGGTCAAAGAGGTTTCTGCCTGTGTTCTCCACAAGGATTTTGATGGATTCCTGTCTCACATTTAGGTTTTTCATCCATTTTGAGTCTATTTTTGTGTGTGGTGTAAGGAAATGGTCCAATTTCATTCTTCTGCATGTGGCTGTCCAATTTTCCCAACACCATTTGTTGAAGAGACTGTCTTTTTGCTATTGGACATTCTTTCCTGCTTTGTCAAAGATTAGTTGACCACGGACTTGAGGGTCCATTTCTGGGCTCTCTAGTCAGTTCCACTGATTTATGTGTCTGTTTTTGTGCCAGTACCATACTGTCTTGATGATTACAGCTTTGTAATAGAGCTTGAAGTCCGGAATAGTGATGCCACTGGCTTTGCTTTTTTTTCAACATTCTTCCAGCTATTCGGGGTCTTTTCTGGTTCCATACAAATTTTAGGATTATTTGTTCCATTTCTTTGAAAAAAGTGGATGGTATTTTGATAGGGATTGCTTTAAATGTGTAGATTGCTCGAGCTAACATTGACATCTTCACAATATTTGTTCTTCCAATCCATGAGCATGGAACGTTTTTCCATTTCTTTGTGTCTTCCTCAATTTCTTTCATGAGTATTCTTTAGTTTTCAGAGTACAGACTCTTTGCCTCTGGTTAGATTTATTCCTAGGTATCTTATGGTTTTGGGTGCCTTTGTAAATGGGATCAACTCCTTAATATCTTTTTCTTCTGTCTTGTTATTGGTGTATAGGAATGCAACTGATTTCTGTGCATTGATTTTATATCCTGCCACTTTACTGAATTCCTGTATGAGTTCTAGCAGTTTTGGGGTGCAGTCTTTTGGGTTTTCCATGTGAAGTATCATATCATCTGCAAAGAGTGAGAGTTTGACTTCTTCTTTGCTGATTCGGATGCCTCATTTCTTTTTGTTGTCTGATTGCTGAGGCTAGGACTTCTAGTACTATGTTGAATAGCAGTGGTGATAGTGGACATCCCTGCCGTGTTCCTGACCTTATGGGGAAAACTCTCAGTTTTTCCCCATTGAGAATGATATTCGCTGTGGGTTTTTCATAGATGGCTTTTATGATAACTGAGGTATGTACCCTCTATCCCTACACTCTGAAGAGTTTTAATCAAGAAAGGATGCTGTACTTTGTCAAGTGCTTTTTCTTAATCTATTGAGAGGATCATATGATTCTTGTTCTTTCTTTTATTAATGTATTGTATCATATTGATTGATTTGTGGATGTTGAACCAACCTTGCAGCCCAAGAACAAATCCTACTTGGTTGTGGTGAATAATCTTTTTAATGTACTGTTGGATCCTACTGGCTGGTATTTTGGTGAGAATTTTTGCATCCATGTTCATCAGAGATATTGGTCTGTATTTCTCCTTTTTGATGGGGCCTTTGGTTTTGGGATCAAGGTAATGCTGGCCTCGTAAAATGAGTTTGGAAGTTTTCCTTCCATTTCTATTTTTTGGAACAGTTTCAGAAGAATAGGTGTTAATTCTTCTTTAAATATTTGGTAGAATTCCCCTGGGAAGCCATTTGGCCCGAAACCAGGACATTTTAAAATTGGATAAACAGACCAGTAGGATCAAGGGGGAAAATAGGTAAAAACATCAACTCCTAGTCATGGGTGACTTGAGTCTTACTGCATTTCTCTCCCTTCTTGTCCTGTACTGCCATTTCACTTCCACCAGGCAGTATCTTCTGTTGGGCCAGAAGGTCAAGTCAGATATGTCTTTTGGGCTGTCTGGAAACACAGCCCGTGCCCATGCTGGTGGCTTTTATCGGCACAAAAGCTTCTTTCTGCTTTACTTCAGCTTCCTGCCTGCCATGAGGAAGCAACAGGCACAAATGGGCTCCCATGGGTGAGTGCCACAAATCAAATTATCATTTGTTTCATAAACCTGACCCAGGCAGTCACTCCCATGAAATAGCTGTTTTCCAGGAGAGCTTTTTCTATTCTGACAAAACCCATGAGGCAACTGTTTGTAAAGAAATTGAATCTAGCTCTCCCATCAGGATGAAAACTTTAAAAATTACACTCTGGGCAGGTCCAAGTCACAGGAGACCTGCATAGAGTCCAGTCTCATTTTGCTGCTCACCAGCTGGGCCACCTTGGGAAAAATGTTTTAACTTCTCTGGGCCTTCACTTTCCCATCTGTAAAATGAGAGTTGTCTAGTATCAGATATGACAACATGGAGCCCTGGGGTCTGAATTCAGCCTGCATGTGTATTTTATTTATTTATTTTTATTTCTCTTTTTAAAGCAAGAATTTTAATGTCTTTAGTTGAGATGGTTGCCTACCAGTTTCTCACAGTCCTCCCCAATCTGTCTTGGTTTAAATTGAGTTTTAGTCATTTACCTTATTTGGTCCCTGGTGGCATTTCAGTTTACACCCCTGGACTAGATGACCTTAAAGTTTATTCTTGGATTTAATAGTTTATGATTCCCTAATTCTAAGTCACATGTGATGGAACAAAACAAAAAGTGATGAATTAGACATTTCAAGTATGTGTTCAGCTAGATGATAGATTCTAGAGGACTAATGATTGTTCCCATTTCTCCAATTTCCATGCATAGTACATATTTTCAGCAGCAACCTGGACTTTGGGAAATGTGTTTAACTTGGTGCCTCATGAGAGAGGAGAATGTGAGAGGTAGTGCCTGTGCAAGTCAAGGGAGCATGTGCAGCAGGTTTAGACTTGCAGAAAGGGGACACTCTGTGGTAGATGGCACAGTAGTTGTAATTCCCTTTATGCATTGCTTTCATATGGTGACTTTGCAGCTTCTCCCACTGAGGTAGAGTCCATTTTTCTACCCCTTGAACCTAGGCTGGCTTGTGACTTTCTTCGGGCAATAGAATGTGGCAGAGTGACCTTATGACAATTCCAAGTCTAGGGCTCAAGGAGTCTGACGCACTCCATTGATTGTCTCAGAACCCTAATTAATACCTGATAGCTGTCAAATGAATAAGCCCTGGTTGGCTAGCTGGAAAATGAGAGACACGTGGCCTCATTACCCACATTACCCCAGCCAACAGCTTGCCATCCCTAGGAGCACAGTTGCCTACCTGACCAGCAGTTGACTGTAATTGCATGAATGAGCCCCCCAGGCACGAGAAGAACTTCCCCAGCTGATCCTGGTCCAAATAGCTGAGTCAAATTTCATAAGCTAAAGAAATGGGGGTTGTACTGAGCACTGTTCTGAGGGTGGTTTGTTACACAGCAGCACCTGGTACAGACTCAGGTGCTCAATTCATCTCAACAAATTCAACAAGTAGAATGTGAGAATAAAGATGAGTAAGATACTCTCTCTGTCTCCAAGGAGTGTATAGTTTAGCTGAGAAACAAGAAAATTGTACAGATATTGACAGGGAAAATGAGATATGGCAGATGTCATAATGAAGGCACAAGCTTTGGAATTTAGATTGGAAAATACTTAGTCAAAAAGGCACCATTTGAAGTGGATATTAGATCATGTGTAGGATTTATATAGGTGAAGATGAGAGATGGGTTTGATACTTAGGGGGATAGGTAGGTGGATAATAACAATAATACAGAGGCAGAAACAAGAAGCAAGAACAGTTTCAACAAGCATTACTGTGCTCCCATTTTCCCATTTGTGAAAACACAAAGACACACATGATAAATGCCTCATGATCCAGTTGGAAAGACAAGACACAACTACATGAAAAAAATTATAAAGTAAAACATGAGGCTTCTCCCCAAGCCACCGCACAGGAGGGTAGCTATGATGGCAGATGAGATTGCAAGGCTCAGGTTGTCCAGCCTGAAAACAATGTGACCTTTGGGAAGATTATCTGCAAGACAATCCCAGCCTACTTCATTTTCATGAGTGACTAGAATCTTGCTTTTCATGATATTTCCCTTTGCACACCAACACATTTTCTGGTGATAGTTCAGAAAAATGTTTTTCAGGTTTCTGTAGCAGAAGGTGATGATGATAAAAGGTTTTTCTTGGGACATTTTATGATTTTTGGCAAGAAATGTGCTGTTGATCCGGGCTTGAAGAAGTTACTGAATGGCAGTGAAGGAAAGTTTGATGGGAAATTGTCTGTCTACTATTTTCATCCCCATGTTCCTGGAGGTTAGCAGATGAATTGGCCTCTTGGCTAAGCATGCCTTAGGAATAATTTATCCTCCTCTAGGCAATAATGAGGTTTGCAAGTTCCAATATGTTAAACAATATACTTATTTTTTGTTTGTATATGGAGAGAATGAGGAAATAATTTAAAATCCCATATATAATAAGATATATTATTGCATGATTTATAGTAAAAAAAAAGAAAGGCATGGGTTAACTGACAACACAAAAGTAGCCACTTCCTCTATCAGGACTATGAGACACTCCAAAAGAGGGTTCAATATTTTTCAGAGAGTTTTCTACTGGGTCTCAGTCCTATAAGATGCTGCATGGTCCAGTAAGCTATGGAAAGGCTACATGCTATAAATTGCTCATGAAGATTAATTCTTTGTTTTAATGTATAAATGTTCTTGAGACGTTCCTGCTTTAAAAAGGCCAATGTAGGGCACCTGGGTGGCTCAGTTGGTTAAGCGACTGCCTTCAGCTCAGGTCATGATCCCGGAGTCCTGGGATCGAGTCCCACATCGGGCTCCCGGCTCAGCGGAGAGCCTGCTTCTTCCTCTGACCCTCTCCCCTCTCACGCTGTTTCTTGCTCGCTCGCTCTCAAATAAATAAATAAAATCTTTTAAAAAAATCATTAAAAAGGCCAACGTAACAGTGTTTCTTGAGGAACAACTAAAACATCTTGGCAAACTTTCATCTACTCTGATCTTTTCCGTTGTCAGAAGGAAACAGTTAGTGGGCTAAGTGATTTACTTAAAATCTCAACCCAGTTTGTGCTAGAGATGAACTAGGACTCAGATCTCACCAAGAGATTCTTGGTCAGGGGTGTTCTCCCTCAGACCTCTCTTTGCCTCACACAAGGTAATCAGAGACCCTGTCCATTAGCACCAGGACAAGGAGTACAGTGAATCCATGAGTAGGAGTACACCAAAGCCTGTGGGTGAGAATCATGGGGAAGGTCCCTGATAATGTTGTGTTGGGTATTGAGTGACAGGGGGGATTTGAGTAGGTCAAACGAAGCAGAGGACATTCCAGAGAATGCATAGAACATTCCAAATGGGACTCACTCTCACTGCTGCATCCCACCCCTTCCCTTTTTCTTTTTTTTTTTTAACTTTTATTTTAATAGATTTTATTTTTTAAAGGAGATTTAGGTTCACAGCAAAATTAAGCATAAGGTACAGAGATTTCCTTTATACCCCCTTCCTCCACATATGTATAGCTTCCCCTACTATCAATAGCCAGCATCACAGTGGTACCTTAGTTACAACTGATGAACCTATACTGACACATCATAATCACCCATAGACCATAGTTTACCCTAGGGTTTACTCTTGGTGTTGTACATTCTATGGGTTTAGACAAATTTATGGTGACATGTATCTACCATTATAGTATCATACAGAATGCATCCCTCTTTATATTTGCCATAACAGATAAAATCGAAATATAACAGCAAAGTACCTCCACTCTATACAAATAAAGCAAAATCCAATTAGGGGAAAGAACCAAATTGCCTCAGGAATGCAATTTTATAAATCATTTGCATTTAGGTTTTTTTTTTTTTAACAGTGCATTCATGCTGTGATATTATGAATCGTATCCAGTAATAAAATAGGATAGGGTTGCCCCTTCTCTGTTCTCTCTTATTCTTGAGTATGTTATCAGTAATTGTTTCTGTCCTCTCCATATGACTTTGTTTTTAGGGTATACTAATTCAGCTAAGATTGAGGAATAAGCCAGAAGCTATTTAGGAAATTGCGAGGGCAGGGTAGTGAAGAAAGATTTGTTTAAAGGTATTAATTACACAGTGCTGTGAAGATGCAGTGTGGGGGTCATGTAGATTAGAAATACAAGGATTGCCCAGAATGTCAGGATAAAGTGATCAGATGTTCGCACAGATGATGGGCATTCCTCAGGCCAGAATTCCAATAGACCTGATATGTTCTCAGTCTCCAGCATGACAGGTGGGCCTTTTGTTACTGCATGAGTCTTCCCACAAACCAAGGAGAACTCACTTAGGAATGAAGAGGAAAAAAAGAAGAAAGGAAGGGAAGGAAAGTTTACTGTAAAATATAGTCTTAGGTTTGAGAGCAAGATGCCTTCTACAAAGTGTTTTGAATATGGTTTTCTTGCTCCTTCATTTATTCCCAATAAATGAACATGATTTTAGTGCTGGGTTGACTGCTCAAGAAAGAGGGATTTTTCCTTCTCAGACAGGCAAAATGCAGAACTTTTCAGAGATCTTCTCTCTCCATATTACCTTTCCATTTTTCTCTGCCTTCAGGTTCAAGGGCTGCAACTTGCTCTTTCTTGGACTCCCCTTCCTGTGATTTGAAGGATGCACATTTTTAGAGGAAAGATTATCTTCCTTTCTCATTTAAATCTGTCAGGCCAGCTTCCAGAGCTCTACCTACCTGTGGAAGAGAAACATTGGTGTAGCAGGTGTAAATGCTGTTCTTTTATGGCCAATATCCCGTCTCTATTAATTTTATATGTGATAATGAAAAACATATGTTTTCAAGGGCCTCTTAAACTTTGGTTCCGTGTTTTGAAGACTCGAGTTAGCTTCCAGAACTCTGTTAGTCTAAATTTTACAACTGGCATCAACTTGGCAGTGTATTTCTTCGACCAGATTTCTTCTTGCCTCTAAAAACACTGGCTGCTCTCTCTTCTGGCCTGCTTCTCCTCCACCTCATCCAAAAAAGCAAACTGCTTCTTGCCTCTGGGCAGAACAAAAGCATAAGTGAACTGCAGAGCCGGGTTGGTGTTCAGCCTCCACTCAGCGTTATCTCTGGCTGACTGATTTAAAGAGACATTGCTCACAATGGCCATCCTGGGGCCTATAAAGACTTTTAAGGGAGGGAATTACTGAGAAGGAATGGCCCAGCCATTTCCATGGGAATTTCTCTGTACTTCGGAGGGCCTGAGTTTCACACCGTGGCAGGATCAGTTAGCTGTGGGTTGCAGCTTTTTAGATTATGGAGTGGAGGTTTCCTCAGGCAGAGCTGGAGGGGGTGGGTGGGGGTGGTTTGGCAGAGAGGTTATATGGCACTGGAGGAGGCTGCTAAGCAATAGAAAACATAATGGCTGTCCTCTAGGGGCATAGAGTCCATTCTAGATAAGCAGTTAGGACACAAGGGTGGTAGGGTTGGGGGCAGTGACGGCAAGTCATTAAAATGGAAAACGATACATAAGTGTCGTGGGAACAATTGTGAAAGAATTTAGAGAGGAAAAATTATTTCTTTCCAGAAGGTTCTGGAAAAGTTTCAGAGGGAAAGTAGGATAGGATTCGGAATTCAAATGAACCTGTATTACATCAACTTAAAAACTCTACGAACACTTTTTTAACGTAAAAACTGAGGGTGGAGTAGGCTTGAGATTCTCCCTTCTGCCTCTTCCCCTCCCCCCGATTGCTCTCTCTCAAATAAATTAATTAATTTTTTTAAAAAGAACCTGGACTCGAGGAGATTACATTGTGGTGGAGATGAGTCCGTGAGCCTATAATTTTATGTGCACATAATGACTGGCCAGGGGAAGGCATCCTGGAGGAAGTTAGATTTCATGAGGCCCAAAGAAGAGTTAGCGAGGGCGAAAACCACCTTAAATACACTATCCCTGGAAGCACACCCACTGTGGAAGGTTAAATTGCATTCCCAAGGTTGTTTTGACCCTAGAATCAAAAATCTAGGAGAATATGGAGTTGACCGTATAGGGGAGGAGTTCTGTCTCCATGACTCAGTAGTAGAACTGCATATCCGTTTTGTTCTTCTGAAATGATAAGGTTTGTTTATTTGTTTTTTACATTGGTAACAAGTTTTACATTTTTTCAATTCTTGAACTTCGGATAGAGCATTGACTTACTGGTCTCAATTTATATAGATGAATTCGTAAATTTCTGACTCTTTTTCTCATGTTCCTGACAATTTAAACATATTTATTTCCTGTCTGCAAAATTTGAGACACATGACCTCTACCTACCCTTTGACTTAGGGTGATAGTCCTAAAGGATGCCCCTTCCAACCTTAAAATGATTGTATGAAAACAGACTGGTGGAAGGCACTGCATCTCCACAGGCCTGCATACATACTGCCCAAATCTTTTCCATTTTTTATATTCCATGTGGGCCACCCCTCATTTCTATTGATGTGCCCTTTCTTCAGATATGCTAATACCATTGATTAAGCTACTGCTTTCTTTTGTAGTCAAACTTTGATTAGATGTTCACAGTCCTTTTCTTTTTTTCTTACTTTTAAAAAATTGAATTATAATTGATATATAATATTACATTAGTTTCAGGTATATAACATTAATTTCACATTTTTATATGTTACAAAGTGATCACCTCAATAGGTCTAGTTACCTTTTGTCACTGTACAAAATTACTATAATACTGTTGACGATATTCCCTGTGTTGTACATCACATCTCCATGACTTATTCATTTTATAACTAGAAGTTTGTGTCTCTTAACCCCTTCCACTTGTTTCTCCAGTCCCCCCAACAGCCTCCCCTCTGATGACCATGAGTTTGTGTTCTGTATCTATGAGTCTTTTTCTGTTTTATTTTATTTGTTTTGTTTTTTAGATTCCATGTATAAGTGAAATCACACAGTATGTCTTTCTCTGTTTGACTTATTTCATAACACCTTCAAGTTCCATCCATTTTGTTGCAAATGACAAGATTTCGTTATTTTTTATGGCTAAACAGTATTCTTGTGTGTGTGTGTATCACATCTTTTTAATCCATTCATCCCAGTGCTTTTCTTTTTGCCTTTAGCTTGGGAAATACTCTACAAGGAGAGTGGCTTTCTGAAGCAGTTGAAAATCAGTCAGTAGGATTTTACTGGTGATACTCTCAGGGATTGTGGGGGTATCCACAGGTTGCCCTATGTTTTAAACATATTTATCTGTTGACATTCTTTCCCCACCCTATCCCATGCCTTGTTCCAAACAGGGGATTTTATGTGCCTCCCTTAACTTCCAAATAGGGTGCAAACCCCTGAACAGGAATAAGAGGACCAACCTTCTTGGGAAGCTTAGAAGTAGAAGTCATCCCTGTCCCCAAGAAACTTGACATTCAGGAACTCTCATAATGCATTATTCATTTCCAAATGAAAGATAGAAAAGAACACCAGAGATTTTCAGTTTAGGGGGGAGAGAAATTTTTGTGTAGTCCAGGAACATTTAATGGAGGAAGAGACTTGATCTGGGTTTTGAAAACTAGGGAGTGTGGAGCTTCTAGTTGAAACAGCTATTTCCCTTATTACCATATTGTCATAAGTAATGGTAAGGTGCAGTGGTATTTTCCTTTGCAAATGTGTTTCATATAATACTTGGGGCTTCACATAAAGCCCACTGACCCATAGAAGAGACCTTGAGAATGCTCCTTAAATAGGTAACTCCTTACCTGGAACAGGTTAAGATTAGGAACCTGGGGTGAAAGGTTTGCTTCATTTCTGTCCAAGCTTATGAGTCTATGGCCAGCCTGACCCCTCTGCCATTCACACAGCTGCCTCTTCTAAGAAAGCGATGATATATACCATCCTCTCAAGCAGAGCAGTGACCAGGCATCAGGCTGTAGCAGGGAGCTGGGGAACAAGGAAGAAGGCCCTATTGATGGAGAATACCTAGTCAGATTTAAGATGTCCCTGCAAACCCAGTCCGGCACAAATATGGCTTTACTACTATATAAAATAATAAATCATAAAGAAAAATGTGCTAAATTTTTTTTCCAAATTAAATTTTCATTGATGCCCATGGCTTTTGAAGAATAAGTACAGCTAAGACAGACATGTATTTTGTGAAGGCTTAAAATAAAATTTCAACTGAGCAAAAAGACAGTAATAAAAAAATGCAAGTTTAATGTCTAAAAAGACATACTGTATGTAATTAAACTCAACTTTATCAGCTCCAGCATTCATTAATGGATTCTAAGCCTGAGGAGCTATGAAGTTCTTTAAGAGGCAATCAATAATCCATTACAATTGTGACACAAACTCTGAACCTAATTACCAGCAACAGAATAGTTGTGGCCCATTTAATAAGATAGGAGTATTATTAGAGGTGAGCAAAAGTATGTGGAGGTTAATCGACATTGGCTTGTATTTCACCAAACCTATACCTTAATTTTTCCTTTATAATTCCATCTAAGAAAAATGCTAATTAGAACTGTTCATTAGACCTTCTTGTTCTTTCTAACCTTGAACTCCAGGTTTGTTCTTTCTGAAAACTTTGCTTTTCAAGTGCTTTGAGGAGTGGATCATTTAATTTTATGGTATTTTACAAGATTTCCCCTGCACATTTCTTGTTTTCAGCAGCCTTGTGAATTGCCTTCACCGTTCTTTCTCGTAATGCCCTTTAGTTTACTATGGTAGAACCCCACTCCCCCACAGGCATTCTCACTTGGATCTTTGAGTGTCATTGTCATGGACACTCTATATTGAATCTTCTATGTGCCTTCTCTGCCAGAACAAATTTGAAAGAACCAAATTTTATACATGCTACTACCTTATGTTACTGATGTTACTGACTTTCTTACTTTGTGTTCCTCAGAGAAAACCATGAGACAGGATTGGAATATAAGCAGTTTATTTGGGGGTATAAAGAGAACCCCAGTAGGGATTGGGGAAGTTAAGACAGTAAAGGGAAGGCAGACAATAAAGAAGGGTATTCATCAAACCTGATTTAGTATGGCCACTGGAGTTTAATCCTGTTGGGGAAACTCTGGAGGCCAGGGAAGAGAACATACCCCAGAGTTTTGCTTCCCAACAGGCCAGGGAACTGGGTAATTATACACCAACTCTGGTCAGATATTGGTTGAGGACTATTCTAAGTGTACATTAATTTCCTGGTTTTTCACTTGGATGGCAGAGTGCTTAAGAAGTAAGGAATGCCCTCAGTATTGGGATTTGGAAATCAGGCAGTGTGCACTGACATGGTAAGGGCAGGGGATGTGAAGAAATTACCCAAAATTTCTGCTTCTTTCACCATTGGTGATCTTCTGCCCACACCTCCCTAAGAACAATTACCCTTAAACAATGTGGTAGTTAGGGATGCTGACCCCCTGTGCAGTTGAAAATCTTTGTATAATTTTTGACTGCCCCAAAGCTTAACTACCAATTGCCTACTGTTTACCAGAAGTCTAAAGGATAGCATGAACAGTTGATTAATATATATTTTGTACAATATATGTACTTCGTGCTGTATTCTTACAACAAACTAAGCTAGAGAAAAGAAAATGTTATTAACAAAATCATAAAGAAGAGAAAATACATTTACAGTACTGTACTGTATTTATTGAAAACAATCCACATATAAGTGGATTTGCACACTTCAAACCCTTATTGTTCAAGGGTCAACTGTACTTGAGGTCTGTAGGAACTTGGCCAGAATCTTACATTCCTAGCAATGTTTGTTGTCCTGGTAGACATTTTAGATTTACAGTAGATGTTGGTAACTAGAGAAATGGGTCTGGGAGATAGCTATAGAAAAAGAATGGGAACAATCTTGGCAGGAGAGGAAGCTAAATGTCTTAAGATGGAAAGAGGAGGGAAGAAGAAGCTTAATGACTGTCCCTCATGATTTTACAGATGCTTACCACCAGGGACAAAAAGAAATCACACAATAAAATCATTTGTTAAGTCTTGGTAGTTCCCAAAGGATCAAAATCAGGTAATAGCCTACGATCAAACTGTGGGTATGCAAGATCCTACGTGTATGCACATACGCACATGTGTGTGTGAGCCAGAGGGTATGTAATACATGTGCCTTGGCTAAGAGATGGACTCAAAGGACCGCAAATCAGAGATCACTTGTTTTGTTTATAGATCACTTGTTTGGACTGAACACTCTAATGCAACCCACAGTTCCACAGTCTTTCTTTTGTCTTAAAACACTCTTCTTCAGGTGTATTTTCAAAACCATGACCTGTTGCTAAAGGCCAAATGACTCCAGCTAAGTAGCATTATTTTAATGAAGAAGTAGAAGGACTTCTTAAGAAATTCAGCTGGTTATCTTGACTATAACCCATGAGGTTTTCCTGTGGTGGTGATTTTCTCTTCAAGAGTGTTATTTTGGGGACCAAAATCAGCATGTGTGAGGCTAAACTTCCAGACTGAGTAAGAGTAAGGAAAATCAGACTTAGCTCTTCAGCATAGATTGTTCAGTTGTCTCTCTTTGGGACTATTCATGTGTCTGTCAGTGCTTATGGTGGAAAACCCTGCAATTATGTGTGCTTACCTATGTAATCTAGATATGGACAACTGTAGATTACATTGTGCATATGCATGCAAATGGAATCCCATGGAACATTTTAGAATCTGCAAGTTTCCTTTGTTTTGATTGAGCTTTCATTGAAAACATTTTTTCCCATTTTCTATTTCTCAAAGACCAGTACTATCTCTTGAAATGATTTTCTGTGCAACAGTCCTGTGGATGCTAATTGGAAAATCATCAGCTTTTGTAGTCTTTTGGAATATCTTAGGAAATTAACATAATTGGCTATTTCTTGTGTTTGAATTTTCGTACACTTGATGAAGGACACGTTCATCTTGCATTGATCTTTCCTCAATTCCACATCCCTGTTTTTTGTACCTAATGGGTGTTCTAATAAATCTTGGTGGAAATAAACGTATCTTCTAAATCTTTTGAATTCAGTCCTTCAGTCTTTTGTTCAGTTAATACTATGGAATATTTCAAAACAGTAAAGCTGTTTGTTCACCATCCCTTTCAGCTGCAATGACCTATGGGACCCACTGCAGGCTCAGCTCACTCAATCCCTGTGAGAGTAAGCATAGTATGAAATTAGCCCAAGCCAAGATTAGGCTTTGGAATTAGACTTGTTACTTTGAATTTGGAACCTGTTTCACCTGAGAGTACAGGTCCACTAAGCCTTAGCATGCTCTTCCTGTGGTGGCCTAGGATGTATGGCTATAACTTTGATTTCCTTCCCTAATCACTCAGTTCTTTAGTGGAACTGCAACTTGTTTATAATCCAACCTACTCAGTCAGGCCTTGATACCTTGCTTAAATCATGCTCTCTTTCTTCTCAGGAGCTAAATCATACACAAAGAACTCAAGACCACTGTCTGTAGTTCACCTATGAATATAGTTGGCATCCAAAATGATTTTTTCACAGCACACTTGACTGAAGGAATTTGATGCCACTTAGACAAACGACATTGTATCATGATGATTAAATTTGATCACCTCAGTTTTCTGTTGTCCTTAGTCATTCAAACATCTACCCATCCAATTTTTTATTCATTGATTCTCCTGCCCTTCTGTGAGAACTACTTTGCCCAAGGCACAATTTCAAAAGAGATTCTGTTTTGGACCTGTACTTTGTTTTTTTTTTATTATGTTATGTTAATCACCATACATTACATCATTAGTTTTTGATGTAGTGTTCCATGATTCATTGTTTGCATATAACACCCTGTGCTCCATGCAGTACGTGCCTTCTTGACTGTTGGACCTGTACTTTGAATTGTCAGCTACTCTACCAAGAGCCAGTTCTATACCTGGTCAGTCTCCCTTATCCCTTGATTTTCACCATACCCAGATTCTCTTCCTCAGCTGCCCAGTTATAGAAGTTCCTGCTTATCTTGTACCTAAGGCTACTCAAATCTAACAAAAGCTCATCTCACTTTGGTCTTTATATATTCCTTTTACTTTTGCCAAGCACATCCTATTGTTTCTTTATATGTCAATTGAGGTTAAGAATTGAGTTTTGTATCCTGAAAGGAAGAATAAAATAATATAAATTAGTTAATTGAACACATATTTATTGTGTACCTACTATGTGTCAGACATGGTGGGATGCAGTGAATAAGGCAGATAAGACCTCACTCTCAGGAAGTTTGTGACCTAACAGGGGAAGCGTTCATTTTAACTAGGACAGTTGATCCCTCATTATTCCCAGATTCCATATTTGCAAATTCATCTACTTACTAAAACATATTTGTAACCCCCAGATCAATACTCACAGCATTTTCATGGTCATTTGGAGACGTGCATAGAGCAGCAAAGAATTTGAGTTGCCCAACCCCTATGTTCCCAGCCAAAGTTAAATAAGATTTAACCTTCTTGTTTCAGCTTACATACTGTAAAAAAGTATCCTTTTCATGGTGGATTTAGTGCTATATATATATATTTTTGTATTTTTGTTGGTAAGTTTTCTGTTCAAAATGGCCCCCAGGCTTTGTGCTAACGTGCTGTCTAGTGTTTCTAAGCACAAGAAGGCTGTGAGGTGCCTTAACATATTAGATAAGCTTCCTTCCATCATGATTATGGTGCCATTGACCCCGATTTCAGTGCTAATGAATCAACAATATACACTAAATGAGGTATCTTTAAACAGACACACCATAAAACAAGGTTATGTATTGAGTGGTTGATGAAAATGTAATGACCAGAGACTTGCAGGAACCTAACCCTGTATTTCCCCTGGGAGCCATGCTTCTCGTATTTGCTAATTTAGTGTTCATGGTGACTTTGTAGAACATAAGTGCTGTCAGTGACCAGAATCATCTATAATTTAGTGAAAAATTCTTTAATTGTGTTATGATAGGTACTACAAATTAGTGGCACTCATACCGTGAGAGTGTATAATAATGACTTAACTTCATATGAATGATTTAGAAAAAGCTTCCCCGAGGAAATGATGTTTTGGCTGGGACATGAAAGAGATGTGGGGATTAGCTGAGTCAAGAGCGGGAGGAAGGGCACTTCAGATAAAGGCAACAGCATGGGGATGGACCTGATAGAGAAAAATTGTGATTTATTTGGGAAATACAATAGGCCACTGTAAGAGAATGATTGTGTGTGTGGAGGTGGGGGCAGTTCGTATAGGACCTCGTTGGCTAGGTTAAAGATTTGAACTCTACTTAACAGCAGTGAAAAGATGCTGACAGGTTTTAATGGGAGGACTGATCTTTCCTTCCATTCCAAGAAGAACAGAGTAAAGATAGCCAAACTAGAAGTGGAGTGACCATTAAAAGTCTATTTCAGGATTCCAGAGAGGGGATGATGATGATTTGGACTAAGTTGTGAGAGTGGATATAGAGAGAAGGAACTAGATTTGTACATGTTAGAGGTAAAAATGGCAACACTGTGATTAAAGAAAGGTAGAAGTTGAGGTTAAAGGAAGGTAATCATAGTAGGAACATCTGGGTAGATGGTGATACCATTTATGAAAGGGGAACTCTGGAGGAAGAATACAAGTAGGGAGAATGTAGTAAAATTTTGTTTCCAAAGATGGCTGCAAAAATATCTCCCATCTGGCTTGCATTTCTGCAGTGTGACCTTACTATTCTTCCAGGAAGAGGTAGGATTTATTTCCCCTCCCCTTGACTCTGGGCTGGTCCCTTGACCTGCTCTGTCCTCATAGAACAGAGTGAAAGTGAAGTGTTGCTGTACAGTTTCTGAGACTGGACCTTCAAAGAGCTGCAGCGTCTGCTTTTGTCTCTTGGAATGCTCCTTCTTGGAATCCAGTTGCCATCTTCGAGGGAGCCCAGGGAGCTACCTGGAAAAGCTCATGGGGAGGAGAACCATACTGTGGCTTATCACGCCCAAGGATTTCCCACCAGCAACCAGCATCAGCTGCCAGCCATGTGAGTTTTGGAACTTCCAGCCATCCTAACACCCTATTTGCCCCACATGGGGTAATAGAACCATCCAAATAACCTACAGAATCATGAGAAAATATACTTTTCTGTTCTAAACCATTAAGTTTGGAGTGATTCATTATATAGCAATAGATATCTAAAACAGAGATAGGTAGGAGCAAATTTATGGACAGATTTACGAAATGCTATGAAACATTCAGGGGAAGGAATCTGTCGGAGAGTTGGTTATAAAGTCGAGAGCTGAGAAGTAAGATCTGGCTTGAGTTGCTAGCATATAGATGGTGTTTTTAGCCATGCAAGTTGATAAAACAAACAAAAAACTACCGAGAGTGTAGAGGGGAAAAAAAAAAAGCAAACTAGAATTAGGACTAGGCTTTGAAGAATTTGAACATTTAATGTTCATGTGTCAAGAAGGTGCCCTTGATGGAGATTAAGGATGAGGAGCCAGAAAGATTTGCTTGGCAACACAGAAGTCAAGAGAAGAGACTATTTCTAGAAGTATGTGCTCAGTAGTGGTGTCAAAAGCTAATGAGTTACATAGGATGTGTTCAAAAAATTACCCTTTGCTGGTTTAAAAGCAAGGTGGTCCTTGATGAGTTATGTAAATTTCCAGAGAATTTACTTCTTATACTGCTGATAATATTTTTATTTTAAATGTTTTAGGTATAATAGTTGAGTTTGCACCCTTAAGTGTGTGCAAGGCACTGTATTGGATTCTTCACATATATTATGTCATCTCTAATTTAACCATTATATGAACCATATTTACTTTTGGAACAATTAAGGCTTAAGGAAATTAAATTTTTCAGCTGGTAGGTGGCTACATGGCCTCTCTTCCTGTCTCCATGCCCCCCTGCCCTCTAATTTGCTCCTCCAAGTCCATTAAAGGAAAGAAAGCTACATATGCAAGCTTGATACAATTGTGTCCATAAGGAGTAGAAAAGTAGCTGTTACTAAGATAGTATTAATTATTTTAGGTGAGATAATTGTCATTTTCTTGGGAGGTTTTTAGAGTGTTTTAGAGTCTTACCTTTTAGAGGTACAAACTGAAATATTCACAGATGAAATTTTACATCTTGCATATGCTTCAAAATAATCTTGTTGAGAGGGGAAATAGATAGGGTATAGATGAAATTAGATTAGCCATGAGTTGATATTTGTCCAGGCTGTGTGGTGGGTAGAGTAAGTATTATACCGTTCTCTCTACTTTTCTATAGTTTGAAATTTTTTATGATATAAAGTTAAAAAAATAAGTGTCTCAGTGAGGCTCTGAGGGCTTCCCAGTGGATAAAAGCACATGGGCTTTGTAATAGCTATTTTGGTACTTAGAGCTTTATTTCTGGTGGTTTTTTTTCTCTAGTATTGTGGATAGCTAGAGGTGCTAGATAAATGGCACTGGACATAGGAGGAACTATTTGTTAAGTAGTCTATAAAATCTGCAAAAATATGAACCTCAAATTTCAATTTACTGAAAAATCATTAAGTATGGCATTCATCATCACTCTATAAGCTTAGTAGCATTTTCAAGATGACAATTAATTAGCTGGATGGTTTTATAAAATGCATGTTTCTTTTAATTGCTATGGCCCATTTTCCTTATTTAATACAAAATTGGAAGCTCTTAAATGCATCAGAAATCTTTCTAGATTTGCAGTTGCATGGTTCCACAGACATTTTCCCCCAGGAGACATGGTAATTTTGCAACTTTTAAATATTCAACACAACTCTAATTATAAATAGTTCTCTTTCAAAAGCGATAGCCAGACTCTTGGCACAAACCACCTCTTGTTATATGAGTAAGGATGACAGCACAATGACTGATGATATGTGTTAGATTCCCTCATTTCTCTTAATTAGGATTTTCTCTGCATTATCATGCTTTGTAACTAATCAGCTTCTTCCTGACAATGGTTAATGTGATTGGGAATGGTTTTAACTTTGTATTTCATCTGGAGAAACAGCCTAGCCAGTCTGTCTGGAAGACAGCATGAACAGAGGAAGAAACCTCCCCAACTCCTTCACTTTTCCTGTTCTATATGGGCTAGTGGGGATATGGAGAGGGGTAAGGGGAAAGGGAGTACGTTTTGTGCTCTTAGTAATGGAGGAATAGATGCAGAGGGAAGAAGGATGCAGCGTTGGGATAGAAGGCAATGAGAAGGTTAGTGAAGGTCACCATATGGAGTCATAAATCAGCAGCTACCCAGGCAACAAAGCTGATCCTGGACATCTGGTTCATGACTCACCAGTTATTTATTGAGCACCTGCTGTGAGCACAACCCTGCCTCAGCCACTGTGGGGGAATACAAAAGACTCCAGAGACCTTTTTTCTGCCTTCAATTCTAGTTGGAGGCAGGCCATCTACAATTCAATAGCCTCCTTGAAGACAGAGGCTCAGTCTCTTTGGTTCAGCCCTATATCCTATTGCCTGATACCAGGTATAGCTCAGAGTAGTGACCTTTGATAAATGATTTGCTAAGAAAAGGTGGATGAATAAATAGTTATGGGCCACTAACAAAGTGCCATCATGACCCACTTTAAACTAAATGTGTAAATGCTGATGGGGTGGTCATAGAATATAGGAATGATCAGAGCAGAGTGAGTTTCTACAAGACGTCAGCATTCTGGAAAACCTACCCTAGATCCTGTTCCCTCCCTGCATCCAAACGCGGGATAAATTAAGATGAAGACTGTGAGGGTTGAATTGCCTAGGCCCCACTCGTGGGACATTTGTGGCAGCAGAATTCCTGGCACCCAGCTCTCAAGTAGGTGAGAGTGTCTGGCAGTTATAAGAAGGTGAGAGAGTCCCAACTCCTCACAGGTTGCACAGACACTGATGGGTCTGCCACGTGGAAGACCTATGAGCTGGATGCAGGATGCAGGTGGATTTTACCATGCCCTTTTGGGAGTTTGTGTTGTGGCCAGTCCTGTGTCTTTCAAAGCATAAGAAGACAGTGTTCTGGAGGTTAGTCTTTATGGTGTCCTGGAAGAAAGAGCCTTGTACACATGACTTGAGAGGGCAACACATGGCAGCTTTACTGCAATACTCTGGAAGACTCAAAAAAGATACTAGGCTTATGCTTTGCCTTCAATCCGTAGGTTGCTCACCATCAACAAAGTAAGCACTTAGGAATTGGTTGGAAAATGTAAATTTTATTTCAAGATCCTTCTCTGGATTCATCAGAATACGGAATTGAAACAAATATTTAGGTAATTCTATGGTGTTGCTTTATCTAGAAGTTCACATCATATTTGTCCTTCAAAGTAGTACATATAAAGAAAAATAATTCAACTAGAGAATTTATGAAGAATACTCTCCCATCACCTTCCCCACACACACTTTTGAGAACTTCTTCTTCCAGTGCATATGTGAAGGTTTTGCTAAATGTAACACATTGATTAATTGCTACCACATGGCTAAACCCCTGCTTAGGACTGAACTGTGTCCCCCAAAATTCATATGTTGAAGTCCTAATGCCCAATGTGACTATATTTGGAAATAGGGCTTTTATGGAGATAATTAAAGGTACATGAGATCATAGTGGTGAGAACTTAATTCAATAGGACTAGTGTCCTTCTAGGAAGAGGCGGAGATACCAGGCATGCACACACACAGAAAGGAAAGACCATGAGAAGACCAAACGAGTAGGCAGCCATATGTAATCAAAAGAGAAACATTTCACCAGAAAACAAACCTATAGGTACCTTGCTTTTGAGCTTTTTAGCCTCCAAAACTGAGGAAATACATTTCTGTTGTTTAAGCCACCCAGTCTGTGGTATTCTGTTACAGTAGCCCTAGCAGACCAATATAATCATCTAAAAGTAAATAAATAGGGGTCCCTGGGTGGCTCAGTCAGTTAAGCATCTGCCTTAGGCTCGGGTCACGATCCCAGCGTCCTGGGATCGAGCCCTGCAACCCAAATTGGGCTCCCTGCTCAGCAGAGGGCCTGCTTCTCCCTCTCCCTCTGCCTGCCTCTCTGCCTACTTGTGCTCTCTCTCTATCTCTCTGTCAAATAAATAAATAAAATCTTTTTTAAAAAATAAAAGATAATAAATAAAACATGGCTTTTCTTGTCAACGAACTTTTCAGTTGAGGAGAAAAGACTAATGTGAGTAAAAGAGAGAAGATACACTGCTATGTTGAAGAATGCTGACAATAATAGCCCTATTTTAATGGTCAACTTACTATGTGATCATTAAACTTACTATATGGCCATGTCAACTTTATGTTAGACCCTTGTTATGGGTTGAATTGTGCCCCTCCCCCCAAAAGATATGTTGAAGTCCTAACCCCAGTACCTCAGAATGTTACCATATTTGGAAAGAGGGTCTTTTTTTTTTTTAAGATTTTATTTATTTATTTGAGAGAGAGAGAATGAGAGAGAGAGAAAGCACATGGGGGGGGGAGGGTCAGAGAGAGAAGCAGATTCCCTGACAAGCAGGGAGCCTGATGCGGGACTCGATCCAGGGACTCCAGGATTGTGACCTGAGCCGAAGGCAGTCGCTTAACCAACTGAGCCACCCAGGCATCCATGGAAAGAGGGTCTTACAGAGGTAATCAAGTTAAAATGAGGTCATTAGGAAGGGCCCTAATTTTCTGTGATTAATGTCCTTATAAAAAGGGGAAATTTGGATACAGAAACAAATGCACAGAGGGAAGATGATGTGAAGACACACAGGGAGAAGGAGTTATGTAACTGGAGTGCTACATCTACAGGTCCAAGAATGAAGGATTGCTGCCACATACCAGAAGCTGGAAGAGGCAAGGAAGAATTCTCTCTTAAATCCAGCAGAAAAAGCATGGTCCTGCTGACAAATGGATTTCAGAGTTCCAGCCTCCAGATCTGTGAGACAATAAATTGTTGCATTTTTCTGGTACGTTGTTCTCAAAGCTCTCAGAAACCAACACAGCCCTGTTCTCAGAGCTAGATAAAGGGTGGTTTACCAGAGCAACTTCTCAGTCACTAAACCACAAGAAGTTCTAAACTGTCCCTGGAATGATCTAGAAATTATAGTGCCAGCCAACTCAGCTTTCCTCAGATGGGGTGAAATGTTCTTGCTGAGTCGTTAAGTGTCTCTACTGGAAAGAAAATAACAATCTAAAACATCACTTGCTGTCATCCAACTAACGCTGGTGAATATTTTTGTCATGCACTTTCTATACAGCGACTTTCTATAAAGCAGATACTGTTATTATCTTATTTTACAGCTCAGGGAAGGAGGGTCAGAACAATTAAATGATTTGCCTGACTTGCCCATGGTCACACAGTTAGTAAATTGTAGGCTGGCATTAGAACTAAGGTTTCCTAGAGCTAGGTACTCAAAGGTGAAAGAATTTGGATAAATAAAGAAGAGACTAGGTGGAAGGCTAAATATAGCTATTTCCACGAGAAGTGTTTCTAGGCATACATAAAAGAGTGGAAGATGTAACTGGGGAATGAGGAGCCTAACATAATAGGATTAGGGTGGGAAAAGATCAAGGTGGCCCTTTAGTTACATTTAAGGCCAATTTTCCCCATCCTTAGGATCTCCTGCTTCTAAGAATAGATTAAGAATAGATGAGCAGACTGTAGAACTTGACCTAAATCCATTTAGCATGTGTGATATAATGATTTATAAGAAATATATGCTGGTCATCTGAAGATATATTTGGTCTTCACCCAGTTTCTGAAAATGCTTCAGAATCATACAAGTGAAATAGGTATCTTGTTATTAGTGAAGGTGACTTTTGGACCCCACCCAAGGGAGGAGGCTAGTTGCTAGGAGGACCGTCCATGTGATTAAAAGGTTCAGACTTTCAGTCCCACAGTTCCCCCACCCTCTGGGGAGTATAGAGGAGGTAGAGGTTCAATCAGCCGATGGCCAATGACTTAGTCAATCATGACTATGTAATTAAGCCTCCAAAAAAACCCAAGAGGACAGCTTTTTGGTCATTTTTTCTGGAGAGCTTCCACATGTAGGAAAACAGAATATCCCCCATGTGCCACTGAGACTGACCCAAGCTCCAGTGGGACAGGAGCTCCTTTGTTCAGGACCCCAACCAATATATCTTTTCATCTGCCTTGTATTTGTATTCTTTATCATATCCTTTAATAAACTAATAAATGTTAAGTGTTTACCTGAGTTCTATGAGCTGCACTAGCATATTAATAGAACCTAAGGAGGAGGTCATTTGAACCCCCAATCTGTAGCCAGAGGTTAGAAGCCTGGGCCTCTGAAGTAGGGGAGGGGGCAGTCTTCTAGGACTGACCCCTTAACCTGTAGGATCTGATGCTACTTCTGGGTAGATAGTGTCACAATTGAGTTGAGCTGAGTTGAATTCTTGGACACTCTGATGGTATCTAAGAATTGCTTGGTTGTATTTGTGGGAGCCCCCCACCCCAGCACACACACATTGAATTTGGTCTCAGAGCACCAAAAAAAAAAAAAGAGCATACTCTGCCCAACATGAAATTATGTGTCCTCTTCTTGCTGCTCTATATCCTATCCTTATCTCTTGAGATTCTATGAGGTGTGGGAGACTATGTAGATCAATGATCATATCAATCACATAGAAAATCCATGTGTCCCTTCTGAGATTTACATGGGAGAGTCTACGCAAATAAGGAGCATTTTCTCCAGAGCTATTTTGTATTTTACAAATAAGTAGTAATAAGATCATTTTCTTTTATTATTTTTCCATTCCTTAAGCACTGTGCTGTAGTAAATCATCATCATCATCATCTAAAATGGTAAAACAAGATAATAACAGCAAACAATGCAGATGTTCCAATGGGAAGATCATGCTGCTTCACTGAAATTCTCAATTGTGGAGAAGTTAACAGGAAATGTAGCTTCATAGCAGAAGTCTGCAGCTAAGTATAGGCCAATAGAATGTGGCCAAATAAAATGTAAAAATTTACTTAATAAGTAAGAGCATCTTGCTATTAATAAAGCAGGGTTCGGGCATAGTGTTTTACAGAAAAAGTTCTCATTTGTGACTGGAAGATCTGGTTTTGGTTCTGCTGCTTTGTGTCTTTGGGAGTCTCTTCACCTCCCAGAGCCTCATTGGTCTCATCTATATAATAAGAAGATTTCATTCGGGCCTTATCATGTGTAGAACTCAGTGCTTCTCAAATGCCTAATGGTACTTCCAAGTGTCTCTTTGAACTTTGTTAACATGGGGAACATTGTCTCCAAGCATTACCTTCTGGCTTATAAAACCCTGTCTTGGTTCAATTAGAATTACAATAAATTCAAATCAGTGAGGTCTAAATGAGGAAGGTATTACAGTTAAGCTATATATAAGCAGGACTGTGTGGTTACACTAACATGATCTTTCTCTAATCAGTAACTTCTTGTGCCCTATTGAGAATTTATTGCTTGGCAAATGATTATGTATCTTAGATTCTGAACCTACCTATTTAAAGTTGTATCAATATATGAGCAATAGCCAATTGGCTGTATTATTACCTCGAATACAGAATACTTATTAAAGCCACTGCAATCTCCTGGATTTCACATATTATTTACATGGAATTTCTTTGGTGTATCATTTAGATATAAAGCACATAATGATACAAATAATAATTTTTAAAGGGAAATAGTAGTATTTCTCTCCCTTAATTAATATACACTCAGGGAGGAAGTTCTGTCCCCATGCTTTTTCTTCTTCTTATTCCTCACCATGTTAGGAGGAATAAATAATCTGATTGATCAAAACTGGGGACATTCACTGAGCCACATTTCCTAGGAGACGGGATGACTAAATTAAAAAGGCAGCACCAGACGGTCTATTGTTTTGTCGTGTGCTGCATTTTGCTGCTGTTGATGTTTGGGGCAAGCTATTCTCTTCTATTCATCTGACTGAATGAGAGAACGCATCTCTTCCACGGATCTACCTATCCTCACATGGGTTGACCGCAAGATCCAGGTTTCTGAAGGAAGTTACTGAGCTCAAAGATACATTCTCCAAAACCATTTACCACCCCACCTCCTCATTTGAAGGTCACTGGGTGCTTGTCCTGCCATGAGTAAAGCTAATGTATTCTGTCAGTTTCTTGCATCCATTGGTTAGGACCCTGGTATGGAGGAGGGGTGAATCTTGGTCCTCTCCCAACTTCCAGTGTTGTGCATCGGCGTTATAGACAAGAACTTGAAATTCCTGACTCTTCATCTGATTTGATCTGCCTCTTGACACAGCCTCTCTATCCCGGTTTTTTAAGACATGTCTCTGTGTGTATATATATATGCATATATTTTAAAGTAATCCCATTTTAACTAGCATAGCTGTTACTTTTATGTGTTATTATTATAAAACAGTGCTTCAGCTGTCAGCATGCTGTTCTCCTTCCATATGTTTCCCCCATGTCTTCTGACACTGCCTTTCCCAGGGCACAGAGGAACCACAGGGAGTCTACAGCTTGCCTGGAGGGCTGCCTCTGGGTCACGGTGCAGTTCTGAACAGCTCTGTCTTCTCACTTAGTACTTCTCAATGCTGCTTTGCTGTGTCAGTAAGATGCACCCATATCTGCATGGGAGCTTTTGGGCATGAGGCCTAGTTCTTAAACCTTGGTCTTATAACCCAATGCTGAAATTGCTGTTGCTGCCAGCTTATTGTAGCAGACAGTGTTTTGAAATTTTGTATCTTCTAAGAGTGAAAACTATCATGTTCCTTTGGGCTTATAAAAACCCCTTGCATTTGTAGAGTGCTTTATGGTTCACAAGATGTTTTTGTATTATTATCTCCACTGAGGCTCACAACATTAAATACTTGCTCAATACCTACTATCTATAGACCAATTAAAATGGTGACAAATCAGCCACTCAACAGGCATTGTTTGAGCACTGACTGTATGCTGGGCATTAGGGATTTGAAGGTGAGTTTATTGTTGTTATGATTGTTGTTATTTATTTTTTATTTACTACTTTATTTATTTTTTAGTTCCACTTTATAGATGAAGATGTGGCCAAGAGAAATTAAGTAAATTATCCTCAGTCGTCCAGATAGTAAACTATGGAGTCAAATTCTTAAAATCTGTTTTTTTCATTCCAGCTTTAGTCCTTTTGTATACCATTCTGACTTGTTCCTCAGGTGGGTTCTTCTAACTCACCACTTCTCTTTGAGAAATTTTTTTGTTTCTGATACAGCTCAAAGGTAAACAGAAAAAGCAATTCTTTGCTGAGTATCTGATAGCCCTTGGATGTTAATAACACTAGGTTAGTGTCAGAAATGAGAAGAAATATCTTGGAAAAAATATAGATCTAGAGAATCAGAGTAAAGAGTTACAAAAAACAGGAAAGTAGACTTTAAGGAGAAAACAGGTATGAGAATGATTTTTTTTGTACTTTTCACACTGATGTATAGATTGTTAAGTATTTTTCTGGACTGGCAACTGCCCTCTTTGGGCGTATGGAAAAAATGGGCTTCATTTTTTATTTTATTTTTGAAGTTCATTTTATTTTTATTTATTTATTTATTTAATTTATTTTTTATTATGTTATGTTAATCACCATACATTATATCATTAGTTTTTGATGTAGTGTTCCATGATTCATTGTTTGCATATAACACCCAGTGCTCCATGCAGGATGTGCCCTCTTTAATACCCATCACCAGGCTAACCCATCCCCCCATCGCCCTCCCCTCTAGAACCCTCAGTTTGTTTCTCAGAGTCCATAGTCTATCATGGTTTGTCTCGCCCTTTGATATCCCCCCCTTCATTTTTCCCTTCCTGCTATCTTCTTCTTCTTCTTCTTCTTCTTCTTTTTTTTAAACATATAATGTATTATTTGTTTCAGAGGTACAGGTCTGTGATTCAGCAGTCTTACACAATTCAAAATTGGCCTTCATTTAAAAAAATGTATAGTTTCCGGGTGCCTGGGTGGCTCAGTTGGTTAAGCGACTGTCTTCGGCTCAGGTCACGGTCCTGGAGTCCCAGGATCAAGTCCCGCATCAGGCTCCCTGCTCAGCAGGGAGTCTGCTTCTCCCTCTGACCTTCTTCCCTCTCATGCTCTCTCTCTACCATTCTCTCTCTCTCTCAATAGATAAATAAAAATCTTAAAAAAAAATAAAAAAATGTATAGTTTCCATCATAATACAGGTTTTAACCTATAAAAATGTTAAATAGCAGCTAGGAAATTATTTTGAATGAATAAAAAGAGATTTAACTGAAAAACTATTGGGGATATGAACTAACTCCAAAATAAAATGAGGTGTAAAATAAATATCTTAAAAATTATGTTGCCTATGTACCAGTAGTAATATGTTAGACAATTTGTTAACATAAGAGATGATATTCAAAATAGCATGACAAATACTAAAGACCCAGAAATTAACTTAGAAAGTAACATATTACTCCTAAAGAAAAAACAAAAAACTTAACCAAGGGCTCAAATATTGAGCTTTAACACATGGACAGGTAAGTGAGTATTATAAATACTTTAATGTTTCATAAAGAAATACATATGTTAGAGGAGGGGCTCCAAGATGGTAGGGTAGCAAGATCCAGATCTCACCTCCTCCCATGGACACACAAATCTATAGCTACATAAGGATCATTTCCCTCTGAACTTGATCTGAAAACTAGAGGAACTATTTTCCTCAATAAGGGATAAAAGGACCACATCAAGAAGGTAGAAGAGACAGAGACACAGTCTTGCAAAAAAACTACAATTTTCGCGCACACAGTAGGGAAAGATCTTACCAGCCAAGTGCTTCTCCCAGAAGAGTAAAGGGTTCGTGCCCCACATTGAGCACCCCAACCCCTGGAATCTGTATAGGATATCTGGCTTGGAAAACAAATGGGGCTGATGTCTGGGGGTCCCAAAGTGTTGTAGGAACCTGTGATTCCCCTCTTGGCTGGCCCGTGAGCAGTCTTGCTCACCCTGAAACCAAGTAAAAAAAAAAAATAACAGTATGAAAATTACCTAGACTATATGTGAGGGAGATTTATTGGCTGATCTGGGGGCTTTGGCTACAGGGGCAGGTGATAGCTGAGACACTCCCTAGAAATGGAGGTTCTGGTGGAAGTCATTGTTGCACTCTCCACATAGCCTGCCAGCACAGGTGGGTAAGCTTAAGGTGGTACCTTCCCACCACCTTGCTGTTTCAGGCAGAAGTGAATGGTCCTGGCATTTGCTGAGACCTGAGAGTACCAGTGGTTGCAGTGCTTCCCTGCTCCCTTAATGGAATGGGAAAGTGAAAATGGTCATGGAGTTCTCTTGCTTCCTAGCTCAAGTCTGCACACATGGGCACTTCTGATACTCCCTTGCCCCCTGGCTAGGGCTGGTGAGTGCTAGCAATGGCACTCACCACTACTGTCCTAAAGCCAGCATACAAACAGACAAGGAACTCTTCCTGCTGTGTTGCTAAAGATTTTGGGCAGGCACAGTCAAGACATTTTCCTGCTGCCTTTCTGAAACCAACAAGTGTGCCTTGTCCCCAACACCCTCCAGCTGCCTTTCTAAAGCCAATGGGCACATGCAACCCACACAAAGGACGCCCCTTGATTGCCTGGTTGTGGTGGCCAAGAGGGCTGGCATTCCAGAGCTCCAAGGGACTATAACAGTTGGAAAGACACTTCTTGGCAGGCTACCACCCCCAGGGCACTACACAGACAGCAGGCTGAAACACACCTCAGTCTTTCTGTGAAAAAGGCTTATTTACTTAGCCTGGAACTTCAGCTTAAGGAACAGGCTTCAGGTTTCCCACACATCTAGAGGGTAGGGAAGTGTTCCCAGGGAATGTAAGCAGGGAGATACCATCCTTGTACAACCCTTTGGCTTTGCTGTAGCTCAACAAGACTTCCCACAAAGTAATTTATACACTTATCAGGAGCCCCAGTTTTTCCAGCTGTCACCCAAGGGGATGCCTCCAGATCTCCCAGCAGGGATTACAATTGTGGTTCCAAAGGACTGTATATATTTGCATACTTTATTTTTTTTAATTTTATTATTTATGTGTACCCTTTAATCCCCATCACCTATTTCACCCTCCCCCATCCATCTCCCCTTTGGTAACCATCAGTTTGTTCTCTATAGTTAACAGTTCTGTTTCTTGGTTTGTCTTTCTCTCTTCTTTCTTCTTTGCTCATTTATTTTGTTTCTTAAATTCCACATATGAGTGAGATCGTATGGTATTTATGTCTTTCTCTGACTGACTTATATCACTTAGCATTATACTCTCTGGTTCTATCCACGTTGCAAATGGCAAGATTTCATTCTTTTTTTATGGCTGAATAATATTCCATTGTGTGTGTATGTATGTATGTATGTGTGTATACACATATATGTGTATTCAATTGTGTGTGTGTGTATATATCTATCTATCTATCTATCTATCTATCTATATATATATATATATCTCACATCTTCTTTATCCATTCATCTCTCTGTGGACACTTGGCCTGCTTCCATAATTTGGCTATTGTAAATAACACTGCTATAAACAGGGATACATGTATCCCTTTGAATTAGCATTTTTGCTTTTTGGGGTAAATACCCAGTAGTGTATCTCACTGTAGTTTTGATTTGCATTTCCCTGATGATGAGTGATATTGAGCATCTTTTTATGTGTCTATTGGGCATCTCTATGTCTTCTTTGGAGAAATATCTGTATATTTGCACATTTTAAAAGCTGCTGTCTGAGGGTCTGGCTTCCAGTCATTCTGAAAGTAGGTGCTAAATGAGATTCCTCCTCTTGTATTACTAACAAGTTTTGCCCCCAATAATGGGGGCATATTAAAAATAAATCATATGATTTTAGACAATCACAACAGTTCAAGAGACAAGCAAGAGCTAGGGCAATGTTGAATGAGAATGATCAACACTGACACAAGGCCACTCCATTAAGACTGAGAGAGGTAGCTTTCACTTAATACACAGAAACAAACACAGAAAGCCAAGCAAGGTGAGGAAACAGAGAAATAGGTTCCAAATGAAAGAACCAAACAAAACTTCAGAAAAAAAATCTTAATGATATGGAGATAAGTAATCTACCTGGTAAAGTAATAAAACTAATGGTCATAAAGATGCTCACCAAACTCAGGAAAAGAATAAATGAACATAGTAAGACTTCAATGAACAAATAGAAGACATAAGAAAACACCAAACAGAAGTCACAGAGCTGAAGCATACAATAACTGAGTTGAAAAATACACTACAGGGGTTCCATAGCAGACTGGATAAAGCAGAACAGATCAGTGAACTGGAGGATAAAGCGGTGGAATTCACCCAGACAGAGCAGCAAAAAGAAAAAAAAAGAATTTTAAAAAATGAAGATTGTTGAAGGGAGGTCTGGGACAACATCAAGCAGAATAACATTTGCATTATAGAGGTCCCAGAAGGATGAGAGAGAGAGAGAGAAAAGGGTTGAAAACTTATTTGAAGAAATAATGGCTAAAACCTTTGTAACCCAGGGAAGGAAATAGACATCCAGATCCAAGAAGCCTAGAGAGTTCCAAATAAGAGGAACCCAAAGAGAGCTATACCAAGACACATTATAATTAAAACATCAAAAACTAAAGATAAAGAGAGAATTTTAAAAACAGCAGGAGGAAGACAAATTGTTATATGCAAGAAAAACCTCATATGGCTATCAGCAGATTTCTCAGCAGAAACTTTGCAAACTAGAAGGGAGTAACAAAACATATTCAAAGTGCTGAAAGGAAAAAAGAAAAAACTTCCAACCAAGAATACTCTATCTAGCAAGATTATCATTCAGATTTGTTGGAGAGAGAAAAGTTTTCCAAACAAGCAAAAGTTAAAGGTTTATCACTATTAAACCAGTCTTACAAGAAATATTAAAGGACTTTAAGCTGAAAAGAAATGGCATTAATAATAAGAAAACATATGAAGGTAAAAATGTCACTGGGCATAGATAATATATAGTAAAAGTAGTGGATTAATCACTTATCAAGCTATTAAGGTTAAAAGACAAAAGTAGTAAAATTAACTAAAAACTACAATAATTAGTGAAGGGATACATAAAATAAAAAGAAGTAGAAAGTAACATCAAAAACAAAATATGTGGAGGAAATAAAAATGTAGAGTTTTGGAATGTGTTCAAATCTGAGTTGCTATCAACCTAAAGTAGACTGTTATAGACATAGTATGATATATGTGAACATCATGGTAAATACAAAGCAGCAACTTACAGTAAATACACAAAGGAAAATGAGAAAGAAGTCTATAAACAACACTAAAGGAAGTCATCAGACCACAAGACAGAAACAGAAGAAAGGAACAGAGAAAAAGAAGTCTGTCAATAAAGCAAGAAAATTTTGAGCAAGAAGAGTAATGAAGGGGAAACTTGACTTCCTAGATATAAAAATATATTAGAAGCCACTTCAAATCAAAATATCACGTTAATATTTCAAAATTGGACAGAGAGCAAATAAGTAATAGAAATACAAAAATAATTTTTAAAAATTAAAAAAAAGATATAAATGGAAAACGAATGTGTTAAGGGCTCAAACTTCTAATAATAAAAAATCCAACTTAGACATCAAAATATACTATTTTTCATCAAATAAGGGGAGAATTATTTGGCAGAAATTTTAAAATTATGATTTTTAGTGGTAGTACATTCACATATGATCACAGAAATAGTGATGGGGAATATGGGTGGAGAAACAAAGTAAGCTTTTATATTCTTTTACTCTTAGACAAGAAAGAGTATGAGTTGGCATGTTAGTACTAGATGGAATCCAGGAACAATCAAAAGTCTAAAAAATATTCATGACCTTTGACCCCATCATTTGACTTCCAGAAATGCAATAGAGATGCATGCAAACAATTATCTATAGGCATATTTATTGCATCATTAGTTATTTTTTTAAAAAGATTTATTTATTTACTTGAGGGAGAGAGAGAGAGCATGCATGAGTGGGGGGGGTGGCAGAGAAAGAGGGAGAGAAAGAATCTCAAGCAGACTCCCCACTGAGCATGGAGCCTGACCTGGGGCTAGATCCCAGGACCCTGAGATCATGACCTGAGCTGAAATCAAGAGTCTGATGCTTAATCAACTGAGCCACTCGTGTGCCCCATGTTATTACTTATTTTTCAACAAAATTGGAAACCCCCCTAATGGTTAATGATAAGGACTAATTAAACCATGATATATATATATACAAATGAGCAACTACCTTATAATCATCAATAGTACATTTTTAAAATATATCTCATAAAATGGGGGAAAGGAACAAAATCTAATGTAGGTGAGAACAAAACAGGATCCATAATCATATATATGAATGAATTACTGAGTTGAAAGACCTACCACACTGTTACTAATGGATATGTGTGGAAGAAAGAAGTTAAGTCCACACTAAATGTTAGTCTTCATATTTGAAAAATGTCCACAAAAAGCATGTGTTATGGTTACATTTTTAAAAAATGAATGATATTTATTATTTTAATAATATTTCATTATTTACTTAAAAGTATTATTTTATGTATCCAAATCCAGAAACCAGTTACTTACAAAGTCAGCTTTCCTGAATGCTTCTTTTGGTTAATATTATAATTTTACAAATTTCTGCTTAAGATGTGCCATTTGATAGTTGTAAGGAGTATTTTTGATGTTTTAACTGGCATTTCTTTGATATTAATAACGTTAAACTTAGTTTCCTATATTGAGCGGTCATTATTTATTAAATATTTTTATATACTAAAGTATGATTGCTTTGCATGCTATTCCTTCAATTCTTTGGCCGTTCTTGTGCCACTACCATATACCATTTATATAATAATTAATTTTATAATATGCTTTAATGGTCAGTCTTGCAAGGGCAAATTATTCTCCCTTTACCTTGCAACTCTGCTTTGCTCTTCTTTTGAAAATATTCTCAGTTGTTGATTTGAGTGGCACATTAGCATACAATAGAACCTATTTTCCGAGCTAAACAGATTATGACACTTAGGATTAAGTAGTTAGGCCTCATCTTTAAATATATATATATTATATTTGAGTTGCTGATGTAAGTTCCACTGCTAAATAGTTTTGAATTAAGAATTCAAACCCATCTTGTGTTAATGAACCAAAATGAATATCAGATTCAAGAGTCGTAAGTACTCAAGAAATGAGCAGATCCGAAGACCACAGATGAGGCCACTGGGCATGCAGAAGTTAAGTGTTCAACTCAGAAGTTGCTTTCTTCATTTAGTGGTTATTGGACACAGAAGAGTGAGTAGAATACCGAACCTAAGTTGAGATATAAATACGATGGTTAGGTTGGTTTGTAAGAGGACATGTTAATCATGTACGCTTTTTTTTTTTTTTTTAAGTAGGCTCATGGGGCTTGAACTTATGACCCTGAGATCAGGCTCTGAGCTGAGATCAACAACCATGTGCTCAACTGACTGAGCCACCCAGACACCCTGATCATGTATACTTTTTAAACATTTGCAGGGACAATTTCTCTTTCTCAACCATTGGTGATTTGGGGCCCTAAGGGTCATTTGGCAATATCTGGAGACGTTGTGGTTTGTCACAGTTGGTGTGGGAGTGGGTGTGTGCTGCAGGCATCTAGTGCTTAGAGGCCAAAGATTCTCCTAAACATTCTAAAATGCACAAGACAGCTCTCGCCAACAATGAATTATTTGGTCCAGAGTGCCAGTAATGCTGAGATTGAGAAATCCTAGCCTAGAATGACCAAATAACTCTTTCTGAAAAAAAAGTGACATATGAAAGAGCAGTTTCTCTTATTTGGAGGCATTATTCCATCTGCCATCAGCCACAATTTCAATACTAGATTATCTGACTCTAAAACCATAAGCCTCTAACTGCACTGGCCATTTATTAATAAAAAAAAATTTCCAGAAAACAAATACTAGTGCTTATTGAATTATTGAGTTCTACTAGGACTCCAGAGACTAGTGTTCTTGCCCCTACCCACCCTATTTCCATGTAGCTCTATGATGTGAAATAAGTTTCTTCATGTTTCTGGGGAATCTTCATATCCTAACCTGTAACATGATGTGAAGATAGAGATAATTGATATAAAAGTAATTGAAACTATGAAGTGCTATGCAGAAATATATGGTGTTACTGAATATGAGATTGTTCATATATGAGCATATATGTTCAGTATGACCAGCTGGTAGCCACCTTTCTTTGGTTCTGATGAGAGTCACTTTCACAAAGGGCATTAGCTTTTCCACTAATTCTCTCTTTTCTCACAATAAATAAAGAATAGCTGATTGAACAAACCAAGTTTTAAAAATATCTGCTAAATTTGAGGAATAATCTTCATCCAGAATAATCCAGAACCAATTCCCTGATTTAAGGGGTTATGAAACTGTTTATTTTTATTAAAGATCTATACTTCCTGCACTGGATGATATTATGAGCTGAGTTGTTTCCCCAAAATTCATATGTTGAAGTCCTAACCCCTAGTACCTCAGAATGCAATAAGATATTTAAAAAGGTAATCAAATTAAAATGAGATCATTAGGGTAGGCATCCTCATGAGAGATTAGGACACAGACAGATACAGAGGAAAAACCCCTTGAAGACACAGTGAGAAGGTCACCATCTGCTAGCTGTGAAGAGAGGCCTTAGAAGAAACCAAATCTGCTGACACCTTGATTTTAGACTTCTGGCTTCCAGAATTGTGAGAAAATAAATTTCTGTTGTTTAAACCACCTAATCTGTGGTACTTTGCTATGGCAGCCCTAGGAAACTAATACAGATGGGCCATTCTAAATGTTTCTCCCTGGAAACCATAGCACATAAAATATGCATCTGGTCTTCTGACTCCAAGATCCTGGGGTAATTTCAGCAAATAGAACTTGGCTCTGGAAAAGGCTTTGTGCTTTCATCGCCTGCCATTCTAGGGCTTTTCACGGAAGGCAGGGACAAGGGCCAAACCCACATAGACTCAGATGGAATCAGTTTGAGGGGGCTGTTATAAATCCGTCATTTCTAAGTTCCAGAGGAATTCTACATCACTCCGTCTTTCCTGCAGCCTTGGAGAACAAGGGCCTGTAGGCTTCGTGGGCAGCATCTGTTGCTCCTATGTGTGTGCTCAGCCTCAAGGCAGTGTGCCCTGCTTGTTTGTAAATGTCTAGCTAAAACCAAATATGTTGGTCTGTTCATGATGGCACTGCAAAACGATGTCCCTAGGTTGCAAATGTTTTGTATCCAGCTCACCTGAGTTTAACAGATGAGACCTAAAAGCATTTTGTTACTCTCCTGAGATAATGGGTAATTTGACTCTGGGGCATCTTGAAAGCAAGATGCTTCTTCCTCTACTTCTGTTTTCCCTTCCAAGATAGTCCTGGAAAGTTCTCAAACATGCTCTGTTGTTTGTACTTGTTTGTGCAAGAATGTGAGTCTAGGGCAGGGCTTAGGCTGGGGCTGGATTGCGTGAGTACAACTACTAATCTGCCATCTCCTGGCTTTATGACTTTGGGCAAGTTATTCAACCTTGCTGTGCTTTAATTTCCCTACCTGTGAAAAAGAATAATCCTAGTACCTAGCTCCTGTGGTAGTTGTAGGATTAAATGAGTTAATGCATGTAAAGCCATTAGAACAGTATTTGGCACATAGTAAGCATTCAATAAATGTTATCAATGTAGATGGAATATAATAACTGTTGAATATGAGGTTTTTTTCAATACCATAGAAGGAGAATGGATCTTGCAAAATTTTTGCTGTGTAAATGCTGCAACATATCTGCTCCCTTAGGCAGAATAAAAACAGTACTATTGAGGCTTCTTATGTGTCAGGCATCATGCTGAATACTTTATATGCTTTATCTTATTTAAGCCTCATAACAGTCCTGTGAGGTAAACACTATCAGGGTAGGGTAGGTCAGGGCAGGGTAGGTTATGCTAAGTAGCAAATAATACCAAAATCCCAATGGCTAAATTGAACAAAGATCTTCCTCATTCACACTACGTTTCAATACTACATTTCTCCAGTGGGTAAACGGGAGTATTTGCTTATCACTATCATTCAGGTAGGTAGGCTGATGGAGGATGATGCTGTCATCTCAACACAAGCCTTGCCTTTAGGGCTAGCCATGGTAGGGGTGAGAGCCAGGAGAATGGGGTGCTAACTCTTCAGTACTTTGACATTGGAATCACATATATCACTTCTGCTAGAATCAGCCACGGAAAGTCAAATGACCATGTATAATATCAGTGGGGAGTGTGCTTGGAAGAAGAGGAGAGAGGCATCTCAGTGAGCACATACTGCTATTGTTCCTGTTCTGCACATGAGGTCACTTCCACTTAGACGGGAAAGTAACTTGTTCAGTGTCACGTAGCAAGTGGAAAGCCACAGTTTCAATAGTAGATTATCTGACTCTAAAACTAATGCCTCTAACCATTGTGATAATTGCCTGTGTAGGCCAGTGACATTCTTGTTGAAGCCTGTTGTGAGTTTAATTGTGTCCACCAAAAAGATATATTGAAGTCCTAATGCCCAGAACCTCAGAATGTGACCTTATTTGGAAATACGGTCTTAGCAGATGTCATCAAGTGAGGATGAGGTCACATTACTTTAGGATTGGCCCCATTCTGATATGACTGGTGTCCTTATAAGAAAAGAAAACAGAGACACACACAGGGAGAACCATGTGATGATAGAGGCAAAGCCCCAAATGCCGAGGATTGCCAAGAATACCAGGAGCTGGGAAAAGTCAAGGACACATGCTTCCCTAGAGCCTTCAGAAGGAACGTGGCCCTGCTGAATGTCGATTTTAGACTTCTAGTCAACAGAATTGTGAGAAAATAAATTTCTGTAGCTTAAAGCCACCCAGTTTGTACTTTGTTACAGCAGCCCTAGGAAACTAATACAAAGCACATCCTACAATATTGTGTTTTAGATCTTCATTTTCACATTGTCTATTCACCTCATGTGTCCTCTCTAACCAGCCTGGAACTTCTCAGGGGCTATCTGCAAGAAGTCTTTCAACGTGCCATGTTTTACTTTTTGTGTCTCCGATGCCTCAGACAGTTTCTTACACTGAATCACTGAATAGGCACTCAATAATGCTTGTTGAATGCATACAATAGAGTCATTTTTATTCTTTGTTTTCCCAGCTTTGTAACAAGACAGAATGTTTATTTCAGACTTTGGGAGATACTGAGAGTTTATAGAGCACAGTTTATGTATTGGTTCTCCTTATGAAATGCTTGAGCACAGGTAATGGGCTCAGCTTCATATATAAAACTTATTGCGGTTTGGTCCATTGTTGGTCTCTAGGTTGAGCTCTCCAGAAGAAGAAGTGAGATGGAGTTTGGGGTTCCAGATATTTCCTGGAGAGCACTGCCAATGAAAAGAAGGAGGGGAAGCAGTGTTGAAGAAAAGAAGTTGAACTGTGATGCAGGCCCGACATGGCCTCAGTTAACCTACCTATTTGGGGCTCTGGAGAAGTGCTATCAGAGTGTCCCCTGTTGGGCCAAAATCACCAGGCCTTTAGACCCTGCAGGCTGCCCCAGAAACAAAACCTTGGACAAACAACTCTCTGCTGCTGAGCCCACCCTGAAATGTTGACAGCTGGAGTCCAGCTGCAGACTGCACTCCCTGCAGCCAAAAGTAAGACCTTCCTTGAAGAGGAATATACATGGTGCCTCTATACCTCTACTCCATCCATTCACCTCTCTGACGTCATCTTTTTTCCCACCATCACCTCTAAAACTCCAGCTTTCCCCTACCACTCCACTTGCAGATCTTTTTTTTTAAGATTTTATTTATTTGAGAGAGAGAGAGAATGAGAGAGAGAGCACGAGAGGGAAGAGGGTCAGAGGGAGGAGCAGACTCCCCGCCGAGCAGGGAGCCCGATGCGGGACGCGATCCTAGGACTCCAGGATCATGACCTGAGCTGAAGACAGTCACTTAACCAACTGAGCCACCCAGGCGCCCCCCCAGCAGATCTTTAAAACCTCCTGTTTTCTACCTCCATGCCTTCACTTTACCCTCACCCTGAGGCGCCACTCCTCTGTCTCTCCCAGCAAACTCAGTCTTCGTCTCCAGCCTTCCAGATCTCATCTTCTTAGAGAGCCTTTGCTGACCTCATGTCTATTTCTTCTTTGTATTTGGTGTACCCTGTAACATCATCATTGCAGTGCTTATTACACACTATCACATCAGCTCCTCACTGGACCCTGAATCACCCTGAAAAGGGACTTTGAATTCAAACTCTGTGGCACCTGTGCCTAGTCTGATGCCTGGCCCATATAGGCAATTAATAAATATTAATTGATGATGGACTGACTGAAATATACAGAAGGAAGCAAAAGGAGCCTTGTGATGTCAAGAGAGGGAACATTTGACTTGATCATAGTACAGCTCAAATTCAAGTTAAGTATTTATTATCCTCTTCTGTTTGGCCTTAGACCAGCAAAAGCCAGTATCCTATGAAATCCAGCTTTAACAGATCACCTCCTCAAAGACCTGCAAACCCAAACAGGAGTGCTACAAAGACAAACAGGGAAGATGTATAACTTAGACATGAGCAACTTACCCATGGGATGTGTTGTGTAAACCAGACTCTAACTGCAGAGGCAAGTATGCCCTAAGGATTTGTCAGTGGAACTGGCCCCGTCTTTTAGCTGCTAAAAGGCTCCAAAGGTAACTACAGGGTTTAAACAGCCCTGGATGGCCTAATAAACATCTTCTGTCTTTGTCTAGCCAGTACAGATTTCTCCTTTATTGGAAACAGCCCTTGTTTTTCCTTAGGGAACTATCCTTTGCTCATTTGCATCCAATTAGGAGGAGACTATCAGTCAAGGACTCTGCCCTCTCCCAAATACAATGAATAGTTTTGCAGAGGGCTTGGTACTCAAGACAAGCTAGTCAATCAGTGGGCATCAGTTCTGGGAAGGAGAAACTCTGACTTTACTAGTTGTGAGGATGATAGAAGCTAAGACTGGAGCTGCTGGAGATCATCAGGATACCAGGCAGGTAGAAGTCCCGGGAATGAAGCCAATACTAAGAACTTCAGAGACAAAGAATGGAAAGAGAAGTTCTTGATATCATTAGAGATAGACTTGCTTGAATTTAGCACAATCATCAAATTTTTAATTAGTAAGCCAGTAAATCCATGTTTTTTTTGCTAATGCTATTTTGAATTGGGTTCTTATTACTTGAAACTGAAAGTTTCCTCCTCATCAGGAACAATCTTGTCCTTTCACTTAAATTTTCAGATGAAAGAGTAGGAGAGGTAGGGTAGGAAACACTGTTTGGTCTACTCTTATCTTTGACTGAGCTCTGTGCTTCAAACCAAAAACCACACCAAAGCAACTCCTTTACGTCATTTGTAAAGTGAATTTTATCCCTGGGAATGACAAACGATATATGGGAGGTTTTCTCTATCCTCAAGCAACTCATAGTTGAGCGGGGGAGACAGGCTCAGCACATATGAAAACAAGGCAGTATCAAAGTTTAAGTCTCACTGGCCAGGCAAAGATTCTGACCTCTGATGATCCTGGTGCTCACCCTTTGGAAGGCCTGGCAGCAGACTCATGTAGTTTACCAACATGATCAGCAGGAAGCTTCAACTGGGGTGACAAATGGTGACCCCTTCACCCTGATAATTAGGTTTTGTCAGCCTGGGACTTAATGGAAATTAATAAAATGGTATATTGCGGTGCTTTGCATGGCCTTGTTACCGGGAGCATAGTTCCTTGGCAGATTCCTCAGAGTTTCAGCCTTTTTAGGATTGGACTGAATCATTCATTGGTTACATTGCTTGAGAAACAAATAGCAAAAACATGGAGGCATGGGAGATGGCTTTGTTTTTGGAGAGTTTTGCAATACAGTTAAAAAAGTTGAGGCTTGGTTCAATAGATAATATAGTGTTTCATAGTTACCACTTATTGGACATTTACAACATGCCAGACATGGTGCTAAACACTTTACATGGATTGTTTCATTTAATTCTCAAAATAACCTTGTGAGGGATGCAATTCATCCTCCTTTTGCAGATATATAAACTGTGGCTCAGAAAGATAAATTCATGTGCTCAAAGTAGTGGAGCTAATGAATGTAGGAGCCAGGATTTGAAATCAGTTCTGGAGCCTGAGTCCTGGCACCACTTATACTGCCTTTCCAGCAAGGGCAATGACCTAGTGACCTCAAGGACTGATGAAGAATGTCATCATACAGAGTAATGTGTGGTAAGGAGGCCCTGGATCCAGAAAGACCAGTTCAGAATTTTCTCCCGTTATCCCAAACCAAAATAAAGAAAGCCTGGACAGTGTGATGGTAAGAGGAGAGGCAAGGACAGATTTTGCAAAGAAACATTGCAGGATTTAGATACTGGGTGAACAAAAAAGGGAAAGAACAATGAGTCAAAACATATCAGAGTTCACTTTAAACGCAGGTATAAAATATCTGTGTCCAAAATAGTAGCTGTCAAGAGATTACTTGCAGTGTATTACGGGAATGCATTTAGTTTTCGTGGCAGAAAGCTGTGTCAAGTAAAGAACTCTTCATATACACATTTATTGGAGGTTCATTCATCTATTTAGTGTATTTTTAAATTTTTTAAAAGATCATTCGCCACAACTGTGGGTGCATATATAAGGGGGAAAAATCAATGTTGAATTTTACAAATAGATGCCTGTCTCTGCCCTTACTTTATCATTCTCATTAGGCAAATGACAAATAACATTATTGTGCAGAGTGGAGCTGTTTAGCAAGCTTGAAGAAAGTTCCAAGATGCTGGCCCTTTTGTTTTTTTAAACACAAGTTCTTTATGCTAGCGTTTCTTCAGTTTCATGTTCACATTAAACCACTCACACTGTGTTTATTATTTTTTAAGGTTCATGTTGAAATAGATGAATAGGAGATATTGCAGATGGGTTTCCCCAAGCCTGCAGGCTGGAGTGAGGATATAATAAGAAAATGTCCACTAAATACCAGGGAAGAAAATAGGAATCAGGCCGTGAAAGGCAGTAAACCTGTGGTTGGTGACCACAGAAACTGCTACAAAGCCTAACTTAACTTGGTTCATGGATTGGAGAGCTGGTCATCCCAACACACCATCCTCAGCACTTCACACAGTGCACTCTCCTTATGATGCCATCAGCATTTAGTACAAAGCATGTCAGGCTCACCTTTACCTCTCTTCCTTAGAGCTATTCCAAACTGGAGGAGGAGCCTACTTAAAGTAGTAAAAGGACCTCTGCACTGGAGATCAAAAGACTGAGATGGAATCCTACCTGTGTGGACTTGGATGTGTCATTTCCCTGTGCTGGGTCTCAGTTTCCTCATCTGTAAAATGAAAAGAAGGGACAATGTGACTCTGACAGTTCCTTGGAGCTCACGGTCTGATTTTACTCATATGACACATCTAACACATAAAATAAAAGAATATGGACTTGTTGGGGAAATAATGTAACAAACTTAAAACACTACATCAAAAACTAAACATGTAATGTATGGTGATTAACATAACATAATAAAAAAAAGAAAAAATAAATGTACAAATGGTGATATGAGATGATTTGGGATGACATGCAGATAAACATTTTAAATTTTAAGTTCCTCATCTCTCTTAATCTATATGAGAAAAGGTATGACTAGCACTTCAAACCTGTGATTACATTGTTATTGCTTACAATGATGATACATTTATTTAAGGCAAAAAATGAGTTGATTTAAAAGTGTTTTATAATAAAGAACTTGACTGGCCTTTGTTTCTGGTTCCCTAGAGGTAACTTCTTAATCCTTGGAATCACCAAGTGATAGAAATGTTTTTGTTATTCATTGGGGGTTTTTCAGAGTTTATGCTACAAAATGGCTCACGGGGGACCCTTAGATAGTTTCAGGATAGGTGCCAGCCATGCTATAAAAACCAAAAATCAACCATGTGATTCAAAGATCGGGACTCTAAGCCAAGAGATATCAACCCAACCTCTGGGGAGGTTGTAGACTGAGTGCAGTCATGTGACCAGTGAGTCACTCATGGCTGTGCAATAAAACCCCAATAAAAACTCGAGACACAATGGGGCGCCTGGGTGGCTCAGTCAGTTAAGTGTCTGCCTTTGGCTCAGGTCATGATCGCTGGGATCAAGCACCTCATCGGGTTCTCTGCTCAGTGGGGAGTCTGCTTCTCCCTCTTCTACTCTCCCTGCTTGTGCTTTCTCTCTCTGTCAAATAAATAAATAAAATCTTAAAAAAAAAAAACGCAAACAACCAACCTCAAGACATTGAGGTCCGGCTGAGTTTCCTGGTTGGTGATACACAGTAATATGCATCCTGAGAACATGGAAATTTTGCGTTTGGGATCCTCTTAGATCTTGTCCTATTTGTCTTAGCATTTAGCTGGTCCTGACTGTATTCTTTATAGTAGAACTGTGATCATAAATATAGAACTTTGCTGAGTTCTGTGAATCATCCTAGCAAATTATCACCTTGAAGAGGCAGTGGGGACCCCTGAGTTTGTCTGGGAGCCCTGGAGCTTGCGGCTGGTGTCTGAAGGAGAACTAGTCTTGTGGAGGACTGTTTCCTTAACTTTTGAAGTTTGACCTAACTCTAGATAGTTAGTGTCAGAATTGCACTGCAAAAGGGCAATATTAAGTCAATAGCAATTTATTTAATAATAAAATGTACATTTGGGTATGGCCTAAATTCTGTACATGGTATAAAAATGACCAAAGTCTGGAAAACTCTAGTATAATGTTCTCTGCATTGACTCTAAAGCCTGTTATGTCTTTTTTTTTTATAATTTACTACTCAGAAAAACCCTATGAGGTTGATAACTACTAAAATTTCCATTTTACAGATTAAGAAACTGAGGCATAGAGAGGTTAAATAGGTCATGTGACAGGTAAGTGGCAGTGTTGGAATATGAACTTAGGCAATCTGTCTCTCGAAAATCTTGTTCTTAGTGTGTTCATCATTGCACTAGTAAAATACCCACCTTGTGGGGCATGTGGGTGGCACAATTGGTTAAGTGTCCGACTCTTCATTTTGGCTCAGGTCATGATCTTGGGGTCTTGAGACTGAGCTCTGCATCAGACTCCACACTCAGCAGTGAGTCTGCTTGAAATTTTTTTTTCTCTCTCTCTCTAAAATAAATAAATAAAATCTTTCAAAAAATATTCACCTTGTAGGATCACTATTAAGATTAAATGATATATTGCATATAAAGCTCATTGAAGAGCTTCTAACACATAATGCTCAGTAAATGTTAGCTTTTGTTATTCCTGTTGTACTAAGATATATATTTCTGTATTTAACAATATCAGTCCTTAAAATAAATTAGGGCACATGTGATTTGGTTATACCCTATAGCATTATCTAGAATCAATTGAAAGCCATATATATATGCTTTGTTTTATATGGAAAAGAGGAATTTTCTGTCTGTAAGGTAGAGAAGGTGCAGGACTTGCATTGCAGACTTTTCCTGGCATAGAACAATTACTTTTCCAGGCAAGGAATATCATTAAGTCCAAAAGTAAAGTCAGCATGACAATGAACCTGGATTTTACAATTTTTTCTTGGTATTATGTAACTCTAGGTCAGCTAGTAGAAGACAAAGAGAGGAGAAATTTTAGCTAACATAGCAAAGTGTGCATTTTGAGATTCATTTAGGTGACTACAGTGCTTTAGTTAGAATGCCCTAGACTGGTAATTTATCTTTATTTGTCAGCTCCCTAGCAATGAGTTTTTATGAAGGGCAAAAAGTAAGTAGGAAGCAAAAATAACTGCCGGTTTTTGACTAGTGATTGTCTTCCAATTTTGGGGTGATACATCTTTAAAAATCTTTTGTCAGAAGAAAGCCTAAATACTCCCCTAAAAGGTCAAATGTATAACTTAGAAGGAATTGGGAAACATTAATAGTTCACGTATTTTCTTTCACATGAACATATGATGACATTAACAATATTGGCTGGGAAATAATACCTAGATATATCAATTTAAGAAAAAAACCCACATCTATTAGAATGAAAGGGCTTTTGACATAATGAAGGGAACATTTTAATAAGAGCACTTTTTCTGGCTGCAATATTCAGTGAGTCAGTTATAAGCTCTAGGAGAGAAGTGACTCTGTGTGTTTCCATGGAGGGAAGAAGTTTTATCTTTTACCCTGAAGGAAGAGCAAAAGAGGGAGATCCTATCTCCCTTGCAAATTCATTGACTCCATGGAAGAAGCGAAGAGTAAAAGAATCTGCGTTTAGCACAGTAGGGGAAAATAAACAGATTCAACTCCAGAACCCAAAGAAAAGGGTAAATCCGTTGCTATTAGCCAGCTCTAGCCTAGATTGTCACTTTCCAGTGGACACAAATTACATGTGTTTTTCTTGCTTTATACCTAGGCCTGACCAGTTGGCCACTTAAATGATTCCATTGGGGCAGATGTAACACTAATCAGTGTGTTGGAAATTTTGTTTTCTGACAAGTTTAGGAAGGGGCTACTCTATTTGGGTTAGTTAATATTCTGATTAATAGAGGTTATCATATATATTATGGCAGATGGCAGTTGTGGTATTCATTCATTCATTCATCTGCCCAGCAAATGATTATTGAAAACTTTCCATGTAGTAGGCACGATTTTAAATACTGTGGATACAAGATGCTTATGAAGATTATAAATGAGATGCTTGCTGTTTTGGAATTTACATTTTAGTGGGAGAAGACAACATGTGAAATTATAAATGAACACCATGATTTCAAATTGTGAAAAGTACTTGAAGGAAGTGAACAGGGTATTGGAACTAGAAAATGACTGCAGGAATGTAGGTTGATTTAGACTGGGTGGTCAGGGAAGGCTTTTCTGAAGAAGTGCCATCATAGCCGAGACCCAAATAATAAGAAAGAACCAACACTATAAAGGATCTTCAATTGAGAGAACATCAAGTGCAAAGGTCCTGAGGTTGAAACAAGGTAGATGGGCTTAGTGAACAGAAAGATGAGTGTGGGGTAGGAGTGCTGTGAGAAAGGAAAGTAGGGTGGAGAGGTCAACATGGTAGGCAGGGGACAGATAAAGTACAACCTTAAAACCCTGAGGTTTAAAAAGTCTGGAATTTTATTTTGTATGTGACAAGATGCCATTGAAACAAAGGAATGACATGATATGGTACCTATTTTATTTTATTTTTTAAAAATATTTTATTATTTATTTGTCAGAGAGAGAGAGAGAGCACAAGCAGGGGGAGTGGCAGGCAGAGGGAGAAGCAGGCTCCCCGCTGAGCAGAACGCTGGGATCATGATCTGAGCCAAAGGCAGATGCTTAATCGACTGCGCCACCCAGGCTTCCCAATATGGTACCTATTTTAAAGCATATTTGTACAGTGGATATATGGGGAGAGGTATTTAGAAGAGTAACCCTACCAGTGCTTCGAAAAGTCCAAGAGAACTGGGGAGAAGAAATGCCGGTATGTATTAAACAGAAGAAATGGAACCTAGAGTTAGGCCTGGCTCTGTCACTCATTTGCTGTGGTTAATCAAGACCCTTCTCTCTCTGGGCCTTGGTCATGTCATCTGAGAGGTAAAAAAAATAATCTTTAATACTAGATTCCCTTCCAAGTGCCCCTGCACACCAACATTGTATGGTTCAGTAGTTTGTGACCCTTTAAAAGGAGTAAAACTTCCAAGGTTGAAATGACAAACTATAATCAACACCAAGCATGAATGATGGAAACCAACCAGGTGAAAGTCAATCCCAGGGCTGTCATCAATCCCCAGGGTCTGGTGTGTTATCTCTTTGTTTGCATGAGCTCAGCACATATTAACCACCTTTGTTTGGTGGCTCTTTATCACCTCCCTTTTTTATGGTTATCTTTTGCATTTGCTACTTCTTGACACTCCTTGGTCCCAGTGTTGCTCCTGACTGCCCCAAGGCTGGGTAGCTTGAGGACCTCTAGCAAGAGAAAGCCTGTCTAACAATCTTTTCATTTCTGATTTCACTGGAATATAAACCATTTTGTTGAGTCTGGTTGTCAGCATTGGCACTTAGAAGTAGGACAAGTGGATATGAAGTGAACTGTGCTGTTCTCAGTACCTCTGCAGTCTGGGATTGTTGCAAATCCAGAGCAAACCGAGAGGCTTAATGTTCCTGCCTAACCTCATGGCTTGGTCATATAAATATTAGGAGCTTAATTTAAATAGAAGGTGGTACCCTGAAAGACATACTTCACTGGACCTATTCCTCCCACCTCCACTCCCATAGAAAGGGATTTTTCCCCCTTAAATTGACCTGTTATGGTTTAATTTATTGTAAATTCCCCATCTGGATTTATTATTTAAGTGTTTAATTTTGAAATGTCTGTATTGTCATATTCCTTTTTTAGCATGGAGTGATGGGGAAACTAAAACTGAAACTAAAGAAATATTGAGGTGTTTTAAAAAGAGTGTGGATGAATACACCATACTGTTTATCAAGTATTATTTGAATATTTCTTGACTGATAGCACCTGATTTTATCACTAGCCTAGACTTTTAAGTAATTATCTCTGCTGGGTGTGTTAGTTTCAATTGCTGTGTGACAAGTTGCCACAAATTTAGCAGCTTAAAACAATACCATATTTCTTCCATGTATCAGAGGTGAGAAGTCCAAGTGGGCTTAGCTGGGCTCTCTGCTCAGGGTATCAGAAGGCTGAAATCAGGGTGCTGGCTGGGCTGAGTTCCTATATGCAGGCTGTGGGGGACTATCTGCTTCCAAGCTAAACTTGGGAGGGATGAATTCTTGGAAGAATTCAGTTCCTGTGGTGGTGGCATTGAGATCCCTGATTCCTTGCTGGAATTCTAGCTTTCAGTTCCTAGAGGCAGCTTGCATTCCTTGCTCCATCTGCAAGACAGTAAGGATGCATGTGTTGAATCATTCTCTTGCTTTGAATCTCTCCAACTTCCTTTTGTGCAACCAGCCAGAGGAAGCTCTGAGGTGGTTTCATGTGATTAGTAGGTCAGGGATACTCAGATAATCTCCCTATATTAAGGTTGACTATGTCATAAAATATAACCTAATCATGGAAGTAAAATCCACTGAATTCAGTCTTGGTGATTGTGCCGGTCATCTATTCCATGGGGTGAGAAATCTAGGGGCTTATCCTAGAGTTCTGCATACCACATTTGATTAACACAAATTTAGTTGGGTTTTTTTTTTTTTTTTTGAGTCTGAGTTACCCAAAAGCAGGCTCAAATTTGGGTTCCAGTAGCTTATTTGGGAGGTAGTCCTGGTTAGCGCAGTGAAAAAGCGGGTAAGTGAGACAGGGAAGAGAGGAAAGTCAGTTAAGGAGTTGGTTACTACTGTGAGCAATAAGGGCTCATCTGGGGACCCTCTAAGAGAGGGTAACACATCCCTCAGAACTGTTCACTCCTACCTACCCCCATGGGTTGAAGGTTGCTGGGGGTGGGGAGGGGGCATTGATATTCCAATGTTTCTGGTTTGTGCTATGTGAGGGCAGAAGGTGATTCAGAGGCCAGAGAATGTTGTGGCCTGAGACTCAGGACAATGCTGGGGTGTAGGTTCACTGCGGGCAGTCACTAAGGGCTGCCTGGCAGCTCAGAACTTCACCTTTATCAGCTTTTAGTGCTTCAATTTGCCCAGGAAGTGGTAATTATTGTGCCATTTTACACATTCGGAAACTGAGGCTTAAGTTAGGTGGTTTGTCTAAAATTGCTCTACAAGTAGGTGGTGGGCTATATTTAACCTATGTTGTCCAACTCACTCATAGTCTACAAGGGAAGACAGAAGCCACAAGCCAGTCCCCTGCTTCTGGTGTTACTCAGTATCTCTTTGAATCGACTTCTCAAACAACCGGGGAATAAATAAGTGCTGATGAGATTTTGAATAAAGGTGATCAGAATGACAATATATAATCCATGGAGGCAAAATGGAGAAGGTCCCCACTAATTCTCAAAGGAAAACACAGGGCTACCTCATATTTGTTTGTCTCCATTGTAGACTATTAGACTATACTTACTAATAAAATCTCACATGATGAATGTGCTTTAATTTTCTTGTTCAGGATGCCATTTGCTCCCCATCTACTTTTGTGGTCCACAGAAGAGGTGTGATAGTGCTGTCATTTTGAGCTTGGGTTTTGGAGTCAGTCTTTCCTGAGTTTAAAGCTATGCTCTGACTTTCTCTGTGATCTGAGATATACACTAAGCGGGGATGGGGGAGGTGGCTCTTCTGTCCTCTGTGCCTTCTTCAAAGAATATACTAAATCAGAAGGCATATTAAAAGTGTTTAGTATTATGAAGTTCTCTGTATTTAGTAGCTATTGTTATTAGTCTCATTGACAGATGAAAAACTAATGTTCAGAGAGAAGTGAATTGCCCAAGGCCATCTACAAGCTGGCGGTGGAATTAGGGTTAGAACCCAGATCCGGGTGAAATCTGTCCTCTCCTTACTGCAAAGAAGATCAGAATTTTCCTTGCTGTTCTTCAAGATTCAGGATAACATGCAAGTGAATCATCTAGTACCTTCCAAGAGGTACTTTGGGCATCCCAGGATAGCCAATTCTCAGCTCTAGGTGCAGGGATCTATACCAAGGGAATGAAATGGATGCAGCATCTTCTTCCCTTGGAAAGTCTTTTCCACAGTCCCTCTAGGCATATGGCCCTCAGTGTACTATTCTAGAACTCAAAGAAAGGCAGAGAAATGGTTTCCAATAGGTGCTGGTAGGGAGCTGACCACCTCCTTGGTGGTCCTGAATATGTTTTAAGGCTGACTTCTCTGCATCGCAGTCACCACAGGCATTAGATTTTCTGGTGGCAAATCCTGCCAATTAATTTTTGTGTGAAGAGTTACTTTTTTTAATTAAAGAGTTACTTTTGAACAAAAAGCCATGGATATATTTCCTTTTCTACCTTAATAGGCAAATTGAAGTTCTAGATTTTTCTGTAACTAATTTCTATTTAGCCTTTCCTCACAAACCTTTAATTTAATCAACATGTACTGAATGTCTACCATCCACCAGGCACTGTTTCAGGCCTTGGGAATACAGTAATTAGCAAAATATGCAGAGCTTCTGCCTTCATGGAGATTATATTGTAGTGGGGCATGGGGGAAATTGGCAATTGACAAAATTAAGTAAATTATATAATATGTCCAGAAAATAAGATAGGGAAAGGAGGACAGAGAGCTCTGGAGGTTTATATGACAATGGTCAGGGAAAGATGATCTGAGGAGGTGATATGTGGACCGAGGGCTGCAGGGAATGATACAGAGAATCATGCAAATATAAATATAGAACAAAGTGTTAGTTTGAAGCACATTTGCTATGTGATTTGTGGAAGAGTTAAGGAGGCCAGTGTGGCTGGGACAGAATGAGGCAGAGAACTGTAGTAGATGAGGTTCTAGGGAAATAGTCAGGAGCCAGGGTATAGAGGGGCTGATGTGCCATTGTGAAGACTTCAGTTTTAACAGTGATGGCTCACTCAAGCTGACCTCATAGTGTGTATGGCCTCATAGTTTTCCTCAAAAATATAAAACAGCATATCTAGAAGAAATGTGGAAATCATGGTGCTTAGATTTAATGATATTCAGATACCACAAAACAGGAGGTCCAAGTCTCAGTACTAAGAATTGGAAGAGATATATTTGGGATATTCCTCTGCTACCCCATTAATAGTGGGATCCAGATAAACTTGTGTTTATTCTGGTCCTTTAAGTTTTAGGGTTTTTGTTTTGTTTTGTTTTTGTTTTTTTTTTCTTTCAAATATTTTGTTGTTTTGAGCTAAAAATCATTCTCTAAAAGGGAAATTTCAGAAAGGAACATCAAATGTACTAGTACAATCTTAACCCTCTAGATCAATCCCTCACTTGGAAATTGGAGTTCGAATAATTAAAATCAATTGTTATGCTTTTTGCTACCACCATGGTAGCATATTCCTGTCAAAGAGCTCCTGTGGGCTCTAGAGTAAGTTTGCTAATGCGATGTGGCCCATCTATAGCTAAAGCATTTTCAGCAAAAAACCATAAAGCTCCAATTACATAGGCTATTCTTTAAAAAATCCTTCATGGTGATTCTATTGAGCCACATTACAAGAAGCAAAATTTCATTATTAAAATGATCATTTGATTATTTTTGTCTTTCTTATTTTTGTTCTCTTCTTGCTGCTGGGAAAAAAATTCTCGTTTCAGATCTACTTAGGATTTATTGCTTCTAAGAATTTTCTCTAAAATAGAGGCTGGCAGGAGAGCTACAAGACTCTTTGCAAGTAATAATGGAGCAGCTTACTGTGCTAACCAATAAACAAATATTAAATAAGTGCACTTGAAAAAATATATTGGAACAGTGGTATAACTGTCATAAACTGCATCAGAATCATGTACAGATTGCTGTGCCTCACCCTCTGAGTTTCTGAATCAGTAGTAGGCCCACAGATTCACATTTTTCACAAGTTCCCAGGTGGTAATGATGATGCTGGTTTGGGGACCCATTTTAGGAAACACTGTGCGAGGACCATGTATGCAATGCTGCCTTAGCTCCTGGATTTTATTCCAATGGTTAGTATTGATTCCCATCTGAGTGAGTCTAGATAATAGAGATTTAAGAATTTAGCTTTAATGTATACTCAATCTAACAAGTGTCTAAGACATTAAGTACAGCAAGGCTTCAGAATTAATTTGAATGAGGTTCAAGTCTTTGAAAAGAACATGATCAATTTTAGTGTTTCTTGACCAGTTTCGGATCTACTAAAGCCAATTATTTCAAAACCCATTCTCCATATCAAATGGTTAATTTTTTGCTTTATACACCTTCCGGATACACCATAGTTTCACTTATTCTGTTTTCCCACCCAAAATACTTCCCACGTTGATCTCTGTCTAAAGAAACCTGATCCAAGACCTCAGTCAAATCCCAACTCTTTTATGAAACCTCCCATAATGCTTCTCATTCTTCTGAGAACCTATAGCTTTTATCACTCAGACAATTAATATGGAATGACCCAGCCACCTGTTTTTGCCCTGTATTACAAGATTAACCTTGTATGGTTATCTGAGTTTTTGCAGGAATAGGTTTGACCTCCTCAACAGAGCGTAAGCAGAGATTGTGAGCAGAGATTGAGGCTACCATGCAGTTGGTGCTTAATATGTATTTATTTGAGTTTGACTGAAGGCACAAATTCTACCAAACTGTGTACTATCTAAAATATAAGAAAAATAATTAATGTGAACTGGACACTTTATAGAATTTGTATCATCTCCTTGATTCTCTATAATAATTGTGTGATGTTGATACAATTATTATCCTTGTTATACCAGTGAGAAAACAAAGACTTAATGCAGTGAGGTGCCTTGCAAAAGGTTGCACATCCAAAAAGGATAGAGGTAAGATTGGAAGCTGGTCAGATCCCAGAGCCTGCACCTTACCCTTTGCAGTATTACTGAACCATGATCTTTTCCCTACCCTCATTCTCGGCAGCTCATGCCTTCGACTCTGCGGAGTACACAGTATGAAGCTAGTTTCTCTTCCCTCTGCCCCAAACTCATTTGAAACCACAGAAACCACAAGAAAAATGGAGTCTGGCCACCTCCAATCTATGGATCCCAGAACTCTCCTTCTGTAATGATTCACCATCAAGGGCTCTAGAAGCCACAGCAGCAATAAAGGACTCTTGTATCGATCTACTTTGAAATTATAGAGGAAAATAAATTACCCTGAGCTTTTTTATTGGCATCGAGTGCTAGGTCCAGACAGAGTATAGAAAAAAATTAGCTTTTAAGGTTTAATTCAAAAGTCCCTTGCAAACTATGGATGCAGGAAAATGAATCATCTTATATTAGGGGTTAGAGAGATAATGATAATAAATGCCTTTTTGAAAGTTTTGGTTTCCAAGCATAAGCCCTTACCTAATAGTTCATCAGAGTTGATTAGAAGCCCTAAAAATCCCATTATGGCCTAAAGCTGATAACTCCTCGTTTCCCTTTTGTAGAAAATTTGGTCTGATAATATCCGAATAATAGCCATTGATTGAATAAGATCTATTCTATGTGATCATACTATGTACATATTAATAATTAGTGCTGGATAATCATTTTACTATCTATTATTTAAGTAGTATATGAATCCAACATTGTTTTAGATATTTAAAGAATACATATATATACAGAAGAAGAAAAGAGTCTTCCTTCAACATCCATCTCCCACTTGCTTCAGTCCACCCCTGTTCTCAGCTGTAGCCACAGCAAATAGAGGAGTAGACAACCTTTATTCCCCTTGCTGCACCTACATATATGCATATGTGCATGTAAAGAAACAAATATACTTTTTTTCTGTAAATAGGATCATACTATAAAATTTATTCTATGACCCTTTTTTTCACTTAAAATGTTGAGATGTTTCCATTTTAATTTGACACAATGTCACTTTTTCATCCTTTTTAAAGGTTTTAAAGTTAGTTTTAAATACTCTGGTGCTATCCCATATTCAATTTAACATTGTTTTTATATATATCTGAGATATTGGGGGTTTTTTGAGTACAGTCGACACACAATGTCACATTAGTTTCAGGTGTATAACTTAGTGATTTGACAAGTTTATGCATTATGCTATGTTCACCATAAGTATAGCTACTATCTGTCCCATTACATCGCTATTACAATCATTAACTCTATTCCTTATGCTCTGCTTTTTATTCCCATGACTTAGTCTTTCCATAACTGGAGGCCTGTATCTCTCTCTCCCTTTCATTCATTTAAACCTCCCCTCTGGCAACCATCAGTTTGTTCTCTGTATTTATAGATCAGATTCTGCTTTTTTGTTTCTTTATTCATTTTTTTAAGATTCCATTTATGAGTGGAGTCATATGGTATTTGTCTTCCTCAGTCTGAGTTATTTCACTTAGTGTAATACCCGCTAGGTCCATCCATATTGTCACAATCTCATCCTTTTTTGTGGCTGCATGATATTCCATTGCATATGTGTGTGTGTGTGTGTGTGTGTGCACGTGTGTGTGTGTACCATAATTTCCTTATCCATTTGTCTATTGATGGACACTTAGGTTGCTTCTATGTCTTGGCTATTGTAAATAATGCTGCAATAAACATAGGGGAACATGTATCTTTTTGAGTTAGTGTTTTCATTCCTCCTGGGTAAATACCCAATAATGGAATTATTGGATCATATAGTACTTCCATTTTTAATTTCTTGAGGAAACTCCACTTTCCAGAGTGGCTGCACCAATTTACATTCCCACCAACAGCCCATGAGGGTTCCTTTTTCTTCACATCCTTACCAACATGTCTTCTTGATTTTAGCCATTCTAAGAGGTGTGAGGTGATAGCTCATTGTGGTTTTGATTTGCATTTCCCTGATGATGAGTGATGTTGAGCATCTTTTCATGTGTCTCTTGGCCATCTATATCCGGGATGTTGTTTTTATTCAGGTATGGTGAAGTTAACAGATCAGGAGACAGTTGCCGTTGAAAAGATTGTCTGTTGCTCAATGGTTCCCAAGAGGAAGGAACATGCTATTCCATACAGGACCACATGTGGGAAATACCAGGGTTGGTCAGGAGCCACAGTGAGGGAAAAAATCATAGTCTTTATTGTGGTTTTTGTGGAAGGAATGGATGAGGTGAGGCAAGGAAACTAAGCAAATTTAGGATTGGATAGTTGGAATAATTTCAGCAGACTCTGGGATATAGGGGTGGTCCCTAATTGTTTGGTACCTGGTCCTGGAGTGATTTAGGGCAAAAAGAATGTTGGCTTGGTGTGTGAAAGTTAAATAAAGGAGATGATTAGGGGTTTGGGCTCTGGATTAGTTGGTTTGTACATGAGAGGCAAGCTTGCAGGAAAGTTGTTTGTAGTCTCCAAAATTTAGCTAGCCCTTGGAAAAGCGGTCTGTCCCTAGTTCCACAAGGCCCCAAGACGTTAAAGCATCATAAAACATAGAAAATAGAAAAACATGATTAATGCAAACAGTTCTCCATTTGCTGAACATTTTGCTTTTTCTAGTCTGTTATTATTGTTCTTATTCTGCCGACCTCACAAAGTGTGAAGATCAAACAAGACATGGATGTACAAAAAGACCATCAGTTGAAAAGTGATGCACACATGGAGGGATGCTAATATCATCTATAGTACCCATTTTTGAATATGCCATAGCTATAATGTTTTATATATTATCATATATTATGTGTCTTTTCCTTTATAGTTATTAAGATGTAAATGAAAGCTCATATTTAAGTCAGTGTTAGACAGGGCTGTGAAGAAACACAGCTTACATCCATTTTGTATAGTCCCCATAGTGATACTGTCTACTAGCTCTTAACCCCATTTTACAGATGAACACTTAGAGGCTATGAAAAAATAATGTGTCTAAAGTCTCTCAGTTCCTAAGACAAACAGCCAGCTATTGTTTTAAACTTAGCTTTCTCTGGCCCTAAAATTCTTACTATGCATTTCTGACCCTATCTGGTTCCAATACTTTGCCTCTTCTTTCTCTCACATTAGCTGCTAATTGATCACCATCTATAAGGCAGCCCTGCCTTTGGCCCCTGAGCTTGAAAATTGAAATAACACCATGGTAACCTGCCTGACAGAGGTCCTTATGAGATTTCACAATGTCCCTGCCAAAGACTGAGGTCACCCTGAACCCTGGTCTGTCCCAGGGATCCTACTGCCTGCCCAGAGAGTCTCCAGATGCAGACTGTCTCCTGGATTCCCTTTGGTGATTCCAGCCAAGATTTCTCCACTGCCCCCAGAACCTCAGGTGCCTGCTGCTTGCTTATTCCATGACCCATTTTGTGCTAAGTCCTTTAAATAGTCTGCAGTGCCTGCCAGGCTGGGTTTTTCCTCAGCATCTGCAGTAGCTCGGTGTCCCATTGTCACTCCAGCTCCAGGACCAGCCCTTGGAGCCAATCAGGCTGTGCTCAGTTGTGCCTCTAGTTGGGATCCTTTTAGTGCTCTTTCCCCTCAGTTGCCCTCTACCTCAGAGATCAGATAAAGCCCCTTGCTTTTAATTCTTGTTTTATTTACTTATTTTTATAAAGATTTTTATATTTATTTAGAGAGAGAGCAGGGGTTGGGGGGGGAGTGGGGAGGAGAAGCAGAGGCAGATGGAGAAAGAGAAACCTCAAGCAGACTCCCAGCTAAGGATGGAGCCCAACATGGGGCTCCATCTCACAACCCTGAGATCATGATCTGAGCCAAAACCAAAGTCATCACTTAACCAACTGCACCATCCAGTCTCCCCAATTCTCATTTTAAAATATCACTTACCTTATCCTACTTTCTCTGGAGTCCTTTTGTCTTCAGTGATATTGGCAAAATCACAATTATGATATTGATAGCCACCATTTATTGATCACCGACTATGATTTAGTGAATAGATAAGGCACTTTACATGTAGTATCTCATTTGATCTTGCAAGTTTTTCAGGTGAGTGTTATTAGCTCCATTTCTAGTAGGAAGGCACTGTGCCTCCAAGAGGTCATCCAGTCTGTGCAAAGTCACAGAGCTAGCCAGGGAAAGATGATGATTGCTATTTATCTTTTACTGACTCTAAAGACCTTATTCTTCCCATTATTCTCTGCCTCTTTATAAGTAGGTACACTAAGTTCTGGTCATCATGGGCTGATATGTCAGCATTTAACCATCGGAGTTTAGCTGGATGATGGGGCTAGGATGATCGCAACAACTAAAGCTAGCCTGCCAGGATCTGTACTCTCAGGGCACGTGGACTTTGGTGCATCTTTCAAATCTTCATTCTTACTCTCACTTACAAGATGAACTCTGTCCATCCTGTGAATTAAACCTACATCTGGACTATATGGAATGTCAAAGGATGTTGCATGTGTAAAGCAGCTGGGGGTCCTCATCAGCACAAGAGAAAAGAGAAGCAGCAGAATTAAGGTATAAAGGTAGTAAAGTGGATGTCACACAAATTGAATCCTCATCTTACCTCAGTCTCCAACTCATATTTGAAACGTGGAGATTAGGAGGGCATCTCTTGCTGTAAATGCTATTGACTGGGTAGTACTGCCTGGAATATGATGCTAGAAAGGATGTTCAGGCCATATCTGGGCTTAGTGGTGAATTTCTGGGTACAGGTGGTATGAGAGGGGCAAAAGTACCAGGGATTTCCTTCTCTAAAAACTATAAAATTTGAGCCCTAACATTCAGAAACTAGCATTCTTCACTTCATCTCTTTGTGACCCTCACATAGGAGATTCCAGGACATGTCCCATTTGAGAAATAGTACGAGTTTCTTGTATGCTGACCTCTTCCATGTCTCCAAGAAAATGACATACAGGTTAGCTGCTTAGAGCAGTGCTGAATACTGCTAAGAGATCTGTTTAATATATATTAAAAGAGGAATTTTGCTTGAAAACCTAGAGACTTGACCTCCTTAAATTCTTAAGGCACAATCCATATTTTAATTTTCTTTGTCCTCAGTCATGCCAGCACCATAGTAAGCATATACTACATAGACTAGGAAGAAAATCATCTCCTTAATGGGAGAGCCAAAAGCAGTGGAGGTGTTGAGGGTTATTTTTCCCCTGTTGTCAATGTTAGCTGGAAGCTGAAGCCCATTTTGTGACCCTAGAAAGTTTTTGCCTAGTCTTCCCTTTCCTTTTAGCCTTGTTTTTCTCCCAGAATGCTTTTGCCCTTTGCCCAAACCCCTTTCCATTTTATGCAGATTCTTTCTGCTATAGGGAGGAAGTTTGCTGCCCTCCATGACCTTGCATGACATAAGAAGCCCATGATATGGCAAAGCACAGGGGAGTTGTTATGCTCTAACTGGCTTGGGCACCCCAGAGACCCTCTGTGACAGTGATACAGCAGAAGCCAAATAGGGAAGCCAAACTGTAAGTAATAAAACCCTTGGTAATCTTCCATCTAAATCTGTGCCTTTTCTCAGACATGTGTTACTCTTCATTCTAGTCCCTTGCTCTGGGTTTTGCATCTATAAATTTGTAGGCAAATGTTCCTTTCACGATAAGGAAACCACAAGTTAGCCCTAGCACACTTCGTGACACTGGGTTGACAATTCTGTATTGGAATTCCCATTTTGGCCTTGTCCAAGACTCATTCCCCCATTGCTGTCACTGATGGTTATTTACTCTTTCCCTAACCAACCAGTGTTGGGACCTTCAACATTGACAACAGGGGAAAAATAACACATTCCAGATGGAATCATATTTAGTAGCAGCAACAGTAAGAGTTAACACCAAAGAACAGTTCTTTGTTGAACCCATCATAAGTAATATGGAGGCTCTCACAGGTGATAAATGGGTCTAGGCTTTTGGGAAATATCTGTGCATAAGCTGCTCTTTTATCTCAGGACCAGGGTCACAACATTGTAACACTCTCTGTCCTTAAGCTCTTTGCAAAACTCCTTGCACTTCTATGTGAGCTTTTTCATTGTCCCTCTTTTCTCTCCTTTGTCCCAATTTTTATTGTGAGATGTGATTTCTAGGATGCTCTGATTATGCCTGCAAATTATTGGAAACATTGTCCTCTATGTTCTTTCTATATATATTCTGAGGTTCTCTACTGGATCCATTTTACAGTTTCTTTTACACATTTTTCTTTCTTTGCTGCCCCCCACTCATCAACTTAAAAATTATCCCCTCTTGTTCACTTCTTGCTATTCAGGGTTGGGGGTGACCTGGGAAAGAGCCTGCAGTAGAGTCCAGAGCTGTCCTTCATGTCCTCCTTGGCTGCTCAGTCTCCTTCTCAAACATGTTTCCTCATCTGTTAAATGAGAGGGTTGACCTACATAATCTCTAATTATCTAATAATCTCTTCATAACATACTGTGATTCTAGTCGATTCATAAGTAATCATACCTGAAATTTATTGAATGCTTAATGAGTGCTAGTCATTGAGCTCAGTACTTTTCTTGTATGCAAATGAGATACATACAAACTGCACAACATCCCTAGGTGATAATAATAATAATGGCAATAATAGCAGACATTTAAGGAATGTGTCCTATGTGTCAGGCACTGTATTAAGTTCTTTCTGTATATTATTTCATTAAACACCCACAATAATAATTTATGGGTTTTGTTATCATGCCTCCTTTACAGATAAAGAAACAGAAACTCAGAAAGATTTAAATAGCTCATCAAAGATAATGCTGGCAGAAAGTGGGGTATGGGGATTTGAATTCCAGGCTATTTAACTCCAGAAACCAAGATCTTTTCTGGGTTAAATGATTCTAGTAGTTATTTTCATAATGAGTGCAAAGTTGGCCTTTGATTACCACTGCTAAATATATTTCAGGAGCATGAAGCAAAGGGATCCTGAAAATATTATTAATTTGGCAAGGGAAAGAATAAGGCACAGAAAAATAAGGCAGTTGTGGAAAGAGCTGGCAGGAGAGGAAACTCAGTTCTAAGCAAAGAAAAAGCAAACCCAGGAGGAAGCCTTCCAAAAGCTTATGAAGAGAAGGAAGGAATAATTGAAATTAAGAAGATTATAAACCCTGTGGGCACTAGTGACCCTGAGCCACTCAGCAGGGACCCATGAGGACTGACATTTCAATGGTTCATGAAATCAAAAGACAATTAATGAGTTTAGCCAGTCCTGTGCCTTGGGAGGAGGTAATACAGTTCCAAGTTAGTTCACCACAAGATACAATATAATTAGAACACTTCAGAATCAAATTTTTGATTAAAAAAAAAACCCTCTCAAAATAAAATATTGAATCAGGTATGGAAATAAGAGAGGCAATTAAGTTAGTTCAATGAACTTTTGAATGCCAACCATTCCTGAGTTGTTTAGAAGCCCATGTTGTCAGCCGAGGAATGTGGATTTAATCCCTTCTCTCACTATCTATACTTAACAAATTCTTAATGTGTCACATCTGTTACCTTGATATTTCCAACTTGGGAGATGCACACCAGAGGTGAATCACTATAGGATTTTTGCAGTGGGGGGCTAGGAAAGTAGACAAGATGCTTTTAAACTTAAGATGCATGAAAATCACAGAAAACAATAGTTGAAAAATGCAATTTTTCTTAATTTTATAGAATGAGGACACCTTTAAAGTTACCTCTCATACTACAGACAGACCATCTACTGAAAATAGGAGCATGTCCCCATCTTTTGCCACAAGCAATACCCCTTTATAAAGGTTATGTGTCAGTGGCCTGGAGGTTATGTGACTGTTTTCAGTGGGATATTCTAATAGCAACAGCTAACCTTACTACATCTCTCCCTGAAGGTATCATATCCCTTCAATTGCTTGTTTAATACCTTTACTTTGCAGATATCCTCAGGGGAGAGAGATAAGAAAAGCACTAGTAAATGTGTATATTAATTGTGAATTAGATCCCAAAGTATAGTATAAGGGTTAAAAGACAAAAACATGGGGTGCCTGGGTGGCTCAGTCAGTTAAGCATCTGCCTTTGACTCAGGTCATGATCCTGGAGCCCTGAGATTGAGCCCTGTGTCAGGCTCTCTGCTCAGCAGGGAGTCTGCTTGTCCCTCTCCCTCTACCACTCCTCCCCCCACTCCTGCTTTCTCATTTGCTCTCTCTCTCTCTCAAATAAAGAAAGTCTTTAAAAAAAGACTTAAAAAATCTTTACAAAATATTGAAAATAACTACAGCTACAATAATTTGTTAATGAAAATATATATGAAAATATATGCTATGACAATAAGACATAAAATGTGTGTATGTTGAGTGGGTAAAAGTGTAGTTTTTGTATGCAGTCAAAGCTAAGTTGTTATCAGCTTAACATGGAAGGGTTATAACTATAAGATATTTTTTGTAACCTCATGGTAACCAGAAAGTAATAATGTATAGTAGATACACAGAAGATTAAAAGAAAAGAATCAAAGTATACCATAATGGAAAATCATCAAATCACAAAGGAAGACCCATGAGAGGAAGAAAGGAGCAAAAGAACTACAAAACAGCCAGAAAACAATTAACAAGAGATCACTAGTAAATCTTTACATTTAAATAATTACTTTAAATGTAAATAGATTAAATTCTCCAATGAAAAGACATAGAATGGCTGAATTAAAAAAAAAAAAAAAAGACCCAACTGTATGCAGCCTACAGGAGACTCACTTTAGGTTTAAGGACACACATAGCTTGAAAGTGAAAGGATGAAAAAAGATATCCCATGCAACTAGAACCCAAAAGAGAGTAGGTAGGGGTAGCTATGTTTATATCAGACAAAATAAACTTTAAGTCCAAAACTGTAACAAGAGACAAAGATAATCATTAATATAGTGATAAAGTCATCAATTAATCAAAAGGAGATAGCAATTATAAATATGTGTGCACCCAACATCAGAGCACCTGAATATATTAAGCAAATATTAATAGGTCTGAAAGGGGAACTAGCAATGCAAAAATAATAGGGGGCTTCAGTGCCCCCACTTTCAACAATAGGTAGATTATCCAGATAGAAATTCAGGATGAAATATTGGACTTGAACTATACTTAGACAAATGGAAAGAAAATAGAAGGAAAGAAATAACAAAGATCAGAGAGCAGCAGTAAATGAAACAGGCACTAGAAAAAAAATAAAAAAGATCAACAAAATTAAGAGCTAGATTTTTGAAAGGATAAACAAAATTGACAAATCTTTAGCTAGACAAGGAAAAAAAGAAGACAAATTAATTCAGAGATGAAAAAGGAGACATTGCAACTGAGGATGGAGAAATACAAAAGATTATAATAAAATGAGGATAAAAATCATATGACCTTCTCAATAAGATTCAGAAAAAACATTTGACAATATGCAACATCTTTCATGATAAAAGATCTAAACAAGGAGAAAAGAAATGTACCTCAACATAATAAAGGTCATATATGACAAGTAGCTAACATACTCAATAGTGAGAACTTGAAAGCCTCTTTTAGGATTTCTATTCAACATAGTATTGCAAATCATTGTCAGGGCAATTAGATAAGAAAAAAGAAAAGAAAGAAAGAAGAGGTATCTAAATTGGAAAGGAAGAAATAAAATTGTGTCTACAGATGCCATGATATTATATATAGAAACCCCAAAGTCTCCACCAAAAACCATTAGAACTAATAAAAAAATTCAGTAAATTTGCAGTGTACAAAATACATACAAAAATCAGTTACATTTCTATATACTAACAACAGTTAATCTGAAGGAGAAATTAAGAAATCAATCTCTCTAACAAGAGGATATAACATCTGTAAATATTTATTAATCCAACATAGAATCACCAAAATTATTAAAGCAAATATTGACAGATTTAGAGGGAGAAATAGACAGCAGTATAATAATAGTAGGGGACTTTAGTATCCTACTTACACCAATAGATAGATCACCCACACAGAAAATCAATAAAAAATATTGCCCTTAAATGACACATTAGACCAGATGGACTTAACAGATATTTAGAGAACATTTCATCCAAGGGCAATAGAATACACATTCTTCTCAACAGCATGTGGAACATTTTCTAAGATGATTATATATTGGGCCACAAAACAAATCTTAATAAACTTAAGAGGATTGAAATTATATGAAACATCCTTTTCTAATCACAATGACACTAGAAATTAATTACATGAAGAAAACTGGACAACTAAAAAATACATGGAGATTAAACAACATGCTACTGAATATCCAATGGGTCAAAGAAGAAATCAAGAGAAATAATAAAAAAACCCTTGAGACAAATTAAAATGGAAATGGATCAATCAAAATTTATGGGATACAGTGAGAGCAGTTCTAAGAGAGTTCATAGCAATAAATGCCTATCTCAAGGAACAAGAGGTCTCAAATAAGCAACCTAAGTATATACCTCAAAGAAGAAGTAACAGAGCAACAAGCAAGCCCAAAGTTAGTAGAAGGAAAAAAAGACTAGAAAAGAAATAAGTGAAATAGAGACTAAAAAAAAAAAAAAAATAAGAAAGATCGATGAAACTAGGAGATGGTTCCTTGAAAAGATAAAATTGACAAACATTTAGCTAGACTCACCCAGGGTAAAAAAGGACTCAAATAAATAAAATCAGAAATGAAAGAGATGTTACAACTGATACCACAGAAATACAAAGAATCATAAGAGACTCATGAATAATTATATACCAACAAATTGGACAAATTAGAAGAAATGGATAAATTCCAGGAATCGTGCAACTGACCAAGACTGAATCATGATAAAATAGAAAATCTGAACAGACTGATTGATTACTAGTAAGGAAATTGAATCAGTAATCAAAAACCTCCCAGTGAACAAAGCCAGGACCAGATAGCTTTACTGATGAATTTCACCAAACATTTAAAGAAGAATTAATACTAACCCTTCTCAAACTCTTCAAAAAGAAGAGGAGGGAACTCTTTCAAACGAACTTTATGAGGCCAACATTACCTTGATAACAGACAGAGACACTACAAAAAAGGAAAAGAAAACTACAGAACAATATCTGTGATGAACAGTAATGCAAAAATCCTCAAAAATATTAGGAAACTGAATTCAATGATACATTAAAAGGATCACACACTATGATAAAGTGGATTTTTTTCCAGTGTTGCAAAGATGGTTCAACATCAGCAAATCAGTCAGTATGACACACCACATGAACAAAAGAAAGGATAAAAAAATATTTTAATAGATGCAGAAAAAACATTAGACAAAATTCAACATCTGTTTATGATAAAAACTCAACAAAGAGGGTATAGAGCAAATCCACCTCAACATAAGGGCCATTTATAACAAGCTCCCAGCTCACATCATACTCAATGGTGAAAAGGTGAGAGCTTTCTCTCTAAGATCAGGAATAAAACAAGGATGGCCACTCTCACCACTTTTATTCAACATAGTATTGGAAGTCTTAGCCACAGCAATTAGGTAAGAAAAAGATGTAAGAGGTATCCAAGTTGAACAGGAAGAAGTAAAAGTGTCACTATTTGCATATATATATATATCCCTAAAGAATCCATCAAAGAAACTGTTAGAACTTAATAAACAAATTTAGTGAAGTTGCAGAATATAAAATCAATACACAAAAATCTATTGTGTTTCCATACACTAATAACAAACTATCAGAAAGAGAAATTAAGAAGAAAGTTCTATTTATAACTGCATCCCAAAGAATAAAATATCCAGGAATCAATTTAATAGTTTAATGGGACAGAACAGACAGCCCAGAAATAAACCCATGCAAAAATTGTCAATTAATTTATAACAAAGAAGCCAAGAATATACAACGAGGAAAGGTCAAGCTCTTCAATAAAGAGTGTTAGACAAATTGGACAGCCATATACAAAACAATGAAACTGGATCACTATCTTACATATACACAAAAATTAACTCAAAATAGATTAACCTGAATGTAAGACCTGAAACCATAAAACTTCTACAAGAAAACACAGACAGTAAGCTGTTTGACCTAGGTCTTGGCAATGATTTTTTGAATCTGACACAAAAAGCAAGAACAGCAAAAGCAAAAACAAACAAGTGGGATGACATCAAATTAAAGAGCTCCTGCACAGTGAAGAAAACAACAGAATGAAAAGGCATCCTATTGAATGGAAGAAAATATTTGTAAATCATATAATTGATAAGATGCTAACATCCAAAATATATAAAGAACACATACGACACAATAACAAAACAAAAAAACAAACAAAAACCTCAGAAAACAATCTGATTAAAAAATAGAGGATCTGAATAAACATTTTTCCAAAGAAGACATACAGATGGCTAACAGGTACAACATCACCAATAATCAGGAAATACAAGTCAAAACCACAATGTATTATTACCTCATACCTATTAGAAAGGCTATTACCAAAAAGGCAAGGAAAACTAAGTATTGGCAAGGATGTGGCGAGTAGGGAACCCTTTTACACTGTTGAGGGAGAGGTAAATTAGTATAGCCATTATGGAAAACAATATGGAGGTTCCTCAAAAAAATTAAAAATAGAACCTCCATATGATCAAGGGATCCTACTTTTGGGTATATATATCCAAAAGAAATGAAATCAGTATCTCAAAAAGATATCTGTACTCCCATATTTATTGTAGCATTATTTACAATAGCCAAGATATGGAAACAACCTAAGTGTCCATCAATAGATGAATGGATGAAGAAAAAGTTAACACACACACACACACACACACACACACACACACACACTGAAACATTTGTTTCAGCCGTTAAAAAAGGAAATTCTCCATTTGGAAAAACATGGATGAATCTGGGTGGCATTATGGTAAGTGAAATAAGCCAGATAGAGAAAGGCAATACTGTATAGTATTTGTAGTGTATATGGAATTTTTTTTCCAAAGATTATGCTCATAGAAACAGTGAAACAGAGAGTAGAATGGTGGTTGCCAGTGGCTGGGGATGGAGGACGCAGGGAGATGTTGGTCAAAGGATAAAAATTTCAGTTATAAATAAGTGAGGATCTAATAACATACAGCCTGGTGACTGTAGTAAATAATACTCTATTGTCTTCTTGAAATTGCTAAGAGAGTGGATCTAACTGTTCTTGATAATAATAATAATAATAATAATAATAATAATAATGTGAGGTGATGGTTATATTAATTAACTTGATTTGGTAATAATTTTAATGATTACAATGGATATGCATATAAATCATCACATTATAAACTTTAACTATATACAATTTTATTTAGCAATTATACCTTAATAAACCTTAATAAAAAGAAAAAAGAAAAATTCCTGGGTGATTTACAGTAATAAAAACTACTCTTGAGAGTTGGCTCATTCCCTACCTACCTACCATTACTTCAATTCAACAATTTTTATTTTCAGAGTCCTCTTTTTTTAAGATTTTCTTTATTTATTCATGAGAGAGAGGGAGGCAGAGGGAGAAGCAGACTCCCCGCTGAGCCAGGAGCCCAACATGTGATCCCAGGACCCTGGGATCATGACCTGAGCTGAAGGCAGATGCTTAACCAACTGAGCCACCCAGGTGCCCTATTTTCAGAGTCCTCTTAAAATCCTTTTTTTTGCCTGCAAAATCCTAGGCGGTACTCTGCTTCCCTTTACACTGGGTTTCTTTCACTCCCCTGACTTTGCCACCTTTTATCTCTCTGCACATAAGTAATGCCTCCTGTCCTAATTATCTTGAATGCTTTTGGTTGACTTCCACTCCTTCAGATCTTAGCTCAACTATTACTGCCTCAAGGAAACCTTCCCAGACTTACCATTGTGCCCTATTTCTTGGCTACATACTCTCACAGAAGCTTGTCCTCCCATCAGAGCCCTTTTCTACAGTTTCGGGTTTACTAGTGCAAGTACTTCATGAATAAAGTACTTTTGCTCACCACTGTGTCTTGAGCATCTGGCAGAACATGGCCCAATATTGAGAAGTGGGTTAAAAAAAGAATGGGAGATGAGATCAGGAAAGTGATATTTTCTTCCATTCCTCTAACCACTCTTGCTCCTGGATCTGAGTGGGAAAGTGCAGAAACTGGGGATAAAACCTTTCTGGTGGCATTTTGCAATGTTATTATCTTCTGAGTGTAATTGCAAGGAAAGTGAATCCAACTTTAGCTGAAATATACCAAAACAATACCTGTAGCCAAATTATGACTGATTTCTAAATGTGGCAACGTTGTTGCCAACATGAAAAGGGCTGCCCAGAACAATCTCCGAAAAATATGGGAAATGGATAAAGCAGTAAGATTGGCAGAGTGTGTGTGTGTTGGGTGTGTGTGTGTGTATGTGAAGGTTATTATCAGGATATTTAGGGCTTAGGAAGTTGAGTGTGTGGCTGGTGATTACCAACTTGGTCTTCCACGTCAATGAAGTTTGCTGGGTAATTATTTGATTTTCTACTTGAGTTTAAAGAACACATACACATATGCACACATGCAGGTTTATGCTTCTGTGTCTCAAAATGGCTTATGGTATGCCACAGGAAAGTATTTGTGCTTATTTCTTTTTCTGTTAGCTTGGGACATTAATGTTGCTGTGGGAATTGTTACCATGGTTGTTCCAGAAGCATTTGCAAATGTGTACGTGTGTTCACCCTTGATATTTCTTTCGTCTCTAAGATTAGCATCAGCACAAACAGTTGGAATAGTCAATATTACATATTTGTGTAGAACAGTTGGGATGATATATGAAAGTCTGTGAAGGTTTTTTTTGCATAATGTATTAAGTTTTCAGTCCTAGAGGATATTTTAGAAAGCTAACAGAATATATGGAAAGATATCTAAATATGAACAAGAGCAAGTGTGGGTCACCTTGACTGGAATGCAAATTCTGTTTGGGAGAAGAAGCATCAAAAAGGCAACTATAGATATAATTCAAACTGACTTTAATATGACAACTTTGAGAAAGACTGTTCTATGCTTGGAACTTCCTTCATCGGAACTTGAAAGCAATTGCTTAAGAAAGCTATATTATCCCTCACGCTTCAGTTGGTCCTTGGGAAAAAAATTATGAAAATATACATAATGAATAGATTAACTGCTAGCAATTGGGTTACATTGTCTTCCTAACTCAGTGGGGCCCAACTAATCTTTTAGGAAGCAAGTTCCTTAAATACATTGTTAGACCAACTGGAAAATTAACTAGGGTGTTGACTGGAGAGATCTCATTTCCATGCTGAAACTTGCCAAGTAGAAATGAAAGAGGTGTCCAACTACACACTTTTCAAAATGTGTCTGCTGTTTCTGGACCTTTTAATGTAAATTATTTCTTCTAGGGAAAAGAGAAGAATTGAAAGAGTTTCTTAGTCATTAAAAAAAAATCAGAACATTAAATGAGATTGTGTTTAGCTCAAATGACAACTTCTTAAATAGCCTGCCATAATCTTCCTGGCCAAAAGAATTTACTCAACATTTAACTTCCATAACAGCTTTATCTCTCTCTAACCTAACAAAAACTCCTACTCATCTAGAAAAAAAGGGGGGGTGGATGTTGGTACATAAACCTGAAAATGTCAGGAGTGACAATTTAGGCACAGTTGGAACCAGGGGATTGAGAGATATGAGCTGTATATACTCAGTCTTTTATGCTCTATCCCTCAGTGTTGTTCTTGAATTGACAAATTGACACCTTTCTCAAGGCTCTCCTCACACTGTAGCAAGATGACTACCAGAAGGTCTAGACTCCTGTTCTAGCCTCTCAGCAACTTCTATCAGAAAGGGACCTCTCTTTCCTAATAAATCCAACAAAATTACCAGAATTTGATCTCAGTGGCCTGGCTTGGGTCACATGCCTATTTCTGAACCAATGGCTGTGGCCAAAGTGAATAGTAGAAATCTGATATCATGCAGATCTGAGACATATGCCATCCCTGACAGCTGGGAGTGAGAGCCAGCCACATAGGGTCCAAAAGTGGAAGAGTGGTTTCCTAAAGGAAAGTTAAGGTACACTTTCTAGAAGTAGGAATGGATATAGTCCAGACAGGAAAAAGATGTTTGCTGTAGTAGTTTGCATTAATGACTCCTTCCTATATCCATGAGCTTTGCCATGAGATTTTGCTCTTTCTCTAAGGAGAAGACGATTCCTTGATTCCATCCCTTGATTCTGTATTTGGCCATGTGACTTGCTTTAGCAAAGAGATTTAGCAGAAATGATACAAGTGGAGATATGAAAAGACACTTGCTGATTGGGCCTGCCTCTTGCACCAGTGCTACAACTCTCATGAGACTATCCATTGGTCCTGAAGGAAGAACAGAGACACGCAGAGCAGAGCAGAGCTTCCCCAGCTCAGGGGATAGCTTTAGCTAAGCCTAGCCCAGAGGAGAGGCCGGATTTAACTCAAACACATGTGAATGGACCCCACCAAGATCAGCTGACCCATTTGTCACCTCTGAGGCTATTGTTTAAAGCCACTGTGTTTTATTTATTTTATTTATTTTTATTTCAATGGTGTCTTTATTTTTTTAAATTTTATTGTTATGCTTAGTTAGCCAGCATATAGTACATCATAAGTTTTTGATGTAGTGTTCAGTGATTCATTAGTGGTGTATAACACTTAGGCTCATCACCACCCGTACCCATCACCCGGTACCCTACCCCCTAGCCCCCTCCCTTCTGTAACCCTCAGTTTGTTTCCCAGAGTCCAGAGTCTCTCTTGGTTTGTCTCCTTCTCTGATTTCTTCCCATTCAGTTTTCCCTCCCTTCCCCTGTGATCTTCTGCGCTATTCCTTATGTTCTACATATGAGTGAAACCATATAATTGTCTTTCTCTGCTTGACTTATTTCACTTAGCATAATCCCCTCCAGTTCCATCCGTGTCGATGCAAATGGTGGGTATTCAGCCTTTCTGATGACTGAGTAATATTCCATTGTATATATGAACCACATCTTCCTTATCCATTCATCTGTTGAAGGGCATCTTGGCTCCTTCCACAGTTTGTAAAGCCACTGTGTTTTAGAGTGGTTTGTTATGAAACACACCTGGTATACTGTTTCACATATAATAGAAACTACATCATTATCATTATCCATACCATCTTTCTCTTTCATTAATGTTTTATGTTTTAGTTAGAGAAAGTCTGCCTGGGTATTAGTCAGCAACAGAAGCAACAGGATATATCTACAGGAAGAGATTTATTATGAAGGACTGGCTTGTATAAACTGAGAAATCCTACAATTTGCCATCTGCAACCTGGAGACCCAGGAAAGCTGGTGATGTCATTCTAGTCCAAGTCCAAAGGCCTGAGAACCATGGGACCCAAAAGTGTGAATCCCAGTACCCAAGGGAAGGAGAATACCAGTGTCCCAGCTCAAGCAGGCAGGCAAGAAGCAAAAAGGGGCACATTCTTCCTTCCTTCCTCTACCCTTTTATTCTATTCAGGCCTTCATTGGATTGGATAATGCCCACCCATACTGGGGAGGACAATCTACTTAGTGCACTGATTCAAATTCTAATCTTATCCAAGAATACCCTTAAAGACACACCGAGAAATAATGTTTAATCTAGGCACCCCATAGCCTGGTCAAATTGAGACATGAAATTAACCATCACAACCTGTTTTCCCCTTTCACCAGCTGAAAATGGAATTGAAAATCCTCACTGTAACAATCATTTTTCTTCACACTTCTGGTTAAATATGCAAACCAGACCTGGCACTCTCTTAAATTGTTATTTTCAAGTTCAGCCTGCTAGAGTGGTGGACATGTTCACTTGGGGTAGAGAACACCTGCAGAACCATACAAATCACACTGCAGCCACTTCTTGCTTGTTTTTTATGCCTTGGATTAATTCAGTGCAAACCAACTCTTGGGCCAAGACTGTTATCCATGGCCAAAACAGCAAACATTGCCACCAAAGTGGAATATTTGGAAGGAACCTGGAAGGTCATCTAGCTTCTAGTCTATCACCTTATTGGATGTTTGATTCTCTTTTATATACCCCAGGGCAAAAGTTTGTACCAACTAGTGCCTGGATAGCTTAGTCAATTAAGCCTCTGACTCTTGGTTTCAGTTCAGGTCATGATCTCAGTGTCATGGGATGGAGCCCTACATCAGGCTCCTCACTCAGCATGGAGTCTGCTTGGGATTCTTTCCCTTTCCCTCTCTCCACCCCCACCCCTCTCCCCTCTAAAATAAATAAATAAAAATCTTTTTTTAAAAAAGTTTGTACCACTGCACTTGAGTACAGTCTCTTAAAGTAAAAAGTCTTTTTTTGGTCAGGTCTGATGACTATGGATCATTTTTTCTGTGCTCTGAGTCCAAATTGGCCTTCCTTTATCGTCCCTTCTCCTCCTGCAAAGAATTGTCAACATGGTTTGCAGAATTAGTGTGAGAATAGCTTTTCAGCTATAGTGCAGTCCTTCCATTAAAAACTTATTTCTGAGATCAACTATGCAGAAAAAGAATCAGGCTCAACTATCATTAGTTATTCTAATGTGATTAATGGTTTAGGCATGGGAAAATTATCAAATGAAATTACATTCAGGAAAAATCGCTGGATAGCTCCCCATGCTGAAATGTGTGACTTTGGGTGGGTATTAGGTCTAATGGTCCCCAATAGGAATATTTTCTCTTGCTTTGATTTTTAGTTCCTTTTCTTCTTTTGCAGTGATATGACACAATGCATCCTTGGCTCCCTCCTGGGAGGGTAGCGAGTGGTGTTTATATGGATGTGTCTGTCCTTGGCACCAACCTCAAGAAGATGTGAATTCAGGTGGAAGAGAGGCAGGTAGAGCATTATTGTAACACTGAACTCTTGTGGAAAGTTGAGAGAACTTTGAGCAGAGTTAAAACTGAGGCTGTACTGAGGAACCCTTTCAGAATGTTCCATTATAAAACCGCTGATCTCAGTGGCGGCTAGAGTCTCCACACCTCACCTGTGATACCCTGAGTCCAAGAGGCTGGTATCTTGTGCCAAAAAGCCTAGTTGGTCTGGAATTCTTGGTGAACATGAGCCTATCATTATCCATCTTTAGCAGTTCATACTGGGTCCATCTGTGCCTTTTAACAGCACATAGTTTGCAGTGTAAAAGATGTATGTGTCTTAGCTCTAAGAGGCACTTAGTTCTTCATTTGGTGGACTTTTTTTCTCTGGGTTGTTTTGTTTTTGATTTTGATTTTTTTCCTACTAGGTCAGACTTAGGCCAAATTGGAAAGTAGGGAATTAATGATACTTTACGTGTGTGTTGCACTTTATAAATATTAAAGTGTTTCTGCATCTTTTACTTGATTTTGTTGGGTATTCAGAAACCAAATCCGGCATGGCTACCTTACTGCAGTTTGTAGAAGAACTGGCTAAAGCCCAAAGAGGCTAAGCAAGCTGCCCATGGACACAAAGTGGGGGAAATAGAAGTAGGAAATAGAACCCAGGTATTCTTTCTCCTAGTCCAATGTTCTTTACAGTTGGCTCCATCTTTAGGCTTTACCCTCTTTTTCTTTCTGATTCTGAGCACTACCTACCTACTTAACCCTAGTTGTGCCATGCAGTCTGTCACTGAGACAGTTTAGACCACCAGGGCAACCAGGCTCTGGATCTTTTCCTAAGCTTCTTCCTCATCACAACTTTGTGCCAATGTATAATTTTCTAAGGACCTATTCTGTGCTAATGCATAATTTCAAAGTCTATAGATAGATATTTAAACACACGGATCTAGAGATAGGCCAGAGGGGTGCAAACTCAAATGCCTCAGGGGCCAGGCAGGAAGTGCCAATGAGTGGCATAGTTTTGGGAGTGATAGGGACTGTAGCAAACTAGAGAGTTTGTTCTCTGTCTAAAGTTGAGTAGCTTCTACACAGCTCCAGCTGCCTGTGGCATGGAGGAATGCAGGGCTAATGCTGCCAGATCTTCCCACTTACTTTTTCCTCTACGGAACACTGAGTCTGGACTTTTATATGTAACTTTTCTATACCTTAAAACATTGAGCAGGCTTCACAAAACACATTCGTGTGTGTAACTGGGCTTTTAGTTGGCCGATTTGTGTCCTCTGATCTGAGAGACAGAAATGAAGTCCTGCTCTACTTGGCTACTAGGGGCCTTCAGGAGAATAACAGGTGGCCTAGGCATCATTTTTTAAGAGGAATATAGACCAACTGGAACATATTTAGAGACAAAGGACCAAGGTGATCCAGAGAGTTGAATACATATAAGGAGAGATGAAAGAACTAGAGACATTTACTCTGGATGTGAGATTACTTGATGAGCTGCATATAGAAAATGGTAGAAAATTATTCTGCACAGTCCTAAGGGTTACCTCTCATGTTACACTACCCATTACATTTTAGACACTAGGCTTGTCTCTTCCTTCCCCCCCCTTCCCCCCCTTTTCTTAACCAGCCTTTATACTCTCAGAATATATGGATTTAATTTTTAAAATTTTAATGTACTAGGGCAAGGGTGGGCAAATGTGCTTTATAAAGGTCTATATAGTAAGCGTCTTAGAACTTTGAGCCACATAGGTCTCCATTGCATATTCTTGGTGGTTTTGTTTTTGTTCTTTTACAACTGTTTACTAATGGAAAAATCTTGTTAACTCCTTGTTATAAAAAAAAGATCAAAGGCCAGCTTTTGTAGTTTGCTGACCCCTGGCCTAGATGGATTGAATAGTTAAACAGATGAGCTGGGATCGTCTTTTATTTCTCCTAAAACAGCAATTTCTATACTCTGTTACCACAAATATCAATAGTTGTTATAAATAAAAGAATTCTTAGATTGAATAAATTTGGAAAGCATTGGGTTAAGCAAAATTAAAAGGTTTTTGTTCTAGAAACTTGAACATGCTGATGTGAATTAAGTATTTCTAAGAAAGAACATTTCCAAAACTGACCAGGGAACATTTTTCTTGAGGATTTTATCCACATCTCCTAGGATATTTGCTCGGAAAATGCTCTCAAAAGGGAAACTGTTCTTGACAACCAACCAAAGCAAAACAAAACAACAATAATAAAAGATTTTTTGGTTCCTAATTCACCTTTCTTTAAAAGAAAAAAACACTCCACCTGAGTTATAGAAAAGATGTTTAGAATCTTTCATATTCTAGGAGGCATAAAAGGTGTAATTAATATTCTTTGGGGAAAAAGGGCAACCAGTTGAGTTGGAAAGAAGGAGAAATTGTTTGGATTACTTTCCACCTAAGGATGATTTCTGTGAAGTGAATTCCTAAATGCTTTAAATTACTCTGTTACTAACCATTAATCTGTGGAGCCCACACAGCAATCCATAGTCAATTGCTTGACCATTTTGATTAAAAACAATTAGCAGAAACTTCATCTATTTGTGGCTCAATGCTAATTCCCTGAAGAAAAAATGTCCACTTACTATGTAAAGACTTGGCCCTAAGCTTTACAAGGCAAAAAGAGGAAACACCTTGCCCATTTCCTACAAGAAAGGAGCTAGGCTGAGCGTGTGATACACAAGGAGTCACCAGACTTGGCTCCCATCCTGAGGTAAGTCAGATAGCTAATTGGGGACAGACGGCATATGAGCAGTGACCTGGACACACTTTGAGCCAGGCATATTTGCATTTGAGCCCAGCCTTACCTCTTGACCATTGCCTATCCTCAGACACCTTACTGAAACTTATTTGATTTCCAATGTATTCATCTGTGAAATGGAGATGGGAAAACTTATCTTAAAGGCGCTTTTATCATGGTTAGAGAGAGGGTACATAAGATAATTTGCCTATAGTAGGCACTCCATTGCTAGTAGCTATGACAAGTGTCACAAGGCAATACAAGAAATCCAGAAGGCAATCCAGCCTTGCTACAGTTGATCCAATTCTCATTTCTGCTCCATTACTGTGAACATGAAGATTTTGGCCTCATGGCTGCAAGATGGCTACTCAATAGCTGCTCTCCCTCTAGGCGCTGTTTTCAAAGCAAGATGAAAAATAGTGGTTGAAAAGGAGGTAGTCTGTGCCAGCTGAGTTTGTCTACTCTTTATTGGGAAATCCATAGCTTTCTCTGATATTCCACACAGTTTATTCTGCTTATATCTCACTGGCCAAAACTGGGTCACAAAATAAATCTTAGCTGCAAGGGAATCTGGAGAGGAGAGTATTTTTAAAAGGCACATTGGCTTGAACAAAACAAAAATAAAATAAGTTAAGAGCACTCAAGAAGGGAAGATGAGAAGACCAGGTAAAAAGCAGAATTTCCTTCAGAGATTTTACCCATACTTGCAGGCCATCCTCTAAATTTTGGCTAGGTAGTTCCAATTTGTATTCCATGGTACAAAGAAGCCAACCAGGTTCTTCTGTCTTTGCCCCCAGAGAAATGAATAAAGACAGCTCTCTACTCTTGGGCATTTACTACTCTGTTCCAGGTCCGCATGTAAGTACTTTACATGTATTATCTCATTTAATCCATCACACAGCCCCAGGAACTAGGTAGGTACTATTATTATCCTCCTTTTACAGAGGAGAACCCCGGTGCACATATTCAGTAACTTGATCCAGGCCAGTTACTGAAAGGCAGAATCAAAATTATTTTCTAAGTTGTTTGGATTCACAGCCCATACTCTTAAGCACTATTCCAGTTTGCCTCATTAAAAATAAGTAATCTTATATTTATGGTCAACTAGTTTTCAACAAAGGGACAAAGGAAATTTAATTGGAAGAAATGATAGTCTTCAACAAATAGTGCTGGTACAATTTGGTATGCACATACAAAGAGATAAATTTAGACCCTTATAAGACTGTATCATATACAAAAATTAAGTCAAAGTGGATCAGACCTAAAGTAAGAACTATAACTCAAAACTTTTAGAAGAAAATCTTTGTGACTTTGGGTTAGGCACAGGCTACTTATGTATGGCATTGAAAGCATGACCTACAAAAGAAATTGGTAAATAAAATTTAATACAAATTAAAGACTTATGTGCTTCAAAAGACACAGTTTTGAAAATGAAAAGATAAGCTACTGATCAGAAGAAAATATTTGCAAAGAATATATCTGATAAAGGATTTTCATACAGAATATATAAAGAACTCGTACAACTCAATAGTAAGACAAACAACTTGATTAAAACTGGACAAAAGATCTGAATAGATATTTTGTTAAAGAAGAGTTACAAACGAGTAATAAGCAGATGAAAAAGGTGTTCCACATCATTAGTTATTAGGGAAAAGCAATTTATCACCACAGTGAAATTCTATTTCTTATCCACTGAAGTTACTTTCTTTAAAAAGACAGGCAATAACATATATTGGTGAGGCTATGGAGAAACTGGATTCCTTTACGCCCCTGTAAAGTAAAATCCTACAGCCACTGTAGAAGTCAGTTTGTCAGCTTCTTAAAAAGGCAAACATATTCTTACTATATGACATAGCAATTCTACCCCTAGATAACTACCCTAGGGAAATGAAACTTATCCCCATACAAAGACTTGCACATAAATGTTCATAGCACCATTATGTATAATAGCCAAGAGGTAGAAACAAACCAAATGTCTGTGAACAGCTGATAAGGAAAATGTGCTATATCCTTGCAATAGAATACTACTCAGCAGTAAAAAGGAACTAAATACTGATACATGTATAACAGGAATGGACCTCAAAAAGAATAAGCCAAGTGAAAAAAGGCCATCTGCAAAAAGCTACATTTTATATGATTTTATTTAGGCAAACTGTACAGAAAAGTTAAGTCTATAGAAAGAAAGGAGATTAGTGGTTGCCCAGGCAGGGAGTGGGATTGGCTGCAAATGGGCACAAGGGATCTTTTCTGATGATGTTTGGATGACTTTAAATTTACCAAAAGTCATTGAATTATACACTTAAAACAGGTGAATTTTATGTTATGTAAATTGTACACTAATAAAGCTGTTAAAATAAAAAGTGTTCTCAAAGGAATAGAGAGGTTATTTCCAGATATCCCTGTCTACTTTATCTTACTAATGAATCTAGAGTAAAATGTATAAAATTGAGCAGTTCCTGACAGACCCCAGGCTCAATTTCAATGCCAAATTTTGAGTTGCATTCTGTATTTATTTACTAAGAGTATTTCATTGACTAAGCCTTTACTTTACTCAGGTTTCCAATGACACAATACATGTCTTCCAAATAAATAATTATTAGCCAATCCAAAAAAATTACCATTGACTTTACTCACCATTTGCATCTTCTACAAATCCTTTTTCAGTCTGTGCTATGGAGTCCAAATTATCATGGAGTAGAAACCCTAGAGCTGGTTCTTGTGCTTATCAAAGTCCCTTGGTGCCTATATGATCTATTTTTGGAGTGGTCATTTGTCCCTTTGTCATAAAACATTGTGTTAAATTAACTTACTTGTTTTATATAGGATCTGCCACAGTATTCAAATATGCATCCTGGAAACTGATCTAATATAATTTAGAAAGATTTTCATGATTGAAACAAATCATCAAACCATCAAAATTTGATATCTCTGTGAAGCTGAAGCTTCACCATCTCCCTTGGGTAAAAGTTGTATCATTTACAATTTTGAAATAAGTTTGTGATGTTCCAATTGTGAAAAGCATTATACACCTAGCTGACATTATTCCAAGGATGTAGCATTTCTTTAAGTCGCTTTTTTAAAAATAAAAAAAACATGACACCAACACCTGAAACTAATATCTCACTGTATGTTAACTAACTGAAACTTAGAGAAAAACTTCGGGGAAAAAAATGACACTATGCCTTTAAAAAGAAATTGACCTGTGATGTGTTTTCTCTAGACTCTTAATTTGTCTAAAAAGAATTACATTGCTTATACAAGTCTCAAGTTCTGCCTTAATGCCACAAAAGAAGCTGAGACTTTTTGTTTTTAATTATAGAGGCCCTGACTACATTGTTTTAAACCTTTGGCAACGATTTACATGCGCCCAGGAGTTTGTCCTCAAATCTCTGTCTCCACTTGAACTATGTTACAGCAGCATGCAATGTCAGAGCTGGAAGGACTGTGGGAGATACACAGCTAAATCCCCTCCCTTCATAGATGGAGGAACTAATGCCCAGGGAGTGTCTGTAACTTGTCTCATCCAAAACCACACAGCCAGTTGGTAGGTCCCTGCCTCATGCTTGTTTTGCCACACTGCTCTCTTAAAGCATCACAGAATCTCAGAATCTGAAGAGAACTTTGAGACTCTGTCGTCCCATCTCTTGACCTCATGGATGGGCAGCTGACCACAGAGATGTGGAAGATTTCTGCAAGGTGGTCTCAGAACGCTCTTCCACTTGGGTAGCATTCCTTTAGGATGTTCTGCTGGTGTTCTTAAGATTCCTAAATGTAGGGAACAATTTAAGCGCTTCAGTTTATTTTCTGTATCTTGCTACTGTAATGGGCTAAGAGAACAAAGTTTACTGTAACTGTTTTAGGCAATATAAGTGACCATTTAGAGAGGACCATCTTGATGGTGAGAAGTGATTGGGCAGTAAACACATTTTATTTTTATTAGAAATATAATTTAGAAATTAATTCACTTTAACATCTGTTTCAGGCTTATTTTAGAAAGTTCTTTTTTGTTAATGGAGTGCTTTCACGTTTACCTTATCATATCATCCTGATAGCATCATGAGGTTGGTATTGGTATTCTGATTTAACGGATAAAAATGTAGAGTGCTAGAAACCATGGGCAGATTCCCCAAGGTCATACTATTAACTAAACAGAGGAGGGATCAAAGTCTTGATTTTTTTTTCATTTTAGAACGTATATGCTCTTCCCAATCCATTTTATTACCTTCTGGAACTTAATGATATTGTTGTCCTTTGGTTTTCTGTTTTCTGATAAAACTAACAGTTTATCACAGACTCTATCTACAACAGTAGTTTGAGAAAATTTAATAAAGCACAGGGGCTGCTGCTGTGACTATGTTTTTTTTTCTTTTTTAATTTTTTAAGTTCTATTTTTTTGTGAGAAGAGTTTAACCTTAAATCACTTTTCTTCTGAAATACAGAGACTGGCTAGAAGCATTCCTCAAAGAAGGTAAGATATTCATAAAGTTGAAATTGCAAAGCAAAGGAATTAGGAGAGATTATTCTTTTCATATGTATTCACTTTATAAAAGATTTACCAAAAGAATCCTATAAATAATGCACAAGTGTTCTTTATGCATTTCAGATAGGATTTGGTTGACCCAAAAAATTAATCATTTTGCAATCAGTTTTTCTAAGAAGTTCATCTCTTGCTCTTTGCCGACTATCTTATTTCTTAAAAATTTCTTTTCTGTCACATTGGAATGGTAAGATTGGCCTCATCCTCTGTTCTCAAAATTTTTGATGAGTAATGGATTCCAAAGGGATCATGGGAAGTACTTAATATTGAACCTGAACATACAGCAACTGGAGCTAACTCCAAATTCTGAATGATGGAATGTTACCTACTCTGCTTGGTGTTCTCATGTTTGTAGCCCAAAAGGCAGGTTCATGTGGCTTTCAGGATTGGTGAAGAGTAAGGAATGTCATTCCTGAAGGATGGAAGAGCAAATAGGAAATTCAGGGCTCACAGCTGCACAGCACTCTTTGATTTATTAATTTATTTTTAGTCTGACAATAAAAGTAGTTCTATTACAATTATGTTTCTTGCCTGAGATAAAAAATTCTGATTTTTAAAATCTTCAAATGAAGATAGACTGTTTGTTTTTTTTTTTCTGGATAGTGGGGTAGGCATGGGGGTGGGGCTGGATATTTGTGAGTTGTTGAAAGAAAAGAGGTTGGTGGAGAACAGATGGCCTCCTCCACCATACATATTCATGAGTACATTTATTTCATTATGTCATCCTCTGGGAAATTCTACACTTCAGGTTTTATAAGTTTGTATGGCCATCAAACTGAGCAGTCAGAAGCCCTCTGTCAAAAACTGTGTTGCTGCAAAATTTGAAGAAAAGTATGTGAAAGCTTTAGCTTCACACTTTTGTCTTGACTTTTCATCGCTGAAACACCTGTTATTTTGAGATCTAAGACAAGAATGTCATTGAGCATAATAAATGTTAAGTGTTGATAGCTGAGCTGACATGTTTCATTAATCAGATGGTGGCATGTTATGTTTAGAGTATCACTAAGCACATTGTTTGCTAATTTCATAAGAAACATGAGATTAAAACATGTCTGCATGTCTGTTGTCACATCTCCAAAGTTCATGCCAGGAATTCCTCATATGTAGATAGGAAATGGGTCTTCGGATGGTTTGGAAAATATTCATTATTTAATTCCCTGTGTGTCTGATAATTGGCAGGAACCTGCCTGTTATGTGCTTTATCAAACACCTTTCCACTGGACCAAGACACAGAGAGGACTCTGAGAGGCGTATTTTTTCCCCTTTATATTATGAGCAAGCTCCTGGCTAGTGATTAATGGAGACATCTCGATAGCCTTTGCTTTAAATGATGTTATCACTGTCTTCATTTAACTGCACATTTCCTTACCTCAAACGTGAATAAGAGCATTTCTGTCTTTTCTCATTGTTGCCTGGCCTTGAGAAACTGTTGATGTATGATGATTTGTTTTACAGAGCTGTCAGGTTTATTGCTTGTATGCTTCTCTATCAGATGATATGATGTCGTCTGCTCCAAAAATCTATGCAGAAATAGAGGCATTCATGAAGTCTACTCACTCGGATGGAGCAGTTCATTCATTTTCTGAAAATCCTTAAAGTAATAATCATGATGGATTTAACAACAATAACAGTAACAATAACATAATCTAACATTTATGAAGCAGTTATTACTCTACAGCAGGCACTATACTAAGAATTTTACAGAAACCTTATGATGTTGATTCTATAGTTTTACATTTTGCGGTTGAAGACACTGATATTTAAAGAAGATTGCTATCTTTTATGTATCATGTTAAGAAACATGAGACTCTTTTAAGCCAAGTGTTATCCCATTTAATTCTTGTGATCTGTCATAAACAAGAGATCCAACAATTATGAGAAGCTGAAAGGTCCCATGGAGCCCAGGCCTGAGTAGATTTTACAGCAAGAAAAGTTGAGTGCAAATAAGTTATTTGGCATCAAAACCATGAAAAAGAAGAGGAAACTATTTTGCAGGAAGAAAATAAAGTAGAAAACAGAGAAGTCAAGTGAGGGAGAGAGGAGAGCAGAGAAAGTAGTTGGCTGGGTCTCCAGTAGTTTCATAGCTCCAACTAGAATTTTCCAGGAGCTCCAGCTGTGATTCATTTAGAAGTATGATCTATATTCTAACAATAATCTTCCCTTGACTTTAGGTGGCTTTGATAGGTTGCTATTCCTCATAACCAGAAGTCTGGACTTGTAAATAATGGATCAAAGATTCAAACTCTTGTTTTTGGATCTAAGCCAATCAATGCTTACTCTAAGTCATTCTGTTTAGTGGTCTCCCACAGTGGAAAAAGAAAGGCTCAGTGAACATGGCCATAGGGCAACATGTCTTTTTAGAGTTATCAAATTGGGAAAACAAAACAAATATATAAAGGAGGAAGCTGTGTAGACAGTGACTTCTGGTAGCATGGCAATAAATCCAAGTAATAGATAATGCTAGTCTAAGACTACCATTATTAAAACACATTTTGTTCTCTTTAAAAAGGTTATAAAAATGAAAATGTTTATTAAAAGCTATTATTATAATAACAGTTTACAACGGGAATACATGAAGTAAAAACTGAAAGCCCTTTTATTCTTCTCCCCACTCCACTGCTCAGGGACCCATGATGCATAGTTTGGAATGTGTCTTTCTAGGACTTTTCTATCGACAGATCAAATATGTGCATATGATAGGGCTGTGTTCAAGCACTTCATACCATTCATACTTTCTCTTTTTTATTTATTTTTATTTTTTAACATTTTTTTAATTTTTAATTTTAATTTTAATTTTTTTTAGAGAGGGGAGAGGCTAAAGGAAAGGGAGAGAAAGAATCTTAAGCAGGCTCCATGCCCAGTGTGGAGCCCAAGGTGGGGCTCAATCTCACAGCCCTGAGATCATGACCTGATCTGAAACCAAGAGTTAGATGCTTAACCAACTGATCCACTCAGGTGCTCCCATTCATACTTCCTTCTTATTGATTGTTCATTATATCATGGACAACCTAACATAAGAATACACACGGATTTGCCTCGTTCATATTCATGGCTACATGGCATATTCCATGGAATAAGAACAACAGTTCTCTATCAATGAGCTTTTGATTATCTCCAAATTTCTGCTATTACATATCATATTTCAGTGAAAAAAAACAATTCTCTTTAAGGTGCCTCATTTGCTCATTTTAGGCCATATTTCAGAAACAGTGTTGGAAGAATTAAAAATATATAGGTCCACCCTTATAATCCTAAGGGATATGTAAGTATAATACATATTTACAGCTCAAGTATCACCTAAAAATCAGTTAGTATGACATTTATTAAGGTACCATGATGCTAGCCATCAGTCAGAATTCCTCCAGGTTTCAGTGTGATTCAGGGGAGGAAAGGGTGAGTGTTATTGCAATTCCTTTTGTCTATCTAAAAAAAGATTTTAAAACATTAAAATACAGAAGTGATGGGCGCCTGGGTGGCTCAGATGGTTAAGCGTCTGCCTTCGGCTCAGGTCATGATCCCAGAGTCCTGGGATCGAGTCCCGCATCGGGCTCCCTGCTCCTTGGGGGCCTGCTTCTCCCTCTGCCTCTCTCTCTCTCTCTCTCTGTGTCTCTCATGAATAAATAAATAAAATCTTTAAAAAAAATACAGAAGTGATGAACAATTGACTCTGGGTGGGCGGGGGTGTGTGTGAGATTTCTTTCTGAGTAATTTACCCCTGACTGTTTAGAAAACCAACTGGTGAGCAGGCATTTATTGATCACCCATAAATTGCCAAGTACAGACAGGAAAAGATCTAGGATTTCTTTTTTTTAATACTTCAAGTGGAACTCACAGTCTGTGAGCATGTAGAGCAGGAAGAGATGAATGGGCCTACAGCAATCAGATGCTGTTGCTGATGTTTTAGGACTTTGTATGTATGATTTCAGAAACAGGTAGATATATAAAACACAGGGGATATAACAATATTGAGAATATATAGAGAAGTTCTGGTAATGTTTTACGAAATATGAGAATTTTTCTTACTTTGGATACAAAACACATCTAGCCAAAAGTTACGTGTTTTGCGAATATTTACTACCTTCCAAAGTCATGGTAGGTAAGAAAATCTTAAAAATTAGTGAAGCAATGCATATGTAATAGCCAGCCATCTCCATAGATCTTTATTAAGAGCCAACTAGGTGAAAACTTTAACACGTTAGAAGTTGTCAAGACTAAAAATACACAGTCCCTAGGCAAAAGGAACTGAAGGTTAATGCTGTATAATAGAGTACACACATATTTTTAGCTTAGGAAAGCAAAAATTATCATTAAAGGCTAATTCATTTCCATGTTTTGGTCAATTCTTCTTTATTTTTTAAATTCTTTAAAAAGATTTATTTATTTATTTTGGGGGGTGGAGAGAGAAGGGGTAGGGGTAGAAGGAGAGAGAAAATCTCAAGCAGACTCCACACTGAGCACAGAGCCCTACATGGGGCTCCTCACAACCCTGAGATTATGATCTGAGCCCAAATCAAGAGTTGGATGCCAACCAGCTGAGCCACCCAGGGGGCCCTGAACAATTCTTCTTTTTTATTTTATTTTTTTATTAGTATTTTATGTTAATCACCATACATTACATAATTAGTTTTGATGTAGTGTTCCATGATTCATTATTTGCATATAACACCCAGTATTCCATGCAGAACGTGCCCTCTTTAATACCCATCACCAGACTAACCCATCCTCCCAGCCCCTTCCCCTCTAGAACCCTCAGTTTGTTTTTCAGAGTCCATCGTCTCTCATGGTTCACCTCCCCCTCCGATTTCCCCCCCTTCATTCTTCCCCTCCTGCTATCTTCTTCTTTTTTTTAAACATATAATGTATTATTTGTTTCAGAGGTACAGATCTGTGATTCAACAGTCTTGCACAATTCACAGCACTCACCATAGCACATACTCTCCCCAATGTCTATTACCCAGCCGCCCCATCCCTCCCACCCCCCACCACTCCAGCAACCCTCAGTTTGTTTCCTGAGATTAAGAATTCCTCATATCAATGAGGTCATATGATACATGTCTTTCTCTGATTGACTTATTTTGCTCAGCATAACACTCTCCAGTTCCATCCACGTTGTGGCAAATGGCAAGATTTCATTCCTTTTGATGGCTGCATAATATTCCATTGTGTATATATACCACATCTTCTTTATCCATTCATGTGTCAATGAACATCTTGGCTCTTTCCACAGTTTGGCTATTGTGGATATTGCTGCTATAAAACATCGGGGTGCATGTACACCTTCGGATCCCTACATTTGTTTCTTTGTGGTAAATACCCAGTACTGCAATTGCTGGATCATATGGTAGCTCTATTTTCAACTTTTGCAATTCTTCTTTTAAAAAAATTAGACAGTTGTATATCATTTTCCTAACAATACTATTCTGTGCCTATATTCACCTGGTACAAGGGATTTGCTTTCTGTTGTTGGTAGATGGGTCCTTGAGAGGAGACTTTTTATTGAGATAAATAATTACATCTGTCACTCATTTAGAGCTTACTATATGGCCAGCTAAAAGATTTAGGTGGATTTTAAAAATTCTCTAAGCAGACCCTTTATAGGAAGGCTTTTAAAAATGTGGAATCTGACAGATATCAAGTGGCCGAACCAGGGTCCCATTCCACTCTGTGGCTCTGTACCACTATATACCATTCTGCCCATGTTTACGCTGGTTATTCTCATGCCAGCTTGAAATGTTTGTCTTATTTCAACACCACTCAAACGCTACATTCTTAATGTTTCTCTTAGCTAAGTCAACTCACTTTTCATACCTGCTACTTGTTCTAAGTATTTAAGGCCATAAAATTTGGAGGGTTATTGAACTCAGTATATGCTTTCTCTAACAGGTAGCCAATAAATAAATAACAATGATAACAAAAAAGCTTGTCTATATACTACCTGTAATGATTTCATATTATTACTGGTGCCATATGTACCACACTTGGGGAAACCCTTTATCCTATATTACTATTTTTAGGTTTTTCTTTTTTGTATCATCATATGTTCTCTGAATAAATGTTCATTAGATATGTCCACTTCCTTACAAAGAAAGTGGATGTGTAAAATCAGGTTTGCATCTCAATTCACCATGAAAACATACGTTTGTATGTGGAGATGATCAGTCCAAAGAGTTATTCTCACACAAACTGAATACAGCAAGAAATATGCTTCTACAGGTAACCCTAACAAATAAAACTTCACAATTAAAACTGCCAGCTGTCTGAAGACCACAGAATATGCCCTCAGCAGCAAAGTCTTGCCACATAGGATATTTTATTACTCAATTGTTCTGGCTTTCTTTAAAAGGTAACTTAAAAATTAAAAAATAATAACATTATTTTTTATAAATAATAAAATTTAATAAAATAATAAAAATAATAAAATTCCAACAAGTGGTGTTGGGAAAATTGAACAGTCACATGCAGAAGAATGAAACTGGACCACTTTCTTCACCATACACAAAAATAAACTCAAAATGGATGAAAGACCTAAATGTGAAACAAGATTTCATCAAGATCCTGGAGGAGAACACAGGCAGCAACCTCTTTGACCTTGGCTGCAGCAACTTCTTGCTAGACACATCTCCAAAAGCAAGGGAAACAAAAGCAAAAATGAACAATTGGGACTTCATCAAGATAAAACATTTTTGCACAGCAAAGGAAACAGTCAACAAAACTAAAAGGCAACCTATGGAATTGAGAAGATATTTGCAAATATCTTATCAGATTAAGGGCTAATATCCAAAATCTATAAAGAATTAAACTCAACACCTAAAAAATAAAAAATCCAGTTAAGAAATGGGCAGAAGACATGAACAGACAGTTCTCCAAAGAAGACATACAAATAGCCAACAGACACATGATAAATGCTCAACATCACTTGGCATCAGGGAAATACAAGTCAAAACCACAATGAGATACCACCTCACACCTGTCAGAACGTCTAAAATTAACAACTCAGGAAACAACAGATGTTCATAAAGATGCGGAGAAAGGGGAACCCTCGTATACTATTGGTGGGAATGCAAACTGGTACAGCCACTGTGAAAAACACTGTGAAGTTTCCTCAAAAAGTTAAAAATAGAGCTACCCTACAACCAAGCAATTACACTACTGGGTATTTACCCCAAAGAGCCAAATGTAGTGATCCGAAGGCGCACCTGTGCCCCAATGTTTATAGCAGCAATGTCTGCAATAGACAAACTATGGAAAGAGCCCAAATGTCCATCGATTGATGAATGGATAAAGATGTGGTATATATACATAATGGAATACTACTCAGCCATCAGAAAGAATGAAATCTTGCCATTTGCAAAGATGTGTATGGAACTAGAGGGTATTATGCTACTCAAAATAAGACAGTCAGAGAAAGACAAATACCATACGATTTCACTCATATGTGGAATTTAAGAAACAAAACAGAGGAGGGCACTTGATATAATGAGCAATGGGTGTTATATGCAACTGATGAATCACTAAATCCTACCCCTAAAACTAATAATACAGAATAGGTTAACTAAGTTAAATTTAAATAATTAAAAAAATAAAAATAAATAACAGGAGAAAGGGGTTATGTTTCACCATTTGGATTAATTGATAAAGTATGTCATTTAATTAAATGAGTTCATTCTATTATTATTATTATCATTATTATTAGCATTATGGAAAAGCAACAGAGTATTTTGTTCCAAAGGGTATTTAGGGGTGTTTAAGGGCTTTCATTTTGAGTAATGAGAAGGTCAAGCATAATTTACAGAGCAATGTATTTAATCAAAAGAAGTTAATTGCCATAGGAGAAATTGTTATTTGCCTGTTTGTAATCAACTAATTTTTTACTTTATAGCCTACAAAGAAAGATTAGTTGAGAAAATCACAATAATATATAAAGCTGCCCTTTCAGAAAATTAATTTTCAAGACCATGCAACAGACAAAAATTAAAATGAACTGAAGAGGGACCAGAAAAAAAATTTCACATTTTGGACTCCTCCCAATTAGGACAAAGTCCTCATTGCTTATTCTGAACAGGGAAGCCCATTAATTTGCACAATGCAAGTAGAATATAAAACATTAATTTCCTTTGGGTTTTGGAATTTCATAAAAAGCCAAAAATTTTTATTAATTGTCTTATCCTGAGAGGTAAATAAGTATTACCAAGTTTACTCTCTCAGTAATTTGGAAGTTGAAACAGCATATTAAATTACTTGGTTCTATTCAATTTTTCCACTTTGTCTCTGACTCAAGTAGGTGGTCAGAGTTTTCATTCAAGACCTAGGATCCTGTAGCTTAAGACCTTGTGATTTAAAAATAGTAGCATTCATGTCTCCAGGAGGCATAAGGAAGAATGAGATGACTGCATAGTTCTGTGCTTAGTGTACCCAGTTTTGTACATTGGAGAAAGGACAGGGAGAACTGGTCTTTTTCCAAAAAGCCCATATCCAGAGGGAGTGCAGCAACGTGGTACAGACTCAAACTTACTATGCCCCTGTAGTGCAGGCATTTGGCTTGGAGATAAGAGCAGTGTAGGAAAACTCAAGACACAAGTTCTGGTGTTGGGGCTAGCTCCTGATGTGCTTTTATGTCAAGGCAAGACTTAGTTTCACCCTGACTTCACATTAGGTACTACATTGGAGAACACTTATTTTGTGAGGGAACAGGGTACCAGGAGAACCCTCTGGGCATTATGAGTATGAAGTAACAGACTTGGGAACAGATTGTTCTTTCTTTTGAAATCTGAATTTGTTATTGGCTATTTAGATACTAACTAAACTTTTTTTTTCATAAGGAGATATTTTATAATAAAACAAGCCATGTATGTAGAAATGAGGAAGGCTTCAAGAAACTAAAGGTTATTTTTGTTGTTTGTTTGTTTCATGGGGAAAATTATGGCCATACAGTGAAGAATTTCCTTTACATTCTAGCAGATGTCATGAGTGAACCAATCTCAGACCTGGGTATCATTTTTCTATTACTACTATATTGAAGTAGTAATATATATAATATATAGTATATTAAGGTGATATATCAGAGTGGTTAGGCACAGGCTATGGAGTCATCAATGTGGATTTGATTCTCAGCTTGACATTTTTAATTATAGAACCATGGACAAGTTATTCAATTTCTTTTTTTAAAGATTTTATTTATTTATTTAACAGAGAGATAGAAAGAGAACACAAGTAGGCAGAGAGGCAGGCAGAGGGAGAGGGAGAAGCAGGCTCTCCACTGAGCAGGGAGCCTGATGCAGGACTTGATCCCAGGACCCTGGGATCATGACCTGAGCTGAAGGCAGCCGCTCAACCGACTGAGCCACCCAGGCACTCCAACTTATTCAATTTCTTAAGCTTCAGTTTCATCACCTGTAAAATAAGGATAATCTTTCCCACTTCATAGGTAAAGATGAAATGAGATGGGTGTTGTCCAACACTCAGGAAATTCTACCTGTTATTAATGCTGTCAGTAGACTTGATGTCCAATGAAACAGAATTTCTAATTATTCACAATTATTAGTGACAAAACAGAAAGCTGGAGAAACAGAAAACTGTCCTTGATTATCATGAATAAGGAAGGAGAGTTTATTTACTTTTTCATACATTGTTGGAACATATTTTGTTAATCTGTAAACTAACTGGTCTGTTAGTCTGCAATCCAGAAAGAAGATGGATTTTAAACATGTTCCCTCAGTCAGTTCATGAGTAACCAACCCTCTGACCCAGAAGAACAATCTGCTTCTAGGAAATGATGGAAAAATAACCATGTATTTGACCAAAAATAAATAACAAATGCACAGAACTTAGCACAGTGCCAGGGATAGAAGAAGCACTAGAGAAATGTTTGTTCCTTTTCTTTCCTTACTCTCATTTCATTTCATATTCCTTCTGTTCCTGTCTGGGAAATATTTACTCACAGCTAGATCCTTACTGGATTGTGAACCCCTTCAAGGGCATCATACCATGTCTTATTAGTTATACAATCTCCCATTCCCAACCTCATAGCATGGAGCTTGCATGCAACAGGTGCTCAATGCATGTTAAAAATATCATTGAAAGTAAGTACAGTGTTGTTAAGATTGAAGGATTACTTCCTATGTTCAGTTTTATATTTCATTAAAAGGATTTAAGTCACTTGTTTGAGAAAGACTACTTGAAGGCGATTCATCAGGGGTGGCCTAATTTGCAAGAACTTGCAAAACTTGATGGATTGACTTCACATGTTAGGCTACTGGATATTTTTCATGGCATCCTTACTGTATTGCTTTCCCACTTTGGGATGAACTTCTGTTCCTCAAACTGCTTCTTGCTTCACTAGAATAGCTCTTGGCCTGACTGCAGATTAAAACTCTTGAAAGGGTAGCTGGCTCCAGTGATTTTTCAATGACTATATTGTCATTGTTGATTTGTGATTATCACCACTGCTCCAAATTTCTATAAGCGTTTGCATTTTGAAATGATTAGGATGACCATTCACTGAGAATATATAATATTTCTCTTTTGATGTTTTAGCAGCTTTTTGCAAGAAGAACAGTGAGAAGAGAGTAAACTACTATTGTATCCATTTGGATAGAATCCCATTTCAGGGAGATCTGGGGGACATGGCTCAATCTTTGGCTCTTAGAAACATTTGGCCCTTTAGAAGCATTTCCACCTGAATCACCAAAGGACTTTTAGAGCCTTACAGGTTTCTAGCAGCTATGAATTCCTAATGAAAAACAAAATTTAACTTTTAGTTTGAGGTATTATTGTTAGTGCTGGGAGATGGGAAGGAATGGGGAAAGGGAAGGCAAGACAAAATTTCTTTTGAAGGTTAAAGTTGAAGCTCTTTCCCATTTACCCATTTATTTCCCTTTTTCCTCTTTGTTTCCGTAGTTTGATATGGCAGGTGGAACAAGGAGCACTTGAACCCCTGCTTACCCAAAGCAGGGTCCACTTATGATTCTCACTAAAAGGATTAGATGGGGTGTTCATTAATTTTATATAATAAAATTAATGTATTAATTTTATTTATAATATTATTTATTTATAATATTAATTACATTCAGATTTCTGACCATTACTCCAAACCTAACAAATCAGGAGACTCTCCACACTATGTAAAATTTTAATAAGAACCCCGTGTTACGCACTTAGAGTTTATGAATTATTTGGGTTTGTGGTTGGATTCAGGGAAGTAACATCAAGCCAAATTAAAAACAAATCTTTACTTGAGATGTGAATATTTTATTTTTACAAGTAATTTGTAAAAACTTCATTTTAAAAGATGTCCTTTTTCCTATTGTAAAATACAAAGGTTCCCAGCTGGCAGTTTTGCGGCAGTGCAGGAACAGTGGGATGGGTAGCCTTTCACAGCTACAGTGGATAAATTGATGTAGTACAGCAACAGCCTACAGAGAAAAACGGAGCATCCTCCTAACTCTTCATTATGTATGGCAGCATCTCCATGGCTCCTCCTTAACTGAGATCATACATGACTTCATCAAGAAGATGGCCTATTTCTCTATCCCTAATGGAGAAAATGCCTTTTATATAGCAGGTAAATCATACTCCTTCTCTCTAAAATCATATTGATGTAACCAAATTCAGTACTGATCTCCTGCTTAATATATTTTTAAAAGCAGCAAGGGAATTCACATTTTGATGCCAAAATCAATTCCTGTCATTCCATAGGACTGTTCAAAGGTTTCATTCTAAAATCATATTTCTTTCTACCGAACTCTGACATCCAAGTCTCTGAAATTGTTTACCCTAGATTTTTTTTTAAATCAGTTTACTGACATGTTTTGACTGATGCTGTATAATCATATCTTCTGTTACCAGGTATTGTTCATCCTTTTAAAATTTGATTTTAATTCATTTTCCATACATAAACTATCAAATAAAAGCCAGTAATTTTGTCATCAAAATCTAGCCCCATATGTATCTGGGAACAATTTTCTATCTCTTATTACAGGTTTCCTGTTGGCAGCAGCACAGCCAAGTGTGACCATGAAACGTGGATTGGAGGTGAACATGCTTGGTAGTGAGAAAGGTCACCAGAATGGTCACTAATATATCTCAGAATGATCTCTGAGGAAAATGTCAGAGAGTTAGACTCTACAATTTTAAGTGACTATAGGAAAAGTTGAAAATATTAATAACATGTCAAGAAGAGAAAGGGGTGATATAATTAAGTGGTGTGAGCTTGGAGGTATGCTAGGCAGAAATGTTCCCCAAAGATGTCCATGGCCTAAAAGTTGAAATGTGGAAATAGGCTACACAATAAGACAAAAGGGACTTTGCAGATCAAATTAAGGTTAAGGCCCTTAAAATAAGGGGGACTATCCTGGATTTTCAAGGTGGGTCCAATCTAATTACATGGGTCCTTAAAAGTGGAGAACTTTCTGCATCTGAGAATAGAAGAGATGAGGCTGAAGGGGAAATTAGAGTGATCCAAAGAATGAGAAGGACTCAACCTACTATTGCTGACTTTGAAGATGAGGAGGCTACAAACTGGGGAATGTAGAGGTCTCTACAGTGACCCCTGGCCAACCTCTAGCAAGAAAATAGGGACCTCCATCCTATAACCACATGGCATTGAATCCAGCCAGTAACCTAAATGAGTTGGTAAGCAGGTTCTCCTCCAGATCCTTTGTCTGCCTAAGACTTTGATTTTAGCCAAGTGAAACTAGGAACAGAGACATCAGTATACCACCCTGGAACTTCTGACCTACAGAACTGTGAGGTAATAAATATGTATTGTTGTTAGCTGCTAAATTTGTGGTAATCTCTTATGACAGTAATAGAAACCAATGCAAAAGGCAATGGAGTTGTTGCAGGAGAGCTGACAAACTTCAGTTTGGAGTGGGCATGGGGAGAGAGGCAGTAGTGGTGATGCCTCTGGACTTGGATATACTAAAGTTCATATCCCTGCTGACACCTACTAGCTGAGTGATATAACTCAGGAAATTGCACTTTTATAAAGCTTGATTTCCTCTTCTATAAAATGGAAATAATAACAGCATTTCTTATACTAGCTTATGGTTAGACTTAAATGAAGTAAAAGACGTACAAGCATTTAACAGTGCCTGGGCACAGAACTGGCACTGAATAGAGTGGTCTTTACATAACAAATCAATCTGTTGTCCCTGAAATCCAAGGAGAGGTAAAATGGGCACACTTTACTTGTGAGAAGTTAAAAAGTATCACTATCAAGAGGAGAGCCAGTTTTCATCCAAGCCTGGATATGGAGAAAATGTACTCAGAAAAGGGCCTGTAGCAAATGGTGAGCTAAATGTGACTAAGAGCAGCCTTCTCAAACTCAAACGTGCATAAAGATTACCCAGATTCTGAGAGGATTCTGGGAAGATGGCAGACTGGGAGACACTAGGAATCTGTCTTCCTACCTAGACAATAATTGCACTGGCAGAATCTTTCTGATGTAACTCTTTTGGAACTCTGCAGTCCATTGAAGCCTTGCAACTTCTAAAGGAAAGCTTAGATGTTAAATTGTGGATAATTTTGGTCAATCACAGCTCCTAGAACTGTAATGGCTAACTCATCTTCAGTCCCAGCCATGTGACAAGCAGCTGTACACATGTTTGTGGAAAATAACCAATCTGCACACAGCTTTCAAGAGCCAGAGAGGGCAAAAAGGACCCTGTCCTCCAAATATTGGGAATCAGTGCTCTAATAACTCTGATTACTTCCAATCACAGAGGTGCAGACAAAGAGGTGGACGGTCATTTGCTGTACTTCTCCCCATTGTTGTAAGCCCCTCTTCCTCTGGCTGAAGTGACTGCCAGGTGATTCGAAGGAAAGGCACCCTTCCCTTCTCCCTTCATACTACTCTTTTTCCTCTCTTTGTAGCCAAACATTAAAGACTGGGATATTCAAAAACAATTGCATATATGGGGAAAATTAGAAGGGAAGAGCTCAGAAAGTACCTGTGAAGATCTTAAATATATACCTCAGGGTGATCCTAGGCACAGAGAGCCCACAACAATGCAAAAAAACAAAAACAGAAACAAAACAAAACCCCAAAAATAGTGTACTCTGGGGAAGTGGAGAATCTAATTTCCGAAGTTATCACATTATTAGATTCAAATGTCCAGTGTTCAACAAAGAAATCACAAGGCATACAAAACAAAACAAAAAAAAACAAAACATAAAAGTATGGCCTATTCAAAGGAAACAAATAAATTGACAAAAGCTATCCCTGAAAAAGACCTAATGGTAGATATATTGGACAAAGACTTTAAAACAATTGTTTTAAAGATGCTCAAGGAACTAAAAGAAGATGTGAAGAAAAATCAAGAAAATAACGTATGCGAAAAATGGAAATACCAGTACAGAGAGAAAGCCTTAAAAAAAAAAAAAAGACATTCTGGAGCTGAAAAGTACATTGACTCAAATAAAAAATTCAGCTAGAGGGATTCAAAGGCAGATTTGAACAGAAAGAATCAGCAAACTTGAAGATAGGGCAATGGAAATTATCATGCCCGAGGAATGGAAAGAAAAATGAATGAAGAAAAATCAACAGAGCCTAAGGGACCTATGGGACACCATCAAGTGGTGTATCAAGTGCATCAAATAGGTATGTTGATATGCATTATGGGAGTCCCAGAAAGAGAAGAGACAGAGGATGTTTGAATAAATAATGGCCGAAAACTTCCAAAGTTTGCTGAAAGATATAAATGTAAACATCCAAGAAGCTCCACGAGCTCCAAGTAAGATGATTCAAAGGGACCATAATGAAACACATTATAATCCAACTTCCAAAGACAAAGACAAAAGTATTGTAACAATAGTATGTAATTCCACTTTTTGTTTTCTACATGATTTAATACGCTTATATATTTTTTAAAGAGCAATTATCAGTCTAAAAGCTAATATTTTTGTGACTTTGATTTATAACTATAAATTCTGTTTTCCACATAATTTAAGAGATTGATGCATTTAAAAGAATTTTAGTTTATGTTTCTGGGCACACAATGCATAAAGATGCAAATTTATGACATCAACAATGGAAAGGGGTGAGGACATAGGTAAAGGAGCAGAGTTTTTGTATTTTGAAGTTAGGCTGGTATAAATTCAAATTAGAGTGTTATAACTTTAGAATGTTGAATGTAATCCCCATGCTAACCACAAAGAAAACAGTTATATATTATAAACAAAAGGAGATGAGAAAGGAATTTAAACATTTTATTGCAAAACATAAAAATACTACAAATTACTATAAAATACAGAAGAAAACATTAATGCAGGAAAAATGCAGAACTGCAGGAAAAAAGAGAAGGGCTGGGTATACTGACATCAGACAAAATAGACTTATTTATTTATTTAAAGATTTTATTTATTTATTTGACAGTGAGAGACACAGTGAGAGAGGGAACACAAGCAGGGGGAGTGGGAGAGGGAGAAGCAGGCTTCCCATGGAGCAGGGAGCCCGATGCGGGGCTCAATCCCAGGACTCTGGGATTATGACCTGAGCTGAAGGCAGACACTTAATGACTGAGCCACCCAGGCACCCCCAAAATAGACTTTAAATAAAAAAAGGTAAAGAGACAAAGAAGGAAATTATGTATTAATAAAAGCTTCAGTACATCAAGATTTAAAAATTAAAAACATTTATGTATATAAGAACAGACCTTAAAATATATGAAGCAAAAACTAATGAATTGAAGAGAAAGATAAATAGTCTACATCAATATCCCACTCTCAATAATGGTTAGAATGACCAGACAGAACATAAGGAAATAGAGGGCCTAACACAATAAAACAACTAGATCTAACAGACAAACACAGAACACACTACCCAACAGAAGATCACACACATTCTTTTCAAATGCACATTTGTTAAGAAATGAGATATTTGAGAAAAAATGGGACATTTTCCAGGGTAGTCCATATGTTAGGCCACAAATTAAGTCTCAATAGATACAAAAATATAAATACCATATGAAGTATCTTCTGTGTCCCCAGTGAGAAGAAGTAATAAATTGATAACAGAAGTAAAATAGGAAAATTCACGAACCTGAGGGAATTAAACAACACTCTTAAACAACCAATGTATCAAAAAGAAATCATAAGAGAAATTTTAAAATCCTTAGAGATGAATTAAAATGAAAGCACAACATACCAAAACTTATGGGATGCAGCAACCACATCACTAAAGGGGAAATTTATAGCTATAAATGCTTATGTTAAAAAAAAAAAGATCTCAAATCAACAATCTTACTTTACAATATAAGGAACTAGAAAAAGAAGAAAAAACTAAAACTAAAGCTAGCAGAAGGAGGGAAATAAAAATTACAGCAAACATAAATGAAATGGAGAACAGAAAAGCAACAGAGAAAATTAATAAAAACAAAAGCTGTGTAAGAAATGTTGAATCATAGACCTGTACCTCTGTAACAAATAATACATTATATGTTAAAAAAAAAAAAGAAGAAGAAGAAGAAGATAGCAGGAAGAGAAAAATGAAGTGGGGGAAATTGAAGGGGGAGACAAACCATGAGAGACTATGGACTCTGAGAAACAAACTGAGGGTTCTATAGGGGAGGGGGGGTGGGGGGACGGGCTAGCCTGGTGATGGGTATTAAAGAGGGCATGTACTGCATGGAGCTCTGGGTGTTATACGCAAACAATGAATCATGGAACACTACATCAAAAGCTAATGATGTAATGTATGGTGATTAACATAACAGAATAATAAAAACAAAAGGTGGTTCTTTGAAAAGACAAAATAACTGACAATTGACTAAATAATGGCTGTAAACTTCCAAAGTTTGATGAAAGATATGAATGACAACATCCAAAAAGCTCCATACACACACACACACACACACACAAATAATAATAATGATAATGATTATTATAAATGATAATAACTGACCAAGAAAAAAAGGAGAGAGAAGACTCAAATTACTAAAATTTGGAACAAAAATGGGTACATTACTATTGATTCTACAGAAATTAAAAATAAAGATTATGAGAGTACTATGATGAATGATATACTAACAAATTAGATAACTTACCTTAAATGGACAAATTTCTAGAAATACAAAATGTACCAAGATTAAATCAAATAGAAAATCTGAATAGACCTATAACTAGTAAGGCAATTGAATCAGTACAAAAAAAAATCTCCCAAGCAAGAAAAACCCTGGACCTGATGGTTTCACTGGTGAATTCTACGAAACATTTTAAATACCAATATTTCTCAAACTTTTCCAAAAATTCAAAGGAGAGGAAACACTTTTTAACTCATTCTGTGGGCATTACCCTGATATCAAAGCCAGACAGACACTATAAGAAAATTACAGATCAATATCCCTAATAAGCATTGATGCAAAAATCCCCAAGCAAAGTAATAACAAACCAAATTGAGCAACATGTTAAAAAGACTATATACCACAAGCAAGTGGAATTTATTCCTGTAATGCAAAGATGTATCACGTTTGAAAGTCAATCAATATACCACATAAAGAGAATGAAGGGTAAAAACACATGATCATCTCAACTGATGCAAAAAATCATTTGATAAAATTCAACACCCTTTTATAATAAAAAACATCCAACAAAATAGAAGTAAACTACTATTTATAATAATAATAAAAACCATATACAAAAAGCCCACAGTAAACATCATGCTTAATGGTAAAAGTCAAGGTTTTTCCTCTAAGGAGAGGAACAAGACAAGGATGTCTACTTTTACCACTCCTATTCAGCATAGTACTGGAAATGCTAGCCAGTGCAATCAGGCAAGGAAAAGAAATAGTCATACAAACTGGAAAGGAAGTTTCTCTGTTTGTAGATGATATGATCTTACATGAAGAAAACTCTAAAGATCACACACACAGAGACACAAACTTTTAGAATTAAAAAATGAATTCAGCAAAGTAGCAGAGTATAAAGTCAACACAAAAAAATGATTGCATTTTTATATACTAACAATGAACAATCTGAAAAGGAAATTACAAAAACAATTCAATTTACTATAGCATTAAAAAGAATCAGATACTTAGGAATTTAACCAAGGAGATGAAAGACCTGTACAATGAAAACTATAAAGCACTGCTAAAGGAAATTAAAGAAGACATAAATAAATGGAAACACATCCCATGTTCATGGATTGGAAGACTTCATATTGTTAAAACATCAATTCTCAAAGTGATCTTCAGATTCAATGCAACTCCTATCAAAAGTCCAATGAATTTTTTGTGAGGTCTTTTGCAGAAATAGAAAAATGATCCTAAAATTCACATGGAATGTCAAAAGACCCTCAAAAATTAAAATAATATTGAAAAGAAAGAACAAAACTTCAGGACTCGTACCTCCTAATTTCAAAACCTACTACAAAACTATAGTAATCAAAACATGTGGTACTGGCATAATGACAGACATATGGACCAATGGAATAGACAGCCCAGAAATAAACCCTCAGATCTAGGATCAAATGATCTTTGACAAGGGTTTCAAGACCAGTCAATGGAAAAAAACCTTCTTTTCAACAATTGGTGCTGGGAAAACTGGATAGCCACATGCAAAAGAATGATGTTAGACTCTTACCTAATACCATATACAAAAATTAATTCAAAATGGATCAAAGATCTAAATATAAGACCTTAAACTATAAAATTCTTAGAGGAAAACGTAGGGCAAAAGTTTCATTATGTGAATTTGGCAATGATGTCTTGGTTATGACATCAAAGGCACAGGTAACAGAAGTAGAAAAACTGGACTTCATGAAATTTTTTTAAAAATTTATATATCAAAAGACAATATCAGTGGAGTAGGAAGGCAACTCATGGAATGGGAAAATATTTTCAAACCATATATCAGACAAAGGACTAATGTCCGGAATAACTAGAGAACTCCTAAAACTTAACGATAACAAGAACAAATGATTAATAATGCAAAGAACTAGAATAGATATTTGTACACTGTTTGTGGGAATGTACAATGGTACAGCTTCTATGGAAAAAAATATAGCAGTTCCTCAACAAATTAAAAATAGAATTAACATATGATCCAGCAGCTCCACTTCTGGGTATAGGCCCAAAATAATTGAAAGCATGGTTTTGAAGAAATATTTGAACACCCATGTCCATAGCAGCATTATTCACAGTAGATAAATGTGGAAGCAATCCTAGTGTCCACTGACGGATGAGTGGACAAGCAAAATATGGTATATACATATAACGGAATATTTTTAGCCTTAAAAGGGAAGGATATTCTGACATATACTATAACATGGATGAAACTTGAAGACACGATGCTAAATGAAATAAGTGAGTCAAAAAAGACAAAGACTGGGTATTTCATTCATGTGAGATATCTAGAATAATCAAAATCATAGAGACAGAAAATAGAATGGTGATTGTCAGGGGCTGGAGGAAGGAGGGATAAGGAGTTATTTCTTAATGGGTATAGAGTTCCAGCTTTGCAAGATGATGGAGATGGATGGTGATGATGGTTGCACAATATTATGAAAGTATTTAATACCACTGAGCTGTTACAGCTCAAAATGATTAAAGTGGTAAATTTTATATTATGTGTATTTTACCACAATAAAAAAAAAAAAAGATGACCCAGAGACCTAGGTACAAAGCATGTTCTGACTCAGCAGATGGGGTAGGGCCCAAGACTGTACATTTCCAGTAAGTTTCTTGTTGATGCATGTGCTGCTCGTCTATGGACCACAATTTCAGTAGCTAGGAATTACATGGGAGAAGGGTCACTGTCTCCCACAATGCTGGATGGTGACATGGCGAGAAAGGGAATGAAAAGAATCGGGCTTGCTGAACTGTCAGAAGCAGGATGGAATGAGCAACTTGGCTCAGCTGTGCAGGGAAGGCCTCCCCTCTAGCGCAGGGCCTGTTCCCCATGGTGGGAATGGGCCCATTAGACACAGGTGTGTGTGTCTGTGTATTGTCAGCACCTGCAGGCACCTGATGCTTTAGTGTTTGCTCACAGCCTCTGTTCTCAGAAAGCTCACACTGCAGGCTGCTGGTCAGAATGCCTCAGGAAGCAGGTCCTATGAAAGGTTAAACCCAATTTGCTTTCTCCATACTCCAGAGTTGAGGTGGACATCAGAACTGAGGCAGGTAGGACATTCTGAACAATATTCTCTAAAAAAATTGAGTACGGTCTTGGCTCAGTATAACTAATGCTTTCCTCTGAATCTTTCCAATCATTTCCTTTTTAAAGCTACTTTCACATTTGTGATCTCATCTTGTTCACACCGGTGTTTTATTAAAGTCTAACGGTGTTTACATGTAGTACATAGGTATGATGCTTTGCATTCTCTTCTGACATTAAATATGTAGGCATGCCTGCTGTCCATGAGGTCCTAGAACCGAAGGTAGTGAATATTTCAACCTCTGTTTTTTTTCCTTGTCTTTCAAATATGCAAGTGTTGTGCTCATTATATCCTCAGAAAGTTAACTTAGTGAGGAAGCCTCTTGACTTCTGTTTGTGGTCTGGTCTCTGGTCTGAGTAGCCAGGGCAAATACCTGGAAGCGATTTAGGGACATTGATCAGGGTTTTTATAACTTGAAACATAAATTAGAACAGAACGAAAAGAATATGATGTGAAGGTGCCAGGAAAGTTGTATTATTTTCTTGGGACACTTCATGGCTGGTGCTTTTGCTTATAATATTGCCTGTGAGGAATTAAGCTTTTTTTTTTTTTTTTTTTGGTTCTGGTTTTCTTTAGTGGGTGTAAAATATATTGAACTCTTATTATAGGAAGTGTTTTATGTAAGCTATTTTCATGTTCTGTAAAGCAGGACAAAGTGATAGTAAAAGCACAACTAAGCAAGAAAGGTATGTATTAACATTTTCATATATTCATAACTGTTGATGTTTTTGTTACTAGTTTTAAGACTGAATCATATAGTTACTGACTAAACTTTATGATCTAATCTTCAGGGATGTAATACATGAGTGAATTTGTGAATTTCTATGGGGTTTAAGTGATTTAATGAAAAATGATTTTTTACGGAAAAATATGGCAGGTAATAAATATGAGATACTTCCCACCTGCTTCTGATATATGACCCCATGGTAATTCTCTTCAGTTATGCAAAAGATGGATCACTTTAGCCACGCCAGAAAGAACCTAAAACTGAACTTTGTGAATGACAATCAGAGAAAATAGGCCAAGGTCACTTGAATTTCCTCACAAAAATTACGTAAAGTGTGATTTTAAAAGAGGGAGGGACTTGGCTATATTAAAAAGGAAAGTTTTATTAATATAAAAGGGTTAGACTTCAAGAAAGGTTCAGGAGATTAACCTACTTGCTTATTCAAATAAATGAAAAATTAAGAATTTTAACTCAATGATGTTACTACTTAAAAAGGTAGATTTGATACATTTTTTTCTACATCCAGAGTTTATTGCCTTGGACATTTGTGTAATTTGGGGCAGCCAAGTCATTGAAACACAGTGGCTGAGGAAGAACCTCAATTGTCCTTTCATGATATGGGTTATGTCGAAATATTTTCGGTCAACCAATAAATACTATTGTGCTTAACTGCATCCCAGGCACTAAACTAGTCACTACTGAAACAATGGTGAACTAAAAAGATAATGTCTGTGCCCCCCATGCTTGTAGTTTTACTTGGGAAGTTGGATAATAAACATTTAAAAACACGGATATTGATAGGGATAAATGCCATTGACGGAAAGAGAAGAGCGTGGAAGGGAATAATGGAGGGAGACACTCTTCTTGCTAAGAGCCAGGAGCACACTGAGACAGTAGCTGCCACCTCTCAATCTGGGCAGCTATTTAGATTGCCAGAAAGAACAAACCCAATTGGTTTGGGATTCCCCCAAGGTGGCAGTTATACTGAGCCAGTGACACCCTCCAGCGTGGCTCTCAAACTTGGCTGAACTTGGAAACTGCCTATGGAGTTTGAAAAATAACGGATACCTGATTCTCACTCCTAAGGGATTCTGATAAAATTGGTATGGTGTGCTCCCTGGAGAGCTGAAAAACCTCCCTAGGTGATGTTCATGTTTACCAGGGTTGAAACTCTAAAGCAGTTCTCGAATGTTCACATGCATCTAAATCACCTGGTTGACTTACTAAAACAGATTGCTGACAGTATCCCTCTCCTCCTCCCAGAATCTCTGGTCCCGTTTGTCTGGGGTAGGGCCTGAGAATTTACCTTTTTAATAAACTCCCAGGTGATGATGCTGCTGGCCCAGGAACCGTATTTTGAGAGCTGTTCCTGTAATCCATTTCTTCCTGTTAATCGATGGGAAAGTGGCATATAGCAGAGCAAAATTCAAATCATGACAGTCATTATAGTCTGTTCCTTCCTCACCTCTCTCTCCTCAGATAGAAACACAGTAGTTAGAAATCTCAACTTCTGTTTTCTAAATATTAATTTTACTTCCTGTTCTTTCCCCATTATCTTTGTGATATAAGAAAGTGGAGAACAGAGGTTGTTCCCTCAACAGGAGACCATTTTGCTTTTTGTGTCTTAGTACCCAGCAGTTCATTTAGTCAGAATATAATTGCCCAGGTAGACATCAGGTAATTCTGTAGCAGAGTTTAAATTCTCTCCTGGCATTCCCTTGTCCTTCCCTTTGCAGTTTCTCTATCTCGATGCTATTAAAAATATCTAGGCTTCATGCTTCCCTTGCAAATACAAGGGAAGTAATCAGCCTTAAGTGGTGTTGTCTGGTTATAACTTAACCTATGACTTTAACAATAATGAATGGTGGAGACTTGGGTGAAGAGGAAGAAACCAGCTCTGAGGGCTCAAGAGCCTGTGGAGAAAAATTAGACTTTCTTCACCTTTTGGAGATGGGGAAAATGATTTTAGTTTCATTCCAAGTGACTTCCCAACTCAAGCAAAATGATCCGTTTCAGGGCTCCTTCCCTAAAAAGTCCAGGGCTAGATCTAGCCAGCATCAAGTACCTGGATCCAGGGTAACGTCCCTAGACTTAGCTTTCTCTGTGTTGGCATCAATCCCTCATTAAACTTCTCCCCTGGGGTGGCAAAGATGGCGCCCACCAGCCTCTATCTACATTTAACCAGTTATATCCCAGTGGAAAGTAGATGCCTCTCTTTCAGTGACTCTAGCCAAATTCTCAAGGCTAAGGCAGGTGACGTATATCTTTGCCTTAACTAATCACTGTATGCTATTGACATGGAGGGCATTTTGACTGAGATGAGGACTGAAGTTCATCTTAAAGGGGAGATGAAGGAAGAGCATAAAGCATTCAAGGCCAACATAAGAAGAGCATAATGAGTTTAACACATGGAAAATATTCACAGTACTTACCAACCTCTATGGCATGGGTACTACCCAGTAAGAACAAAGGTCTTTGGGGCTCTCAAGGACACTGATGGAAGGATTTACTGGATCAGGGGCATTCTGGGACTTTTGGTGGTAGGTGGTGAGAGGAACTTGGGTCGACAACTATTCACCAGCCACTATGTGAGTATTTCAATATTTTACCAACCAGCATTGCCTTTATTGTATATAACACTAAATATTAGCCATGGTACACAGTCAAGAGTCAATTCTGTAGGACAGAAAGAACCTAGCAACCCAAGGACTTCTCCAGAAATCCCTTTGCATTGTGTTGTGTAATAAAAGTACCTTGAACTTGCAGAACATTTAATTTTTGCTTTTGAAGTTCATTTACATATTCAGTTTTTTTTAATGTATTCATAAAAGTGAGTGTGTGAACAGATATCACTTCAGTGGAAGTAGTCAGTAGTAGACTCCTGAATGTGTGGTAAGAAATTTCTTTAAAGTCTCAAGTTCATACATATTTTGTATTCTAGTCCCTAAAACATCCATTCTGCACATTGAAATATTATTTTAAGTGTCCCACTAGGAGGGATGTAGTTTTATACTGCTAGGTTAATGGTAAGATGTTGTTATAGTGAAGCTACCCATTTGGAACAAGTGAAACAAATTAGAGCAAATTAAACATCACCCAACATAACAGGTTGAACATTCAGGCAATTTCTCTTCTATATCTTGGTGTCAAGTCTTTCAAGAGCCCATAATCATGTAATTATATAGATAAAGAAAATGATATTTCTATTATAAACTTCCTTAGTAAGTTTGAGTTTCTCAGCCTCATCAATGAGGAAAGATGCCCCCTAACGCTACTCATAAATAATCAAGCACAATGTTTTCAGGCTGTAGTGGCCATTCTAAGCTCATTTTAAGGGGTACTTGTGTTATTGGTAGATTGAAAGGATATTTATTGTAGCTGACCTTTTTTTATCACCTCTAGGAAATACTAGTCAAAGGAGTTTTTTTTAGGGAAGAAAGATGGCAAATGCTATAAGACTTATTTTGCCATGGATACTGTAATTTTTTATAATAAATTTACATAAGGGATCTGGTTTATGTGATGAGAACACATGTCAAACTAGTTTGTGAGCATTAAGAAATTCCCAAGTAGCTATTTTGTTGGATACTTGTGGTTCTGTCAGTGCCGGTCATAGGAGTTTAGTCGTTTTCATGGAAGTGGCTTATCTGTTACATTCTTGGTACTAAGATACTTGGCTTCCAGGAATTCCAAACATATTTTCCAGTCAGTCGCTGCAAATTAATTTTTTGAGTCTTGGGCTGCTACATGTTCTTCCTTATACATACACATACTCAAAACAAAACCAAAAAATAGGCTGGCATAGAAAAGCAGTTTTTTGCTGATAGTGTAAGGATTTCAGTAAGCACTGTGAGGCTTTGTGAGGTGCTGTGTTGAAGTGATTTTTATTCTATAACTTTGTAAAAAAGATACATTTATTTCTCTAAACCAATATTTAACTCCTTTGAGTGCCTAGCTTGCCTGGCTGGTGGGAAATTTAGTCTCAATCATTACAGGGGTTGTTTGTCCCTTAGAGCTATCTATAGGTCCTGGAAGCTAATATTTTCAACCTTGGAGACCCCTTCTGGTCTCACAGTTCTATATGGATCTCTGTCCCTTTACCTTCTTCACTCCACCAAAAAGAATCTCTTCCATCCCATGGAGGAATCATTCTTCCTCTCCTCACATCTACTTACCCTCTGGCCTGTTCGACATAATCACCTTCAACTTGCAGTTTTTCTGAGAACAAAAGTGAGCTGCTGTTTTCATCCAGGAATACACATACTCCTGAGATAAAGAAATAAAAATACCAGAATTTCTTCTTGTAATGGGGCAGAGTAAAATGCAGAAAGAGGAAAATAGAAGTGTAAAAAGTATGAAAAATTATCCTATTGTGACTATAAAAATCAACACTGTTTTCCCTCTGAATATTCTTGCAAAATCAAACCTCTGAGGAGCTATGTTAAGTGTTTTGTTCAGCTTTACATAGTCTAAGGATTCCAAAGTATTCCCCAGGGTACATGTATTCTGGCTCAAGAAATAGGGACATCAATTCTCATTTGATGCTTCAAAACCATATGGGTTGAGAGCCATTATCTCCTTTTTACAGATGACAATACTGAGGCTCACATAATTTGGGACTTACCCTAGGTTAGTGATGCACTCAGCAGATCCTTTGAGCATTATATGCCAGACACTATTCTAGGTATGAGGAGTACATCTGTGAACAAGAATGACCAGCTCTGTCCTCTTGGGGAGCTTCCAAGGAGGTTGGGGGGCAGGGGAAAAGCAAGCAGTAAAGTAAATAAAGAATTTCAGATTATGTCAATATGAAGAGCTAAGATTTGTTAAATTGCCAGTCTTTGCTAGTCCCTGGTTTAAGTGTTAAGCATGTATCATCATCAAATCCTTAAAGGAACCCTATGCGGTAGGGAATATTATACTATTTTAAATGAGGAAACTAAGAGAGGCCCACAAAAATTAAGTAACTTAAACATAGTAAAGAATGGATTTTATCCCAAACACCCACGAATAACTTTGTTATGTTACGCTGAAGGTAAAACAGGTCATGAGGTGCAGGTGGGCTTGGAGCGAGACTACTTTCATAAGGTTGTGGCTGGCCTCTCTGGAGTTACATGTGAGCTGACAGCTGAATGAGAAGGAGAAGCTAGCAATGCAAACATTTAGGAAGAGGAGTGTTCCTGTGCAAAGGACCTGGGGGTAGGATGGCCCCAGTTGAGAAATCCATGTCTATTGGAATCCTAAATTCTGTGATCTTGCTGCTTTATAAAGAGGAAATCAGTAACAGTAGGGCCTCTAGCAAATCAAAAACAAAGCTTATGTTACAAGAGGACAGCTATGGCTGACAGTTTTTTACCTGTTTGCAGAGGTAGTAAGACTTCTACAGCAGCCTCATTCTATTCTCAGTTTAGTTGGACAGTTGAGGATGCAAGAGGTATGTAGAAGTTCACATTTTCTCTCAGTGATTGTTTTCATAAACATGGGCCAATTCTTATTTTTCAGATTCTTTTCTAGCTTATAATTTTGAATCAAAATATTATTTTAGAAATAACTATAATTATTACTAACTATTGTTGGTAGAAATTGTGTTACTGAAGCATTTTCCTTTCTGTTTTGTGAAGTTTGGGGAACAGAATTGTATTTTTTCTCCTAGACTTATTAGCTTAGCTAAAGTTGTCAGGAGCCAATTAGCTCTACAACTTTGTGAGGAGTCTTTCAGGTGTGCTAATAATGTGATGGATGAGCTTCTTCCTAGACTGAAGAGTCATGTTTGGCAAAGTGCTATGTTTCTGAAAGCACAGGGACGAGAGATTTCCCACCCTAGGAGGTTAGTCACTTCCAGATATGTTTTAATTCATTTCACTTGCTAAGTTGTCTAAATATTACTTAACCAGAATTATGGATTTTTAACCATGTCATGTAATTGAAATGTATTCAATTACTTCTTCATTCATTCATTCAACAGTGTATGAAGAAAACAGTGTATAATATCTGCTGAGCCCTATACCCAGTTCTGCCCTGAGTCAAAAGGTGATCTTCACTAAGTGAACTTGTATCTCTGAATATCAGTTTTCATATCTATAAAATGAAGGGGGATGGGATAGGACAAATTGAAATAATTAAGGTTCAGGATACTAAAACCTTGAATATATCAATACCTTGGCTGCCTAACACTGTTTGAGATCTAGAGAAAGAGAATGACACCAGGCAAATAATGCTTTCATTACTAGTGATGGTCTTTGTCCCCAAACCAGTGTGGAACTGTAGGTGTAGCTCCTCATCTGTCTGAGTACTGTTGACATGAGAGATGCTCCTTCAACCATTACAATGGCTGGCTGAATCCAGAAGCAAAACAAGTCTAAAAAGCTGGCTGGTAGCCCTTTTCTAAGTTCCTATTGATGCTCAATCTTCTGATCTTACCACTCTAGTGTCAAGAAGGATCCTTCTAGGAAGGGCACTTTTTCTTTTGAGATAAAGCAAGCCCAAGAGAAGGAAGCTTGGAGCATGGTGGAATATGTCCCATTGCCCAGAATCTCTCGTCCACTAAGTCTTTTCAGATCTGAACAGCTCTGAAGCAGAAGTACAGCCTTCTGATCTTGCTACAGGAGAACAACATAGTAGCGCTGGGCATCCTTGATTGTTTTGTCATCCCAATCTCAATTAAAGAAAATGCCTAAAAAGAATTACCCCCAAATAAGCTTATTTAGAAATTTCTGCAAAGATTCTAAACCTAGAAAATAAAGCGTAATGAATGCCATGGAAATTGATCAATCAGCGACAGTTGTCCGGTCATTGTGGTAGATGACATAGTTAGTGGGAAAAGGTAGGAATGCAGAAGAGCTGTGTACTATCATAGACAACAAATAGGTCAGACAATGTGATTCCTAAAGTATCTTCCATTGACAAATTGTGACTCTGAGTTGGCCCTCATTGACAGGAAGGAAATGGAGACTTCAATCCTACATCACAAGGAACTGAATTGTGTCAACAACCTGAATGAGTGAGAACACAGTTTCTCCCCTAGAAACTCCAGAAAGGAACACAGCTCTGCTGATAACTTGGTTTTAGCTTGGTGAGATGCATACCAACTTCTGACCCATGGAGTGTATGATTATAAATCTTTGTTTTTTAAACCACTAAGTTTGTAGTAATTTGTTGTAGCAACAACAGGAAACTAATAGATCCAGAGAAGATTAAGTCAAAATACTTCCTTAAGAAGGAAATGGCAGCAACATAAGTGTGTTGTGATATCATGGTGTCTTACTTAATTTTCTTTTCTATCAGGGTTATGGGAGTAACAGGGAAGGCAATTTGAGGAGTGGATGAGTGAGTAAGGTTTTCTTTTCTTTTTTTAAAAGGATTTATTTAGTTATTTTAAAGGGAGGGTGAGAGAGAGAGCAGGGGAAAGGGAGAGGGAGAGAGAGAATACCAAGAAGACTCCCCCTGAGCATGGAGCCAAACACCAGGCTCAATCCCACAACCCTGAGATCATGACCTGAGCCAAAATCAAAAGTCAGACGTTTAAATGACTGAGCCACCCAGGCACCCCTGAATGAGGTTTTCTATGTTTGGCCCCATCATCTGCTCTGAATCTCATCAGCAAGGATATACTGAGGCTTCATTACCAAGCATACTCTCTCCTTATGTCTTTCTGGAGCTGGGTAAACATTTCCTTATTTTTGTGTCTATTTAACCCTGCTGAGCCAAATCTAAGTAGTATTTCTTAAATAGTGTCAGCAGCAATTTTGCCTTTGGGAAATAATTCTTTGAAGCTTTGGTTTGCTTCTAACAGCATTTCTGTGGAACAGAAGACATCAATGTTTAAATTTCACCACTTCTGAGTAGAGTTGAGGAGGTTATTAGCCCTAACCCCCAAAATATCAATTTTAGGTAAAATTAGAGTGAAGGCATGAATTATAAAGAAATGAAAGGTCTGCTTCATCACGTGGATTTAAAAAGAAAAGCTTGCAGGGTTTCTTCAGTTTGTTTTGGGCTTAAAAGAAAGACCTCATCTGTTATTTTATAATGCAACCTGCTATCTTACGAGTGGTACCATAGATATTACTTTGTAGGCATTTTGTTTATTTCTGGAAGCAGAAGCAGCAGGAAAAACGGTTTAGGCCTTCAGAGAATTAAGGCTTGAAATGGAAAATTCAGTTCAGTCCTTGGTGACAAGCTTTCCCTAAAAGCTGTTTGAAGATGAAGCTCTCACTTAAAAAGAAACAACTTAGAATCTTCTCCCACCACTGATTGACTTTCCATGGGGAACTTCAACTGCACACATTCTCTGGAGGATAATAAAACCAACTGCTGGGATCCAAGCAGTCAATTTCTTATTTGGAAAGTCTGAATGCTGATTGGCTGCACTTCTCCTGTGGGTGATGTGCAGGATGAGTGATAAGGAAAGGAGAGTTGTGGTGACTGCTTCCCTGCAATGACCAAACATGGCGTGTCTGGGCTTTGGGATTTCTTATCTAACTTGCTGAAGCACAGTAATCAGGTCTCAGGATGAGATCAAGGCAGGCCATTTCTCTGTGCTGTGATAGGATAGCAAGTCAGAAAGTAGTGATTAATAAATAAAGTGTTTTATTAAAGATAGAGCATCATAGAATCAGTAGGGAACTCAGAAGTTTTTAAGTTCAACCCATAGTGCAAAGCAGAAAGCTCTTTAGAGTATTCCCCAAAGATAAGACTGAACCTCATAGTGACAGAGACTTGACACATTTCAGAAAGCTGGTATTTGTTAGAAATCAGGTCCTTGTGCTAACCTGAATCTGGATCTTTGTAAATTTTCCCCTAGTGGTTCTTCAGTCTATGGACATAGCACAAGTACAGTCTTGTGTCCAGTAGAACTTCCAAGGCCTAGAGGGTTCTTCAAAGTCATGTTGTTCAAACCTATAATTTTACAGGCAAGAAAACTGGAGCCAAAGAGAATTTTGCTTAAAGTCCCAAAGCTAGTTGGTGGTCGTCAACAACTCAAGTTGCTCAGTTGCCTGAGTTTTTTCCATTACACTCTGTCCAAGAAAGGGATGCTGGGGAAGGGACTGTTTATCTTAGCACATGGTGTCATCACCCAACCTGGGCTACTATCAGTGTTGGGAGAAAAAATGAATTTGAGAGTGAAAAAATCCCAAGTTCTAATCATGACCTTGGAACTTATTATCTGTTTGATCTTGGTTTTCTTGAGCTTTCTTATTCTCAAATTTCTTTTTTTTTTTTAAAAGATTTTATTTATTTATTTGACAGAGAAAGAGACACAGTGAGAGAGGGAACACAAGCAGGGGGAGTGGGAGAGGGAGAAGCAGGCTTCCCGCTGAGCAGGGAGCCTGATGCGGGGCTCGATCCTAGGACCCTGAGATCATGACCTGAGTCGGAGGCAGATGCTTAACAATTGAGCCACCCAGGCGTCCCTTATTCTCAAATTTCTTAATTATGAATTAAAGATAATGAGAATTACCCTGAGGATGATATGAGGTCATAGTGTTATGAAGCACCTAATTCAGTGCCTAAAATAGAGAAAACATGAATATATTTTATGATTCTTATTTGTTTATATTTTCAGCAAATACTTTTTGAGTGCACTCTAGGTTCTGGGCACTGATATAGATGCTGGGAATGTTGAACTTAACCAAAACATGACCAGTCCCTGCCTTTATGTGAAAAGAGCTAATGAACAAATATACAGACACATCTAAGTCATATTAGTCTTAAAAAATAAAGCAAGCTTGAAACAAAGTAACGAGGTGCTCTTTTCTACAGGGAGGTCAGGGAAGGCATCTCTGGGGAAGTGAAACTTGAAGACAGCTGAAAAAAAGTCAAGTTATAAACCATATGAACCCATGTTGTAGGATGTCCCAAGAGGAAGAACAATCAAGGGCAAAGATCCTGAGGCAAGGGTGTTACTTGAAGTAGTGAGGGGGAGCTGGGAAGCCAGTGTGTCTAGGGCTGAGGGACAGTGGTTGGGGATTAGGACAGAGAGACAGGGGCTAGGTCATATAGGACTCTCATGGACTGTGGTAAGAACTTAGGGTTGTGGTCTTGATATGGTGGGTGATTCCGAGTACGAATGTGGGACATCGTATAACATACATTTTTAAAACAGTAGTTCTCAATCCTGAATGCACACTGGAATTTCTTTTCTTTTTTTATTATGTTTAATTAGCCAACATATAGTACATCATTAGTTTTTGTTGTAGTGTTCAACGATTCATTAGTTGCGTATAACACCACACACTGGAATTTCTTAAGGATATTTTAAAAAATACCAGCGCTTATTGCCAGAGACTGAGAGTTAAGTAATCTGGGGTGAGGCTAAGCATCTGTGTATTGTAGAACACTTTTGAGGGACGCTAAATGGCATCCAAGGTAGGAAAGCACTCTCAGAGAAGGATATCAATAGTTGATAGCATGAGAAATGTATATGATGAACCAATGAGTTAGATTGTGTGTTGAGATAAGTGCTTCTCCCATGCTTCATGGAAGTCACATGATCAGATATCCCCTAACGATGAAAGAGCCAAGAAAGCTTTCAAATCTTGGTCAAGAGTCAGGAAAATCTTGACAAAGGAAAAGACATTTCCCCCTCCCTGTTGGCCCTGCAGATTCTTTCTGATTTGTAATAAGGAAAAAGAAAGAGGATCAGAAAATTGGGAGGTCAAAATGGATTCTTAAGAACCAGCTTCTAGACATTTGCTTTGTAAAATCATTTTAACTACAAAGAACTTCCGTGTGCTCCAGTATGTGGCTGATGAGCATTATTAATTTGAGTTATATGTTGGATGTTAGTTGATTAATGACTTTGAATTCCAGTTTCTTGAGTACTTGTGATAAAATTTGTATAAGTATCATTTAGCTTTGTTTTAGGTAGTCTGCATTCTTTTAAGCATTATGTAGCTCACTGTAAAAACCATAGGGCTTCAACAGTTAAAATTATATAGTCAACAATGAATCATGGAACACTACATCAAAAACTAATGATGAAATGTATGGTGATTAACATAACAAAAAATTAAAAAAAATAAAAATAAATAAAATTATATAGTCAAAAGTTGTGTGGTAGTTTATTGGTCCTCAGCTGGGGGACAGTTTTACTCCTCATAGGTCATTTGGCAATGTCTCGGACATTTTTGGTTTTACAACTGCAGTGGGGATGCTAGTAAGTAGAGATTAGAGATGGCCCAAAATGTCAGTAGTGACAAGACTGAGAAACCCTGCTTTATGGTCATTTTCCTGTCACTTGGGAAAGAGGAAAATCCAATTCTGCATTTCCTGCCACTTAGTTGTATAATATTAAGCATATATTTGACCTCTCTAAACTCAGGAGGGGGTGGTTCTTATCTGAAAATAAGATATTGATTAGGATCAATACAATGCAACAAGTTACCAGTGCCTATTATGTACCTGTTACTGTACTAAGCTGAAACAAAGAAAAGTTCCTTCCCTTTGGAAGGTAATGATCTATGAGGGTTTATATGTCAGCTATAGGCATGATAATGCTGTGTAATAAGCCACATCAAATTTCACTCACTGAAAACACCATCATACATTCTCATTCATGAATTTCAGATTGGCTGGGGTTCAACAGATCGAACCATGGCTTATCTCCTAGCTAGGATCCAGTTCTGAGGCTCCATGTGATTTTCATCCTTCCTGGACTAGTAAATTATCCAAAGCATCATCTCATGATGGTGGAAAAAAGCACAGAGGGGCAAGTAGAAACATTCAATACCTATTAAGACTTGAGCTCAAAACTGTACCACTGCCCCTTTCAATGACATTATTTTGGCCAAAACATGTCATATAACTAAAACCAGAATCCCAGAGGTGGTGAAATATATTCTACCTCTAGTGGGAAAAATTTAAAAATCACATATCAAAGGGCATGAACATAAGGAAAGGTAAGAATTAGGAGCAACAATGTTATCTATACAGAGAGACCTTCCAATTCAAATGTGCAATAGTTTTAAGACTATATCCTTGTCTGTGCATCTCTTGAAATTTTTGATTAAGTTGAATTCAAAGATGTTGGATTTATTAAAATTCATTTAAAGTTAAGCAGAATTCCAATTCTGTCCCCAACTTGATCTGGTCTAATGTATTCCTTCCACCATGAAGGCTTGCTACAGAAAGGGGTAGAACTTGATCATTGCACAAGATAATTTATGATACTCTGGCAGTAGTAGGAAAAGGAACAGATGGTTAGCATCATCAGTACCATACAGTGTGTCAACTGAGTGATATGTCAGATGTTCTTCCTCCTCAGTGGGTGATGGCTTCCTCCCAGTTACTGCTCCTTGAATTTGAGCACCAGTAAATGTTATATTTCATAAGTGGTTCTAGAAAGTGCTTTGAAGAATCCTCTAATACTATAACCATGAGTTAAATGCTTTACAAACTTCACCTCTTTGCCTAATGACAACACTGAATATAGGTATTCATATAATTTTAAAATATGTATTGTGTAAATGTGTGTGTTTGTAAACGCACAGAATATGTCCGAGAAGGAATTCATGAATTAGTTAATGGGAGGGAAGTAGAATTTATGTCATGAATGTTCTTTTTTACTTCATATATTTTGTATCAAGAGCATATATTACCTATTCAAAATATTTCAATAAAATGAAGGAGGGCACTAGTATACACATTTTACAATTAAGGGAACTAGGTAAGTACTTTTGTAGTGAGAGACTCAAACCTGTATTCCTAGATAAATGGTAGAGCTGAGATTTGAACATAAGTCTCTGTAACTCTAAAAACTTAATTTTTATCCTGCTGTAAAGTTAATTCTCAAAGTTTTCTGGAAATGGATAACATTGCATACATTTGACTTACTGTTCAAGAGACCTTCCTGCATTTTCATCAATACTCTCTCCATTAGTGTAGTCATTAAGTTTCTGCTTGCCAGGAGTTTTGTTTGACAGGCTCTACAAAAGCCATTAAGCAGGGTAGATTATCCTGATCTCCAATCTGAGTATGGAGTCATCAAGGCATAAAAGTTACCACAGTATATAAAATCATCCACTAAAAGAGATGCTGAGAAGTCTAGTTTGCAAACTCATGCATTTTTTCCTCTTCACCTATTAAAACAATTAGTAATAACATTGCCCACCAATATTGATCACTTGTGCCATCTGGGATTAATACTTCCCAGAAGAACTCTTCTAAGACCAGCCAACCTCTAGAGACTATTTTTTTTTTTTTCCTCTAACAGTGGGAGATGAACATCCAAGAATTCAAAAGTAAAATGTCATTATAGGAGAAAGTTACCCAAAGCTCATAAACTGCTTTTGCACCAAAAATCCATGCATCTGCTTTGCCCAGGCACACATTAGGAGGTAAGGAGTGGTTGTGAAATAAACTAAGTTTAAGAAATGGGAAGTGATTTATCCTTCTGAGAACATTTTCACTGCTTTGGAGCAGGCATTTATAAAGCCAGTTATCCTTAGTAGTTGCTGATGTTTTTCAAGAGGAACTCCTATCAACACTTGCAGGTCTCCTTTGGCCCCTCATAGGTTTGGGGCATTTTGTTGTTTTTGTTTGTTTTAATTTGTCTTTATGAAGAAGAAAGAACATGATACTATGAAAAAATCCATACACTGGGGATTAGGCCACTGGGATTGAAGTCCTTCTCCATCCAGGCCGCTGTGTGACCCTCATCAAGTCTCTTCTCTGTGGACCTCAGTTTCTCAGGTCTAAGAAGAGTCAGGCAGTCTTCTCTGTTAGGTCCTTCCTTTCCCAAGTTTGATAATCTCATGATTGGTTTCCCTAGGATATGGTAAATAAAGAGCACATTTTTCACCTGAGAGAGTCCTAATAAAATTGTCAAATTTTATTTTATATTCAAGTTTTCTTTAGTGGAATTTTATTTCCTTACTCTGTATGTTTCCTCCCTTTCCCTGTTTCTTCCTAGATATCTACTCTACAGTAAAGGCTGTTTGTATCAGACAGCTGCCAACTAGGGCAGGAGAGCATCAGATTTGGAGTCAACCAGGAGTTCCTTGATTTCTTGTTCTTCCATGAGTTGTATCATCTTGAAAGAGTCACTCAACTTTCTTAGGATGGCATGATGACCTAAATAATCTTAGTAATTCCTTCAGAACTCTAAAAAAAACCCAACTATTCTGGGACCTGCTAAGGAGGCAGGGTATGATAGTGTTTTTCCCAAATCCTTTATCCAAGTGTAGGTAATTTTATGGAGTGCATGGTTTTCTCTCTTGATTTTGATTTGTGTCATATAGTAAAGAAAGGAAACCCACCCCACAGTTCTACCACGCTGACATGTTAACTGTTTTCATTATCCCATAGCTTTTTGTTTGGTTGGGCTAGGAATTTAATTCATTGTAATACTCTGGGAGAGTAAATTTTTGTTTAGGGCTTCCTATATACCCTGTCAATCACTGTATAGGCACCTAGTTTGTTGTAAGGACAATCTGTTTTGTGTTAAAATGGGATCATGGTGAAGATAGAATAGCAGGTTTCAAAAGTGTTTATGATTCACAATAAGAAATACATAATGATGTATGAATAGACACTGCTGAAATATCTTTAAAAATAGTTATTATCTTTATTACCTACAATACAATACAATCTGCTATTTTTTATTCTATTTCCTTAAAAAATACATAAGTCATGACCTACTAAACTGATTTCACAGCCCTCTAATGGGTCTTGACCTGCTGTTTTGAAAAACAGTCACAGCCAATCTACCATTTAGTCAGGATGCCCTAGGGATCCAAAACATCTTGGCTCAGCTTTAAGCAAAGAAGTGATTAGTATACATTAAATAATGTGCACTGGATTGAATGTGGTACAGTGGAGAACTTCTCAAATAGTGGCAGCATCCTCACACACATAAGCAATATCAAAACCCTGGAGGATCTCATTAGGGTTGTCATTCTGCTCTCTGATATATGTTTTCTAGTTTTTTTCTCTTTAGAAAGACTTTGCCATCCTGGAAGAGCTCCATTGCTTAAGTGGCTTGAGGCACTGCAGGCATACTGTCCCATATCCCTATGTTATGGCAGCTCCAAGTAGAGATGTGTAGTATTGGCCCAGAAGAGAAAAAGCCTGAAGTTTTAACAAATGAGCCGGTAGTCAACAGGGCAAGTCAGTCCCCAGTGGTGAAACAAAGCAGTTGGAATAAGGTCTTCCATGCATTTCCTTTGGCATGCATTCTTTTTTTTTTTTTTTTTAATTAACAAATATATCTGTTTCAGGGGTACAAGTCTGATTCATCAGTCTTACACAATTCACAGTGCCAACTATAGCACATACCCTCCCCAGTGTCCATCACCTAGCTACCCCATCCCTCCCAACCCCCGTCCACTCCAGCAACTCTCAGTTTGTTTCCTGAGATTAAGAGTCAATTTGAAGTTTTCATTTGACTTCTAGAAATCAGCCATCTCTTGATAATGATCTTGAACCTGAAACCCTCACCATTTCAGTACATGGGAATTAGTCTCATGCATTTAAGGTCATTTTTCAAAGACCAAAGAAATCTCTTTGGACAGGTTGATGTTTCCAAAAGTGAAGTAGAGAATGAAGGATAAGTATAGTGATTTTCAAACTGTAGAAGTGCAGTGATTTATGAAAAGATGCTTGACATCTTTAGTCACTAGGGAAATGTAAATCAACACTACAATGGAAAACCAATTCAGACCCACAAAGATGGTGAGTCAAAAAGTCAGATAATAAGTGTCGATGAGGATGTGCAGAAACCAAAACCCCAATGGGGAAAATATAAAATGCCACTTTGGAAAGCAGTCTGTCCATTTCCCAAATGATTATACATAGAGTTATTCTATGACCCAATAATTCCCTTCCTAGATATTTACCCAAGAAAAATGAAAATATATGTCCACAAAAAAACTTCTATGCAAATGCTTATGGTAACATTACTAGTAGTAGCAAAAAGTAGAAACAACCCAAATGTCCATCAACTAATGACTAGATGAACAAAATGTGGCCTATCTGTACAATGTATATTATTCAGCATTAAAAAGGAATACATTCTCATACATGTTACAATACAGATGAACTTCAGGAACATTATGCCAAGTAAAAGAAGCCAGATACAAAAGACCACACATTGTGTTGTTCCATTTATATAAAATAGGCAAATCAACAGAGACAGGAAGTAGATTAGCAGTTAGGAACTGGGGAAAGAGGGAACTGTGTGTGACTGAACTGGTATAGATTTTCTTTTTTGGAATGATAAAAATGTTCTAAAATTGTGTAGTAGTTGTAGTGGTTGTACACCCTATAAATACACTGAAATCACTAAATATTACACTTTATGATACATAAGTTATATCTCAAAGGTGCTTTTAAAATTTGCATATCTTTTATTAGTAAAACTGAGCATATTTTATATGCATATTAGACATTTAGAATTCTTCAGGGATTTTTCTGTTCCTATCTATTGCCCATTTCTAAGAAATTTTAAATCTTATTTATGATTGTGGTAAAATAATAGCATAAAAGTTACCATTTTAATCATTTTTAAGTGTATAGTTCTATGGCACTAAGTACATTTACATTGTTGTGCCGTGATCAGCACTATCTCCAAAGTTTTTCAACTTTCCAAACTAAAACTCCATACCTATTAAGTAATAACTCCCCATTCTCCACTCCCCCAGACCCTGGCAACCACCAATTTACCTTTGGTATTTATGAATTTGATGACTCTAGGTACCTTATATAAGTGGAATTATACGGTATTTGCCCTTTTGTGACTGGCTTATTTTATTTAGCATAATGTCTCCAAGATTCATTTTTGTTGTAGCTTTTATCAGAATTTTATTTTCCCTTTTTAAGCCTGACTAATATTCCATTGTATGTATATACTATCTTTGTTTTTCCTTTCATCTGTTAATGGACATTTGATTGCTTCCCTCTTTTGGCTATTGTGAATAATTCTGCTATGAATGTGGGTATGTAAATATCTGAGACCCTGATTTTAACTTTTTAAGGTATTACCCAGAAATTGAATTGCTAGATTATATAATTTGATAATACTATTTTTAATTTTTGAGGAACTGCCATCTGTTTTCCACAGCAGCCTACACCATTTTACATTCCCGCTAGCACTATACAAGAATTCTAATTCTCCGCATTGTTATTAACACTTGTTTATTCATTTTTTCATAATAGTCATCCTAATGTGTATGAGGTGGTATCTCATTACAATTTTGATTTACATTTCCCTAACAATTATGTGATGTTGACCATTCTTTTGTGTGCATGTTGGTGGTTTATAGATCTTTTTTTGAGAAATATCTATTCAAAACTTTTGCCCATTTTTTTTAGTTGAGTTACAAAATGAAAAAGTCCTGGAGATTATTGCATGACAACGTGTCTATCCTTAATGCTATAAAACTTTATACTTAAAATTACTTAAGATAGTAGATTATATGACATGAATGTTTTACCACAATTTTTTAAAGGCATAATAAAAATTATTAAAGTAGAAGATGTCACAAGGGCAGTAAGCAGGAAACAAAGAGAAAACAAATAGCAATATAGTATATTTAAATTCAACTATATCAGTAATCACACTAAAGTAACTGTACTATATAACCTAAGGCAAAGATTGTCAGGTTGAATAAAAAAGCATGACCCAACTATATGCTACCTACAAGTAGCACACTTTAAATATAAAAATACAAATATATGAGAAGTAAAAGGATGGAAAAAGACCTACCTAAAATAAAATAAATATCATAAAAAGAAATATTAAAGATTAGAACACAAATACATGAATTAGAAAAGAAAAAAACCAACTCGAAATTAAAAAAGATATACCACTTAGAAAAAGAAAACTGAAGTATCTATGTTAATATAAGGTAAAGTTGATTTAAGACCAAAGAATGTTACAAAGGGTAAAATGGAGCATATCATAATGATAAAGATTATTGTTATGTTGTGAAGACATAACAATCTCAGATATTTAATTATCTAAAAACAGAGCTTCAGAATACTTGAATCAAGTTTTGATAGAGCTGCAAGAAAAATATACAAATTCATAATTTTGGCCATAGAATAAGTCTGAATTAATGTAAAAGGATTCTGTGAACACAATGGAATTACATTAAACATAAGTGAGAGAAATATCCTAGAAAATCCCTGAATATTTTAAAATTTAACAACATTTTATTTATTTATTTATTTTCTCCACATGGAGCCCAATTCATGACTCTGAGATCAAGACCTGAGCTGAGATCAAGAGTTGGATCCTTAACCACCTGAGCCACCTAGGCACCCCAATTTAAAAACATTTCTAAATGCCACATTGGTCAAAGAAAAAAATCACATGGAAAATTGTTATTTTTAACTAAATGAAAAAAACCCCAATATATCAGAATGTTTGGATGTGGCTAAAGAAGTACTTAGAGGAAAATTTATAGCACTAGAATGCCTAAACTAGATAATAAAAATGGCCTTAAATTAATGACCTATACTTCTATTAGAAAGACTTTAGAAAAAGGTAAATCAAACCTGGTATTAAGAGAAGAAAAATAATAAAGAGAGCAGAAATAAATGATCAAGAAAACAGGAACCAAAATTCAAAAGAATGAATGTAACCAAAAACTAGTTCCTTGAGATCAATGAAATTGATAAACAGGGCCAGATTTGATATACAGTAAAAGGACAACAATTACCATTATTTGGAATGAGAGAGGTGATGTTGCTAGAGATTCTTGCAGTTATTAAAAAGGATAATGAAATATTATTAATAACTTTATAGCAATATATTCTATGAGTAAGAGAAAATGGACAAATTTTGAAGGACCCAAAGCACCAAAGCTCAAACGAACAGAAATAAGTAAACTAGATATTCTTATTCTATTAAATAATTAGACTTTATAGTTAAAAATCTGCCCATAAAATTTCTGGCCCAGTTGTCTTATCTGGTAAACTCTACCAAAGAAAGAAGAAATATAGTCAATCATATTTAAAAAAAGTTTTGAGTATAGTTGACACACAAGGTTACATAAATTTCACATATACAACATAATGATTTGACAAGTTTATACCTTATACTGTGTTCACCACAAGTGTAGCTACCATCTGTCCCCATAAATCACTATTATAATATCATTGACTATGTTCCTTATAAGTGCCTTTCATTCCCATGACTTATTCCATAACTGGAAGCCTATATCTCACACTCTCCTTTACCCATTTAAAAAAAAAAACAAAAAGAAATATGGTTAATCATACACAGACTTTTCAATAATATTAGGAAGAAATACTTTGTGACTCATTTTATTTGCTTAACATTACTCTAATACCCCAACCAGACAGAAACATTACAAGAAAACTGAATAACAACTTACCTGATGACTATAACTGCAAAAATTCACTTTTTTTTAGAAGGGGAGGGGAAGAGGCAGACAGAGAATCCCAAGCAGGCTCCACGCCCAGTGCAGAGTCTGACTTGGGGCTCTGTCTCAGATCCCTGAGGTCATGACCTGAGCCAAAGTCAAGAGTCGGATGCTTAACTGACTGCACCACACTTGTGCCCCTATAACTGCAAATATTCTAAACAAAACAACTTCAAAACAAACCCAACAACAGGTTTTTGGTGCTAGATTTTGTTTCTCTTGGATAAATTCCTAGGTGTATTTCCTGGGTTGTACTCTAGGTGTATGTTCAAGTTGCTAAGAAACTTCCAAACAAAGTGGATTAATTTCAAAATAACTATGCTGACTGAAATAAGTCAAAGAAAAAAAATACATGGTATGATTCCATTTATATAAATTTCTAGAAAATCTCAACTGATGCATGGTGAACAAAGGCATATTGGGGGACATAAAAAAGAGGTAGAGATTATAAAGAGATACAAAATTTGGGGGTGTCTTTGATATCCTCACTATTTCAATCGTGGTAATGATTTGACAGGTCTAAATATATGTCAAAATTAATCAAATTGCACATTTTAAATATGTACAGTTTATTTTAGTTCAATTATATCTCAATAAAATTGTTTAAAAATGCAGTGGATGACTGCATGGAGCACTGGGTGTTCTACGCAAATAATGAATCATGGAACACTACATCAAAAACTAATGATGTAATGTATGGTGATTAACATAACAATAAAAATGCAGTGGATGAAATATTTGCTTTCACAATAGCAATACAAATTATTAAATATCTAAAGCAAATGTAGGAATAAATGTATAATGTAAGAGTTACAAACTTTTCTTAAAGGATATAGGAAGATTTAAATTAATTGAAAAATATGCCATGGTTCTTCGTATGAAGACTCAAAATTTTTGAAATTTATTCTCTGATTTAATATATAAATTCAAAGCAATTATACTCAAACTTCTCTCTTTTTTCATTGGTGTTGGTAAGCTTGATGAATTGATTTTAAAAATTTCATCTGGAAAAGCAAATTTCAAATTTTACCTGAGAAAGTTTGGGAAGAGAAGAATACTAAAGGAAAGGCATGCCTTCTCAGTTATGAAAACATATCTCACTCAATAACAAAAAAAAATCTTTAAGAACATTTCACTCTAGAGTGATCAAAACAATATGGTACAGAAATAGAAACTGAAGAGAGGCCCATATAAATATGAGAATTCAGTATGCCATAGATAAGATGACTTTTAAAACAAATGGATATTTTGTTGTTGTTGTTTTGCAGATAATGCCCAATTGTTTTTCAAAGTGGTTATACCAATTTGTACAGACCAGAAGTACTATATAAGTGCTCTGGTTAATGTTCATCCACATCAACACATAATCTGTCATTGTGGTTTTAATATTCATTTCTGAGATTACTAATCAGGTTGGGCATCTTTTATTTGTTGTTTAGATTTCCTTTCTATGAAGTATCTATTAAGGCTTTCCTCATTTTTTCTTGGTTATTTTTCCTTTACTTGTAGATTGTAGGAATTCTCTATGTATTTATTTTTATACTGATTAATCCTTTGCCTCTTACAAGTATTGAAAACTAACATCTCCCAGTGTTGTAATTCTCATTTCACTTCCTTTATATTGACTTTGATGGTCAGACTCCCAAAGTTTTGATAGATAAATGCATTTTGTTAATCTTTCCTTTTACAGTTTGCACTTTTGTTTTTTAACAAATTCCTACCTTTCTGAAGGTCATAAAGATATTGTCTTATAAAATATTGTAGTTTTGCTTTTTAAAATAACACAGATTTAATAATGTGGTAGTTAGGTAATGGTCCATTTTTGTTTTTGTTTTTCCACATAACTAATCATTTGTCCTAGCAACATTTTTAAAAACTTTATTCAATTTAGGGATGCCTGGGTAGCTCAGTCGGTTAAGCATCCAACTCTTGATATCAGCTCAGATCATGATCTTGGGGTGATGGGATAGAGCCCCACTTTGTCAGACTCCGTGCTCAGTGTGTAGTCTTCCAGAGAGTCTCTCTCTTTTTCACCACCCCTCCCCACCACCCCCACTTGCTCACACTCTCTCTAAAATAAATAAATCTTTAAAATTTTATTCAATTTATTTAAACTAAAACAAAAACTGCTAAACTGGTTCACCCATTTCTCACACCCCCACCTCTGGCAACCAACAGTCTGTTTTCTTTCTCTATGAGGCTTTAAAAAAATTTTTTTTAGATTCCACATATACATGAGATAACACAATATTTGGGGTTTTTTTGCCTGTTATTTCACTTAGCATGATGCCTTTGAGGTCCATCCATGTTGTCACAAATGGCAAGATTTCATTCTTTTTTATGGCCAAATAATGCTTCACTTTGTGTATGCATGTCTGTTTGTGTATATAACCTTATATATACGTAAATTATGTGTGTGTGTACATATATATCTTTATCCATTCATCCATCAATGGACACTTAGATTGTTTGCATATATTGGCTATTGTACATAATGTTGCTGTGAATGTGGGGATGCATTTATCTTTTTGAGTTAGTGTTTTTATTTTCTTTGGGTAAATAGTAGTGGAATTATTTGATTGTATGGTATTTCTTTTTAATTTTTTGAGGAAACTTCACACTGTTTTCCAATGTGGTTGTACAATTTACATTCCCACCAGCAGTGCACGAAGGTTCCCTTTTCTCCACATCTTTGTCAAGATTTGTGTAGTTTGAAATAGCTTTCTATTTGGAGCACCTAGCTCTGGGTTTGGAATTGGCAGTATGGAGTTTAAAGAGCCTTTAGTTTTCACTTAATTTTAAGTACTGTTTGGGATTTTATACTAAATATGGATTACTTTAAAAATTTTTCTAAATAGGAAGAATGAAGGGGAGTAAGTCAGAGGGGGAGACGAACCAGGAGAGATGATGGACTCTGAAAAACAAACTGAGGTTTCTAGAGGGGAGGAGGGTAGGGGGATGGGTTAGCCTGGTGATGGGTATTAAAGAGGGCACATTCTGCATGGAGCACTGGGTGTTATGAACAAACAATGAATCATGGAACACTACACCAAAACAAATGATGTAATATATGGTGATTAACATAACAATAAAAAATTAAAAAAATTTTTTTCTAAATATATGCACACACACATACATATTAGCTGATGTTAAAAACAGTAATGTGGATCTACATACAAGGCCATGGGAAGATTTTCCAGGTGCATTACTGAGTGACAGAAGCAAGTCACAGAATTGTGAATACAATTCAACCCAATGTCTGAAAGAAGAAATTATGTGTGCATGCATACACATGTGTATAGTATTTAATTTACACATATAAAGATACTCTAAGAGACAGGTGTAGAATTCCTTGGAGAAAGTGACAAATTTTTCTTCTCTTTTGTTGCATTATTTGACATTTTCACATTGATTGTATTTTACCTTTACAAGTTAAAACTTTTAATTAAGAAAAAATCAGTGGGGAAAGTATATGACTCATTACTGAATTTTGGGATAAGTTGGCCTGCATTTAGCAAAGCAAGTTTAATTACTACCTCACAGCATACAGAATAATAAATTCCTTTTGGAATATTTATTGAGTACCTATGCTGTACCATGCACTTTGTTAGGATTTTTCTATGTATTCACTAACTCACAACCAAAGAATGTGCAGGGTTGTACATTCCATTTTATAAGAAATGCAAAAGGTTACTTATAGGAGAAGTGGGTTTTAAATGCACATGCTCCTTTCTCTTCCTCCTTGCCTACATAGGTGTTGGATTGTATTTTTCTTAAACATGTAAGAGAAGTATAAAGCAGTTTTGGATGTAATATAATATATCGTGTTGATTTTTAAAAAAATGACCTAGGAAAATAATTTAAACTTCCTTAGAAAAGAGAGAAGTGATGCTCTGCTGTTTTTCCTCATGTTGTCTCCTCACTGTTGGAGTGCAATATATTTCAAATACACTGGGATTCAGTAACAGAAGATTCTGATTATCATAATCCCTAAATGGGAGATCTAAATTTGACTCTGACATTGAAGCCTTCAATCACGGTGTTAGGACATGAAATCAGAATGCAAGTTCATGCAGTGTTCTGCAAATAATCCTGTAATTATATCTTCTAGGCTCTTCTAAACTATGATTGTTTTCTCATGTGGTGATTTATACTAGCCAGCATACCTAATTCATTTCCCTTTTTATTATAAAAGTCATGTGTGCTCATAGTTAGGTGTTTTGGTAAGTATGATTATTATCAACTTCCAAAGTAGAGGGATTTACTTTTTATTTTTAATTTAATTTTTTAAAAATATTCGTATTTATTTGAGAGAGAGACAGAGAGAGCTCATGAATGGGGAGGAAAGGGAGAAGCAGGCTCCCCAATGAGCAGGGAAGCTGACGTGGGGCTCGATCCCAGGACCCTGGAATCATGACCTGAGCCGAAGGCAGACGTTTAACTGACTGAGCCACCCAGGTGCTCTGAGATTTACTTTTTAATATTTCTCCCACTAGTTAAAAATCTAGGATGAGAGGGGTCATGCCTACTTGTTTATCATGACTTCCACAAAGTAACTGTTCAATAAATAAATAGATAAATGACAATTTTTGCTTTGTTTTCTACCCTAGATATACATGAATCATAACACCTTCTATAGGAAATAGTTGAATTAAACATTTAGTATCTTCATTATCTCTAGGAGATTCTTTAGTCTGACTCCTGTTAAACAGTTAATACCAGAAACTAATCTAGTTTCTCTGCTAATGGTATAGTTAATACTTTTCTCATCAAATAGTTTTGAGAATCATATTTTCAATTAAGAGACAACAGGATGTAATGAAAACAGAAATGTGAGTTTGAACATGGGATCATCTCTACAACTCTTGCCAACTAACCAGGTGACCTCAATAGTCATAGTAATAGTTCATGAGAGCCAGGTTTGTATTTTATTCATAATCCACCCACCACTAGTCTAGCACATAGGGGTAAATTGGCAATTTTTCATTGACTTAAAAAGGAAATTAAAAACCACATGTGCCTTATACTTCCTATCTAAAGGTAGGTGTAGTTCTTTATGCCATACCCAAATCAGCAAAGCTGGGATAGTCATATCAGATAACCGATGGGTGAAAGTCCTTTGAAAAGAGATGAAGCTTTGTAAGAACATGTCGAAGCAGGCTTGGCTCCTTGTCTAGCTCCCTCATCTCCATAGCTAAAGAAGCAGCCATGTCTCCAGAGTACTTAGAGCTGTGCCTCAGAATGTAGGAGAACCTCCCTGCAGCTATCATACACTGCCTTGCATTTTGAGTGTACTCAGATTTTGTGACCTCTTTACTTTCATGAAGTCTACATCTCCCTCCCTCAGGCCTTTGGATTGATAAGACATTTGCCTAGTTCTTATAGTTTTGGTATAAGTTTAATTTCAGTCCCGTTCAATACTTTTTCTCTGACTACATTCACTCCCTTCCTCCTTAGCCTGTCCTTTATTACCCTTGCACCCCAGTCTAGGCTCCTAGCAGCCTAGAGCCCCAGGTTCCCACAAAATATAATAAATTATTATTAAACTGTGTCTCACACCAGACCTCTGGAGTGCAATATCTCAAATCCATGTGTTAGTGAGGAGACATGCAACAAAGAAGGATGTAAAGAATAACATCTATTCCATTGAGCCTGTCTTCCAATGCTTATCCAGCAGCTGCAGATACTCAGCCAATATACATGACAACTCACAGAGCACCCTTGTGTTTAAAAATGGTAACCATTAAAATCTAACTGAACTTGAGCATGGACTCCAGGGGTAGGACACAAAATGTGTAATGCTTTTTGGACTCCCTTTTTTTTCTGGCATTGTACATCTTTGCTACTAAAAGATCCCATAAGTTTTTTTTTTTAAGATTTTATTTATTTATTTGAGAGAGCACGAGTTGGGGGCAGAGGGAGAAGGAGAAGCAGACACCCTGCTGAGCAGGGAGCCCGATGTGGGGCTCGATCCTAGGACACTGGGATCATGACCTGAGCTGAAGGCAGACACTTACCCAACTGAGCCGAGACACCCAGGTGCCCAAAAGATCCCATAAGTCTTAAAATATGGTATTGAGGATTCTAATCCTTCACCTTATGTAGTCATGTGCCTTCATTTAAAGATTAAAAGATGGAATTATTATTTTTTCTTGGCAAGATTTTATTAAAGTCAGTTTTTCTACCTATTCTAATTTCATGTGTCATACTTAGATACTCTTTAAAGTATATGTGTTTTTGTGAATGCCTAGCCTGAGCCTTTAGTTTTGTCATCTGTAAAATGAAGATACAGAGTACAGTTAACATTTACAGAGGGTTTGATACGTTAGATCTTTTTACAGCAAAGGTAGTTAGAACCAAACTAGAAGGTCTGTCACATGAAGGTATTGTTGCCCCCACTGACTCTGAGGGGACAGGAATGACCTGCGCTGATTCAGGATTTGGCTTATTTAACTGCCCTGACTCTCAAAGCAAAGATGTATGATCTTTGAGTAGCAAAGATTGACTTTGAGGAAAACAAGGTCGATAGGGAGTAGTAGAAAAAGCAGTGGTTATTTTCCATTTAATACTGTGTTGGAGGCTTATCCTTACTCCTTTCCTCATCTCTGTTCAGAAGTACATTGCCACTTTCATATTCTCCTAACACACACCCTGGTAAGACAGTAAACATCATTTGAAAGAACCATACAACACATGGTTATTTTCCTACAGTTCCACTATTGATGGGGGGAAAAGCCCATAACTCATATTATTGAAGTTATCTGGTTTTGATCTGAACTAGAAGCCAAAACTAGCCAGACATATTTGTTAAATTTTTCTTCTTGAACACATAGGAGCCTTTATTTATTTTTTATTAAAGATGAAAATCTTTCCTCAGAGTAAATCAAATGCAGCATTAAGTTTGTAATCCTGGGTCTTTAAAGTTTTCTCAGAGCTTTGAAGTTGAAGTGCAAATTGATATACTGACCATAGCCAGATCCACCTCAGAATGCTATTTCCTGGAGAAAGTAGTATCACACATAGTGAGAGGAGAATGATGCTCACGATGCTAATACAGTAAGGTAACTCAAGGGATACAGAAATCTCTTATACTACTGTTAACCACTTTGCAATGAATATGTAATAGTTCAGAATGAAATATATTGATTTATGGATAGCCCTTTGGTAATGATTATAGTGATCCATAATATATCTAGCTATCTACAAAGGTGTGGTAGTGGGTGAAATAATGTCTCCCCCAAAATTCATGCCCACCCAGAAGCTCAGAATGTGACCTTATTTGAAAATAGGGTCTTTTCAGATGTAATTAGTTAAGGTAAATTGAGGTCATTACTGGATTAGGATGACCCCCTAAATCTTCAATGACCGATATCCTCATAAAAAGAGGAAAGGACACACATAGATACAAAGAGGGGAGAATGACATGTGAAGATAGTGGCAGAGATTGGAGTAGCATAACTGTAAGCCAAAGAATGCCAATGATAGTCTGAAGTCACCAGAAACTAGGAAGAGACCAGGATGATTGTTTCCCTAGAGCCTTCAGAGGGAGCATGACCCTGATGGCACCTTGATTTTATACTTGTAACATCTGGAACTATGAGAAAATAAATTTCTATTGTTTTAGTCTTAATGTGCTATGGCAGTCCTGGGAAACTGATAAAAGAGTCAAATGCATCCTTCCAACAAATTTGAGAAGTGGACATTGAGTCTGAAACTGACTCCGAGGTATGAGCTAGAGTCTTTGGGCAAGTCACTCCCTCCCATAGCTTACAACCTCATTTATAAAATGGAGATTGTAGGACCAACCTCAAGGTTGCTATGAAGACTAAATGAATGATATGTGAAGGGCTCTTGATGAAAGGAGAGGCATGAAATCAGTCCTTGGTGCAGTACCAGTACTAGTAGCAGCAGCAGTGGTACTAGTTTCTACTATTGGTCAACACTGCAGATACAAAAGGACCAGCACTTGTAATTAAATCTTCTTACTAGGATTAAAGTGAGGTTTATACCTTTCTCTGAGGGATACAGACAACAAGACATAAAAACAGGCCTTTGTCATGCGTTAACATATTCATAATCTGAATCACATGCCACAATCCATTTCAAACTCTGAATTCACTTATGTACTTACTAATCCTTGCTGTAGGACCTTGATATTTACTTTTGTTCTTATGATTTTTATTTGTCCCTGAATTTGGACATAATTTCTGTGGTTGTGACATTTAGTTGCCCAACTTTAATGTGACACTCTCTTTGGTATCTTCTATTTCCATGCATTTCTCTCTCCAGCTTCATACCAGTAGCAGGTGGTAGAGGAATTCCAGAAAGGCAATTAGAATGTGATTATCTGAGGCTAGGCAGTAGGAAATTAGGCAGCAGTTCAAGGAATCAGCTGTGGAGATAGGCTACAGGAAAGGTGATTGCAGTTGTGTTTTTTTTTTTTTTAATAATTTGTAACCAGTAGATACTGTTATGAAGTACTATTCCTGATCCCTTAGGCTTTAGGTAAACTGAAGACCAACTGGAAAGAACAATAGATAAATAAAGGGATTTTATAGGCATATTGAGATGTCATTTCATCATATAATGTAATTTGTAGAATCTTACACATTGGATGGACTGCTGAAGTCATTCAGCCCAGAAATTCTTAACTGATGAAATTTAGGAATACTTTCAACACTATAATGCTCACAATTTATGCACACAAAACTGAACACAGAGTTTTTCAACTGAATTTGGAGACTAGATTCCAAATAAAGAACCTCTGACTAGACCCAAATATTATGTTTAAATAAGGTAATAGGATTATAGGCAGAAATACATGATCTCCCCAGATGGCATGGAGGGTAAGTGTGCCAAAACTAGAACTTGAATCCCCCAAATTCTGACTATCCAGAATACTGATAGAGAAAGCAAAAAAAGTGATCTTAATATCAGTCAAGAATTAGACTGAATGAACCAAAGAATCAGTTTTGGGTGTTGAAGGGAAGGAGTTTAAACCTTAGGTTTTAAATATATAATCAAGTGGTAAATGAATTGTCCTGGCAGATCTTAATGGAATGTTCCTTGTATTTCTTGTCAATTGGTAGAAATCACTAGTTAGAGCATCCAAGCATACCTACTTACTATGTGACTCCATTTAAATCCATGCATAATCTGAGATGGGGAATTTAGGTTTTTTGGGGGGGAGAATGGCATATTATGAATATAGAAATGGTTCCTCAACCTGATTTTCTCATTAGCTCCCCAAGTGTCTTAAAGCAAATTATTTAACTAAGTCATCTATGAGATAAGAGGGATTTTGCTGAGGGAAGCCTAAGGTGCCTCCTAGCATGAACATTAATATTCAAGTAATTTCTCGGGCGCCTGGGTGGTTCAGTTGGTTAAGTGACTGCCTTCGACTCAGGTCATGGTCCCGGAGTCCCGGGATCGAGTCCCGGGATCGAGTCCCACATCGGGCTCCCTGCTCAGCACGGGGGTCTGCTTCTCCCTCTGACCCTCTTCCCTCTCGTGCTATCTCTCTCTCTCTCAAATAAATAAATAAAAATCTTAAAAAAACATTCAAGTAATTTCTCTACTGTGATTTAAAGAGATCTGAAGCTGTGCTTGTCTTTTCTTGTTGATGCATGTGAGGACTGTTCCATTTGAGAGATTCTGGGTTTTGTAGCAAATGCACAGCCAACTGGGCTACATTTTTCCCCTTACTGGAGCTTACTCTCCAGAACTCTGAGTGATGTTGCCTTGCTTCTTCATACAGGTTCATACAATTATTTATACAAGTGTAGCAAGATACTTAAAAGTTTCTCATCTTGGGGATGTAGTTCTTTCTAATAGGACTCGTAAGCCCCACTTCAAGCTCCGTGCTCAGTGGTGAGTCTGCTTGAGATTCTTTCACTCTCCCTTTGCCCCTCCTCCACCACAGTTGCTCACTCTTGCTCTCTCTCTCTCTCAAAGATAGATAAATAAATCTAAAAGAAGGAGGATTTCTGAAGTATTAGTCCATTTCCAGGGCAAGAATTAATAGCCCAATTCTTACATAGTAAGACTGAAAAAGAACATCAAAATGATCTGTAGTCATTTTGCTCCAAAGTACAAATGTCTTCTTGGAATCAAATCCATTATTGTGGTGTCATCAATTTCCCACAGGGGAACCTCTATTAGCTAAGTTTGAACCCAGAAAGAGGCTCTTAGGGGAAGTTAAAAATAGAGTTGTTGGTTCATCACTTGATATTATGGAAGCATCAAGTGCATAAGATACTGTACAGAAAGGAAATATATTACCTGAATTCTTCCACCATGAACTTTTTCTACAAAGACACAATACAACCCCAAAAGCAATGGTATAAGAGAGGAATTTGTCATATTTGTTTCCATATGAACTAAAATGTGAAGAAGTAGCTCCTAATACAGTCTTCCAATACATGAAGGAGGGATGGAAAAAGAGGTTTTCCATTTTAGATTGAAGACAGCATGGGGCAGGATTTTCAATTTCAGTGCCCTGGATCTACACTAGATTTTTTTTATTACCCATCTAATGATAAGGTTAATGAGGGCAGAACAGCTGCAGAACTATGTTCTTTGGAGCTTTTTACATATTGTACAAACCCTTGAAACCTGAGTTGGTAGATTATACTGAGGCCAATTCCAATGTATGTGTAGTTGGGGAGGGGGTTCCCACACATACAACAAAGCAATTCAACCAATCAACTCAAGTGTACTTAATTCTGACACTATCTCCCTGTAGATAGCATCAGATTTCACAGGTTAAGGGTTCAGTCCTGCAAGACTGCCCCAACCCACCCACTCTCCACTTCAGATGCCAGGATGTTACCTGTGCTTTTCACTAACTGGGTAGAGATTGGAAATTTCCATGACCTCCTCCTGGAACTTGAGATTCCAGTCACAAGTGAAGGTTATTACCTGTACTTCTGACCAACAGGCAATAAATCTGAACTTCCCAGGACCTCTTCCTCATGTTGATTAATTTGCTAGAGTGGCTCACAGAATTTCAGAGAAACATTTTACTTACTAGATGACCAGTTTATTATAAAAGGATGTAGCTCAGGAACAGCCCATTCCCTCTCCAAGCATGCCACTCCACTCTCCCCAACCTCCATGTGTTCACCAACCCAGAAATTCTCCAATCTCTGCCCTGTCCTTTTGGATTTTTATGGAGGCTTCATTACATAGATAAAATTGATTAAATTATTGGCCATTGGCAATTGAACTTAATATCCAGTCCTTTACCCATCCCTGGATGTCTGGAAGTGAGACTGAAAATTGCAACTCCCTAATCACATGGTTGGTTTTCCTTGCAAGTCCCCATCCTTGAGACTTTCCAAAAGTCATCTCATTATGTTAATGAGACACTTTTATCATTCTTTTTTTTCATTATTTTTCTCTTTTTTTTATTATGTTATGTTAGTCACCATACAATACTTCATTTAGTTTTTGAGGTAGTGTTCCATGATTTATTGCCATTCTTAACACTTAGGAAATTCCAAAAGTTTGGGGAGCTATGAGCCAGGAACTGTGGAAAAAGAGCAAATATATCTATGTGAGAAATGTATTTTGGTCATCTAAATGACCAAATTAATGTGTATTATAGATCACAATATTGTAGTGGAACAATGGTATAGAAACTTTCAGTAATCAGATGATTAAAAAAATGGCTCCCTAATATGCTATGTGAAATTTATGATTTTGCATTTTTTAAAGGTTTTATTTATTTGACAGAGAGAGAGACAGCTAGAGAGGGAACACAAGCAGAGGGAGTGGCAGAGGGAGAAGCAGGCTCCCCGTGGAGTGGGGAGCCGGACTCAGGGCTCAATCCCAGGACCCTGGGATCATGACCTGAGCCAAATGCTTAACCAACTGAGCCACCCAGGTGCCCCTGATTTTGCATTGTTTAGAGTATAAAAGATTTTTTAAAATTCTCTCACCCCACTTAAATTAATTGAAGCATGAGGTTTAAAGATACATGAAAATTTTACCTGAAGATGATTTACCATCATATAAGATATATCTATATCTATATAAGTATAATTTTGTATATATGGTAACAAAGATAATTGAGAGTTGGCTATCTTTTGATTTTTCTTTTTTCTTTTTGGTGCTTCAATGCAGATTGAGTCTATGAGTAACCAACCCAAGGGATACTGGAAGTGGATTCCAGTCTGGATTTGGTTTCCATGGTAACTCATCAGCGACCATAGCATGTTCTCCTTCTTTTTCTAGTCATTTAACTGACTTAGATCTTTAAAATGGTGAAAAAGAATTGGCTATTTGTAGGAGTTATGCCAAGTGCAAACAACCTGAGGAATGTTGATTTCCAAGGGGAAAAGATTAGAAATACTGGATTTAGTGATGCTGCTGTTGCCAGTGATGCCAGATTTATAAACCAGAGGTGCATTTAGAATGTCATTTAGGCAGAGAATATAGAAATACCCACGTCATATTTACTGCAGTCTTTACAAGGTCCCTGAAAGAGAGAGGGGCACTGCAGTTTCTAACTAGACAAAAATTTATGGTGAGAGTGTGGGCCTCAGACCAATTCAGAGGCTTGAACAGGAATCCCCCCTCTCCACCCCCCCTGCCCCCACCCCGTGGAGTTGCTCTTCTTCCCAAGCAGCTTCTCACTGAAGAGAGGGGAATGCCCTCATAGTCTGTATTACAGCTTTTGCCCCCAAATCCACCCACAGGTCAGACAAAGAAAGTGGGTGAGTTTGTCTCTAAGTCAAGTTGTGGGACAGGAAGCAAAGTCTCCACATGAGATGACCAGACTATGGGTTGATTTATCTTTCTAGTGTTAGAGGACGGGAGTGAAGATCAGCTCTCTGTAGACATGTGTGCTGATGTTTTAATCTCCCGTGACTTCTCCCATCAGAGAATTGTGCAGGACAGGGGTGAGGGGTGAGAGAAGCCTAGATGCCTTTCCCTAGGAGCAACTGAGAATGAACACTCAACCCTCCATTTTCCTGCTTTCAACTTGCCATAGCACAAATTAGTAGGTCATCCTGAGGAAAGGCCTTTCTGCTTCAGCTGTCCTCAACTCAGAGACACTTTGAATGTTGAAAGCCCCTTGGGACAAATCCTCAGACTCACCTGCTTATTTCCCAGCTGAGGAAATGGAGCTAGGGGAAATTCAGTAATCTGCTCAGAATTACAAGGAAGTGACAAAGCCAGCAATGGAACTGTGGGGCCAGCCCTGGGTTCTGTCATCCACACTTGGTGGCCCCTTTGTCTGTTTCTGTCATTTCACTAGCTCTTTGTGGCCATGGCTTTATTTTTCTCTTGTTCATTTTTTTGCCTTAATGTGACTGTTTTCTGTGCTCTGATGCCAGCTTGGTTTCAATTTTATTGTTTGTTTCTGTTAGAAATAGGACTTCCGTATTATTATTGTGATTGAATTCATTCTTTAAGTGTATTGGGCAAATAAAAATCCGAATTTAAGGGCCAACATAGCTTGTTTAATATGAATTTACATGATAATAGCACCCTATTGCTGTGAAAGAGGCAAATTATGTAATTAAGTACTAGTCATCTCTGAGGAAAACTCAACCAACCCTTTATTTGTCAAATCAAATGTTTTCTGTAACCTTCCTGACTCCACTTGCAGAGTTGTCGCCTTTCCTCTGTGTCCTCATACTATTCAGCTCAATTACAGCATTTACCACATGGTTGTAATTATCTGTCTCCATGTAAACTGGCTCATGCCACTCCCTGCAATGGTTTCCCATTATAGTGAGGATAAAAGCTGCCCTCTTAACCATGCGATGCAAGACTCTCCAGTTTAATTTAGTGCCACTGCCTTTCTTACAGCCCTTTAGCCACACTGGCTGGTTATTTCTGTCAAAAACCCCTTTTCTTTTCATAGCACTTGGGTTAATTTTTATGTATTCATTTCTATGATTATTTATTGATGCTGAAAAGGAAACAGAGTGATTTTCGAAACACAGTCTCCACTAAGTAGGGTCAAGATGCTCTCTCCATGGCAAAGACAGAAATGGAAGAGGAGATTGTGCGTGGGTACAGGTGGGAACCTGATGGAATCTTGTGTGATGGTTTATCTTGTCTCCACGAAGTGCAAGACCAAACATTAAAGAAAGAGGGCATAAGGATGGGAGAGAATGATAGAATATTCACCCATATGTCACTCAGTTTCTTTATCCATAAAATAGGTATGACAATAGGACCTTACAGGATTTCATGAGGAGTAGTAAGTGAAGAAGAGATAGATGGATAGAGATTCTGTGTGTGTGTGTGTGTGTGTGTATGACAACACATTTCTATTTAAGCAACCCAGTTTGTGGCATTTTGTTATGGCAGCCCTAGCAAACTGATACAACATATAAGGGCAGAGGCTTTGGAGAATGACTGGCTTGATTTGAACCACAGCTCTACTTTGCTTCACTTAGTAGCCATCGAACATTGGGTAAACCATTTAACTCCGTTCTCATGTGTAAAGTTAGGATAATAATAGCAAACATTTGGCAAGAGCTTGCTTTGGGTGCTAGTCTGTTATATCTCATAACATCTCATCTTCCGTTACATCACAAGTGCTAGTCTCTTCTCTCATACACTCTTCACAACCCTGGAAGTAGGTTCTATCAGCATCCTTAATCTATGTCTCCAGAAGCTGTAAGAGAATTGCAAAATAGATGGTAGAGGTGGGATTCAAAACCAGGCTGTCCAGCTTTAGAGCCCACCCTTTAACCATTTCTCTCCCCTGCTTCCCTGGTGCCTCCCTTAGAAGTGAAGTGTACTTAGGAAGTATTAAGAACAGTACTAAGAAGGTATAGCAAGAGAACAATAAAAGTTAAATGATTTTATTATTTAGGGAGAATGAGGAAGGGATGTGACTATTGTGTGGGTAGCAGAACGTCCTTCCTACTAGAGAAAATGGGAAGATGACAGGACAGTGTTCGGTGTCCACTTGAGGACAAGGGGTTTGGTCATATAACTTTTCTATAGCAGTGCTTATGTTTCAGAAAGGATTTAGTCCCTATATGAGTATGGTAGAATGAGACATCCATGTCCTTTTCCTTCTGGACATCACACTGTACCATAAAGATGAAAGAGAAAAAAGCCTGGTAAACTCCTTTTTGAGTAAAAGTAGGTGACAGCTATGATGTGCTGAATCAAAGTGCCAAAAGCAGCTAAGATTACCACAGAAGCCATGTGGGATGATACATAACACAAGGTTCATCAGGATGGTATGGGGGGAGAGGGGCTGAAAAGTGAAATAGAAGAGGGGAAAAAGAATATATACACTGATTGTAATAGCTGGGAGTCCGGGTCATGATCATATTTACAGATGCTTAAGACATTTGGAAAATTTATTTATGATGGGAATACATAAATGCATTCCAAATGTTATAACACTACATCTATTTTAACTCAAAGTCAGCCCCAAATACAGTGGGATATTAGACTCACTACTGACTAAAGGTAGGAACAAAATAAGGAAGCCCTCTTTTACCACTATTGTTTAACATTTGTTAGATGTATAATCAGACAAGTGAGAGAAACATACTATGTCTTAAATTTTAAAAGGAGGTAGTAAGGCTGAATTTTGTGATAAGTGAATTAAAACTGCACATTATTCTTTAAAAAGGTAAAAAATTACTCTTTTCAGATGATATATATAATATGATCACATTCCTGAAACATTTATTTATTTATTTATTTATTTAAGATTTTATTTATTTATTTGACACAGAGAGAGACAGCGCGAGAGGGAACACAAGCAGGGGAAGTGGGAAAGAGAGAAACAGGTTTCCCACCGAGCAGGGAGCCCAATGCGGGGATCAATCCCAGGACCCTGAGATCATGACCTGAGCTGAAGGCAGTCGCTTAACCAACTGAGCCACCCAGGTGCCCCTTCCTGAAACATATAAGAGTAACTAAAATCATGAAACTATCAAATTGGTTAGGTACTAGAGTATACTATTAATGTGCAAGTATTAATAGCTTTCATAGAGGTAAACAGCAAGCTAAGGAGGCATTTCATACTGGAGGTAGGAAGGTAGCAAGGGAAGAGATGGAGTGTGTGATACAAGTGGTGAGGCTGGGTTGTATTCTAGAAAAAAATAAAAGTTGAATCCATCTCTGCCACCATGTATCAAGAAAAAACCCTAATGCATTAAAGATTTAAGAAAAAAATATTAAACTGTAGGATGAAAATATGAAAGAACTACATTATAAGCTTGGAATAGAGAAGATATTACTAAATACCTCTCAAAATCTAGAAGAATTAATAAATATTGTTAAAAAAAACTAGAAGCTGTAAAGATTGATAAATTCAGCCACATACATGGAAAAAAAAAGATGTGCATAGCAAAGATCAATTTGAGCAAAGTCAAAATATAAACGATTAAATAGGAAACATTTTGTAATTCATTTATAGATAAAGACTAATTTATGCCTGCCACTTATCTAAGAACAAGGGTTATGTCAGTAACTAAAACTGACAAAATCTCTGCTGTCTTGTACCTGACATTGTAGTTAACTACCTATGCCTTCCTCATGTATAATGACCTTTAGAAATTAAGAATAAGAGCAACAAGATAATAGAAAAGTGAGAAAAAGACAACAGTAGTTGGCAGCAAAGAATATTTCAAATGACTCTTAACCAATAAAACAAAAAAATCAACTCTATTCATAAGAGAAATATAATTAAAACTATACTTATGTACTATTGTTTACCTATCAGAGTGACAAAATATAGAAGCTTAACACAACTTGCTGATGAGACTGTGGGGAAAAGGTTTACTCATTGTCTGGGAGTCTAAATCAATACAACTTCCATGAGAAGACAATTTGGAGTATCTATCAAAAATATAAAAGCAAAGGGGGGGGCGGAGCAAGATGGCGGAGGAGTAGGAGACCTGGATTTCATCTGGTCTCAGGAATTCAGCTAAATAGGGATCAAACCATTCTGAACACCTACAAACTCAACAGGAGACCGAAGAAGAGAGTAGCAACAACTCTCTGAACAGAGAAGCGACCACTTACTGGAAGGTAGGATGTGTGGAGACGTGAATCCGAGGCGATATTCGGGAGGACAGACAGCGGGGGAGGGGGCCTCCGTCGGCTGCTTCTGGCAAGTGATAGAGCCGCGGAGCACAAAATCGGAACTTTTAGAAGTCGGCTCCGCTGAGGGACGTCGCTCCAGTGGTTAAGCGGGGGGTGGAAACCTCGCGGGACAGTGTGGTCTCAGGATCCTCGGGGTCACAGAAAGACCCGGGGTGCCTGAGTGCGCAGAGCTCCCAGAGGTATTGGAGCGGGGAAGCCGGCTGCAGAGAGGGAGTGGAGGCGCGGGCTCTCAGCTTGGGGTTGCCATAAACTGATCAGCGGCCCAGTCGGGCCACTGCTCCTCCAGCAGGGACCCAACATGGGGCAGATCTGGGGAGACTCCCCTTCCTCCCCCGGGAGGAGCGGCGCGGGAGCGCACCGCAGGGATCTGCTGGGTTTCGAGACTCCACACAGGGTCGGGAGCCAGAGATAGAAACGCTCGGTCACAGGCCGGGTGAGCACGGAGTGCGGCCGGAGACCCGGGAGATGGGAGTGATTGACTGCTTTTCTCTGGGGGCGCACTGAGGAGCAGGGCCCCGAGTTCTCAGCTCCTCCGGGTGGAGATTGGGAGGCCACCATTTTCACCCTGACCCTCCAAAGCTGTACCAGAGTTTGCAGGGAACAAAAGCTCCTGAGAGCAAACCCAAGCAGTTTGCTTAGCCGGGACTGACAAGGGTGGGGCAATTCTGCCTCCGGCAAAGACATTTGGAAACCACGGAAACAGGCCCCTCCCCCAGAAGATCAGCATGAACAGCCAGCAAGCCAAGACCAAGTTTACCGATCAAGGAGAACGGAAGAACTCCAGTGCTAGGGGAATACTGCACATAGAATTCATGGCTTTTTTTGTCATGATTCATTAGTTTTTCAAAGTTAATTTTTTTAAACTTTTTTTTAATTTTTCTTTTTCCCTTTTTCAACTAACATCTTATCAATTCCTTTTTTTAAAAAAAAAAACATTTTTTATTTTTCATTTTTAGAGTCATATTTTATCCTTTCATAGTAGTTACCCTTATTTTTGGCATATATATATAAGTTCTCTCTTTAAAATTTTGAGATACAGTTTCTTCTAACAGATCAAAATATACCCTAAATCACTAGTGTATGGCTTTGTTCTAGTCTCTTGCCTGATCACATTCTCTCCCTTTTTTTTTTAATCTTCTTTCTTTTTTCAAACAACATCGTATCAATTCCTTTTATAAAATCTTTTATAATTTTCATCTTTACAGTCATCTTCCATCCCTTCATTGTATCAACCCTTATTTTGTACATATATAAGTCTTTCTCCCTTTAAAATTTTAGGAGGCACTTTTTTCTAACAGACCAAAATACGCCCAAAATCTAGTGTGTGGCACTGATCTATGCACTAGCCTGATCATATTTGATCATATTCGGTTTTTTTTTGTATTGTTCTGTTTTTGTTTTTATCTTTTTTTTTTCTTCCTTTTCTCTTTCTTTTTTCTTTCTTTCCCTTTTTTTTCCCCTGGTTTCAGGTCTTTTCTGATTTGTATAGAGTATATTTGCTGGGGACATTGTTAACCTGTTAGCATTTTGTTTTCTGTTTCATCTATTCTCCTCTGGACAAAATGACAAGGCGAAAAAATCACCTCAGCAAAAAGAACAAGAGACAGTACCGTCAGCCAGGGACCTACTCAATACGGACATTAGTATGATGTCGGACCTAGAGTTCAGAATCATGACATTAAAGATACTAGCTGGGTTTGAAAAAAGCGTGGAAGTTATTAGAGAAACCCTTTCTGGAGAAATAAAAGAACTAAAATCTAACCAAGTCGAAATCAAAAAGGCTATTAATGACGTGCAATCAAAAATGGGGGCACTAACTGCTAGGATATATGAGGCAGAAAAGAGAATCAGTGATATACAAGACCAAATGATGGAAAATAAGGAGGCTGAGAAAAAGAGAGAGAAACAACTAGAGGATCACGAGGGCAGAATTCGAGAGATAAGTGAAACGATAAGACGAAACAACATTAGAATGATTGGGATCCCAGAAGAAGAAAGAGGGAAGGGCAGAAGGTATATTGGAGCAAATAATAGCAGAGAACTTCCCTAATGTGAGGAAGGAAACAGGCATCAAAATCCAGGAGGCACAGAGAACCCCTCTCAAAATCAATAAAAATAGGTCAACACCCTGACATCTAACAGTAAAACTTACGAGTCTCAGAGACAAAGAGAAAATCCTGAAAGCAGCTCGGGAGAAGAGATATGTAACCTACAATGGTAGAAACATTAGATTGGCAAAAGACCTATCCACAGAGACCTGGCAGGCCAGAAAGGACTGGCATGATATCTTCAGAGCACTAAATGAGAAAAATATGCAGCAAAGAATACTATATCCAGCGAGACTCTCATTGAAAATAGAAGGAGAGAGAAAAAGCTTCCAGGACAAACAAAAACTAAAGGAATTTGCGAACATGAACCCAGCCCTCCAAGAAATACTGAAAGGGGTCCTCTAAGCAAAGAGAGAGCCTAAAAGCAGCATAGATCAGAAAGGAACACAGACAATATACAGTAACTGTCACCTTACAGGCAATACAATGGCACTAAATTCATACCTTTCAATTGTTACCCTGAATGTAAATGGGCTAAATGCCCCAATCAAAAGACACAGGCTATCAGATTGGATTAAAAAACAAGATCCATCAACATGCTGTCTGCAAGAGACTCATTTTAGACCCAAAGATGCCCCCAGATTGAAAGTGAGGGGGTGGAAAACCATTTACCATGCTAATGGACACCAAAAGAAAGCTGGGGTGGCAATCCTTATATCAGACAAATTAGATTTTAAAACAAAGACTGTAATAAGAGATGAGGAAGGACACTATATCCTACTTAAAGGGTCTATCCAACAAGAAGATCTAACAATTGTAAATATCCATGCCCCTAACATGGGAGCAGCCAATTATATAAGGCAATTAATAACAAAAGCAAAGAAACACAGTGACAACAATACATTAATAGTGGGGGACTTTAACACCCCACTGACTGAAATGGACAGATCATCTAAGCAAAAGATCAACAAGGAAATAAAGACTTTAAATGACACACTGGACCAAATGGACTTCACAGACATATCAGAACCTTCCATCCCAAAGCAACAGAATACACATTCTTCTCCAGTGCCCATGGAACATTCTCCAGAATTGATCATATCCTAGGTCACAAATCAGGTCTCAACCGGTACCAAAAGATTGGGATTATTCCCTGCATATTTTCAGACCACAATGCTTTGAAACTAGAACTCAATCACAAGAGGAATGTCAGAAAGCACTCAAATACATGGAGGCTAAAGAGCATCCTACTAAAGAATGAATGGGTCAACCAGGAAATTAAAGAAGAATTAAAAAATTCATGGAAACTAATGAAAAGGAAAACACAACTGTTCAAAATCTTTGGGATACAGCAAAGGCAGTCCTAAGAGGAAAGTATATAGCAATACAAGCCTTTCTCAAGAAACAAGAAAGGTCTCAAATACATAACCTAACCTACACCTAGAGGAGCTGGAGAAAAAACAGCAAATAAAGCCTAAACCCAGCAGGAGAAGAAAAATAATCAAGATCAGAGCAGAAATCAATGAACTAGAAACCAAAAGAACAGTAGAACAGATCAACGAAACTAGGAGCCGGTTCTTTGAAAGAATTAACAAGATTGATAAACCCCTGGCCAGTCTTATCAAAAAGAAAAGAGAAATGACCCTAATCAACAAAATCATGAATGAAAGAGGAGAGATCACAACGAACACCAAAGAAATACCAACAATTATAAGAACATATTCTGATCAACTCTATGCCAGCAAATTAGATAACCTGGAAGAAATGGGTGCATTCCTAGAGATGTATCAACTACCAAAATTGAACCAGGAAGAAATAGAAAACCTGAACAGACCCATAACCACTAAGGAAATTGAAGCAGTCATCAAAAATCTCCCAACAAACAAAAGCCCAGGGCCAGATGGCTTCCCAGGGGAATTCTATCAGACATTTAAAGAATTAATACCTCTTCTCCTGAAACTGTTCCAAAAAATTGAAATGGAAGGAAAACTTCCAAACTCATTTTGTGAGGCCACCATTACCTTAATCCCAAAACCAGACAAAGACCCCACCAAAAAGGAGAATTACAGACCAATATCCTTGATGAACATGGATGCAGAAATTCTCACCAAGGGGCGCCTGGGTGGCTCAGTTGGTTAAGCGACTGCCTTCGGCTCAGGTCATGATCCTGGAGTCCCGGGATCGAGTCCCGCATCGGACTTCCTGCTCAGCGGGGAGTCTGCTTCTCCCTCTGACCCTCTTCCCTCTCGTGCTTTCTATCTCTCATTCTCTCTCTCTCTCAAATAAATAAAATCTTAAAAAAAAAAAAGAAATTCTCACCAAAATACTAGCCAATAGGATCCAACAATACATTAAAAGGATTATTCACCATGACCAAGTGGGATTTATCCCTGGGCTGCAAGGTTGGTTCAATATCTGCAAATCAATCAACCTGATACAATACGTTAACAAAAGAAAGAACAAGAATCATATGATCTTCTCGATAGATGCAGAAAAAGCCTTTGACAAAATATAGCATCCTTTCTTGTTCAAAACTCTTCAGAGTATAGGGATAGAGGGTACATACCTCAATATCATAAAAGCCATCTATGAAAAACCTACAGCCAATATCATTCTCAATGGGGAAAAGCTCTGAGCTTTTCCTGTAAGGTCAGGAACGCGGCAGGGATGTCCACTCTCACCACTGCTATTCAACATAGTAGTAGAAGTCCTAGCCACAGCAATCAGACAACAAAAAGAAATCAGAGGCATCCAAATCAGCAAAGAGGAAGTCAAACTCTCACTCTTTGCAGATGATATGATACTGTATGTGGAAAACCCAAAAGACTCCACCCCAAAACTGCTAGAACTCATACAGGAATTCAGTAAAGTGGCAGGATATAAAATCAATGCACAGAGATCAGTGGCATTCCTATACACCAACAACAAGACGGAAGAGAGACAAATCAAGGAGTTGATCCCATTTACAATTGCACCCAAAACCATAAGATACGTAGGAATAAATTTTACCCAAGAGGCAAAGGATCTGTACTCACAAAACTATAAAATACTCATGAAAGAAATTGAAGAAGAGATAAAGAAATGGAAAAACGTTCCATGCTCATGGATTGGAGGAACAAACATTGTGAATATGTCATTGCTACCTAGAGCAATCTACACATTCAATGCAATCCTTATCAAAATACCATCCACTTTTTTCAAAGAAATGGAACAAATAATCCTAAAATTTACATGGAACCAGAAGAGACCCCGAATAGCCAAAGGAATATTGAAAAAGAAAAACAAAGCTGGCGGCATCACAATTCCGGACTTCCAGCTCTATTGCAAAGCTGTCATCATCAAGACAGTATGGTACTGGCACAAAAACAGACACATAGATCAATGGAACAGACTAGAGAGCCCAGAAATGGACCCTCAACTCTCTGGTCAACTAATCTTTGACAAAGCAGAAAAGAATGTCCAATGGAAAAAAGACAGTCTCTTCAACAAATGGTGTTGGGAAAATTGGACAGCCACATGCAGAAGAAAGAAACTGGACCATTTCCTTACACCACACACAACAATAGACTCCAAATGGTTGAAAGACCTAAATGTGAAAGAGGAGTCCATCAAAATCCTAAGGAGAACACAGGCAGCAACCTCTTCGACCTCAGCCGCAGCCACTTCTTCCTAGAAACATCGCCAAAGGCAAGGGAAGCAAGGGCAAAAATGAACTATTGGGATTTCATCAAGATAAAAAGCTTTTGCACAGCAAAAGAAACAGTCCACAAAACCAAAAGACAACCGACAGAATGGGAGAAAATATTTGCAAATGACATATCAGATAAAGGGCTAGTATCCAAAACCCATAAAGAACTTATCAAACTCAACACCCAAAGAACAAATAATCCAATCAAGAATAGACATTTTTCCAAAGAAGACATCCAAATGGCCAACAGACACATGAAAAAGTGCTCAACATCACTCGGCATCAGGGAAATCCAAATCTAAACCTCAATGAGATACCACCTCACACCAGTCAGAATGGTTAAAATTAACAAGTCAGTAAACGACAAACGTTGGTGGGGATGCGGAGAAAGGGGAACCCTCCTACACTGTTGGTGGGAATGCAAAGTGGTGCAGCCACTCTGGAAAACAGTATGGAGGTTCCTCAAACAGTGGACAATAGAGCTGCCATATGATCCAGCAATTGCACTACTGGGTATTTACCACAAAGATACAAATGTAGGGATCCGAAGGGGTACGTGCACCCCAATGTTTATAGTAGCAATGTCCACAATAGCCTAACTGGAAAGAGCCAAGGTGTCCATCGACAGATGAATGGATAAAGAAGAAGTGGTATATATACACAAGGGAATATTATGCAGCCATCAAAAGGAATGAGATCCTGCCATTTGCAATGACGTGGATGGAACTGGAGGGTGTTATGCTGAGTGAAATAAGTCAGAGGAAGACATGTATCATATGACCTCACTGATATGAGGAATTCTTAATCTCAGGAAACAAACTGAATGTTGCTGGAGTGGTTGTGGGTGGGAGGGATGGGGTGTCTGGGTGATAGGCATTGGGTAGGGTATGTGCTATGGTAAGCGCTGTGAATTGTGCAAGACTGTCGAATTCCAGATCTGTTCTTCTGAAACAAATAATGCAACATATGTTAAGAAAAAAGAAAAAGAAGAAGATAGCAGGAGGGGAAGAATGAAGGGGAGTAAGTCGGAGGGGGAGATGAACCATGAGAGACGATGGACTCTGCAAAACAAACTGAGGGTTCTATAGGGGAGGCTGGTGGGGGGATGGGTTAGCCTGGTGATGGGTATTAAAGAGGGCACATTCTGCGTGGAGCACTGAGTGTTATGCTCAAACAATGAATCACGGAACACTGCATCAAGAACTAATGATGTAATGTATGGTGATTAACATAACAATAAAAAATTAAAAAAATATATAAAAGCAAAGACCCTTTAAGCTAAGAGTTTACTTTTGAGTAATCAGACAAAGATATTTTTATAGATGATGTCATATGTACGTTATTCTCTATTCAAGCATTGTTTCTTATAGCAAAGTTTAGAATCAACCAAGGTCTCCACCACTAGGAGATTAAATTAGGCTGCATCTATCCCAGAGGTCAGCAAACAACAGCCCACAGGGCAAGTCAGTTCAACACCTGTTTGCATATAGCACACAAGCTAACAATGGTTTTTACACCTCAGATGGTTTAAAAATTAGAAGGATAATATCCTGTAACACTTGAAAATTATATGAAATTCTAAGTTCAGTATCATTAAAGTTTTATTGGAATAAAGCCATATTTGTCCATTTACATATTACCTATGTCTGCTTTTGTCCTATGGAGTTGATTGGTTGTGACAGAGACCATATGTGCCACTCTCATTGCTTTCCACTGCTGTTTGGCTCCCTGTCAATTTCAATGACACAGCTAGAATTTGACTTTGTTTCAAGTGCCATACAGCTAACATGTAGAAGTTCATGACTTAAATATAACCATAAAAATGATAAATCTCCACACATGTAAGAAAAATTTTTTTTGGAAGTAATATGTACTCAGTACAAAAGACTTTTGGGGAAAAAAAACCTATATGGTTCTATATGGGTGCAACTAGAAAAATAATTTTGTATCATTTGATGGTCACTTTCTAGAACAATTAAAATCCAAGGATAAAATATCCTTTTACCAAACCACTGATTTCTATACTAACATTTCAGGGATGTGTAACACACTTAATAGAGAATGAGAACTTTGAAGTTTTCAACTGATCGGAGGGAGATTGCTGCACGTGTAAAGAATGCGTGCACTAACTCTTAGGATTGGAAACTTGAAGGACATTTTTTGTAGTGCTGATTTTTATAGCCTATGGTTATATCTGCTGCAAAGCAAACATTTTTCCATTTTCTGCCAAAATGTGAGTTCGGGCACCTCCTACCATGGCAATTTTTTTAGTGCATTTTTAGCATTCATCTGGGTTTGTTATTTTGCTTTCACCCTGTGGTTTTCATGGAAACCACTCCTAATCTCCCCTGAGTCATGTAGTGTCTGCCTTCCAGGTGTAACTCAATTAGTACCCTGCCAGTTTATCACTAGATCAGGCAATTGTTAAATAATTTTGATCAAAAATTGTCCTGTCCTCTCTGGTGTAAGCAATGCAGCCAGAACCATTGACTGGCCTCAACACCTCAGTTTCTTCACATGCTTGCTACTAAGGATTTAATACTCTCTGATGGGGGAAAATAAAATTTGAACAGGATACTTAATCAAAACATACTTAGATTGAATGATAAGAAATTCTCAATTACTAGAAAGGAAAATAATTAAATTACATTTCAGCTTTTACATGGGTTACTGGAGTCAATGCCAAGATGGGCCCTTTCAATCATTTTTCTATTAAAAGGAAGCAGGGACATTGATAGAGATAATTTTGCTTTTTGTAGTCTTTCCAAACTATATTATTTAAATTTTGTTTTATGCCTCAGTTGCTTACACAAACAACTCTGTAATGTTAATTGGCTTCTGAGATGAAAGCTCAGCTTATGTATATACAAAGAAGCTCTGGGAATTTCTAAGTAAAGGTTCAGGTTAAAATTTGTAGTCATTTGATGTCCTGGTTATATTAATTTATTTGAGAGTATGTTAGAACTTAGAGTGGAATTTGCTCATTCTAAAGGGGACTTTAAGACATTATGTGCTCTGGAGGCACCTGGCAGACTGGCTTAGTAGAGCACGTGAGTCTTGATCCGAGGGTTCTAAGTTCGAGCCCCTCATTGGGTACAGAGATTACTTAAAAATGGAATCTTAAAAAAAAAAAAAAAGACATGATGTGCTCTGTAGCTATAGGCATAATCACAGCTGAACACCACAGCTTTTTTAAAAATTTGTTTAAGATTTTATTTATTTGACAGAGAGAGAAACAGCAAGAGAGGGAACACAAGCAGGGGGAGTGGGAGAGGGAGAAGCAGGCTTCCCGCTGAGCAGGGAGCCTGATGAGGGGCTCGATCCCAGGACCCCGGGATCATGACCCGAGCCGAAGGCAGAGGCTTTAATGACTGAGCCACCCAGGCGCCCCTGAACACCACAGTTTTTAATTTTTTTTTAATAGGAAAGAAGTTTTATTGTACATCTAGGAATTAAGTCAACAAAATTTATCCATGTGTTCTTTTAATCTTGTCATGTAGTTATTTTATAATGATTAAAGGAAGGAAGGGGAAAATAAAGGTATATGGAAGCAAATGCTCTCCTGTCAAAATTAACATAGTTGTGGGAGGGAAATTCTCAGTACTCTGTACCAGGGCCAGTTGTGAATCACAAGTTTTTATTACGTGATACGAAGATATGTGATAGATACCCCAAATCTCAGCATTAAGAAGTTTTTTTAATTGTTAATGAATTAAGCTTGCTTTCTTTAGCCTTACTCCTTAAAGTGTTAATATTTCTAGGAGGGAGATTATTTTAGGTTGTCCTTGTCAAAATGGGTATACGTGACAGGAGCCCTGTTGTGTAGGTGGAGAGAACTAGAAAGAGAAGACGAGTAATTTGGGTGGCATTCAGCTTAGGTCCCTTTAAGTCCACCAACAAGGTGAGTGGTATGAGTTAGTATGTAGCCTATCTTAATGAAGTGGTTCTCAAACTGTAGCCTGTATCAGAATCACCCAGAGGGCCTCTTATTTATAATGCCCCATTCCAGGGTTTCTGATTGAGCAGGTTTGGGGAAAGGCTCATGGACCTGCAGTTCAAAGAATTTCCCAGGTGGTTCTGATACTCCTGGTTTAGGGGCCACATTATAGCAATACCATTGTTAGGTGGGCAACAGACTTGCATTGGGGTGGGGGGAAAGGAAGACATGTACACTGTACTGAAAAAGGTAAGGCTTATTGCTGGGATCACATAGGGCTTTAGATTTTTTTTCATTGCATGAAAGTTAAATTGAAAGAAAAATGGGGAAGCTGTATTCGAGAGAATATTAGCAACATAGAGAAAATGTTTATATTTTACCAGTACGAAAATTCTGTTCCTCATGTTTTATACCCATTTAACTGGCTAATATCAAAAGGTTTTCTGTATTTCTGCCAGTAGGTCCTGTGAGAACGTGGTCTTTATTCATTTCTCTATCCAAATTATAATCCATGGGTGAAAAGACCATATTTAGTGATAAACTAACATCTGTCATATAATCAAAAATTCTTCAGCTGATAAAAGGCCTTAGCTTGGTTAGTCAACTCTGTCTACTGTGCAGCCTTTCCTGAAGTTCAACTAGAATTTGGAAAGTTATCTAGGGATTAATTCAGTGATTGATCCTCAAAGTTTGTATGAAACAGAATTACCTGGGGTAGGGAGAAAAAATACAGAGGGCCAGGCTCATTGAATTAGTATGGGGCCTGCATCATTCTTTTTGCCAAGTTCCTCAGATGAGTTTACAGCAGGGTTTGAGGACCTCTGGTTTAGAGCTGTGCTTCTCAAACGATCTATAATAAACCAGATTTTTGAAAAATTTCCAGTCATCATAGGCCAATACTTCTATAAAATGCAATACAATTACTTTCTAACAAGGAAATTTAAAAACAAATAGAAAATATAAGCCCTGGGGAATGATAGATTCTAAGATCCTATCAGAGGGCTCACGTGGAAAACAACTATAAAACCCAGGAGCCTTGAAGAGTGAACAGAAGCAGCTTCTTGTTGGGAGTATGTGGTCAAAGTACAGAAGGGACCTAGCTGAAGTAAGTTCCCCATTTTTGTAGCTTTTACCCTGGAGCTACATATAGTTGTATTATGGAAACCCAAGTTTGGCTATCTGTAGCTTGATAGGCCAATACTCATGAGTTTTCATTGGAAAGGAGTTTGAGCTTTATTCAGGAAGGCAGCCACCTCAGGAGAAGGCATGCTCCTGTCCAAAGGCCAGCTCTGAGGTTTCTGCCTGGCCCAGAGATTTTTAAAGGGGTTCAATTAGTTAAAGGAGTATAGTGGCCTGTAGACATTTCTTGATTACCTGCAGACTGGATGATGCCAACTTTGGAGTTTCTCAGTGCTCAGAGGTTGTGCAAGAATTTCTAGTTCCTTGGTGCCCAGGGTGGGTTCTGCAAGAAGGTCTGGTTCCTTGGTGCCTGGGGAGCTGTGCAAGAGTATTCTGTTCTTGCAAAGGAGTGCAAGATCTACAGATTTGTTTTTTTTTTTAATTTTTTATTGTTATGTTAATCACCATAGATTACATCATTACTTTTTGATGTAGTGTGCCATGATTCATTGTTTGTGTATAACACCCCGTGCTCCACGCAGAACATGCCCTCTTTAATACCCATCACTAGGATAACCCATCCCCCCACCCGCCTCCCCTATAGAACCCTCAGTTTGTTTTGCAGAGTCCATGGTCTCTCATGGTTCATCTCCCCCTCCGATTTCCCCCCCCTTCATTCTTCCCCTCCTGCTATCTTCTTCTTTTTTTTCTCTCAACATATATTGCATTATTTGTTTCAGAGGTACAGATCTATGATTAAACAGTGTTGCACAATTCACAGCACTCACCATAGCACATACCCTCCCCAATGTCTATCACCCAGCCACCCAATCCCTCCCACCCCACCCCCACTCCAGCAACCCTCAGTTTGTTTCCTGAGATTAATAATTCCTCATATCAGTGAGGTCATATGATACATGTCTTTCTCTGATTCACTTATTTCACTCAGCATAACACCCTCCAGTTCCATCCACATCGTTGCAAATGGCAAGATTTCATTCCTTTTGATGGCTGCATAATATTCCATTGTATATATAAACCACATCTTCTTTATCCATTCATCTGTCGATGGACATCGTGGCTCTTTCCAGAGTTCGGCTATTGTGGACATTGCTGCTATAAACATAGGGGTGCATGTACCCCTCTGGATCCCTACATTTGTATCTTTGGGGTAAATACCCAGTAGTGCAATTGCTGGATCGTATGGTAGCTCTATTTTCAACTTTTTGAGGAACCTCCATACTGTTTTCCAGAGTGGCTGCACCACTTTGCATTCCCACCAACAGTGTAGGAGTGTTCCCCTTTCTCTGCATCCTCGCCAACATCTGTCATTTCCTGACTTGTTAATTTTAACCATTCTGACTGGTGTGAGGTGGTATCTCATTGAGGTTTTGATTTGGATTTCCCTGATGCCGAGCGATGTTGAGCACTTTTTCATGTGTCTGTTGGCCATTTGGATGTCTGCTTTGCAGAAATGTCTGTTCATGTCTTCTGCCCATTTCTTGATTGAATCATTTGTTCTTTGGGGGTTGAGTTTGATAAGTTCTTTATAGATTTTGGATACTAGCCCTTTATCTGATATGTCATTTGCAAATATCTTCTCCCATTCTGTCGGTTGTCTTTTGGTTTTGTGGACTGTTTCTTTTGCTGTGCAAAAGCTTTTTATCTTGATGAAATCCCAATAGTTCATTTTTGCCCTTGCTTCCCTTGCCTTTGGCGATGTTTCTAGGAAGAAGTGGCTGCGGCTGAGGTCGAAGAGGTTGCTGCCTGTGTTCTCCTTAGGATTTTGATGGACTCCTCTTTCACATTTAGGTCTTTCAACCGTTTGGAGTCTATTGTTGTGTGTGGTGTAATGAAATGGTCCAGTTTCTTTCTTCTGCATGTGGCTGTCCAATTTTCCCAACACCATTTGTTGAAGAGACTGTCTTTTTTCCATTGGACATTCTTTTCTGCTTTGTCGAAGATTAGTTGACCATAGAGTTGAGGGTCCATTTCTGGGCTCTCTAGTCTGTTCCATTGATTTATGTGTGTTTTTGTGCCAGTATCATACTGTCTTGATGATGACAGCTTTGTAATAGAGCTTGAAGTCCGGAATTGTGATGCCGCCAGCTTTGCTTTTCTTTTTTAACTTTCCTCTGGCTATTCAGGGTCTTTTCTGGTTCCATACAAATTTTAGGATTATTTGTTCCATTTCTTTGAAAAAGTGGATGGTATTTTGATAAGGATTGCATTGAATGTGTAGATTGCTCTAGGTAGCATTGACATCTTGACAATATTTGTTCTTCCAATCCATGAGCATGGAACGTTTTTCCATTTCTTTGTGTCTTCCTCAAATTCTTTCATGAGTATTTTATAGTTTTCTGGGTACAGATCATTTGCCTCTTTGGTTAGATTTATTCCTAGGTATTATGGTTTTGGGTGCAGTTGTAATTGGGATCGACTTCTTAATTTCTCCCTCTTCTGTCTTGTTGTTGTATAGGAATGCCACTGATTTCTGTGCATTGATTTTATATCCTGCCACTTTACTGAATTCCTGTATGAGTTTTAGCAGTTTTGGGGTGGAGTCTTTTGGGTTTTCCACATAAAGTATCATATCATCTGCAAACAGTGAGAGTTTGACTTCTTCTTTGCCGATTTGGATGTCTTTGATTTCTTTTCGTTTTCTGATGTCCGTGGCTAGGACTTCTAATACTATGTTGAATAGCAGTGGTGATAGTGGACATCCCTGCCACCTTCCTGACCTTAGGGGGAAAGTTCTGTTTTTCCCCATTGAGAATGATACTCGCTGTAGGTTTTTCATATATGGCTTTTATGATATTGAGGTATGTACCCTCTATCCCTATACTCTGAAGAGTTTTGATCAAGAAAGGATGCTGTACTTTGTCAAATGCTTTTTCTGCATCTATTGAGAGGATCATATGATTCTTGTTCTTTTTTTTGTTAATATATTATATCACGTTGATTGATTAGCAGATGTTGAATCTTGCAGCACAGGGATAAATCCCACTTGGTCGTGGTGAATCATCCTTTTAATGTACTGTTGGATTTTATTGGCTAGTATTTTGGTGAGAATTTTTGCATCCATGTTCAAGGATATTGGTCTGTAATTCTCCTTTCTGATGGGGTGTTTGTCTGGTTTGGGGATCAAGGTAATTGTGGCCTCATAAAATGAGTTTGGAAGTTTTCCTTCCATTTCTATTTTTTGGAAGAGTTTCAGAAGGATAGGTATTAATTCTTGTTTCAATGTTTGGTAGAATTCCCCTGGGAAGCCATCTGGCCCTGAGCTTTTGTTTGTTGGGAGATTTTTGATGACTGCTTCAATTTCCTTGGTGGTTATAGGTCTGTTCAGGTTTTCTATTTCTTCCTGGTTCAGTTTTGGTAGTTTATACATCTCTAGGAATGCATCCATATTCCTGGTTATCTAATTTGCTGGCATAGATTTGCTCATAATATGTTCTTATAATTGTTGGTATTTCTTTGGTGTTGGTTGTGATCTCTCCTCTTTCATTCATGATTTTGTTGATTTGGGTCATTTCTCTTTTCTTTTTGATCAGTCTGGCCAGGGGTTTATCAATCTTGTTAATTCTTTCAAAGAACCAGCTCCTAGTTTCGTGGATCTGTTCTACTGTTCTTTTGGTTTCTATTTCATGGATTTCTGCTCCGATCTTTATTATTTCTCTTCTCCTTCTGGGTTTGGGCTTTATTTGCTGTTTTTTCTCTACCTCCTTTAGGTGTAGGGTTAGGTTATGTATTTGAGAGCTTTCTCAAAAGGCTTGTATTGCTATATACCTTCCTCTCAGGACTGCCTTTGCCACATCCCAAATATTTTGAACAGTTGTATTTTCCTTTTCATTGGTTTCCATGAATTTTTTTAATTCTTCTTTAATTTCCTGGTTGACCCATTCATTCTTTAGTAGGATGCTCTTTAGCCTCCATGTATTTGAGTGCTTTCTGACTTTCCTCTTGTGATTGAGTTCTAGTTCAAAGCATTGTGGTCTGAAAATATGCAGGGAATAATCCCAATCTTTTGGTACCGGTTGAGACCTGATTTGTGACCCAGGATGTGATCTATTCTGGAGAATGTTCCATGGGCACTAGAGAAGAATGTGTATTCCGTTGCCTTGGGATGGAATGTTCTGAATATGTCTGTGAAGTCCATTTGGTCCAGTGTGTCATTTAAAGTCTTTATTTCCTTGTTGATCTTTTGCTTAGATGATCTGTCCATTTCAGTCAGGGGGGTGTTAAAGTCCCCCACTATTATTGTATTGTTGTCACTGTGTTTCTTTGCTTTTGTTATTAATTGCCTTATATAATTGGCTGCTCCCATGTTAGGGGCATAGATATTTACAATTTTTAGATCTTGTTGGATAGACCCTTTAAGTAAGATATAGTGTCCTTCCTCAACTCTTTACAGTCTTTGGTTTAAAATGTAATCTGTCTGATATAAGGATTGCCACCCCAGCTTTCTTTTGGTGTCCATTAGCATGGTAAATGGTTTTCCACCCCCTCACTTTCAATCTGGGGGGTGTCTTTGGGTCTAAAATAAGTCTCTTGCAGAGAGCATATGAATAGGTCTTGTTTTTTAATCCAATCTGACAGCCTGTGTCTTTTGATTGGGGCATTTAGCCCATTTACATTAACGGTAACTATTGAAAGATATGAATTTAGTGCCACTGTATTGCCTATAAGGTGACTGTTACTGTATATTGTCTGTGTTCCTTTTTGAACTATGCTGATTTTAAGTTCTCTCTTTGCTTAGAGGACCCCTTTCAATATTTCTCGTAGGCCTGGTTTTGTGTTTGCAATGTCCTTTAATTTTTGTTTGTCCTGGGAGCTTTTCATCTCTCCTGCTTTCAGTGACAGCCTAGCTAGATATCGTATTCTTGGCTGCATATTTTTCTCATTTAGTGGTTTGAATATATCATGCCAGTCCTTTCTGTCCTGCCAGGTCTCTGTGGATAGGTCTGTTGCCAGTCTAATATTTCTACCATTATAGGTTACATATCTCTTCTCCTGAGCTGCTTTCAGGATTTTCTCTTTGTCTCTGAGACTCGTAAGTTTTACTATTAGATGTCCGGGTGTTGACCTATTTTTATTGATTTCTGAGAGGGGTTCTCTGTGCCTCCTGGATTTTGAGGCATGTTTCCTTCCCCACATTAGGGAAGTTCTCTATTATAATTTGCTCCAATATAGCTTCTGCCCCTCTCTTTCTTTCTTCCTTCTTCTGGGATCCCAATTATTCTAATATTGTTTCGTCTTATGGTATCGCTTATCTCTCGAATTCTGCCCCCGTGATCCAGTAGTTATTTATCTCTCTTTTTCTCAGTTTCTTTATTTTCCAGCTTTTGGTCTTCTATATCACTGATTCTCTCTTCTGCCTCATATATCCTAGCAGTTAGTGCCCCCATTTTGTTTGTGCCTCATTAATAGCCTTTTTGATTTCGACTTGGTTAGATTTTAGTTCTCTTATATCTCCAGAAAGGTTTCTCTAATAACTTCCACGCTTTTTTCAAGCCCAGCTAGTTTCTTTAAAAATCATGATTCTGAACTCTAGGTCCAACATTGTACTAATGTCCATATTGTGTAGGGCCCTGGCAGACAGTACTACCTCTTGTTCTTTTTATTGAGGTGATTTTTTCCATCTTGTCTTTTTGTCTAGAGGAGAATAGATGCATGGAGAACAAAATGCCAACAGGGTAACAATGTCCCCAGAAAATATACTCTAAACAAATCAGAAAAGACCTGAAACCAGGGGAAAAGGAAAGAAAAAGAAAAGAAAGAAAAAACAAAGAGAAAAAAAAAAGAAAACGAAAAAGATAAAAACAAAAAGACAGAATATGATCAAATATGACCAGGCTGGTGCTTCGATCAGTGGCACACACTAGATTTTGGTTGTATTTTGGTCTGTTAGATGAAAGTGCCTCCCAAAATTTTAAAGAAAGAAAGACTTATATATGTACAAAATAAGGGTTGATATGATGAAGGGATGGAATATGATTGTAAAGATGAAAATTACAAAAAATTTTATAAAAGGAATTGATAAGATAAGTTGTTTGAAAAAAGAAAGAAGAGGATTTGAAAAAAAGAAAGAAAGAAAAAAAATGGGGAGAGAATGTGATCAGGCAGGAGACTAGAACAAAGCCATACACTAGAGATTTAGGGTATATTTTGATCTGTTAGAAGAAACTGTATCTCAAAATTTTAAAGAGAGAACAACTTATATATATATGCCAAAACTAAGGGTAACTACTATGAAGGGATAAAATATTATGACTCTAAAAATGAAAAATAAAAATTTTTTTTTTTTTAGAAAAAGGGATTGATAAGATGTTTGTGGAAAAAGGGAAAAAAGAAAAATTAAAAAAAAAGACGGTTAAAAAAATTAACTTTGAAAGACTAAAGAATCATGGTAAAAAAGCCATGAATTCTATGTGCAGTATTCCCCTAGCGCTGGAGTTCTGCTGTTCTCATTGATCCTTAAATTGGTCTTGGCTGGCTGTTCGTGCTGATCTTCTGGGGGAGGGGCCTGTTGCCATGGTGGTTCCCAAATGTCTTTGCCGGAGGCAGAATTGTCCTGCCCTTGCGGGTCCAGGCTAAGTAATCTGCTCGGGTTTACTCTCAGGATCTGTTCCCTGCAAGCTCTCGGTACAGCTTTGGAGGATGAGAGTGAAAATGGCGGCCTCCCAATCTCCACTGTGGAGGAGCCAAGAATTCGGGGCCTCGCTCCTCAGTGTGCCCCCAGAGAAAAGCAGTCAGTCACTCCCGTCTCCCTGGTCTCTGGATACACTCCGTGCTCGCCTGGCCTGTGACGGAGCATTTCTGTCTCTGGCACACGACCCCGTGTGGAGCCTCCAAACCCAGCAGATCCCTGCGGTGCACTCCCGCGCCGCTCCTCCCGGGGGAGGAAGGTGAGTCTCCCCAGATCTGCTGCTTGCCGGGTCCCTGCTGGAGGAGCAGTGGCCTGACTCTGCCGCGGATCGCAGTTTATGGCTACCCTGAGCTGAGAGCTAGCTCCTCGGCTCTGACACTGCAGCCGGCTTCCCCGCTCCGATACCTGGGAGCTCTGCTGCACTCAGGCACCCCCGGTCTTTCTGTGACCCTGAGGGTCCTGAGACCACACTGTCCCATGAGGGTTCCACCCCCAGCTTAGCCACTGGAGCAACGTCCCTCAGCGGAGCCGACTTCTAAAAGTTCCGATTTTGTTCTCTGCTGCTCTATCACTTGCCAGAAGTGGCCGACGGAGGCCCCTCCCCCGCCGTCTATCCTCCCAAATATCACCTCGGACTTCTCTGCAGGTCCTACCTTCCAGAAAGTGGTCACTTTTCTGTTCAGAGAGTTGTTGCTATTCTTTTCTTCGATCTCCTGTTGAGTTCGTTAGTGTTCAGAATGGTTTGATCCCTATCCAGCTGAATTCCTGAGACCAGACAAAATCCAGGTCTCCTACTCCTCTGCCATCTTGCTCCACCCCTCAAGATCTATAGATTTGTAGAAGGAGGTCAGTAAAGTTATTTGTGTGACCTGAAAAAGAAAAACATTTTGCTAAAAAAAAAAAAAAAATCGCTGGTTTAATCAGAAAGCTGAGATGGCTTCAAACAGACTTGCTGGCCTGTGTGGCCTGGGAACATTCTGGTCCTTCATTCCCTAAAGCCAGTTGTCTGCAAATCTCAAAGAAAGTAAATTAGTTGTACTAGGGACCAAGGGCCTTAGGTCAGCAAGCAAGGAGCATGTCAACTTGAAGCAAGTTAACCCTTAAGCTCAGCTGGAGTGCTGTTATAGTTGAGTTTTCATTTTTTACAGAGTTTATATGACTATATTCAACTATCAAAATTCATCAAACTATACCTAAAGTGAGTATACAGATTATTGTATATAGATTCTACCTCAATAAAGCTATTTAAAATCCATGTAATAAAGTAGGCTCAACCTTAAATATGAAGCATTATATTCTAAGGAAGTTAGAAAATGATGAAGAAATTGAAAGAGTTCCAGAAAATACTAGTTGCCTCCTGTTAGATTTATTTTCCAGATTGTGAATAAAATAAAACATCAACATAAGATAGCTCATCCAACATTTTTATTTTTACAGCTTAGGTAACTGAATGCTGGAATCCTTGCAAATTCATCACTGTTGTGATGAGAGCTAATGTAATAATTGGCTTAGTTTTCAAAGTTTTCCAGAACTGATGAATGTAAGTACATAAAATATCCATAATTCATTGTTAATGACAATTTTAGTAGTACAAATACAAGCCTCAATGTTTTATTATTTAGCAGAAAGAATTACCTTATCAAATTTTTATAACTATTTCTAAATGCTTGTCCTGATTTTTTTTCTGCCTCACTGAGGACCAGCCACACACACTTCGGTCTGTGGACCGCACTTTTGAGTAACAGTAATGTAGAGAACTGGAGTGAACTAGTTGTCCTAGACAGAGTAACAGGGTGAATTTATAACCTCTGCTTTGGGGTATTCCAAGGAACTCACTATAACTGGCCTGTATCCAGTTTGTTACGATGTAGCTAAAGCAACCAAATAATTTTTGTGATGCATTCTGTTAGTTATTTGCATATATATTTGTCTCCATTAAGTAAACTGTAAGCTACTTGAAGTGGACCTATGACTATTCAACTCTGTCTCTTGAAGAGTTTAGCACAGTCTTATAAATAACCAATCAGTATAAAAATTGTAGATCTTAATTTTCATTGAAAGAACACTGGATGTGTTTTGTTTTTTCTTAAGTTTTTAAAGTTTTTAAATTCTAGTTAACATAGTGTTATATTAGTTTCAGGTATATAATATAGTGATTGAACATTTCTATACATCACCTAGTGCTTATCATGACAAATGCACTCCTTAATCCTCATCACCTATTTAACCCATCCTTCCAGGAGCCATCAGTTTGTTCTCTATAATTAAGTCTGTTTCTTGATTTGTCTCTCTCTCTCTCATTTTTTTCCCCTTTGCTAGTTTATTTAGTTTCTTAAATTCCATATGAATGAAATCATATGGTATTTGTCTTTCTCTGATTTATTTCACTTAGCATTTTCTTCTCTAGCTCTATCCATGTCATTGCAAATGGCAAGATTTCATTCTTTTTTATGGCTAAATAAGATTCCATTATATGTGTATATATGTGTGTGTGTATATATATATATATATATATATATATATATATACACACACACGCCACATCTTCTTTCTTCATTCATCAATGGATGAACACACTTGGGCTGCTTCCATAGCTTAGTCATTGTAAATAATGCTGCTAAAAACATGGTGGGGGCCCATGTATCCCTTTGAACTAATGTTCTTTATTCTTTGGGTAAATGTCCAGTAATACAATTGCTGGATCATAGGGTAGGTCTATTTTTAAATTTCTGAGGAACCTCCATATTGTTTTTCACAGTAGCTGCACCAGTTTGCATTCTCTCCAACAGTGCAAGAGGGTTCTCCACATCCTCACCAACAACCTCCCCAACATCTGTTGTTTCTTGTGTTGTTGATTTTAACCATTCTGACAGGTATAAGGTGGTATCTCATTGTGGTTTTAATTTGTATTTCCCTGATGATGAGTGATGTTTTGTGTCTTTTCATGTGTCTGTTGGCCATCTGCATGTCTTTTTTGGAGAAATGTCTCTTCATGTATTCTGCCCATTTTTTTAATTGGCATTTTTTAAATATCGTATCAATTCTTTATATATTTTGGATACTAACCCTTTCTCAGACATGTTGTTTACAAATACCTTCTCCCATTCCATAGGTTGCCTTTTGGTTTTGTCGATTGTTTCCTTTGCTATGCAGAAGCTTTTTATTTTGATGTAGTCCCAATAGTTTATTTTTGCATTTGTTTCCCTTGCCTCAGGAGACATATCTAGAAAGATGTTGCTGCAGCCAATGTCAAAGAGGTTACTGCTTGTGCTCTCTTTTAGGATTTTTATAGTTTCGGGTCTCACATTTAGGTCTTTCATCCATTCTGAATTTATTTTTGCGTGTGGTGTAAGAAAGTGGTCCAGTTTTATTCTTTTGCGTGTTGCTGTCCTGTTTTCTCAGCACGATTTGTTGAAGAGACTTTTCTCCCATTGGGTAATCTTTCCTGCTTTATCAAAGATTAATTGACTACACAATTGTAGAGTTTATTTCTGGGTTTTCTATTCTGTTCTATTGATGTACATGTCTATTTTTGTGTCAGTACTATACTTTTTTGAGTACTACAGCTTTGTAATGTCACTCAAAGTCTGGAATTGTGATTCCCTTCGGCTTGGCTTTGCTTTTTCAAGATTGCTTTGGCTATTCAGGGTCTTTTGTGGTTCCATACAGATTTTAGAGTTGTTTGTTCTAGTACTGTGAAACATGCTGTTGGTATTTTGATAGGATTGCTTTAGGTAGTATAGACATTTTAACAATATTTGTTCTCCCAGTCCAAGAACATATAATGTCTTTCTTTGGGTCATCTTCAATTTCTTTTGTGTTTTGTTTTGTTTTTAAGATTTTATTTGTGAGAGAGAGAAAGAGAGAGGGCACAAGCATGGGGAGTGGCAGGCAGAGGGAGAAGCAGGCTCCCTGCTGAGCAGGGAGCCCTATGTGGGACTGGATCCCAGGACCCTGGGATCATGACCTGAGCCAAAGGCAGACGCTTAACCAACTGAGTCACACAGGCATCCCTGTCATCTTCAGTTTCTTTTATCAGTGTTTTATAGTTTTCAGAGTACAGGTGTTTCACCTCTTTGTTTAGGTTTATTCCTAAATATCTTATTATTTAGGGTACAAGTGTAAATGGGATTATTTTCTTAATTTCTCTTTCTGTTCCTTCATTATCAGTATACACCGGTAATGCAACAGATTTCTGTACATTGATTTTTGTATCCTGCGACTTTACTGAATTCATTTATCAGTTCTAGCAGGTTCTTTTTTGTTTGTTTGGTGGACTGTTTAGAGTTTTCTATATATAGTATTATGTCATCTGTAAATAGTGAAACTTTTACTTCTTCCTTGCCAGTTTGGATGCCTTTTGTTTCTTTTTGTTGTCCGTGTGCTGTAGCTAGGACTTCTAGTACTATGTTGTATAAAAGTGGTGAGAGTAGGCATCCTTGTTCCTTAGGGGAAAGAGCTCTCAGTTTTTCCCTATTAATGATGGTGGTAGCTGTGGTTTTTTCATATATGGCCTTTATTATGTTGAGGTATGCTCCCTCTAAACCTACTTTCTTGAGGGTTTTTATCATGAATGGATGTTGTAGTACTTTGTCAAATGCTTTTTCAGCTTTTATTGAAATGATCCCATGGTTCTTAGCTTTTCTCATATTGACGTGGTGTATCACATTAATTGATTTGTGAATATTGAACCACACTTGCAACCCAGGAATAAATCCCACTTGATCACACTAGCTGCATTTTAGATCTTTACACCATCACCAATGAAACTGACTTAACTTAAAGTAGAATGATAATTTCAAAATGACTTAAGATTTTGATAGAGACAAAAGTTCTGTCTAGTCATAGTTTTGACATTATCACAAGGGAATAAAAAACTAAACCTCATTTCATAATATATGTGAACACTGATATTATAAGACAAAGAAATATAAAATTGAACACTATGGGCTATTGCCACAGTGTGTTCAACTCTCTCTCATGATTAAGAGACTCAGACTATGTCAAACAATGGCCCATAAAAGTAAGTTATGTAACTCTTTAATAGAGTAGTAAATTCTTGTCAACAAAGCTGATAGTTTGCTGCTCGGAACATATCCATACCTCATTTTGCTCTTTTATTCACAAGATATACTTCAGGAATATACACCAAGAAGATCAATACAGAATATAATTCAGACAGAGCTAAATCAAACACGGAAATTAAAGAAACAGTCAAGATAAGTCTGTATATTCACACATTGGGAACTATCTTACAACCAGGATATCATTTCAATAATATATAATGATAATGTTGATTATTATTTATACTTCATTATTTAAAGCAAGATTGGTAATCTCTGACAAAATACTATTTTATTGATTCCATTTTGCCTCAGGAGGCATCCATGAGGATCGTGATCAGGATGGGACTGGTAATTGGGGAGATACCCTGAAGCTAGATGGAATCGGTTTCTGTAGAAAGGGAGAATCAGAGACAAGAAGATGTAATCCCTGTAGGGATGTATGGAGGTGCCAGAGAGGGGAAAATGTAGTGTAAAGTAAGCAAACTAGAGAGGAACTGTGACTGAAGCCATCAAAGCAGTAGTCCTGATTCATAAAGAGAACTAGGAGCAGCTACATGCTTCATTCCTTCAGTTCTTAATTCATATCCCAGCTCTATTTACCGGTTTCTATGACCCTGGTGCTTAATGTCTCTGTACCTTAGTTTCATTATCTATAAAATAAGCTTTTTGAAGGTGAGGAGTAAATAGAATAATACCTGTAGGGGCACCTGGGTGGCTCAGTAGGTAGGTGTCCAACTCTTGATTTCTGCTCAGGTCATGATCTCAGGGTCCTGGGATCGAGCCCTGTGTTAGGCTCTGTGCTGCGTGTGGAGCCTGCTTGAGATTCTCTCTCTCTCCCCCTTTCCCTTCGCCCCTTCCCCCCATACATGTGCTTTCTTGTGTGCTCTATTTCTTAAAAAAAAAAAAAAGAATAATACCTGTATGTATGCCATTAGTCCTTTTTCTGTGGTATACATTGCAAATATTTTCTCCGATTTGGTCAGTTGTTCTTGGATTTTGTTCTTAGTGGATTTTTGTCTACACTGTTAAAGAAAAGTTAAATTTACTCTTTTTTCTTATATTTCCTCTAAACTTAAGTAATAGTTAGAAAGCCCTTACCTGCACCAAGGTTAAAGAGAAATGTACCCATGTTTTCAAATACTTGTTTGGTTTCATTTTTTTACATTAGAATTCTAATCCTTTTAAAGATTATTCTTCAATATGGTATAAGATGTAGATCTAAGTTTATCTTTTGCCAAATGACCGCACAGTTGTCCCATCATGCTTGTTTTAATTTCATCCTATTTTCACTGGACACCTATTAGGTGTCGGGCACTTTCACTAACAAATAAAATTAATAGACAATCATGTCCTTTACATTTTTGGCAAGGGTTCCAAAGGAAACAAATAAATAGGATGCCAGGAGAGGGTGAGAGGCATAAAGTCATCTAGGAGCTCGTCTAGAAGAGAACAGCCTCCTTTCTCTAGCCATAAACAGGGGAAACTGTGGAGAAGAAATGGATGTTTAGATATTTAATTAAGAGGTAATAGATACTTGTCTGTGAAGGAAGAAACCTTTTTCTATAGAAGTGTTACTTAGAACCAGAAACATGAGGGCAATGGGGTGCCTCATGAGCCCTCTCATTTGGAAGTATGTGAGCAATGTCAAGGCTAAATGAGCAGTCAAATGTTTATAAAAGGGATTCTGATATTGGATCAAACATTGTACTCTACAGTCTCTTCCATCTTTGATATTCTAGGAGTCTTTGTTCTTGTACTTCATGTATCTGCTGTTTTTTAAACTGTACCTCTTTGAATTATTTTTAGTAGTTTTTCTAGGCATTAAAATATGTATCTTTACCTTGTCACCATCAATTCAAATTTAATATTGTATCATTTCACATAAAATAAAAGAACTTTGCTACTGTATAGTCCTAATTATCCATTACTCCCCATTCCTTTCCCTAGTCATCTTATGTATTTATTGCATCTAGATACATTATAAACCCCAAACTATAATTTCATGAGCGTTGTTTTAAATTAGAAAAAAAAAGTAATCTTTTATATCTACCCACATATTTAAAACTTCTGGTACTCTTAATTCCTTTCTAAAAAGCCAAGGAACATTTGCCTTCAGCTTGAAGATCTTCCTTTAGCATTTTGTGTAATGCAGTTCAGCTAATGACAAACTCTTAATTTTTATTTAGCTGAAACTCTGTTTGTTTTCATTCTTGAAGAATATTTTTGTTAGATATAGAATTCTTGGCTAACAGGTTTTGTTTTCCTTCCAGCACTTTAGAGATGTCATTCTACTGTCTTTGGACCTCATTTTTCTAATGAGAAATAAGTAATAAATGGTATTATAACATTCCACCCCCAGCTGATTTGAGATTTTGACATTTTTGTGTTTCAGTAATTTGATTCTGGTGTGTCTAGGTGTGATTTTCTTTGTATTTATTCCTCTTAGGATTTGCTGTGTTTCTTCAAATGTGTAAATTTAAGCCTTTGACCAAATTTTGGAAAAATTTTGCCATTATTACTTTAAGTATATTTTGCATCCCAGGTTTATCTTCTCTTCTGGAATCTAATTACCTGTATATTAGACCATTTTATTTTATCCTGTAGATCTCAGAGGCTCTGTTCTGTGTTTGTTTGTTCTTTTTACCCCTCCCCTCCACTATTTTTACAATTGGATGCTTTTGATTTATTAGTTTCCAGAGATACTGATTCTTATGTCCCCCAATCTGCCATTAACCTCACCAAATTAACTATTTTCACATACTGTATTTCTAACTCTCAAGTTCCCATTTGGCTCTTTTGTATACTTTCTCTGCTGAGATTGTCTATTTGTTCATTTACTAAGTGCATATTTTCCTAAATGACCTTTAGTATAACACTGGCTATTTTTAAAATAACTTGCTCGCTTCAAGTCATAAAAACATAGCTTTGTATATAGTTTTCAATTTTATTGATATGAAAGTACAAGTAGAAGCATAAAGTATATTTTATTTACTATATGGCTTAACTTACATCTTTTAAATATTTAGATATATGGAATTGTGGCCTTTTTTCTGAGGTCTAGAATAAAGGGGCTATAGAAGATAAGGTTGAAGGCATTAGATTGCAGATGAGTAGAGTTCTAGACATTCAGTAGAACATTATTTTAAGAATGTGTTGACCAATTAAAAAAATTGAAGCTCTGTGGAGCCATATTTTATAAAGAATGATCAAGTCGAGAATATGAAGGAAAGATCTGAGAAAGATAGGACCAGAGAAGGGGCACAGGCAAGACTCAGTGTGTGAAATAATAAAGGCTAAAACTGATGGCAGTGTAAATGTGAATTTAAAAAATAATAAAATGCACTAAAGGAAGAATTTACATGTTGTCCCTTGGAAATGCTATGGAATTTGAATAGTTAGGGCATAAGATAGTGTGGCTTTAAATGAGAAATAAGTGAAATGCTTCAGACCATCACCCTGTGATAAAGGCATTGCATTTGTAAAGAAAGTCCTTCGATCAAATTTGAGTCTATTTTATAGCTGTCTGTGAAACTGGAAGCATATCATTTGTATTTGTCAAGTATTAGTGGGGTTTTTCCAGCCTTACTGAAATATAATTGATGTAAAATATTGCGTAAGTTTAAGGTGTATAGTGTAAGGATTTGATATGTGTTTGTATTGCAAAGTGATTTCCACAGTAAGTCTAGTTACCATGCATTACCTCACATAGTTAACACTTTTTGTGTGTGTGGTGAGATCTTTTGAGACTTACTCTCCTAGTAGTTTTCAAATATACAGTACAGCATTGTTAAATATAGTCATGCTGTGCATTACATTTCCAGAACCTATCTATAACTAGAGTTTGTATCTTTTGACCTATTTCACCCATTTCCCTGATTCCTACCTCCCATCTCTGGCAACCACCAATCTGTTCTCAGTTTCTGTGAGTTCAGTTTTTTCAGATTCCACATAGAAGTGAAATGATACAGTATTTTTCTTTCTCTGTGACTTCTTCACTTAGAAAAATCCCCTTCAGTTCCATTCATATCACAAATGGCAACATTTCCTTCTTTTTATGGATGAATAGTGTGTGTGTGTGTGTGAGAGAGACATTTTCTTTATTCATCTATTGATGGGTACTTAGGTTGATTCCCTGTCTTGCTATTATAAATAATGCTGAAATGAAAATGAGGGTGCATGTATCTTTTGGCATTAGTGTTTTCATTTCCTCTGGATAGGTATCCATAAATGGAATTACTAGATCATATGGTAGTTCTATTTGTAATTTTTAAAGGAACCTCCATACTGTTTTCCATGGTGGTTGCCCCAATTTACATTCCTACCAGAGTGGACCAGGGCTCCCTTGTCTCTACATCCTCACCAACCCTTGTTATTTCCTGTCTTTTTGATAGTAGTCATTTTAACAAGTATGAAGAGATTTCTCATTGTGGTTTTGATTTGTATTTCTCTGATGGTTAGTGATATTGAACATCTTTTCATGTCCCTGCTGGCCATTGGAATATCATCTATGGAAAAATGGCTGTTCAGGTCGTTTGCTCATTTTTTTAAAGATTTTATTAATTTATTTGAGAGAGAAGGTGCAAGTTGGGGGAGGGGTAGAGGGAGAGAGAGAATCCCAAGCAGACTCCATGCTGAATGTGGAACTGACTGGGGAGGGGAGGGTGGGGCACTCAATCTCATGACCCCAAGATCATGAACTGAGCCAAAATCAGGAGTCAGTCACTTGACTGACTGAGCCACCCAGGTGCCCCCCTTTGCTCATTTTTAAATCAGATTATTATTATTTTTGCTGTTGAGTTGTTTAAGTTCTTCATAAGTTTTGGATATTAACCCCTTATTAGATATGAGGCTTGCCAATTTTTCTTCCATTATGTAGGTTGCATTTTCATTTTGTTGATCATTTCTTTAGCTGTGCAGAAGCTTTTTAGTTTGATGGAATCTTGCTCATTTTTATTTTTATTGTTTATGCTTTTGGTATTAGCTATTTTAAAAAGCTCTTCTGCTAATTCAACATTCAAGTCAATCTGGATTAATTTTCTTTTGATTATATGCCATGATTTCTTTTTCCTATGTGTCTAAATTTTGGATTTTATCCTTGATTTTGTCAAGGAGAGACTATATTCTATTATATTCTTCAAATATGGGAAAAAATTAGCAGTTAATTTGGCTAAACCCAAATTCCAAACTCCTGTCTCCTTTGTGATTGTAAGAGCTAGAATCTCTGTGCAGTGTTTTTAGTCTTATTTGGACTGCTTGGGGTCTGTCCCACTCATGGGGTCAGTCACAGACTTGGACAGAATTTAGGCCATAATGAGGGTTTTTCCCCTCTCTATTTCCTTTTCATCAACTTCATTAACTTTCCATTTGTTTTGGGTACTTGAAACTCTACGCTCTGTTTTTTCAAAGCAGTAAAACAGCTGGTTTGTATTTGAGTTGTAGTGCCTCACATGTCATTGACTGGGGCCTTACTGTGCCATTACTTTTTCCAAGTGTATCTCCTGCTCCAACACAGAGTCTGCCTTCCACACAGTATCTGCCTATTCTCTTCTCTGTCTCGCTTTCCAATGCCTTCAAGTAATTTTGTTGAATGTTTATAGTTTTCCTTTAATAGAAACTATACCACTGTAACTAGAAGCAAAATTCTCTCAATATATGTGAAAGGATGAGGAGAACATTACTTTACAATGTTTTTAATTAACATACAAATCTGTGATTGAAACAAGATTTCCCTTGTTATGCTGTTAGTAACATTACTCAGAATAAATACTCATGTATCCTTTAATCCAGACTGATCAAGAAAAAAATGAAAGAGTAATACATATACAATGATAATTCATTTGACACTCTTTATACTACTTTCTAAGTTTGTGATTTACTTCAATGTTATTGACCATATTTTTTCATAAAACAATTATAACCAAATCTAGTATTCTAATAAAAATGGTGTATAATAATATGGCACTAGCACAAATTTCAGCAGCTAAGAACATTGTAAAATAGCTTAGCATCAATTACTGTGCTTTTACTAAAGAAAATGCATCTTCTTTTAGGATTTTTTTAAATTTAAAATGTGATCTTAAGAAAATCAAGCTCAAAGATATTGTTTTATTCGGGAATGTAGTAAGGAAATTTACTTAAATAAATGAAGGGAGTCAGAATATAATTTTTATATTTGCTTGATTAAATCAGTAATTCTACATCATTAGAATATAGCATAGTGGCTCCCAAGCTTTATTTAGCTTAGAAGTTGCCATTTTCAGGAAAATTCAACCAGCCTTCTACTGTGCACTGCCTAGAATTATGACAGCTGAGAAGTGAAAATAGTGCAAAAATGGAAAATCTTCTGTTACAAATGTTCTCTCCTGAATCTCCCTAGTTTTTCTGTAAGAAACTCAGGGACCTTACAGTTGATTTGGAGGTCATTGTACCTCTCCTTGATTCTTAAAAGAAATACCTTTATTTGTAAGCCTACAACAAAATCTAAGACAAATTGTTTTTTTCTGTAGTCTACATGATACCATGAATCTATTTTGGAACAAGATAGAATAGAAAATATTAAAAAAAAAACCCACATTTCTACTCTAAAGTAAATGGTGATAAGTGGTCCCATTGCACTAACAAAATAAATGAGACTATAACTATGAGGAAATTGGAGCTATTCCTTTTATTTTAAACATCTGCCTTTTGAGAAAAGTGAAGCTTTTTTTTTGTTTTTCATCTTCTCAGTATAATTTGGTATGTCCTTAGAACTGATTATTTCAAAATTGCACAAACAGATTTTTAGTAAGAATGTTATGATGGGGAAGGGAGTCCAAAAAGCATCATAGGAAGATCATGAACTTACATTCTCCCATGGACACACCAAATCTACAATTACATAAGGATCATTGCTCTCTGAAAAAGATCTGAAAACTAGATGAATTTCTCTTCACAACATAGGATAAAAAGACCACATCACAATGGATAGGAGACAGAGACAGCTCCACAAAAAACAAAACAAAACAAAACAAAACCACCCACAGTGTGGCAACACACGGTAGGGAGGAATCTCACCAGACATGTGCTTCTGGCATTGGTGCCCCACATCAGGCAGCCCGGCACCTGGTATCTGCACTGGAGGGACAAGCCCCTAGAATGTCTGGCTTTGAAAACCAACAGAGCTGATGTGCAGGGGTCCCAAAGTGCTATGGGAAACTGAGATTCTCCTCCTGGAGGACTAACCCCAAGACCCAGCAAGCAAACCAAAAAAACCCAACAGTTTGAAAAGTACCCAGACTACATGTAAGGGAGATTCATTTGCAGATCTGGGAGCATTGACTGGAGGGGCAGGGACTGTTGAGATGTTCCCTGGAGATGGAAGCACCAGCAGATAGCATTACTCTTCTCTACATGGCCTGCCAGCACAAGCAGGCAAACTCAGACATGGTATCCTACTGCCACCATGCTAGGATGGGTGGGGCGATTAGTTGTGATGGTTGCTAACCTGGGGAAGAAAACATACATTCAAATCTAGGAAGCCTAGAGAGTCCCAAATAAGAGGAACCTAGAGAGACCCACACCAAGGCACATTATAATTAAAATAGCAGAAGTTAAAGATAAAGAATTTTAAAAGCAGTAAGAGAAAAACAAACTGTTACGTACACAGGACACCCTAAAGGCTATCAGCAGGTTTCTCAGCAAAATCTTTGCAAGCCAGAAGGCAGTTGCATGACCCCTTCAAAGTGCTTAAAGGAAAAAACTTCCAACTAAGAATACTCAACAAAGTTATCTTTCAGGTTTGAGGGAAGGGTAGAGTTTACTAGACAAGCAAAAGTTTATTGCTACTAAACCAGCTTTACAAGAAATATTAAAGGACTTCTTTAAGATGAAAAGAAATGGTACTAATTAATAAGAAAACATGAAAGTAAAAATCTCCCTGGAAAAAACAAATATATAGTAAAGGTAGTAGATAAATCATTTGTTAAGCTACTAAGAAGTTTAAAAGACAAAAGTAGTAAAATTAACTATATAATTATTAGTTGAGGAATACATAAAATAAAAAATGTAAAAAGTGATGCCAAAAACATGAAACATAAAAGAAAGGAATAAAATGTAGACTTTTGGAATATGTTCAAATTTAAGGTTGCTATCAATGTAAAATAGACTGTTAGATTCATAGGATAATATATGTAAAACTTCCCATAACCACAAAGCAAAAACTTCTAGTAAATACACAAAATGAGAAAGGAGTCTAACTAAAACACTAAAGAGGTAAACAAACCACAAGGAAAGAAAAAAAAAAAAAAGGAACAGAGAGGATCTATAACATCAGTCAGAAAACAATTAAGAAAATGACAGTAAGTACAAACCTATGAATAATTACTTTAATTGTAAATGGACTAAATGCTCCATCAAAAGATTTGGAGTAGCTGAGTGGATTTTTTTTTAAAAAGACACACATATATACTGTATAAGAGACTCACTTCAGAATTAAGGACACATACAGACTGAAAGCGAAAGAAAGGAAAAAGACATTCTGTGCAAATGAAAACAAAAAGAAAGCTGGTATAGCTATACTTCTTTCAGGCAAAATAGACTTTGAAACAAAGATGGTAACAGAAGACGAAGAAGGGGACTGCATAATGATAAAGGGTTACATCCAGCAAGAAAATATAACATTTGTAAATATATATCCACCTAACATAGCACCAAAATTGATAAAGCAAATATTAACAGAATTAAAGGGAAAAATCGACAGCAATACAATTAATAGTAGGGGATTTTTACTTCATTGGATTGATCATCCAGATAGAAAACAGTAAGAAAACATCAGCCTTAAAATATAGGAACTAAGACCTAATGGACTTACTAGATATGTATAAAACATTCTACGCAAGACCAGCAGAATATATACTCTCCTCAAGGGCAATGGAACAGTCTCCAGAATAGATTACATGTTAGGTCACAAAACAAGGCTCAATAAATTCAAGAATATTGAAATTATATATCAAGCATATTTTCTAACCACTATGGTATGAAACTAGAAGTCAGTTATAAGAAGAAAACTGGAAAACTACACATATGTGGAGCTTAAACAACATGCTACTGAACAATTACTGGGTAATAGAATAAGTCAAAAGAGAAATTTAAAAGTGTATAGAGACAAATGAAAACAGAAATAAACATATCAGAATCTATGGGATATAGCAAAAGTGGTTTAAGAGAGAAATTTATTGCAATTCAAACCTACCTCAAGAAACAAGAAAAATCTGAAGTAAACACTTTTATACCTAAGGAAAGTAGGAAAAGAAGAACCAATGAAGCTCAAAGTTAGTAGAAGGAAGGAAACAATAAAGATCAGAGTAAAATAAATGAAATAGACTAAAACACAATAGAAAAGATCAATAAAACTAAGAGCTGATTCCATTGGAAATATAAACAACATTGATAAACTTTTAGGTGGACTCACCAAGGGGAAAAAAAGGGCTCAAATACATAAAATCACAAATGAAAGTGTAATTACAATTGATACTAATAAAGAAATACAAAGGATTGTAAGATAATTCTATGAAAATTATATGCCATCAAATTGAGCATCCTGAAGAAATAGATTTTATGAATTTATAATCTTCAAAGACTGAATCATGAAGGAATAGAAAATCTGAATAGACTGATTACTAGTAAGGATCAGTAGTCAAAAACCTTCCTACAAACAAAAGACAAGGATCAGATGGCTTCACTGATGAATTATACCACACATTCAAAGATTTAATACCTATCCTCCTCAAACAATTCCAAAAGGTTGAAAACTCCCAAACTCGTTTTATGAGGCCACCATTATCTGAGACCAAAACCAGACAAGGACACCGCAAGAAAGGGAGGTTACAGGTCCATATCCATGATGAATATAGATGCAAAAATCCTCAACAAAATTTTAGCAAACCAAATTCATCAATCATTAAGAGGATCACGTACCATGATCAAGGGAATTTATTCCAAGGACTCAAGTGGATGGCTTAATATCAACAAGTCAATCAACATGATACAACACATTAAAAAATAAAAATATTTTAATAGATACAGAAGAGGTATTTGACAAAATCAACATCCAACCTTGATAAAAACTGAACAAAGTGGCTGTAGAGGGAATGTACCCCCACATGATAACGGCTGTGTATGACAAGCCCACAGCTAAAATCACAATGGTGAAAAGCAGAAAGCCTTTCCTCTTGATCAAAAACAGGACAAGTATGCCCACTCCTGCCACTTTTATTCCACACAGTACTTGAATTAGCTAGCTACAGCAATTAGGCAAGAAAGATATAAAAGGCATACAATGGCAAAGGAAGAAATAAACTGTTAGTATTTTCTGATGCATGATACTATATATATAAAAAACCCTGAAGACCCCATCAAAAAACTATTGAAAGTAATAAGTGAATTCAGTAAAGATGTAGGTTGCAAAATTAATATACAAAAATTTCTTGCGTTTCTATACACTGATAATAAATTACCAGAAAGAAAAATCAAGAAAACCATCTTATTTATAATCATATCAAAAAGAATGAATAATGTAGGAATAAATTTAATCAAGGAAGTGGTGAAAGACTTGTACACAGAAAACCACAGATGTTGATGAAAGAAATTGAAGAAAACAAAAATAAAGGATATTCTGTGCTCATGTATTAGAAGAAGTAAGTTGTTAAAATGTCCTTATTACCCAAAGCAATCTACAGATTCAGTGCATTCTCTATCAAAATACTAAAGGCATTTTTCACAGAACTAGAATAATTCTAAAATTTGTATGGGACCCCAAAAGACCCCAAACAGTCAAAACAATCTTGAGAAAAAAAGAATACATTTGGTGGGATCATGCTCCCAGATTTCAAAGTGTACTACAAAGGTATAGTAATCAAAACAGTGTTTTAGTGACATAAAATGAGACACATAGGTTAATGGAACAGAATAGAATGCCCCAAACTGTATGGACATATGGTCAATTAATTTATGAAAAGAGCAAGAGTATACAATGGGGAAAGGACAATCTCTTCAATAAATGGTGTTAGGGAATGAATTCAATGGAATGAATGGAACATTCATGGAACATTCAGTGAAATGAAACAAACAACTCTTTTATACCATATTTAAAAAGAAACCTCAAAGTGGATTAAAGATTTGAATGTAAAAGCTAAAACCATAAAACTCCTAGAAGAAAACATAAGTGGTATGCCTGTGACATAGGTCTTAGCAATGTTTTGTCTTGTTGTTATTTGGATGTGACTCTAAAGGCAAGGAAAACAAAAGGGAAAAAAATGGACTACATCAAACCAAACAGCTTCTACACAGTGAAGGAAATCATCAACAAAACAATAAGGCGACTGACTGAATGGGACAAGATATTTGCCAGTCATATATCTGATAAGGGGTTAATATCCAAAATATACAATGAACTCATACAGCTCAATAGCAAGGAAAAACAATCCATTTTAAAAATGGGCAAAGGATCTGAATAGATGGTTTTCCAAAGAAGACAGATTAACAACAGGCATATGAAAACATGCTCAGCATCACTAGCCATCAGGGAAATGCAAATCAAAACCACAACAAGATAATACTGTACATCTAAAAGTGGCTAGTACAAAAAGCAATACAAGTGTTGGTGAGGATATGGAGAAAAGGGAACCAACCCTCTGCACTGCTGGTGGGAATGCAAATTGGTGTAGTCACTATGGAAAATGGTACAGAGGTTGCTCAAGATATTAAAAAATGAGCTATATAATCTAGCAATTGTACTACTGAATATGTATTTGAATAACACAAACACTAATTTGAAAAAATGTAGGCATGCTCATGTTCACGGCAGCATTATTTACAATAGTCAAGATATGAAAGCAACCAAAGTGTCCTTCAAGGAATGGATGGATAAAGAAACTGTGTGTGTGTGTGTATGTGTGTGTGTGTGTGTACACACGAATACTACTCAGCCATAAAAAAAAAAAATGAAATCTTACCACTTGCCACAGCAAACATGGATGTACCAAAGGGTATTAAGTGAAATAAGTCAGACACAGAAAGACAAATACCATATGATTTCACTTGTATATGGAATCTAAGTAAGACAAAACAACAAAAAACCCAGGCTCATAGAGGCAGAGAATAGATTGGTGGTTGCCAGAGGGAAGCGGGAGAGTTGGTGATGGTGGGCGGGGGAGGGGAACAAAACTGGTAAAGGACATTAAGAAGTGAACTTCCAGTTATAAAATAAATAAGTCATGGATGTAATGTATAATATGGGGAATATAGTCAATAATATATTTTGTAAGGTGAAAGATGGTAACTGGACTTACAGTAGTGACCATTTTTTTGACTCTACAAATGTTGGGTCACTATGCTACACACCTGAAAGTAATACAGTGTTATACATCAATTATAGCTCAAAAGAAAAATATAATGTCACTACAAAAAAATTCATTGCAGTCTGGGTAATTTTTGGCCTCCAAGTCTCCATTCTGACTGGATCAATGACTTCATATTGATTTTTTGTGTGTATGTTGCTATAGTTAAAACATCATAATCTACTCTTCTATTGATCATCTTTCTTCATTAAAGATGGGAAATTACTTTCTAGATAGTCATAGACATAGACACTTTCGTAATGTTCATGTAAACGGTAAAATCTTAAGACTGTTAAGAAAAGATTTGGAATTTCTCACAAGGAAATGTTTGCTGTTATTTTTCCAGTTTATTTGCAGAGCTGCCCAACTAAAGGCTTTTATCAAAAGACTTTTTTTAATCCGTCTTCATGACAACTACCCCTTAGGAAAAGATAGTGACAACCAAATGAACAAGATTTTGTTGGAGAGCAGCCACCAAACTACACAGTGAAAATGTTTGATTAAATGATAGATTTACCATTTGATAGTTAATTCAATAGTTGTGACACATTGGGAAGCAGACCAGAAGCAGTCCATCATGTGGTTAGGGGTGCGCACTCTGAGTCATTTTGTTTGGTCCTGTCTCTGTCACCAACTGAATGCCAGCCAGCAAGTCCCCTAACCTGCTGTACTTTTGCTTATTCATCTGTGAAATGGAGTATATAATAGTATTACCTCACAGGGCCATTGTGAGGATTAAACAAATTAATACATGTTGAGGGTGTAAAACATGGCAATGATCAACAAATATTGGCTTTTATTACTAGAGGCAAGGCCAGAAGACAGTTTATGTAAAAATAATACTGTTTTCTTAAGGGTCAGTTACCTTTCCAAGAATTGAGCTTGAGATCTCCAGCTCTGAGGATTGTTTCTAAACATGAGCCAAAGCTATGTAGCAGTCAGAATGCATCAGGTTCACTTGGATCCAAAAAAAAAAAAAAAAAAAAAATCAGGCTTACTTATATTATGTTGGCTGGATTTCTTCTATTTACTTTCCATATAACTGTAGATTCTGCTTAGTTTGGCCTATGAGATGCAAGATATGGATGCTTTGGGGGGAAAATTGAACTGTTTTCTTTGTCTTTTTTTCTTTATTCCATTCCACATGTCCTGAAATCTAAAGGGCAATAGGCCTAGCTAGCTAACATAGGTGTGCTATGAAGCACTGATTTAAAAATTGTCAAGTGAAATTCAAGGAACAACAAATTGTACTTTAAAAAGTATCTATTCTTTTTCTTAATCTCAGGAAACAAACTGAGGGTTGCTGGAGTGGTGGGGGGTGGGAGGGATGGGGTGGGTGGGTGATGGACACTGGGGAGGGTATGGGCTATGGTGACCACGGTGAATTGTGTAAGACTGTTGAATCACAAACCTGTACCTCTGAAACAAATAATACATTATATGTTAAAAAGAAAAAAGAAGGTAGTAGGAAGGGAAAAATGAAGGGGGGTTATCGGAGGGGGAGACGAACCATGAGAGACTATGGACTCTAAGAAAAAAACAGGGTTCTAGAGGGGAGGGGGTGGGGGGATGGGTTAGCCTGGTGATGGGTATTAAAGAGGGCACGTACTGAATGGAGCACTGGGTGTTATACGCAAACAATGAATCATGTAACACTACCTCAAAAACTAATGATGTAATGTATGGTGATATAATAAAATAAATTTTTTTAAAACTATTCTTTTAAAGAATAAATTGATCAATAGATGAAAGACAAAAGTGATAAAAAGGAAGTTTGAAGTTCTACCTGAAAGGATCTGCAATTGTTTAATGTTTTAAAAAAAGAGAAAAACTGGGTGCCTGGGTGGCTCAGTTGGTTGAGCAACTGCCTTCGGCTCAGGTCATGATCCTGGAGTCCCAGGATCGAGTCCCGCATCGGGCTCCCTGCTCAGCGAGGAGCCTGCTTCTCCCTCTAACCCTCCCCGCTCTCATGTACTCTCTCTCTCCCTCTCATTCTCACTCTCTCAAAATAAATAAATAAATCTTAAAAAAAAAAAAAAAAGAGAAAAACTATGTGCCAGGTAAAGTTAGCAATTGAGAAAAAAGAGACCCAAGCAGCTCTATTGATGCAATTGGTAGTTCCTGGATTAGCTGGGTTTCCCTAGGGCCATGTCATTACTTGGCATCCCATTATTATTTGAATATTGAATGTGGACTATGTGATTTCATGCTTGTCGATATATTCACTTCTTCTCAAGTATATGGAGAAATAGCTTGTCATAGAGGAAAAACCATGAATGAGCTTTGGAGTCTGAAGGTTTTTAGTTCTGCTTTTGCTTCTTTTTACTTGTTTAATCCCAGTCTCTTCATCTACAGTTTGGGAGAATAATATCCGCCTTCCCCAGGTGGGAGTTCTGAATGAAATAAAGAATGGATAGTACCCATGTCTCATGCAGAGTAGATATTCAATGATAGCATATCATCATTTTATTCCATTCTCCCAGAGGTTGGCAAACTTTTACTGTACAGTGCCAGATTATAAATATTTTAGGCTTTCCAGACCAAATGGTCTGTGTTGTAACTATTTACCTCTAGAGTTATAGCATGAAAACATGAAAACCATGAAAAAAATGGTCTGTGTTGTAACTATTTACCTCTAGAGTTATAGCATGAAAATACATAAATGAATTGGTTTTGTCCCAATAAAGCTGGATTTATAGATGAATTTTGAATTTCATATCATTTTCAGATGTCAGAGTACTCTCCTTTTGATTTTTTTAAGCATTTAAAATTTTTAAAAAAACATTCTTTGCTTAGAGGCAGTATAAAAAACAGGTGGAACGATGTAGTTTGCTGACCCCTGCATTGCCCTGAATAATGAAATTCAGAAGGGTTATAGGAATGGTATATTTTTGTGACAATGTAGAAATTAAAGAATATGTTTTGGGAAATAATGAGAAATCAGACTGTATTAGAGTGATCTGTAGACTGAGACAGATGAGTTTTTGATTAGAAAATAAGCTCTTGAAAGCTTCAAATGAGGCCCTTCTGTATGGTATTTGGCACTTAGCAAGAGAAGAGATCACAGCAGAGCAAGCTGGTTAGATGCTGCCATTGTTTGGGGGGTAGAGGGCAGGGAACAGTGGGAACAGAGAAGCCAAGTTTTTTTTTTCCAGACTATTTTTTTTGTTTTTATTTTCCTCCAGAAGATAGTGTAGGGGAGGTATTCAATTATCACTGCCTTTTCACTCACTGCCTATGTGACAGGGCCATATAGTAAGCAGTAACCATGGGATGGGCTAAAGCTGAGGCCCCGTTTGAATTGAAAGTATTTGTTCATTCCTTTGTTGAGTTCCTCCAACTGATATTTTGCTAAGTCCTGAGATACAGAATATATAAAGTGTGTCCTCTGGAAAGGCCACACACTTAATGGTTAGGAGTATTGGGCCCTAGAATCTGACCAGCTGAGTAAGAATGTCAGCTCTGTCACTCTCAGGCTCTGCAAATAAGGCCAAGTGCACTCCTCTGTCTTCTCTAGAATAAGGATAATAACTATGTAGTGGTTGCTGTCATGAGGCTCGGATTTTGAGCAGGGAGGTGAAGGGGATGAGAGGGCCTAATGCTGGCTAGGAAGTGAGAGCAGTCTTCCCAGAAGACACTCAGACACATTTCAGGGAGGCGGAGTGGATGCTAGCCAGGAGAACTGACCAAAGCATACGATGCAGGGTGCTCCAGACGAGAGGAAAAGCCTCAAGTACCAGATTTATTATTTAGACAATTGAAGTTATTTGCATTTATATATTGTACAAATAAAATGTAGTTATGGTTCTACATTTTATTGAATAAATTATGCAGAACTGATCTCTTAAAGTTCACAAAGTCTGAATTACTTCAGTTTGAAAGATAAAGCGGTGCCTCATAAATTTTTATTTCTGCTAGGGTTTCAACAAGCCTTTTACAAAGTTAACTATGAGCCCATGGGTAGTAGACTGCTTGTTAGAGAAATATTGTGTGATAACATAGCATCTTTTGAAATAGCATCCTACTTATTCTTGGTGTTGCTCCAAAGATACTGGTAATTCTATCAAAATACCATTGAAACAGATTTTCATTCTAGATTTTCATTCATCACTATTAAACTACACATTCAAATTTTTTAATATTGACATCTGTATTTCAATATAAGGTCTGTGAAGTGTTCTCCCACACTGAGGGTGGATTTCAGATATCTTCATCAGACACTGAAACACTGGAATCTTACTGTAAACTGTATTTTACAAGTTTCTGAGCCATGGTGTGCTTTATTACTCTCCAAATGAATGGCATAGTGGGAACAATGTGTCACAGACAAGGCTGTGTTCAAATCCAGACTCTTGTTTTCTAAGGTGGGATCTTGAGCAAGTCATTTAAACTTGTCGGTTTCTTCTACAAAATTGAGGTAGTTCTACCATGCCTAATTTACAAGACTATTGTGAAGATTTGAGACATTGTAGACATTGTATACGAAATACATACAAGGCTAGGTTTCTAGTACATAGTAGGGTTTCTGTAAATGGTGAGCATTGTTTTCATTGCCATCGTTATTGTCAATCACTCTTACAAAAAGTAATCTACTTCTCTTTGATTCAGTACACATTGAATTGGGTTTATCATGGCCACTGAGGGTCAATTAGAGAATTAAAATGTACAGATTCCTCAACATTTAACACTTCTCTTAAACATTTTCTCAATCTATCCTTTTTTTTTTTAAAGATTATTTATTTATTTGACAGAGCACAAACTGGAGGAGTGGCAGGCAGAGGGAGAAGGAGAAGCGGACTCCCCACTGAGCAGGGAGCCTGAGGCGGGGCTCGACCAGGACCCTGAAATCACGACCCGAGCTGAAGACAGATGCTTAACTGACTGAGCCACCCAGGCGCCCCACCTCTGACTTTCCTATCTGATGCTCTATGGCAATGAAAAGAGGAAGTGAACAAAAAAATCTCCTTCTTTCTTATTTCCAGTTGTCAAAAGTTTGCTGCAAAAGTAGGTAATACCTACGTTCCTATAAATATCCGCCTATTATGAATGAAGGAATTCAAGGGAGAGGTGAAAACGAGCATAATACTTTGTTTTTCTACTCTTGCAAATGTGAACCTCTACTAGACCATTTTGTGGTTTTGAAATAAGGACCACCACCCTGGGCAAAAGCTTGACAGCTGTTTCTGAAATATCGCAGGGCATCGCTATCATATCCCCTACCTCTGTCAGTCCATCCCACACACACAGGCCACAATAATCTTCTATAAATATTTTTTAAAAATATTTTATTTATTTATTTGACAGAGAGAGACACAGTGAGAGAGGGAACACAAGCAGGGGGAGAGGGAGAAGCCGGCTTCCTGCCAAGCAGGGAGCCCGATGCGGGGCTCGAACCCAGTACCCTGGGATCATGACCAGAGCCGAAGGCAGCCACTTAACGACTGGGCCACCCAGGTGCCCCTTCCATAAATATTCTTATCTTTATATTTAATCCCTGTTCTGAACCTAAAGTGCCTATTATTCTGTATCATAAGTCAGAATTCCAATGTTATTATGAGTTTCTCCTTTTCCTCCTTTTCATAATTTATATCTAATTGTTCCTTCATAAAAAAGCAGTTTCAGATAAGCCAAACAATTTTCCATCCCCCCAAATTTCCTAAACCCACCCTGCACCATGCCTTTATAATTGTCATAATCTTCCTTTAGCCTATATCCAGAATCCAATTATTTGTTATTGTCTATAAAATATGAGCCACAACTCATACCCAATAGGCCATTTTTTGCTCCTCTCCCTCATTTTTTCACAGCTGGATCTTCTCATATTTTCTTAAAAGATCCTCACTAGAATATAGATTAATTAATCTTTCCCCTGGAGGATTGGTATGGGGTTTTTGAAGTGATAAATTTATACATTTTACTCAATTTCAACTTTGTATCCTCAATTTCTTGTACTTTCACTCACTTCCAAAGGACTTCAAAGAATATTTATTGAAAAGAAGGGGACAAATTGGTATAGTTAAATGACTTCTCATTGCCAACACTATGCCAGCCTCAGGAACAGTGGTGTAGTTAAAATTGCTGAGCTTCTAAGCTCTTTAGAGTCTTACTTATGGAAGAATCCTTTAGGCCCACATTAAGTTCTAGGAGGCTGAGTAAGTTGTTCACTCAGCTTTTTATTATGTACTATGTTGGGTCTGATGATAGGACTGAAATCCTGCCTAGCCTCTCCTCCTCATCTCCTCCCGTACATACATCCCAAGAATGAAGCTGTGCCACGAACTCCAGTTTTTAACTGGGATTCCAGAACATACTAGTGCTTGCTCATGTTCTTCTCTGTTGCCCTGTTTTCCCCTTGGCCCTAGCTTAAGGAATGCAGTAGTGCTTAGATCCTCTGCCTTGTTGTGTGTGTGTGTGTGTGTGTGTGTGTGTGTGTGTGTGTGTGTGTGTGTGTATTAACTTTCTGTAGTGTTATCAGCACTCTATTCCCAAAGTAATGAGTCTTTGAGAAGTCAGAGACAAAATAATTTAGAGATAACAGCATTGAAAATAAGAAAAGTTTTAATTGTCTATTGGTCTGGAGTGTATATCTAAACTTGGCTTTCTTACAATGATCTCATAAATTGTTGACCTTAATTTAAAACGTACATCACATCAGCAAGGTATCTTGGATAAAGAACCCTGGGCATTGATTCATAGACAAGGATCCTCTATTTGATGAAACTTTGAAAGCACATCTGCCCTTGAACTCTTAAGTATCTTCCCCAGAAGCTGACATCCACTACCCCCTTGATGTGTCAAAATGGTCAAATGCTTTCTCATAGAAGATAAGTGGGAGATCATTCATTCAACAAATACTAAGCACGTACCTTATGTAGAAGGACTTTTTCGGCCCTGTTAGGAAAAACTCCCTTTGGGTCTAACCCAGAAGACTTCTAGCTATTTAAAGGTCTTTTTTAGTTCCAAATTATGGTTTTTAATTCCAAATTATGATGATTTAACTAATAACCTTAGATTTGGTAGCTCCTACAGACAGGTTAGTTTCCCTCCCCATTGTCCTTCTTTTTCCTAGTGGGTCTCCAGCAAGTCCTGGTTTCCCATCCCTCTATCTACACTGGCTGTATGTTGCCTCAAGACTAATAACTAATAAAGATCCCTTAATTGAATTACTGATCCCAAACTATTTCATGTTTTCAAACACAGAGCCACAGAATTGTGGCCCTGGAAGTCACATCCTCAAGGGACAGTCTCTGAAACTGATATCCAGTAGAGGGAGGTGATTTGGTCAAGAACAAGCAGCCTTCTAAAAACCTCATGTTCTACATGTTCCTTTGTCAAATGTCAGATAATCATTATTTTAATGTAACAATTTAGGAATACTTGTTTTTAGAAGGCATGATAAAAATTGTCAAAGTATTTCAAATACAATTTTAAAAGTGTGGTTAAAAATTATTAATTGACTAAAGTATTATATTTAATAATGGATGACGTCATGCATTATGTCTTTTTTCAAAATGTACTGATTCAAAACATTTAAATCATGAAGGTATTTTTTGGATGGATGGAAAAAATCTTTATGGCTAATGATAAATAACCAAGGAAATATTCATTCATGAGATACTTATGGGGGCTTTGTTTATGTCAAGCAGTGTTCCAGGTAGTGAATATTATAGCATGGCCATTAAAACTCTTGGCTTTGGGGTTCCTGGGTGGCTCAATCAGTTAAGTGTCTGCCTTTGGCTCAGATTATGATCCCTGGGTCCTGGGATCGAGCCCCTCATTGGGCTCCCTGCTCATCGGGGAGTCTGTGTCTCCCTCTCCCCCCACCCATTCATGCTCTCTCTATCTCTCTCAGATAATTAAACAAAATCTTTAAAAAAATTTTTTAAAAAACTCTTGGCTTTTGAATCAGGCAGAACTAGATACAAATCTGAACTTGCTGGTTGTATGATTCTGAGCAAGTTATTCAACCTCTCTAAGCTTCTGATTCCTCATCCAAAAGATGAGTATAGTAATAGTGTTTACTTCCTGGCTTTGGAGATTTTTGTATGCAGAATGCTGAGAATCATTCCTGACATTTAATAAATATTCAAATGGTACCTTTTTAAAAATGTACATACCAATAGGAAGTATCCAAGTTGTTGTGGAAAGCTTTTTGCCACTTTGGAATTGGCTCAGGTTTATAACAGATCTGACACATTCTATTTTGCAGTGCTACTTGCACATGTTGGTAGTCGACAAATTGTGATGTGTTCCTTTGAAACTATTCTCCGGTCAGTATATGGACATATATTTTGCCAGCACAATCAGACTTGAAGCTTCTTAAGGGCCAGTATTATGTTTCTGGTTTGTTTTTTTGTTTTTTTTTTTTTCTTTTATCTTTTTTTTCAGCTAGCACTTAATAAATGCTTGCTGCTTGTGCAACTGGCTGTTTTTGAGGAGAAAAAAATGCTCCTCTGCATTTCCAGATTCTTCTAGGCTGTCTAAGAATCAAACTGACATGAGACAGATGAATGGGAGAAAATTGAAGACAATCTAAAAACGTATACTTCTTGTGCACATGGGAAAGATCTGGGAAAACTGAGTAACTCCCCCAAATGGCCAAAGCTGTCACCTTAAATACAATTGTCAGCTAAAGACAAAAGAAGATGTTGGGGGTGGGGAGTAAGTTGTGGAAGGTTACCAGGAAAAACACACTAAACAAGGGTCAGGTTGTTATGCAGGTTTAAGTCTTTACCTTGATAAGAGTTTCTAGAGATTTAGAGTCCTCCTTCTCCCTGATACAGCCAGGCAGACACCCTTACAAATGGAAATTTCCCTTATGAATGTAGGTGTCGCTTACAAAAGGGTAACTTCTACTAGGTTTTCAGAGCTCTCCTTTGTCTGCAGTTTCTTAAAAATCACCACCTTAAAATAATCAATATGCCAAAGAGGCATTTCCTAAGGCGGCAAAATTTGCTCCCCTACACCATCAGTAGTAAAATAACCCCCTAACAATTCCCAGCCTTTCCACGGAAAGCTGAGTGGCCATCAAACACAAATATAAGATAACTCAAACATGAAAATATAGGAACCACTTGAATTATTTCTACACTTGGAGAAAAGGTCATTCCCATAGGAAAATCCATTTTAAATTACATGTTTAATCTCACACAAACCAATTTGAGTTCCCCCAAGTCACGTATATCTGTGTACTGGCTGCTTAATGTGGAAATTTAATATGCAGTCAAACAGTGAACAGGATGTCAGTTCTTCTATACTTCCTTGGCATTATGAATGCATTCATGTTTGTAGTGAAAAAAGCTAGTAAACTGTGAAATTGGAATTTAATTGTGATAAGATAGTCTCTCAAAAAAAAATCACTGCATGGGGAAGGATATGCAAGAAGTTTCCCTCCTACACTTGGTTCTTTCTTTTATTTTATTTTATTTTATTATGTTATGTTAGTCACCATACATTACATCATTAATTTTTGATGTAGTGTTCAATGATTTCTTGTTGGCATATAACACCCCACGCTCCATTCAATACGTGCCCTCTTTAATACCCATCACCAGGCTAACCCATCCCCCCACCCCCCCTGCCCTCTAAAACCCTCAGTTTGTTTCTCAGAGTCCATAATCTCTCATGGTTCCTCACCCCTCTGATTTTCCCCCCTTCATTTTTCCCTTCCTACTATCTTTTTTTTTTTTTTAACATATAATGTATTATTTGTTTCAGGGGTACAGGTCTGTGATTCAACAGTCTTACACAATTCACAGCACTCACCATAGCACATACCCTCCCCGGTGTCTATCACCCAGCCACCCCATCCCTCCCACCCCCACCACCCCAGCAACCCTCAGTTTGTTTCCTGAGATTAAGAATTCCTCATATCAGTGAGATCATATGATACTTGTCTTTCTCTGATTGACTTATTTCACTTAGCATAATAACCTCCAGTTCCATCCATGTCATTGCAAATTGCGAGATTTTTTTCTTTTTTGATGGCTGCATAATATTCCATTGTGTACCAATCTGTTGATGGACATCTTGGCTCTTTCCACAGTTTGGCTATTGTGGACATTGCTGCTATAAACATTGGGGTGCACATAGCCCTTCGGATCACTACATTTAAATCTTTGGGGTAAATACCCTGTAGTGCAATTGCTGTGTCATATGGTAGCTCTATTTTCAACTTTTTGAGGAACCTCCATACTGTTTTCCAGAGTGGCTGCACCACTTTGCATTCCCACCAACAGTGTAGGAGGGTTCCCCTTTCTCTGCCTCCTCACCAACAACTGTTGTTTCCTGACTTGTTAATTTTAGCCTTTCTGACTGGTGTTAAGGTGGTATATGATTGAGATTTTGATCTGGATTTCCCTGATGCTGAGTGATGTTGAGCAATTTTTCATGTGTCTGTTGGCCATTTGGATGTCTGTGGAAAAATGTTCATGTCTTCTGCCCATTTCTTGACTGGATCGTTTGTTCTTTGGGTGTTGAGTTTGATAAGTTCTTTACAGATTTTGGATACTAGCACTTTATCTGATACTACACTTGGCTTTTTAATTAATTAATCACATTGACATACTCCCAGCAGATAAGCCACTTAATATATGTGCTTGTCCTGGCAGCCACAAGGAGGTGAAATCATTTTTGGGTCTGGGAAAAGGGTGAAGAATCAGATGTGTTGCAAGTCTTAAGTCATCCAGAGGCCAAAAATGAAATGTTATCCATTGCATTGGTCCTAAAGTATGTCATTATTTGGCTGAAATTTGAAACTTGGACCTGAGATTTTGAGGGAAACTAATCACTAATTTTTAAGAAATTGATTATCAAGCATCTAAACTAAAATTTGAAGACTGGTAGTGGCCAACATGTGTTTAATTTAAAATAGTGACCTGTATTGGGCTTCTCAATATTTTAAATTAATAATTAATTATTAATTATTAATACCCCCCAAAATATTCATGTATAAAGTGAAATTTAGTTTACCAGATTTTTAGCTTCTGGTAAAAAAAGAAAAATGGAGAACTTGTTCTATGGGACTTAAATTCTTCTTGGTAATCAGGTAGCATTATTTGAGTAGCAGCTGCCCCCTTTGGTTGGGACACCAGTTTTTCAGTTTTCAGTTTTCTAGTCTTCACCATATCCTACTGTGTACCTGATGTTGACACTGTGTCGCTCACCATTTATTTGAACCTGTATTTTTTTTCCTAGTAAAGTGAAATTCTAAAAAGTGATTCGAAATAAAATATAGACTGGAAGAGTTGCATGTTTTAAGAAAAGTGGAGTACATATATTTTTGGTGAAAGTAAATAACATTCCTGGCTGTTTTAAAGAGCAAAGTGTACATGTTCCAAAATGTTCATCTGTCTTATTTTTCTTCCCTATCCCTATAAAATCAATCCATGGTATATTTCTTCTTTTCATTGTTTTCTTTTAGTTACTTGACTAAAATAGATTATTTTCATATTCTATCGAAAGCTATGTGGAAATCATAAGTTAGCATTAGCAACCCCTCACCAGAGATTTTATTTTAAATGACTTGCCCTGACCCAGGCATGCTGTACTTTCTTTTGCTTCTTCTAATGAAAAATATTTGACCCTACTCTTCACATGACTGGTACTTCTTATTCAGAATTTAGCTTAGATATTAACCTTTCCAGGAAGTTTTCCTGACTCCCATCTCTATGTACAAACTCTGGGCAGAGTTAGCTCTTTCTCCTTTGTGTTTCACGGTACTATATGCCACACTGTAGTTGCTGAGTAATTGACTGTCCCCTCTTTTGTTCTTACCACTATCACCAGACTGGGTGGAGGAGGACTCTGCTTTATTTGCCCTGGTAAATAGACCCAAGACCTAGCATGCAGCTGGTGGTGCATAGTGCTTAGAAACAGTGTATTGGATGGATGGACAGATGGATGGATGAGGAATGTCGACATTACCTGTAAAAGGTAAAATTAAGATTCACCATTTAACCACTAAACAAATATGTATTTAAAGTTTCCAATGTTTTATTTTTATTTATTTTTTATTGTCTTTTTTTAATTTAAATTTTCTTACCAAACAGTGCATATTGGTTTCAGGAATAGAATTCAGTGATTCATTACTTATCTACAACACCCAGTGCTCATCGCAACAAGTGCCCTCTTTAATATCCATCTAGCCCAAAAGCCCCCCGCCTCCCTCCAACAACCCTCAGTTTGTTCTCTATCTTTGAGTCACTTATAACTTGTTTCCTTCTCTCCTTTTTTCTTTCCCCCTTCCCCTATATTCATCTATTTTCTTTCTTAAATTCCACATATGAGTGAGATCATATGGTATTTGTCTTTCTCTGACTTATTTCACTTAGCATAATATACTCTAGCTCCATCCACATTGTTGCAAATGGCAAAATTTCATTCTTTTTGATGGCTGAATAATATTCCATCACACACACACACACACACACACACACACACACACACACACACACATACACACACACCACATCTTCTTTATCCATTCATCAGTTGATGGACATTTGGGCTCTTTCCATAGTTTGGCTATTGTTGATAATGCTGCTATAAACATCACGGTGCATGCACCCCTTCAAATATGTATTTGTGTATCCTTTGGGTAAATACCTAATAGTGCAATTGTTGGATCATAGCGTTGTTCTATTTTTAGAAAGTTACCAGTGTTTTAAAAATTTTGTACAAACCTCCTCTCCATCAGCATTTATCATTTTTCTTTGAGCAGTTCCCTAAAAAATTGTACATTGTGTTAAGAGGAATTAGAGGCATTTATCTTGCTATGTAGGTATATTTGAGATCTATGGCCATAGAAAGAACCCCTAATTGTAACTAGTCATCTAGTTACACTTGAATTAAGAAGGTGTCTTTGCCTTATTTATGGATTAAAAAGCCAAGTGAGGTTGGGAATATACTGGAGGGCAGAATGGGAACACCAAGGTGGCAACAAGCCAGAATTACAGACAGAATCTAATAGAATAAACTCCAACAAAGGCTTCTGATCTTGAGTCTATAACACCAATCACAAAATGCAGGATGAGGAAGAAATAGTACATCAAAGTATAATAGTGACTCAAAGAGGTTTTGTGGTCTTTACTTAACAGTAAACTCAAAAGTTTGTCAGCTGTGTGTTGTAACCGCTTAAGATGATCATGCATTTTTGAGTTACTTGGATACAAGCATAGTTTATGGAATGAGAGAGAGAAAGTATCATTCCTTGCTGTTTGAGAGAGAGAGAGAGATAGAGAGATTGAAAGAGATCTCACACCAGAGCTGGGTTTTTGAAGTAGGTTTTGTGCAAGAGAACTTAGAAATGAGATATAGAACAACAAGAGCACTTTAGAGAAGTGGGCCAGCATGACATGAGCATCAAACCTTATCAAGAAGGAATAATTGAAGGAGGGAAGGATACTTAAGCTAAGAAAAGGGAAGACTCAGGGGCCCACCCTAGTTGAACAATATGTGAAAATTAGAGAATTTTTTTTTCTATAGCACAATTCAAAGAATATGTTTGTATGTTGTCTGCATGGGTGTTTTGTGTTTTGTTTGTTTAGATTTTACTCATTTGAGAGTGAGCATGAATGGGGGGAGGGCTGGGGGAGGGGTGAGATGGGAAGAGAGGCACATGGAGAAGCAAGCTCCCCACTGAGCAGGGAGCCAGACTAGGGCTCCATCCCAGGACCCTGGGATCATGACCTGAGCCGAAGGCAGACACCAACTGAACCACCCAGGCACCTTCGGGGTGGGTGTGTTTCAAACAAAACCTTCTTGGTCTGGAAATTTTCACCAATTTCAAGTCATAGGATATAGGACATTTTCTTCACAGAAGATCCCTGTCTCCTTATGCAAATTGATCCTGTTACCCATCAATGACCAATACAGTGTATTGTAGAGTATTGTAGGGACCTATAGTTGTCATGATATATGAGACAGCTCTAACCCAGTTTCATTTTCAGTTACACAGTTGAAGGGAACCACTAAGGGTGAATCTTCCTTTAAAAGGGTGGGTCTGCCCAAGGTGACATTGCATGCCACATGGGGAGGAAAATGGGAAAACAGCTTCTGATACTCCATTATACTAAGAATGATGAAAAGATGGAATGAAATGCCTTAGACAACTCTTGAGAAAGCTTGGTTTGAATGTCTTAGAAGTCGTTCAAGCGTAAGCAGTTGGTTGGACTTGGACTTCTAAGATCCTTTGGTTCATAAAATCATACTGAAACTCAGCACAAATAATGCCCCACTCCTGGAAAAATACACTTAAGACAACATGCCTTGAATGATATCACCTCATACAAGAAGAAATGTCTTTTTCCATTTCTAGAACAGGAAAAACAAGTTTTACCAGGTTATTGTCCAGTTAACTTTTCCCATTGTGTGAGGTTAAGATGACTGTTACTTGAATACAAGAAGCAATGTAGTGTAGCACCTGGATAGGAAGTCAGACAAGCTTGGAATTGAATTCTGACTCCTACTAAACATATAGCTATTACTTTAATTTACTTAGCCTCAGATTCCTCATCCAGAAAATGGACAAAGTAATGGCCCCCTCATGGGGTTGCTGTGAGGATTAAATGAAATAATGCATATGGCACACAGCAATATACCTACCATCCAGCCGGCACTCAGTAAATGGTAATTGCTACTACCAAGTCTCTAATAATAAGAAGAATACTTTTTAGCATACTAATATTACTCATGCTATTGACTTGCCTCTATTTCTTTGATTTACCTCATGTTTCTTTGCAATCTCCAGCCCAGGGGTTTATTTACTCAATATAGAGAGGCTGCTCTTACACTAGATCACCCAAAGGGAACACAGCTCATGCAAATACTCAGTGGTGCTCATGAATGAACAAGAAAACACATTTACCTGTATAGTTTTTGAAATTAAAGACGACATTTATGAGTCCCCTAGTAGGAAAGTAAATTCCTTTTGTTCTAGTAAGGAAAAGTAGAATAAGAAACTGGTTGTTGGTGGAGGCAAGAGGAGTGGAGAACAGAGCTTTCTACTTTATCTTTTCATCATAAAAACATACACTTAGATATTAAAAATGACTTTGCAGATGGGAAGTAGGACAAAAAACAAGTCCCAGCATTTCTTACAGGATTGCTATGACAATGCATTATCATTGGCTTCTGTCAACAGACATAAGAGTGAAAACTCTCAGCTATCATTAAAAATGTAGTATGTAGAGTTGGAGTGGAGTGCAGGAGGGCTCAGATGGCTGCCTAATTTATGAGGTTTTGAGAAGCTAAGCTAAGAACGGTGAATGTAGTCTTCTAATTTGAGGAAGTTGGTATTCCATTCCAGTAGTAACCAAGACTTGGGGTGATATGCTATCTCCAAGAATCAGCTAATTACTGCTTTCAAACAGAACCCATACGTTATTTGATAAGCAAGCACAGTCATTTTCTTGATCACAAGTAGCAATATTCATACATTTTTTGAAAGTACAAGCTTAAAAGTCTTCAATCCTGTAGCTTGATTTTCTTGTTTCATTATTTTTTTACAGTGACAGTTGATAACCCAGATGCATCTGTCTTTGTCTTTCCTCATCTTCAGTTTCCCTCTTCCCTCCCTACTCCTGAGACTGCTTCAAAAGGATATACTGTGCTGTGTTGCTTCCCAAGAGCTTGTCAGAGAGTTTTGTCATTTGAAGAATGTGTTCAGGATGCCGTGACAGATTTGCCAGCATCCTTCCGGTACATTGCCTGAGATGTGATATATTCAGAACACCCTTTCCTTTCCCAGATTTTCTCTGCCTCACCCCCCTTATTTTAGAATCCTCATTTGCCTTGGAAGGATTACCGAGTCTGAAAACTTTGGTTTAGGAAGTGACCTTGAAGGAATACTAAATCCTTTAGTTCCCAACCTCTTCCTTTTTACAGAAAATTACTTTTCTCATAGAAATTTCTTTGTACGGTTATGTAAGCAGACTCTTTAAGACATTTTAAAATAAACATGATGCTAAAGAGAGTCAAAATTTATAAGCAAAATGCTACTAAAGACATCTAAATCTAATGATTTATGATGTTCTCAGTGATAAACATACTGCAGTCTTGGAAGAAAATTTATATGTATTAAAACTATGCATAAGAGTAAAAATAAGGTGTCACCTACCTAAGAAGGTTGACAAGTCACAAATAACAACACTTAGTATCCACATTTTGGAAACAGACATCTGGTTCAGTGTTAGGGTTGTTCATGCTCTGCTCTTCTCACACCTTCCAACCACCAGATAGAGTCATACACAATACATCTGCTCACCATCTTGCCCTGATAATTTACCATTGAGGGAGTACTTATCAAATAATAGGTGAATCTCTATTTAAAAATGCTCTCATTCTCACCATACTACCACTCTTCAAGCTAGGTATTTTTATTCCTATATTGCAGATGAGGATTCTAAGGGTGATTGAGTTTGTCATGTGCCTGATGTCATCCTGTTAGTAGTGGTGGATTCGGTATTCAAATCTGTGATTATATGAATTTAGAGATTGTTCTGCTAATTCAGTCTTAAATCTGAGATCTGTGAATAGCTCAGGGATCCTTAAATGGGCTTCAAGTCTTTTTTTTTTAAGATTTATTTACTGATTTGAGAGAGAGGGGGAGAGAGAGAACATGTGAGTGGGGTAAGGGGCAGAGGGAGAGAATCTTCAAGCAGACTCACCTCTGAGCTCAGAGCCTGACTTGGGGGCTTGATCTCACAACTTGAGATCATGACCTGAGCAGAAACCAAGAGTCAAATGCCCAACCGACTGAGCCACCCAGGCGCCCCTTGGCTTCAAGTCTTTATAGACCTCCTTGAATCTCAAATTGAATCCCAAATTTGGTTTGCATGTGCATTTTATGGTAAAAAGCCATCACAGACTTTGCTCATGATTTTATTCAATTTAGCCATGTGACCTCAAACAATATTAATGCCCATATTTTGTATCCCCCTTTTTATATTGCTCATATTACATGAAAACTCTATACTTCGTATGTGAGTCATACCTCTCTCATTTTGTAATGTTTTTGCACTCTTTATTATGCCTAAGAGTATTTCTATTTCTACTATAGTTAATCTTTTTTTATTATTATGTTATGTTAATCACCATACATTACATCATTAGTTTTTGATGTAGTGTTCCATGATTCATTGCGTATAACACCCAGTGCTCCATGCAGAATGTGCCCTCTTTAATACCCATCACCAGGCTAACCCATCCTCTCACACCCCTCCCCTCTAGTTAATCTTAAGTACAAATTTTTCATATCAGCTCATTTCAAATTCTTGGGATCCTGATTCTGCTATCTAGCATTTTTACTTCCCATCTCTATTTCATGTCATCTGTCAGTTCATATTAAAAAACCAAAACACACACACACGCAAGACAGTTTTCAACAATTCTGAGCTATTGGCTACTGTTAACCTCCAAGGATCCAAGATGGAAATACTATCACTCACTCTCAAGCTTTTGACAAAATTATTCCTTGAAAATAATCTTGAAGATATCAACCTCTAGGTCTGTTTTGTCAGGGGTGCTGTGGATATCCCAGTACCTATCTCAGAAACCAGGCTGGATGGAGACAAGTGAGCTCCTCAGGTAGCTTCGCAGTATAGAGATACCCTTCAAATGGACATTTTTCAAATACTTGTTTAGCACTGATTTGATAGAGTCTAAGAGAATTGGCTTTCTATTGATAGGGTGTATACATTTTCTGGTCAGTTTTTAAACAGTTGAAATTCTTTGTTTTTCGGGATTTTTTTTCAACCACCTACAGCTAGGTAGCATCAATCACCCATAATCACGAAGGAAAGAGGTAACTTACCTACGTAGATGTGCTACATTTTGTTCAGATTATATCTCCAAGTCCTCATCGTCTAGCCTTCAGGTTGATAACTCACTTCCTATCTTTCACCTTTTCCATGCTCACTTACATTTTATATTTAACTTTTTGAAACAGAATATATCTTGGGAGCATATTCTGAGGGTTGAAATTTAGATAGTGAACTAAATCACTCATTAAAGAGGAAAGAAGAAGAAAGGAAACTCTTTGCCAACAACTATTCAGTTTTATAATGTCAACTTACTGTCAGCAGGCCTGTCTCAAGGCTACTGGAGCAGCCTATAATTGCAACATGCAATTTGCAATTATGTTTTGCAAAGTAAGTCAACAGAGCAAGTTCACCACCGGGAGAAGTATTTTCACAATTTCCATTTAAGTGTGTTGCCTCTTTTTGCCAATTATGTTAGTAGTCTCATGTGGAAACCTGAGTTAACTAGCACTGTATTTACACTTTATTTTAGGGATATTTTAATATGCTTTATGAACTGATGTCCCAGGAAGATGTCCAGCTGACTCCCCTCTTCATTTAGCTCTATAGACAAGAATGCAATAAAGATTAAGTAAATACAGCTCTCAGACACTCCAGACAACTAGTAAATGCAGGCAGTAATGAGAAGGGAGTTTTGACTAGACCAATTTGAGTAAGTCCTTTGTTCATTTGGAGAAAAAAATGTTAGGATTCGTCACATCCTCAACTTTGGGCCATTTTTCTGATTATACTGTATTAATGTAGGAAATGATTTATCAATCTGATAGGCCAGAAACATAGAGTTTAGGTATTTCTCTTGACTAAAGTTTTATCAGTTTGCCCATTATGTTTACCTCTTGGGGATGATTGGGTACACACAGCTTCCTTCCCTCTGTGACTTCCACCTGCCTTAGGAATTGAGAAGAGCCACTCATGAAGATCTCTCTCCCTCTCTCTGTCTACATCAGAGTTTACATGTAATCCTAAATATAATCTTTAAGAAGAGACATAATGTCATTTTAAAATGACAGTGAAGAATGTTAGGAAGAACATCCTGAGGGCCAGAAGACCCAGCTTTTAGGCCCTGGCAATACTTCAGATAGAAAGGATACAAATTTGAACTGAGGCAATGGTGAAGATAGAGTTGATCTCAGGAAGAAGACTCCCCTGACTTTTCCCAGTTAATGGTTCAGTCTCACAGTTTCCCGTAAGAATCATGGAATAGGACATAGACAGGATAACAGGAGGAAAGCTTTTAATTATGCTTCAATATGGAAAAAGACCCACCACTTGTCTGACTGCACAAGGAGAACTAAAAAGACACTTTCCCCAAGGTTTACACCGAGAAGGTGATTGATGCCTTGATTTGACTCCCTACCCTGGGTGATGGCAGGAGTAGCACACATCAGCCTCCAAACTGGTTGACTAGCTTACACAAATAATAACTTAACTCTCCTATACCTGAACCCACAGGGAGAAAACTCATTTTAATTCTGCTATGGTTTAATGATATTTAAATGACTCAAATGGTTTTTATACATGAATATATTGCAGGGTTCGTGTTCAAGAATTGGCGATAAACCATAATGGACTTTACAGTTTATTAGTTTTGTAAATGTCACCTTGGTATTAACAACACAGGTAAAGCAACTTTACAAAAGATTGCATTATCATCCATTGAATGAAACACTGAATTTGTTGAGCTGGAGTTACAGGCATTCCCATTTCACTTTCATAATTCAACTTTATACCAAAGCTCACGTGCATAACCAATATGATTTTGAAAACTCTTCAAGATTCTATTTTAATATAAAGATGAAATTTCTAAATTAAACATTGAGAATTGCCCTTTAGAAAAGAGACATGGCCAGAGAGAAGTATGGTCACCACATACAGTAGCCAATTACATTACCAGCATTTACTCATCACAGGTGTCTTTTAGGAACAATGATTTGGTATTCTTCTCCCAACTGTGGAACAGTCATGTCCTACTGCATTTTTATAACTTTAGTCAGCGGGGTGACTGGGTGGCTCAGTTGGTTAAGCATCCAACTCCTGATTTGGGCTCAGGTCATGATCTCAGAGTTGTGAGATAGAGCCCCACGTGGGGCTCCATGCTCAGTGTGGAGTCCGCTTGAGATTCTCTCTCCTTCTGCTCCTCCCCTACTCATGCACACTCTCTCAAATAAAATATTTTTAAAAATAATTTTAATAAGCATAAGAGAAAGGCTCTGTGTTGTCAATCTTCTCCTTTTATGAAGTTTATAAGAGATCGTGTTCATCTGAACATGACGAACATGAAATACTCTCTAAAATGTTGTGATTCTGTATATCCTTAAATATTAGGGAAAAAATGTTACCTTTAGTTACTGAGGGGCTTTGGGAGACATTAATAGATATTTGGAAAATGTGGATGTCAAAATTGTCCACACTATAACTTCAAAAATACACTGAAATTTATGATAGAGTAATGCAATTTTCTGCTTAAAGTCTAATTGTATTTTTTTAAGAAGGTAATTCTGGAATCAGATTTAGCAGAAATCTAAGATTCAGCTTTCTGATCAGTTGTTACAGTATTTACAGTTTTAACTAGACTTTTAATTAGCATTGTCCACACCTCTGTGTCCAGTATCAGGGCCTTTTCTTTCTTCATGGGCCCACTGCCTCCCACCTGCTTGTCATGTCAAAGAATCATTATGCACTTGTTTGTTCACCAAAGATAAGTTTATAAGTCCTAGATGCCAGGTGCTGTACCAGGTATAAGACTGGAGCTATGAGTAATGATGGAGATACAAATTAAAGAAGTAATTATAAAAATGATTACAATTGTAATGAGAGCTATGAGGAAAAAAATACTCCAAGTTTAGTAACCATAGAGGTCCCAAATTGCCCAGGAGAGAACAGTAAGACTTCCCAAGGAAGTGATTAACTGTTGTGTGAAGGCCAAAAGAGGTATGAATAAATAAGAGTTTATTCAGTAAAAAGGGACAATAAAAGCATAAAAGCAGTAGGAACTCTGTGTGTGTGTGTGTGTGTGTGTGTGTGTGTGTGTGTGTAAGGCTCTGAGATGAAGTACTTGGTCGTTTGGAGGAATAGAGAAATGCAGAGGGGTCATCCATAGAGAATAACAGAAGGGAGCATGGGAGGTCAAGATCTAGCTCTTCTATTCTTCCTCAGTCTTATTAAGGCTCTTAAGGATTTTTGGCCACATTCATCAGCAATGGATAATCACTGAAGGGGTTTCAGCAAGAAAGTGATGTTATCAGATTTGCGTTGGCTGTTAAGTAAAAGGAATACTTTTGGTATTCCTGCAGGAAGGTTGGCTTCCTGCAGTACATACATGCCTTCTTGAGGAAAATGTTCTACTGAGTATAGAGCTGCAGAGTAGATCACAATAAGTTTCTCTTTTGAGCTCTTGAATGATTTACTTTCAACCTACCATGATTTCTGTTGGAAACCAGTTAAATAGACCATTGGCTATTTTCATGTCTGTTTCATTAGGCAATGCTAAAATAACCCAGACATTTTGGGCCAGGAAGGAATTAAACATTTTCAAAGTGCTAAGTCAGGCTTTAAATATAAATTCACACACACATCCTTTAGAAACACTTTATTTTTATTTGTTTTATTGCAGGCAGAGGTAGGAAAATCTCAGAATGTTGGATGCAGTTTTACTCATGGCTATTTCCTCATGTGCACATAGATGTGAGAGTAGAGGGCATTTTGGAAAGAGCAGAAGGCCTGAGAGAAAAGGGTCTGCACTTCGAGGGAACACCTACTTTGTCTTTGCTCTTCATCATACAAGGGCTGTCACCTCCACACTTCCTCTCTCTGCCTGATGAACCTTTACTCAAACCATCTGTTTTTCATTTTAAACTAACATTCACCATCAAAGTCAGAGATTAGGTCTCCATTAAAATTCCCAATGATCAGCTATACCTCTTGAGGTCATATGTTTGGGTAAAATGATTGAAGATGAGGAGGCATGTGCCGCACTGGCCACGTGCACTCAAGAACCCCAGATGGGCATTGTTGGGATGCAAACTGTTGAACTCAGATGGACTTATCTTACCATCTGGTTGCAGTTTTGGAACCTGGGCAAAAAATTATTCCTCCATATTTGAGTTAACTCAAAATAACCAATTTTTTAAAAAGGGAGCCAAAAACACGTCAGCGCATATACTTAATTTGATTATTTTTCCTGTTTAATTTAACTTGTAAAAGGACATGACTGTGTTCCTACTTCTAGAATATAAATATCAGATTGTGTATTAAACCTCTTGGCAAAAGATGGCTTTTTTTTTTTGGTCTTTATTCATCAGGGCTAATTTCAATCTGTGAACAAGTTTCAATTTACTATGACTTTCAAGTTCAGTAATATTTGGGTAAAGTATGAAAGATAATTTCCTTATTTACCATATTTTATTTTTATTACCAATATGGAATATTTTATTACTAATACGGATTTCTTTTCTAGTGCATTTTTGACCCATCTTTTAAAAATATATTCCTGTTGGCACATAATCATGGGGATGCAGATGATTTCATGAGTTGAACAGAGGAGGTTTGAAGGTTAATTCTTAAATTGTTCTTCACACCAGTACATGGCCAAGAAAGCTGGTGGACATGGAAATCAAAGCCCTCTTTCTACTCTCCTTCCATAAGCCTCTTCTTGGATTAAGCTGATATGTGAGACACTGAGCTCAACCAGTTCCACTGTCTCTGCAGCTATTTCTGCCAACCCCATGTAGAATGAGTAGTGGAGGTAGGAGATGGAGCAGTAGGTGTTATAAGCTAATACATAAGTAGTATTACCCTGTGCCAGGCACTGTTCTAAGCACCTTAGATACAATGAATTAGCCTAATCTTTATAAAAATATGTGAGTTAGTTATTTTTATTACCCCCATTTTACAGATGAAGATAATGAAGAGTTTCAGGTGGAGAGATTGAGAACACTCTCTCCCTTATTTCCTGCATTTCTAACCCATCTTCTTATGAAGCTGTTACAGGCATGTTTCATCCTGCTGGCAGTGTGTCTTGGGAATAGACACAAGCTGAGTTTCCACTTGACTGAGAGGAAAATCAAAGATTCTTTTCCTTATCACCTGCCTCTCTCCAGGGAGCCCTTTACAGGGTGCCTTGACTTCCTCTCTACCCCATGAGTCATATAATCTGGTTTACTACATGTTGGAATTAGTGTTTAGCATATTAAGCTATTTATGTTTTTCTATCATAAAGTTGACTTCAGGTTTATTGCAAAATTATGCGAAGATAAAAGATATTTATAATGACCATCCTTAGGTGCTATAAAAGGAAATTCTTCATTCGTTCATTTTCTTATTATATTCATTGTCCTTAGTAAGCCACTTCCCTTGCTGGAATGTTAAGTATAGGGTATGGGAATGATATGATCAACCACCCTGGGTTGTCCAGGACTGAGAGGTTTCCTGGAACTTGAGACTTGTACTGCTAAAATCAGGAAAGTGCTAGGTAAACTGGGGTGAGTTGGTCACTCTTTGCAGGAACTAGGTATTTTTAGGTTTGCTCTCATATCACCAGCACTGGCAAATTGCCTGATGCATAGTAAGTGCTTAATAAATATTAATTGAATAATGAATAGATGCTAGTCTCTGTTTTAGGGATTAAGGGCAGAAAGATTTAAGTCTAGTAGAAGACATTTCAGACAGAGGGAACAGCGCATGTGAGGATCTAGGGGTGGGAACATTTAGTATATGGTTGTATAAGCACAGAAAAACTCCTGCAGTTCACAAGTAAACAAAGTAAAAGGGAGGCTTGTGCTGTAAACAAGAAAGGTATGTGTAATCCAGATCCTGGAGGGCCTTATATTTAATGCTAAGGAATTGAGTTTTTATTTTTCATGAGGGAGAGAAACTTTATAAGGGGAGTAATTTTAAACAGGAGCACTGTATGATCATATTCCCACAAAGGTAGCCTTGTAAGCATGAAGGCGGGTAAGTTAGAAGGATGAAGGGAAGACATGAGTGTGGTAGATGGAAGGAAAAGGATTGTTTGTACGCAATAATCCCGGCAGGAAATGCTCAGAGCTTCTCACTCAGTTGGTGAAGATGATGGTGGAGACTGAATGGACAAACAGGAGGAAGCCTTGGGTTTGAGAACCAGGTAGGTGATAAAATTGTAATGAATTATCTCTTGTCTGAGGCGACTCCCACAATTCTCTCTTCATGGCACCACTCAACCAAAAAAAGGAATGAGGATAAGAAGAAAGGGCTGGAGAGAAGGTAGACTTCTATCCGCTTGGAGCTGGTTGAGTTTGAGTTGTCTGTGTAAGATGTTCAACAGGATAACTGAATCACTGGAGAGGAATGTGTTCAATAAATAAAACATTTTCCCCAAAATGACAATAGCTATTGATTTCCTGATTATAAAGGTAAGTATTTTCAATGAGAAATATTATTCATTTTTAATAACAAAATGAGCATAACAGAGAATCCTACTCTAATATCCAGAAATGATTACCATTAACATTTTGGAGAACATTATTTAGATGAATCCACCCATTCATCCCCTCATTCATCCATCTTTCTATCTTAATGAGATCCTGGGAAACCTTACCTTCTCTCTCTGTTTTCTCATTTATCACCTGGCGATTGGTATCACCTGTAATGTGAGGAGTCTATGAGTTAATAAATGTAAAGCACTCAGAACAGTGCCTGTCCCAAGGGAAGTGCCATCTAAGTGCTAGCTGTTATAACATACCATCTTTTTAAAACAAACATACTGTTTTGTAACCCACTTTATTGTACATTGTTATTTAATGGTGATGACTCTTAGTTAATGAAAATATCTTTCTACCCTGTTCCTTAACACTTCAGTCCAAAATTAGTTTTCATTACTAAAAGTTAAAACAGAAAACCACCATCTAACTGCCACAAGACATGTAATCAGCTCAGAATTCGAAAATGCTTTGACTTGGCCTTCCACGAACACTGAGAACTGCAAGAGATAATTCATTACACATAGATCATTTTACATTGTGCTTTATGAAAGAAATCACCAAAAAGATTTTTGAGTTTTTTTCTATTGTCCTTTGTTCTTCTGCATCCCCATTAATAATTCTTCTAACATTTACTGTCTCATTGATCACCCAGCAGGTAAGAATTCTACCTCTCATCCTGGCAGCATCTGTGTGGTGCTGGATTTTCATTCATCTTCACTGTGTGCTATAAAGATCTAAATTTGTTTCTGTGACTAAATAGGGGAATTTATACCTTTAGCCCAAACCACTTCTTTTTTATTTCTCTAAAAGCCAAGAAAAAAAAGAAAAGAAGAAAACCCAAACCCAAATGACTGTAATCTCTTACCAGAGGCACTTGAAAAATCAATTTTTCTCAGGGCTGAGAGTGAGGGCACAGAGAATTCTGTCACTGTATTGGAATTCTAACAAACTCTTCTGTCATCCTCTAGGAGTGGTTCAGTTTCAAAAGAAAGTTGTGTTATCATAACCTTTAGAAAGTCAAGTGATTGAAGTGCAGACATTCTGAGAAAAAATATAACCTCTAAAATACAGGATGTGAGTAAAGCAATTTTTAAAATAAGTGGTGAAGAGGCAAAAGAAATTAGCATTTCTTTTACAGCATTTGATGTATCTTTGCAGTCATGCTGTTCCTTCTGTTAACTGGGGAATACCTCTTTTAGCACAATTTATATTGACATTTTGCATTTATATAGTGTGTTTTGGGCCCTGAGCATTTTACTAGCATTAAGTGTAAGTAGTATGCCTACAAGCCAGGTAACTGAATATTCTGATGTCACAGATGGAGAAGCACCAGCACAGATAGATGTTATTACTCTGGGGCTCTTAGTCACTGTGAGAAACTGAAATGGTAACTGTGAATATTTTTTCATCTAGAAAAACAAGTGCCCTGGGCTAAAAGTTCGAGTTGTATTTCTGCTTACTCAGAATTTGGTCTTTGGGAGCAGTAGTCTGAAATTTTTGGATTCTCCCACTTTCTGTCTTCATGTTTTGGATGAGGTTGAACCCTTGGCGCTAAGGGTGAGAATATGACCCAAACGTGGCTACTTGGTATAGTCTACTATACAGACTACTGTAAAGAGAACAATCCCAGAAGAATGGTGTAACCACAGTTTGAACCGTTAGTTAGACCTTCTTTTGCTACTGAGGTTGCTGAAATTGTGTGCTGTAGATCTGGTGATACAGGAGGCAAGCACTGAAAAGTATTCTAAGTGAAACAAAGAGAGGTAAGCAGAGCCAAAAATGCTAAGACTTGAGGCTATCTCTTGCCTCCTGGATCAAACTGTGCCTGAAGATAAGCCCCTGGAATTAGTAACATTAGTCACTAAATTATCTGTATTTCACCTAATAAAAGTGAATTTTTTAAAATCAGTGAACTAAAATAATCACTACACAAAGTTCCTAGTCTTTGAAAATGTATCTTTTAGGTTAGGACATAAAATAGTCCTTAAAACTTTTGTATTCTAGGGGGGGCGGAGCAAGATGGCAGAGGAGTAGGAAACCTGGATTTCGTCTGGTCTCAGGAATTCAGCTGAATAGGGATCAAACCATTCTGAACGCCTACGAACTCAACAGGAGATCGAAGAAGAGAGTAGCAACAACTCTCTGAACAGAGAAGCGACCACTTACTGGAAGATAGGACGTGTGGAGACGTGAATCCGAGGCGATATTCGGGAGGATAGACAGCGGGGGAGGGAGCCTCCGTTGGCCGCTTCTGGCAAGTGATAGAGCCGCGGAGCACAAAATCGGAACTTTTAGAAGTCGGCTCCGCTGAGGGACGTCACTCCAGTGGCTAAGCGGGGGGTGGAACCCTTGTGGCACAGTGTGGTCTCAGGACCCTCGGGGTCACAGAAAGGCTGGGGGTGCCTGAGTGCAGCAGAGCTCCCAGGTATTGGAGCAGGGAAGCCGGCTGCAGAGACGGAGCCGAGGCGCGGGCTCTCAGCTCGGGGTTGCCATAAACTGTGATCCGTGGCCCAGTCGGGCCACTGCTCCTCCAATAGGGACCCAACAAGCGGGAGATCCGGGGAGACTCCCCTCCCTCCCCCGGGAGGAGTGGCACAGGAGTGCACCGCAGGGATCTGCTGGGTTTGGAGACTCCACACAGGGTTGGGTGCCAGAGATACAAACGCTCGGTCACAGGCCGGGTGAACACGGAGTGCAGCCAGAGACCGGGGAGATAGGACTGACTGCTTTTCTCTGGGGGCACACTGAGGAGTGGGGCCCTGAGTTCTCAGCTCCTCCAGGTGGAGATTGGGAGGCCACCATTTTCACTCTGGTCCTCCAAAGCTCTACCGAGAGCTTGAAGGGAACAAAACCTCCTGAGAGCAAACCCGAGCAGCTTGCTTAGCCCGGACCGACAAGGGCGGGGCAATTCGGCCTCCGACAAAGACTTTTGGGAACCATGGCAACAGGCCCCTCCCCCAGAAGATCAGCACGAACAGCCAGCAAGCCAAGACGAAGTTTACCCATCAAGGAGAACAGGAGAACTCCAGCACTAGGGGAATACTGCACACAGAATTCATGGCTTTTTTTTCCATGATTCATTAGTTTTTCAAAGTCAATTTTTTTAACTTTTTTCCCTAATTTTTCTTTTTCCCTTTTTCAACCAACATCTTATCAATCCCTTTTTTTTTAAAAAAAACATTTTTTATTTTTCATTTTTAGAGTCATATTTTATCCCTTCATAGTAGTTACCCTTATTTTTGGCATATATATATAAGTTCTCTCTTTAAAAATTTTGAGATACAGTTTCTTCTAACAGATCATAATATACCCTAAATAACTAGTGTATGACTTTGTTCTAGTCTCCTGCCTGATCACATTCTCTCCCTTTTCTCTCTCTCTCTCTCTTTTTAAATCTTCTTTCTTTTTTCAAACAACTTTTATCTTATCAATTCCTTTTATAAAATCTTTTATAATTTTCATCTTTACAGTCATCTTCCATCCCTTCATTGTATCAACCCTTATTTTGTACATATGTAAGTCTTTCTTCCTTTAAAATTTTAGGAGGCATTTTCTTCTAACAGACCAAAATACGCCCAAAATCTAGTGTGTGGCAGTGATCTATGCACTAGTCTGATCATATTTGATCATATTCTGTTTTTTTGTATTGTTCTGTTTTTGTTTTTCTCTTTATCTTCTTTTTTTTTTCTTTCTTTTTTCTTTCTTTCCCTTTCTTTTCCCCTGGTTTCAGGTCTTTTCTGATTTGTATAGAGCATATTTCCTGGGGACGTTGGTAACCTGTTAGCATTTTGTTCTTTCATTCATCTATTCTCCTCTGGACAAAATGACAGATGAAAAAAATCACCTCAGCAAAAAGAACAAGAGATAGTACCGTCAGCCGGGGACCTACTCAATACAGACATTAGTACGATGTCGGACCTCGAGTTCAGAATCATGACTTTAAAGATACTAACTGGGCTTGAAAAAAGCGTGGAAGTTATTAGAGAAACCCTTTCTGGAGAAATAAAAGAACTAAAATCTAACCAAGTCGAAATCAAAAAGGCTATTGATGAGGTGCAATCAAAAATGGGGGCACTAACTGCTAGGATAAATGAGGCAGAAGAGAGAATCAGTGATATAGAAGACCAAATAATGGAAAATAATGAAGCTGAGAAAAAGAGAGAGAAACAACTACAGGATCATGAGGGCAGAATTTGAGAGATAAGCGATACGATAAGACAAAACAACATTAGAATAATTGGGATCCCAGAAGAAGAAGAAAGAGAGAGAGGGGCAGAAGGTATATTGGAGCAAATAATAGCAGAGAACTTTCCTAATGTGGGGAAGGAAACAAGCATCAAAATCCAGGAGGCACAGAGAACCCCTCTCAAAATCAATAAAAATAGGCCAACACCCCGACATCTAATACTAAAACTTATGAGTCTCAGAGACAAAGAGAAAATCCTGAAAGCAGCTCGGGAGAAGAGATTTGTAACCTACAATGGTAGAAATATTAGATTGGCAACATACCTATCCACAGAGACCTGGCAGGCCAGAAAGGACTGGCATGATATCTTCAGAGCACTAAAAGAGAAAAATATGCAGCCAAGAATACTATATTCAGCGAGGCTGTCATTGAATATAGAAGAAGAGATAAAAAGCTTCCAGGACAAACAAAAACTAAAGGAATTTGCAAACACGAAACCAGCCCTCCAAGAAATATTGAAAGGGGTCCTCTAAGCAAAGAGAGAGCCTAAAAGCAGCATAGATCAGAAAGGAACACAGGCAATATACAGTAACCGTCACCTTACAAGCCATACAATGGCACTAAATTCATATCTTTCAATAGTTACCCTGAATATAAATGGGCTAAATGTCCCCATCAAAAGACACAGGCTATCAAATTGGATTAAAAAACAAGATCCATCGATATGCTGTCTGCAACAGACTCATTTTAGACCCGAAGACACCCCCCAGATTGAAAGTGAGGGGGTGGAAAACCATTTACCATGCTAATGGACACCAAAAGAAAGCTGGGGTGGCAATTCTTATATCAGACAAATTAGATTTTAAAACAAAGACTGTAATAAGAGATGAGGAAGGACACTATATCCTACTTAAAGGGTCTATCCAACAAGAAGATCTAACAATTGTAAATATCCATGCCCCTAACATGGGAGCAGCCAATTATATAAGGCAATTAATAACAAAAGCAAAGAAACACAGTGACAACAATACATTAATAGTGGGGGACTTTAACACCCCACTGACTGAAATGGACAGATCATCTAAGCAAAAGATCAACAAGGAAATAAAGACTTTAAATGACACACTGGACCAAATGGACTTCACAGACATATCAGAACCTTCCATCCCAAAGCAACAGAATACACATTCTTCTCCAGTGCCCATGGAACATTCTCCAGAATTGATCATATCCTAGGTCACAAATCAGGTCTCAACCGGTACCAAAAGATTGGGATTATTCCCTGCATATTTTCAGACCACAATGCTTTGAAACCAGAACTCAATCACAAGAGGAATGTCAGAAAGCACTCAAATACATGGAGGCTAAAGAGCATCCTACTAAAGAATGAATGGGTCAACCAGGAAATTAAAGAAGAATTAAAAAATTCATGGAAACTAATGAAAAGGAAAACACAACTGTTCAAAATCTTTGGGATACAGCAAAGGCAGTCCTAAGAGGAAAGTATATAGCAATACAAGCCTTTCTCAAGAAACAAGAAAGGTCTCAAATACATAACCTAACCCTACACCTAAAGGTGCTGGAGAAAGAACAGCAAAGAAAGCCTAAACCCAGCAGGAGGAGAGAAATCATAAAGATCAGAGCAGAAATCAATGAAATAGAAACCAAAAGAACAGTAGAACAGATCAACGAAACTAGGAGCTGGTTCTTTGAAAGAATTAACAAGATTGATAAACCCCTGGCCAGTCTTATCAAAAAGAAAAGAGAAATGACCCAAATCAACAAAATCATGAATGAAAGAGGAGAGATCACAATCAACACCAAAGAAATACAAACAATTATAAGAACATAGTATGAGCAACTCTATGCCAGCAAATTAGATAACCTGGAAGAAATGGGTGCATTCCTAGAGATGTATCAACTACCAAAATTGAACCAGGAAGAAATAGAAAACCTGAACAGACCCATAACCACTATGGAAATTGAAGCAGTGATCAAAAATCTCCCAACAAACAAAAGCCCAGGGCCAGATGGCTTCCCAGGGGAATTCTATCAGACATTTCAAGAAGAATTAATACCTATTCTCCTGAAACTGTTCCAAAAAATTGAAATAGAAGGAGAACTTCCAAACTCATTTTATGAGGCCACCATTACCTTGATCCCAAAACCAGACAAAGACCCCATCAAAAAGGAGAATTATAGACCAATATCCTTGATGAACATGGATGCAGAAATTCTCACCAAAATACTAGCCAATAGGATCCAACAGTACATTAAAAGGATTATTCACCATGGCCAAATGGGATTTATCCCTGGGCTGCAAGGCTGGTTCAACATCTGCAAATCAATCAACGTGATACAATACATTAACAAAAGAAAGAACAAGAATCATATGATCCTCTCAATAGATGCAGAAAAAGCCTTTGACAAAGTAGAGCATCCTTTCTTGATCGAAACTCTTCAGAGTATAGGGATAGAGGGTACCTACCTCAATATCATAAAAGCCATCTATGAAAAACCTACAGCGAATATCATTCTCAATGGGGAAAAGCTGAGAGCTTTTCCCCTAAGGTCAGGAACGTGGCAGGGATGTCCACTCTCACCACTGCTATTCAACATAGTAGTAGAAGTCCTAGCCGCAAACATCAGAAAACAAAAAGAAATCAAAGACATCCAAATCGGCTAAGAGGAAGTCAAACTCTCACTCCTTGCGGATGACATGATACTTTATGTGGAAAATCCCAAAGACTCCATCCCAAAACTGCTAGAAGTCATACAGGAATTCAGTAAAGTAGCAGGATATAAAATCAATGCACAGAAATCAGTGGCATTCCTATACACCAACAACAAGACAGAAGAGAGACAAATCAAGGAGTCGATCCCATTTACAATTGCACCCAAAACCATAAGATACCTGGGAATAAATTTAACCAAAGAGGCAAAGGATCTGTACTCAGTAAACTATAAAATACTCGTGAAAGAAATTGAAGAAGAGACAAAAAATGGAAAAACGTTCCATTCTCATGGATTGGAAGAACAAACATTGTCAAGATGTCAATGCTACCTAGAGCAATCTACCCATTCAATGCAATCCCCATCAACATACCATCCACTCTTTTCAAAGAAATGCAACAAATAATCCTAAAATTTGTATGGAACCAGAAGAGACCCCGAATAGCCAGAGGAATATTGAAAAAGAAAAGCAAAGCTGGCAGCATCACAATTCCGGACTTCCAGCTCTGTTACAAAGCTGTCATCATCAAGACAGTATGGTACTGGCACAAAAACAGACACATAGATCAATGGAACAGAATAGAAAGCCCAGAAATGGACCCTCAACTCTATGGTCCACTCATCTTTGACAAAGCAGAAAAGAATGTCCAATGGAAAAAAAAGACAGTCTCTTCAACAAATGGTGTTGGGAAAATTGGACAGCCACAAGGAGAAGAATGGAACTGGACCATTTCCTTACACCACACACAAAAATAGACTAAAAAATGGTTGAAAGACCTAAACGTGAGACAGGAGTCCATCAAAATCCTAAAGGAGAACACAGGTAGCAACCTCTTCGACCTCAGCCGCCGCCACTTCTTCCTAGAAACATCGCCAAAGGCAAGGGAAGCAAGGGCAAAAATGAACTATTGGGACTTCATCAAGATAAAAAGCTTTTGCACAGCAAAAGGAACAGTCCACAAAACGAAAAGACAACTGACAGAATGGGCGAAAATAATTGCAAATGACATATCAGATAAAGGGCTAGTCTCCAAAATCTTATAAAGAACTTATCAAACTCAACCCCCAAAGAACAAATAATCCAATCAAGAAATGGGCAGAAGACATGAACACACATTTCTGCAAAGGAGACATCCAAATGGCCAACAGGCACAGGAAAAAGTGCTCAACATCGCTCAGCATCAGGGAAATCGAAATCAAAACCTCCATGAGATACCACCTCACACCAGTCAGAATGGCTAAAATTAACAAGTCAGGAAACGACAGATGTTGACGGGGATGCGGAGAAAGGGGAACCCTCCTACACTGTTGGTGGGAGTGCAAGCTGGTGCAACCACCCTGGAAAACAGTATGGAGGTTCCTCAAACAGTTGAAAATGGAGCTACCATACGATCCAGCAATTGCACTACTGAGTATTTACCCTAAAGATACAAATGTAGGGATCCGAAGGGGTATGTGCACCCCAATGTTTATAGCAGCAATGTTCACAATAGCGAAACTCTGGAAAGAGCCCAGATGTCCATCGACAGATGAATGGATAAAGAAGAAGTGGTATATATACACAATGGAATATTATGCAGCCATCAGAAGGAATGAGATCTTGCCATTTGCAACGACGTGGATGGAACTGGAGGGTGTTATGCTGAGTGAAATAAGTCAATCAGAGAAAGATATGTATCATATGACCTCACTGATATGAGGAATTCTTAATCTCAGGAAACAAACTGAGGGTTGCTGGAGTGGTGAGGGGTGGGAGGGATTGGGTGGCTGGGTGATAGACATTGGGGAGGGTATGTGCTATGGTGAGCACTGTTAATTGTGCAAGACTGTTGAATCCCAGATCTGTACTTCTGAAACAAATAATGCAACATATGTTAAGAAAAAAGAAAAAGAAGATAGCAGGAGGGGAAGAATGAAGGAGAGTAAGTTGGAGGGGGAGATGAACCATGAGATATGATGGACTCTGAAAAACAAACTGAGGGTTCTAGAGGGGAGGGGGTTTGGGGGATGCGTTAGCCTGGTGAAGTGTATTAAAGAGGGCACATTCTGCGTGGAGCACTGAGTGTTATGCACAAACAATGAATCATGGAACACTACATCAAAAACTAATGATGTAATGTATGGTGATTAACATAACAATAAGAAAAGATACAGTCAGAGAAACTGATAAAGACTAGCTAAGAAAACCTAACTCTAATCTTAAACTGAACCCCTTGTTGCATTCTTTCCATTTGGTTCTCTTTGGCTTATAAACAAGTTTCCTAGAAAAAAAAACTTTTGTATTCTAATGTGCATTTCACCAAAGTATCAGAAGTTATTCATAAGAAGAAATTCTGTTGAATATCTAACAGAAGAACAAGCTTGGGAATACTGAAGTAGAAATTTTTTCATTAATTTCTGAAAGATACAGAAAATATCTGAAGTATATTTTTATAAGTGTATGGTTCGATTATTTTTTAAGAATTCATTTTGAGAGCTTCATATTGATTTTAATCATGTTGTTCCCAGGGATGTAGCTATCAATCACTCTGATATTAGAACTAGAGCTTCCATTGTTTGTGTTTTATCCTAGACTTTGTTTTCCCATGAGTGTTCTTCAGACGGCCTGTTATTTTATAAAGTAGTGATGTAAGTTCATGTGCTGCTTAGTCATGGGCAGGTATTTGGCAGAAGCATCCAAATGTTTGTGTTTTAAATGTCAACTCTGGACAGGGGCAAGAAATGCCCTCCAGTTGCTTCCATGAGGTAACTGCCTCCTTCCATGGGTGTGTTTCTGAGCCATACATCAATGTCTCCCCAAGAAACCTAAGAGAGGGGGAAAGTTCATGTTCCTCATTAATCCTAATCAAGTATAAGACTTAGGCTAATGATGGGGCCTGACTAGCATGAAAAGTATGAGAACTGAGTTTCCCATCTCAGTCATTGAATGGACTTTGGTCTTGTATAGCCTCACTCTCCTCACTCTCCTGTGTGAACATTACAAAGGGGTGCTATTAGCTGTATGTAGGTTGCTCAGCATCCCCCAGTCAGGTCTGTGTGCTGAAGCTACCCTCTCCTGAAAGTCAGGGGAAATGTCTCAAGGGGGACAGCAGTTAGTAGAGGCTAAGATGACTTTGCCATGCCCGGACCAATATGTGAACAGTCAAATTGCCAACAAGGTTTTATCATTGTGAAGAAAGGCAAAGTAAGAGGAAAGGCCCTAACTTTAGAGTAGTATGTTGAGGTGATGGAGTGCAGGACAATGGAGTGACAGAGAGACCTCCCCCACATTGGTACAGGTACAGCCAGCCTAAGGATGTGATGTTGGCAGCATTTGGAAGGTGGGGGAAGTGTAATTAATGTACTTACTGCTGATGAGATGCTGATGACATGTAGGACATTGATATTTTGAAGGTGTCTCTCATTCCAACCTCATAGCAATTCCACGGGGGAATATATAGGCGCTTCATTAAACCCATTTTACAGAAAAAAAAAACAGGTTTAGCAAAGTTTTAGTTCACGACTTCTCATTCATAATCATAATCCATACTCCAGTTCACACAGCAGGTACATGGCTGAACTGGCAACAAATACTGGTGTGTCTGCCTATATTCTTAACCATTCTACAGCCTCATTCCATTTAAGGAAGTGTAAGAGCACTATCACCACGAAAAGAATGGGGGACAGTGGCCTTGTCAACTAAGTAGGTCATTGAACAACCTGGATGAGAAAAAAAAGGAAGAAAATCAAATATTCCACATGTTGTCATAATGATCCTAGTAATTGATGTTTCCTTTTTACATTAGTTTCATTTGCATACAAGTGGGATTTCTTGCACCCCCTCTGATGACTTGCATTATGGAAGGATCAGGGGAGATGGATGTCATGGGAGCAGGACTGCAGCAAAGACTGTGTGCATGGTGTAGAGGAACTTTGGCCAGTCTTCAGCTCCGCAGACCTCCTTTTTCTCATCAGTAAAGCCAGGGCCTTGACTATATAGGGCTCTTGTTCAAAGAATCAGTGCTTTGATACTATGACACTGTAATGAGCTGAGTCTTCCTTCTTCTCTGCTTCTTCAGAGATGAGCTTTACTAATTTTGTGCCAGATACAAGGTAGTAATTAAACTGAATTCACCAGTAGCTCTGAATGTGTTTGCAGCTGGTATCCATGCTGCTTAGTTACTGTTCGGTTGTGCCAGTTATAAATATTTACTGTCATATATAAATATCATTCATCTTTTTAAAAAAATTTATCCCTTGCATCTAGTCTCTCAGTGATTGCTCTTTTTAATTGTAGTAAAATAGAACCTAAAATTTGTCATTTTCATCATTTTTAAATGTACAATGCAGTGGCATTACTTACATTCACATTGTTGTACAAACATCATCAATATTTCCAAATCTTTTTCATCACTCCAAACAGAAACTTTGTACTCACTGAGCAGCAATTCCCCATTACCACAACCCTTAATCCCTGATAATCTCTATATTCTGTCTTTTGGAATTTGTCTGTTCTGAATATTTCATATAAGTAGATCCATGCAATATTTGTCTTTTTGAATCTGACATCACCTAGCATAATGTTTGCAAGATTCATCCATATTGTAGCAAAAATCACTTCATTTCTTTTTAAGGCTAAATAATAACCCATTATATATATATATATATATATATATAATATTTTGCTTATCCATTCACTTATTGATGGGCATGTGGGTTGTTTCCATCTTTTGGCTATTGGGAATAGTGCTTCTGTGAATATGTACATGTATTTGTTTGAGTCTCGATTTCAGTTCTTTGGAGTATATACATACTAGAATTGCTGTGTTTTATGGTGACTATTTTTAACTTTCTGAGGAACTGCTTAACTGTTTTCCACAGTAGCTGCACCATTTTACATTCTCACTGGCACTGAACAAGGGTTCTAGTTTCTCCATATCCTTCTCCCTGTGGTTTTGATTTGCATTTCCCTAATGACTAATGATGTTGAGCATTTTTTCAAGTGGTTATTGGTGATTTGTATAGGTTTTTGGAGAAATGTATATTCACATCCTTTGCCCATTTTTGGCAATTGTGTTGTGTTTTTTTGGTTGTTGAGTAGGAGGAGTTCTTTGTATGCCCTACATATTAAATCCTTATCAGATATATGATTTGCAAATATTTTCTCCCAATCTGTAGGTTATCTTTTTACTTTGTTGATAATGTCCTCTGATGTACAAAATTTTTAAAATTTTGATGAGCACGAGTTAACCTATTTTTTTCTTTTGCTTCTTATGTTTTTGGTCGCATATCTAAGAATCTACTACCAAATCTAAGTTTATAAAGGCTTAACATTTTTTCTATTAGTTTTACAGTTTCAGCTCTTCTATTTAGGTCATTGTCCTATTTTAAGGCAATTTTTGTATATGGTATATGATAGGAGTCCATCTTGATTTTCATGCATGTTGAAATCCAATTGTCCCAGCAACATCTGTTGAAGATAGTACTCTACCCATTAAATGGACTCTGCATCCTTGTCAAAAATCAACTGTGCAAAGATGGATGGGTTTATTTCTGGACTCTCGATTTTATTCCATTGGTCTATATGTCAGTCTCAATGCCAGCACTACAACTGTTTTGATTATTGTAGCTTTGTACCAGTGGTTGCTTCTTAGAGGTACTAAGTGTGCCCACTTTCTGAATTTCCTATCCTGTCAGATTTGCTACTTTGGATCTATGTAAATTAAAACACCAGTCAACCGAGTTGTGCATTACTAGAGTTCTGGAGCCACCCTTAAGGAACACTTTGGATTTGGTACACCTGCTTTCTAATATACAGCCTAGGCCAGTGACTTATTCTCTTTCACTCTCTGAACAGAACTTTAGATGATTAGGTAAAAACAGAAGTGTTCTGGTTGAAGGGTAGGGGGGTAAAGTCCCATAGGTCTAATCTCTCCTGAATCTACATGTTCTAAAAGCCATTAAGGCAGAGTTAACACCATTTTAAAACCTTCAGCCTCAAGGTATTTTTATTTAATTTTTCTGTTTTGTTTTATATGGTTGTAATTTTCTGAAATTGACCCTCCAGATAACCTGAGAATTATGCTAACTAAAAAAAATTAAAAAACAAAAAGCTACATTATCGATTTTCCCCTTTATTACTAGCTTTAGGAAAAAAGATATTTGCTTATATATTTACACATAGTTATAATCTATGGTTTATATACCACACAGACACAGAGTCTTTTGCTGACACATCTCCAAAGAGGAAACAATTCCTGTTTGACTCTGCAGAAAATCTCACCACATGGATCACCTTGAGCATCATGTGTTAAATGAGAGTACAGACCACCTACCCTGTAGCCATGTCTGCAGTCAAGTTCATCTTTCCTGAGGACATGCACTTTGAGTATCACTGGATATACAGAATGTCAAATCAAACTAGAGGTTCATTCTATTGCACAACAGGACTAAAATTACAGTTGCTTCAAATAATGTTATGATATGCTCCATAAATTCACTAAGGTGACCCAGGAGTGTTGCTTTGAATTTACTTTAGCCTCACTTATTGTCACTTACCAGAGTAAACGAGAACTGATGGTTTTTCAAACACTAATAGTAAATTACAGTTATGGAGAACACAAATGCCTAATTACATCTAGTCAAGGTCTATTTCCCTTTTATAGAGTTAATCGGTAGAAAGCATTGTTTTTAATTTATGAATGAATATGCACAGGAATCTTATCTCTCCTATTTATATAAGCCTGATAGACAATTAATCTTTAGCAAAGTACCTAGAGAAAGTTTAGAAAGTGCAAACCACAGCCAAAGTAAAAAAATCAGTCCCAAAATAGCAAATGATTTAAACAAAAAAATGCCATTTTTATTAGCATTTATTAACTCACTAGTAAACACTCAAAACTGGTAAGAGTTGAATGAGATTATAAGGCATATGTGCACTTGGGTTAAATAGCTAATCAATTAATATTGGTTAATTAAACACTGGAAAAAGCATTTAAATATTTGGGCCATAAAAAGATGTTCTTTAGGGTTTTATAAACTTAGCTTGAACTTTTCTTGAAATTTGTGCTATTAGGTCAATAAAACTTATAAAGAACTTATCCACAAGAATGGGGAATGAGAGAAGTTTAGGAGGTAATAGAAATTTCACTGATCTTGATTAATATGTTGAGTACTAAGTTGCATATATTAAAACTTGTTGACTTTTATGGGGAAGACATAATTGAGTCTGTGGGTGTAGGGCAGGAGCCTGATATTTTGGGACAGAGTTGCACTAACTAACAGTGTGAGCATTAACTTTATATGGGATAAATCCTGTCTCTCTGAGAATTGAGGTGTCACCCCTTAACCAATAAATACCTCACACTCAAAGGGTATTTTCTTCACTCAGGGTCACCAAAATCTCATAAAATTGTAAGTTTTAGAATGGTGATATGTCCTTTGCTCATGCCATTCCATCAAGAGATAGACCTTAAGACTACCTTTAGTGGTGTCTTTCTCCATGTCATTGGGAACATACTATGATGCCACAGCTCTAAGGTATTTCTCCAAGTAGAATAAAAGCTTGTAGGAGTGTCACCACATTTCATTTTTTTAAAAATTTTACTCTTGGGGCGCCTGGGTGGCTCAGTTGATTAGACATCTACCTTCAGCACGGGTCATGATCCAAGGGTCCTGGGATCAAGCCCCATGTTGGGCTCCCTGCTCAGCGGGGAGCTTTCTTCTCCCTCTCCTCCCTGCTTGTACTCTATCTCACTATTTCTCTCTCTCTCAAAAAAAAACAAAAACAAACAAACAAAAAAAAAACTTTGCACTTACTCTAGGGGCAATAAGAACAAAGGCCTGTAATCTCTGTACAGGAAAAGCACTCAGCAGCAATTCAGTCTTGTACTTTCGTCAATTTGCCAATCTTCAGCTTCTCCTGTACTTAGGCTTGGACTTATAAGGACAAGGGAAGTGATCAATTGTTGCCTTGGCTTCATAACTCAATACTAGTAATACCAACATAGAAGCAAGATTTAGCTTAACTAAATTTGAATCAATGATATTTGATTTCTACCCAGAAGAAGTAAACAGAATTTTTTTAAATTTTATTTTATTATGTTTTCTTAATCACTATATATTACATCATTAGTTTTTTGATGTACTGTTCCATGAGTTTCTATTTCATTGATTTCATTAGTCCTGCATAAAACACCCAGGGCTCCATTCAATACGTGCCCTCTTTAACACCCATCACCCGGCTAACCCATCCCCCCACCCCATCCCCTCTAGGACCCTCAGTTTGTTTTTCAGAGTCCATAGTCTCTCATGGTTCATCTCCCTCTCTGACTCCCCCCCCTTCATTTTTCCCTTCCATCTTCTTCTTCTTCTTCTTCTTTTTTAACATATATTGTATTATTTGTTTCAGAGGTACACGTCTGTGATTAAACAGTCTTACACAATTCACAGCGCTCACCATAGCACATACCCTCCCCAATGTCCATCTCCCAGCCACCCCATCCCTCCCAACCTCCACCACTCCAGCAACCCTCAGTTTGTTTCCTGAGATTAAGAATTCTTCAAATCAGTGAGGTCATATGATACATGTCTTTCTCTGATTGACTTATTTTCCTCAGCATAATACCCTCCAGTTCTATCCATGACGTTGCAAATGGTAAGATTTCATTCCTTTTGATGGCTGCATAATATTCCATTGAATATATATACCACATATTCCTTATCTGTTCATCTGTTGATGGACATCTTGGCTCTTTCCACAGTTCAGCTATTGTGGATATTGCTGCTATAAACATCTGGGTGTGTATACCCCTTCAGATCCCTACATTTGTATCTTTGGGGTAAATACCCAGTAGTGCAATGGCTGGATCGTATGATAGCTCTTTTTTCAACTTTTTGAGGAACCTCCATACTGTTTTCCAGAGTGGCTGCACCAGCTTGCATTTCCACCAACAGTGTAGGAGGGTTCCCCTTTCTCCGCATCCCCGCCAACATCTGTCGTTTCCTGACTTGTTAATTTTAGCCATTCTGACTGGTGTGGAGTGGTATTCTCATTGAGGTTTGGATTTGGATTTCCCTGATGCCGAGTGATGGTGAGCACTTTTTCATGTGTCTGTTGGCCTTTTGAATGTCTTCTTTGGAAAAATGTGTGTTCATGTCTTCTGCCCATTTCTTGATTGGATCATTTGTTCTTTGGGTGTTAAGTTTGGTAAGTTCTTTATAGATTTTGGATACTAGCCCTTTATCTGATATGTCATTTGCAAATATCTTCTCCCATTCTGTCGGTTAATTTTGGTTTTGTTGACTCTTTCTTTTGCTGTGCAAAAGCTTTTTATCTTGATGAAATCCCAATAGTTCATTTTTGCCCTTGCTTCCCTTGCCTTTGGCGATGTTTCTAGGAAGAAGTTGCTGCGGCTGAGCTCGAAGAGGTTGCTGCCTGTGTTCTCATTTAAGATGTTGATGGACTCCTGTCTCACTTTTAGGTCTTTCACCCATTTTTTAGTCTATTTTTGTGTGTGGTGTAAGGAAATGGTCCAGTTTCATTCTTCTGCATGTGGCTGTCCAATTTTCCCAACACCATTTGTTGAAGAGACTGTCTTTTGTCCATTGGACATCCTTTCCTGCTTTGTCAAAGATGAGTTGACCATAGGGTTGAGGGTCCATTTCTGGGCTCTCTATTCTGTTCCATTGATTCACCTCTCTGCACGTCCTACCTTCCAGAAAGTCGTCACTTTTCTGTTCAGAGAGTTTCTGCTATTCTTTTCTTCGATCTCCTGTTTAGTTCATAGGTGTTCAGACTGGTTTGATCCCTATCTAGCTGAATTCCTGGGACCAGATGAAATTTAGGTCTCCTACTCCTCTGCCATCTTGCTCCTAAAAACTGAAGCAAACAGATTTTAAACAAATGTCCCTTATTATGAGCATTAGGCTGTTAATTTTCACAGTAACTCTTCAAGAGTTTGATTATTATACACTGTTTTGTAGATTGTAGGTCCTTTGAGAACAAGGAATATGTCAATTTTGTCCAAAATAGGCCTTAAATATAATTTGTTAAGTGATTGGGTCAGAGAAATTAAGTAATTTACCTGAAGATCATGGTATAGTGCTGACTTGCAAAGATTCTTCCATATTAGTACCTATTAACCTTAAGTTTAATTTTAAAAATAAGAGGTTGATGGTAGTTGATCCATCAACCTCCCTTTTCTTTCCCTTCTTCCCTCTTTACTTGATTTCTCTTTCAGATCAAGGACTTGGGAGCTTCATTTTTCCTTTGGGCCACTCTTAGCCAAGGTTACTAGAGACAGGCTGACACAGCGGACTTTGAGTTCTTAGCCAAAAAAGATTGGTCACAGAGAAAAAAATAATCAGAAAATTGTGATCAGAAAATAATAAAGAACTTCTAGAATAAAGGAGCCTTTAGGATAGAGAAGTAATTAAGATGAGCCAAAATCATAGCCCCCTAAGAAGGTCAGATTGAATGTGAACTAGGAACCCAAAGAAAATATTACATCTATTAAGGACATTGTCTTTAAAGTCACAAAACTTGGGTTCACATTAGATTTCTGTCATTTCAAGTTAAGTGGTATGAGATAAATTACTCAGTTGTCTTGTCTGTAAAGCCTAGATTATATACCTACTGCTGTCTTAAGGATTAAATAAAATAATCTGTAAGGTATATGTAGAATATCTGGCACATAGTAGGTACTCTGATGCTTGGATCCATAAAGCCATAGGCAGCTAACAATAGGAAAGGAAGCAATAATTTTTAAAGAGAAAGATTAATTTTGAGAGTCCCCATTTTGTGTCTCCTATCTTCTTAAGTGATGGGTATGCAGAATTGACCTTAGGAAATTCATTTGATCTATTCCTTGCTAGTCTATAGATCGTAAGAACTTTCAGGGTTCCCAAAGTACCCCCTACTCCACTGACCCACTCAGTCTTGCTCTCCGAGAGTGCCCCCATTCTCTTCTTTATCCCCACCAAGGCCATCATTCCCTCATTGCAGATAGGTTCTCAACTAGATGTTAGGGGTAAAGCTCTTATTAAAGTAATTAATTCAAAGATATGAGCATTTAATAATATTCACACCTTCTAGCTTTTTTTTTAATTTTAGAAGAAGTGAACTTATTTAAATAACCTCATATATTTCAAGTGTGTATTAGTGAGACAAAGTAATGGGTTCCATATAGCATACAGAGATTGTTGAAGTCATATCTCTTGTATTTACAGCCAACTAAGCACTAGTAACTTCTATTGCTAAGTGCTCTGAGCAAACAGCTGCACATATTTTTATTATAATCTTCTCAAATTATTATGAAGTCTGAGATATCTGTTTCTTTATACAGAGCCAACCAAATCTGGTTAATTATAATATAAGTTAATTTGTTACTGCAAAGTTACACAGTTCATGTAAGTCAAGGCTGAAGGACACTTTAAAAAATTGGTAATTCTCCTTTGGTGACTAGCTTACAATCTAACTTAATCTATTACTCCCCTAGCATGAACTAGCAGTAGAACTGTTTAGTTGGACATATTAACTATCCATTTTGATCACTGTATGAGGTTAGCTGTACTGTCCAGGAAAAGAATTGTGGGTTTAAACTGTGAGTACTCAAGACTGCATTGGGTTTCAGCCACTGGCCTGCAGCACCATGGAGAGAGGCAGGAGACCATTCCTAGGTAATTCTTTTTCTTCTCCATCTTTTCAGAATTGTTGCTTTACAGGTGACTTGGGCAAATGCACTGTATCTTGCAAGCTATTTGATTGTTGTGCAAAGTGACCTATTTCATCTGTTTATCTATTTTGAAAACAGTTTCCTGACTTTCTTGATAGCACCTTTGTTCTTCTGTTCTTCATACTTTCAAAGAATCTTTTAGAAGCACAGTTTTTTCTTTAAGACAAAGGTAGTTGAATGTTTCTATTTCCTTTTGAAAAAGCCATTATTTAGAACAAGAATTGCTTTCCTTTCTTAAATTAATGTAGATATTATAAAGCTGTGGACTGTTTTAGTTGTCCACATCAAATCATCAACCCAGAAAATACAAAAGCAGCCTCTAAATCTGCCATGAATATTTGACAGTTGACTTTAATATTTCTAGTGACTCTGCTGGGAAGGGATTTTCCTTCTTCAAGTTTCCATAATAATTGTTTCCCACATCTTTCATGAAATTTATTAATAGCTTGTATTTGTATAGAGGACCCTTGGCATTTATGGATTTAATGTAAGTGGTTTTGACTGTTTGCAGATGACCCTGATAGTCCATGACATGCTTTGATTTGAAATTTTGCTGAGGCACATATTCAGATTGAACACATAGACAAACTGATGTGTGAGAACAAGTCATGTAGCTAATGGGTAATTCTAGCTCACTGCCTGACACCAACATCTCAACACACTTACACTGTTCTCTCTTCAGTGGTAATTCCTCTGCAGTAATTTAAACCTTTGCTACTTTGTGGAAAGTGGCCATAAATCAGAGAAAAATTTTCATTGAAGTTTAAGAGGTCAATATACGTTCTGAGTACATACAAAAAGAAAACCAAAATAAAACATAATTCCAGAAGAATTTGGGGATCTGTACAAACTAGCATTCACAAATTGAGTATTTGTGAAGGTAACGATATACCCATTCAGAATTATAAGGGTTTATTTCAGGAATGGAAGACATGATTCAACTCCAACAACTCTTGACTGACTGATGAAGATGTCCACTTATTATGTCTTATGTTATAATTATTTGTAGGTCTCTTGCCGTCTTGCCTGTGACCATGCAAAAATAAATTGTAAAGTTAATATATAAGTCATCATTTCACTATCCAACATCCAACTCTTTTCTTCTCATTCCTAACAGAAATCACAGTTTTCTTTCTTTGTGTGGTCTTCCATTAAACACGCATTCTTTGATGTGGAGGTGGAGATACTGAATCCTCTAAGCCAATGCCTGACATTCCTGCTGCAATATATTCCTGGTCCAGAATGGCTGTATTAAATTGGCCCTACCCAAAGAAAGAGCAAGGCTTATATTCTATAATTAAGGGGGTGTTTCACTATGTGTTTCTGTACTCTTGTCTTCTCCCCCACCCCAGTTTCTCTCCCTCCCAACCCCCCCATCTCTCCCTCCTCATTCACATTTTCACTCACAAATACTAGGTATGAACAGCATAGCATATAGTTATAATTGTCCTAACAGTCCCCTTGTAACCAAAAGGGGAAGTTAATTTATGGTGGATCTCATGTTGAGGATATCAGAATGAGGTATACCAGAAGCTGTTGTTGACGAGTAAACTGGGGAGACCTTGGGCTCTGGGGCCTTGACCTAGCCCCTCCCAAAGACGTTGTTGAAGGCTTTTGGTCTCGTGGCAAGAAAAAATTCAAGGATGGACCAGACACAGTGGTTGAGTGGGACAAATAGGAAAAGTCTATTAAAGAGGAGAGTACACTATCTGGATGTTGAAAGCGGGAAGGAGGGAGAAAGAAGAAACTCATGAGCAAGCAAGAGAGCTAGAGCAAGAGAGAGCGAGAACAAGTGAGCTGCGCCCTGGGGTTCAAGTTTCTATCTTCTATTGACAGTTGTTAACTAGGGGTGGTGGAATATTCATTACTTGGGGGCGGGATTTCTTGGAAGCAGGGTTTCATACCTTTTCTCCCTTATTTAATCAGGGGTTTCCTGTCATGGCACCTACCATCTTGGGCCTGTCTGGTTTGATCTGGCTGCTTGGGACATGCTGCTGGAACAGGCCTCTGACTCTCACCATACCTGGCCATGGCTTCCTCTTTGCTGGCCATCAGGTATCTTGTTAGAACCTAACTGCCTACTCTAATACTGTGTCTGTAGTGTCATAATTAAGTCATTTATTAAATCACACCAAAACTCTCCTCTCTCAAGAATTCTAGTTATGTGCAATGATAAAATCTTTGTCTTTTAAACCTGTTTGAGCCCAAACAGTATATTCTGTTTCTAGTAGACAAAAGTTTCCTAACTGGTATTCTCACTCAAGGTAGGGACTTTGTCATTTTCATCTTAGGGGCACTGATAGTACCTAAAACAGTGTTTTGCATTAAAAATATTTGCATATAAAATCTCTATAAATCTTGATGTAGGTACTTCAATTTCTCTCCAAAGAAACTTACTTCTTCTACCAAACCTGTGACACATACCCATACAACTCTACTCCTACTACCTTTTTTTTTCTTAAAGATTTTATTTATTTATTTGAGAGAATGAGAGATAGAGAGCATGAGAGGGAAGAGAGTCAGAGGGAGAAGCAGACTCCCTGCTGAGCAGGGAGCCCGATGTGGGACTCGATCCCGGGACTCCAGGATCATGACCTGAGCCGAAGGCAGTCGCTTAACCGACTGAGCCAGCCAGGCGCCTCTACTCCTACTACCTTGTAAAAATGCTCCTGACCAGTCCTCCAAAATATCCAGCTCGTTGTGAGATATGTTAGCTTTAAATTTGTATAAATAAAGCCCCATAAGAATAAGAAACTTAGCCAAAACTTAACTGCAAGTGTGAAAAAATTTTCACTCAAATAGTTTTGTCTATATGGTCACACATTGAGGTATTGATTTTCATTGTGGCTTTGTGCATGCATGCCCAAGAAACCTATAAATCTGTTCAGTTCAATTAAACAACTAATTATTTCACCAGAGAAAAACAGTAAACCACTGGATTGGTCATCCAGTTCAATGGAAATAGCAAGTCCACCATTCCCGGGGTGATAAAATTGACTGGACATGTTTTTCCCTAATGATAAAGAAAAGGAGAGGGTTTTACAAAATTGACTGAATCCATCAATTATTACAGTGTTCTGGAGATGCAGTCTTATTCAGCATTTTAACACCAGTGCCATTCTTCCAAACATGGTAACACAGAGTTTTCTTTTTAAAAAGTTTCTGAAGGAGATGACAAATAAGTGGATTTGAAGAGAAAAATTGGTGACACCTCTCCAGAGTTGATGAGAAGATAGCTTCTTAGACACTCAAGAAAATTGTGTAAGCAGATCTTGTTTTTATGAAGGAGAGGACCATCCCCAGGTTCCTTTCCAGATGAGACTAGGAAAGGGTTTACCCAGAGAAGCCCAAGAAAGACTAGTACAAAGTATCGTCCAGGAGGAAATCTGGAAGTCAAAGAAGTAATAATAAACATTGCACGTGTGGATGAGATAAAGTTTCAAGCAGAAAAAAAAAAAAAAGTCTTGATGTCGGGAGGCAGAAAATATGAAATTGGGACAAAGTATTCAGGAAAGATGCTTTTAACAATATGGCCATACCAAAGACCCATTTGTGTGGTGTTTCAAAATGTACCCAGGTGTTTTCTCCTTTTACATCCTCACTAAACTTTTTGTAAAATTTTGTTTTCTTCTTTGTTTTTAGAGAGAGAAACAGACAGAGGGGGGCGGGCCAGAGGGAGAAAGAGAGAGAGAATCCTAAGCAGACTCCACTCCCAGTGCAGAGCCAGATGAGGGGTTTGATTTCATGATCATAGATCATGACCTGAGCTGAAATTAAGAGTCGGACACTTAACCGACTGAGCCACCCAAGGGCAACTTTTTTTATTTTCTTATTCAAAGCCTCACCTGCCTTAATTAATCTTTTTAAATGTTTTACATCTCTTCTTCTCTCTTTCTCTGCTCTCTCTGATGAAGAGGTAATCCTCTTGGGTTACAAATCGAACATTCTACCTGCTTATTTCGTTCTTTTGCAAGATTTCATACTCAGAAGTTTTCATAAACAAGGTAAATAAACAAAAATGACCTGGTGGAAGACATAAGGAGTTTGTGAGGATTATGATGAAATAGAATATATACCAAAATATGTTTATATACATACAAAATTAACCAAGAGTTCTGCTCTGGCTGAATATGCATATCTGTTGGCTAAATTGGGCTCATAGATCAGTTTGTGACTTCACCTTCTCAAACATTTGAAGGTTACACTCTCTCTCCTTTCTCCTGCCCATAAAACTCTCTCTTTGAAAAATACATTCTTCCTTCAATCACTAATCATTGAATATTTCACTTTCATGGCCCTTTCTGCCCTCACCATTCTTACTTCACAGCATCTTTTTTTCTGTTCTTTTCACAGTATCTTTATTTTTAATTGATGTATAATTGCCATACAGTGTTACATTAGTTTCAGGTGTACAATATAGTGATAGGACAATTCTATACATAATGCTATGCTCACCACAGTAAGTGTGTCATCATCTGTCACCATGTAATGTTACTACAGTATTAATAAGGTTTGTACCTTTTAATTCTCTTCACCTATTTTGCCCATCCCCCAAACTTCTCCCTTCTGTCAACCACCAGTTTGTTCTCTGTATTTATGATTCTGTTTTAAAACCCCCTAGGGTTTATTTTGTTGTTTTAGATTCCACATATAAGTAAAATGTGATATTTGTCTTTGTCTGACTTATTTCACTTAGCCTAATACCCTCTACATTAATTCATGTTGTCACAAATAGTGAGATCTCATTCTTTGATGTGACTAATATTCCATCTTATATATTTCATATATTCCATTATATATATCTTTTGCACATATCCTTAGGCATAAACATGTGTATATTTTTCATATTAGTGTGTTAGTTTTTTGTGTAAATACTTAGTAATGGAATTACTGGAATATATGGTATTTTTATATTTTTAAATTTTTTGAGGAACCTTCATACTGTTTTCCAAAATGGCTGCACCAGTTTATATTTCCACCAACATTGCACGAGAGTTCCCTTTTCTCCACATCTTCTCCAACATTTGATATTTCTTGCCTTTTTGATACTAGCCATTCTGATAGTTGTAAAGCGATATCTCATTATAGTTTTGATTTGCATTTCCCTGATTATTAGTGATGTTAAGCATCTTTTTATGTGACTGTTGCCATCTGTAGGTCTTCTTTGGAAAAATATTTATTGAGGTTCTCTGCCCATTTTTAATTGTATTATTATTATTATTACTATTATTTTAATGTTGGCTTGTATAAGTTCTTTATATATTTTGTATATTAACCCTTTATTGGATATGTCATTTGCAGATACCCTCTCCCATTCAGTAAGGTACTTTTGATTTCGTTGATGGTTTCTTTCACTGTGCAAAAGCAGAGTATCATTAATTTGAAAAAAAAAAAACAAATTTAATTGATAAATATTCAGAACATAAAGTTCAGTTCTAAAAGCAATATAACTGACCCCTGTGCATCTGTTACACATATTTAATGAGTACTAATATTTTCCACCTTTGATTCCTATATGTTGTTTCCATAGGAAATGGGGGGAAAAGCCCCACTTCTATTCTTCTCTTTCCATTCTTAGAGGTAACAACTAACGAAGTTTATGTCTATCATTCCTATGTATTTTTTAATTCTTTACTCTGTTTTCATGGATAGCTAGCTAGCTAGATGGATAGACAGATATAAAACTATAGTCACAAGCAACATCACAGTGTTTTGTGCTTTTATCATTTAGATAAACATTTTTTCATGTTGAATATATCTTTTTGAAACTTTACAACTGTAATTTTTCTCATTTATAATTACTATAATCAGTGCTTTAATGGATATCTTTGTACAGTATTTCTTGTCCTTATACAAGTGAGAGCATCTCCAAAGTATAGTTCTTGAGTTAGAGACTTTATAATTTTTTAAACTCTTCTGGATGTCAGCTGTATATAAAAAAAATCCAATTTGTTATAATTTTACCAACACTTGACTTTTCCACACTTTAAAATTTTGCCAATATGATGGATGAGAAGTTGTATCAGTGTTTTAATTTTCATTTTCTCATTAATAGTTAAATTGGGCAAGTCTTGATATGTGTTTGAGGTTACCCTTTTTTGAATTATGTGTCTACAGCCTTTTTCCTGTTGTATTATTTCTCTTTTTTTTGTTTCAATTTGTAGGAGGTATTTATGTAACCTAATTCTGCCACTCACTGGCCTTGTGGCCTTGGATGATTCATTCAGTCTACCTATGATTCAGTTTCCTCCTCTGTAAAATGGGAAAAATAATAGGACCTACAAGTTTGTTGTGAGGATTAAATGAGTTTAATATAAGGTGCTTTGAATAGCATCTGGCATTATTGTATAACTTTGTATATTATTGTATAATAATTATTATAAATGAGTTTAATATAAGGTGCTTTGAACAGCATCTGGCATTATTGTATAATTGTATAATTATATATATATATAATTATAATTGTATAAATTGTATAATTATTGTATAACCTTATTGTATAACTTTACTACCATATTGTTATCTTGTTTTTGCTTTAAATGATCTATTCATTTACAACATTATGATGATGATGATGATGATGATTAAACATTAGTTGCCTGGCAGTGTTAAAAGTAACTTTCCTAGTCAGTAACTTGTCATTTAACTTTGTTTTATGATAGCTTTTTTCATATAAAAAATTTTGTTTTAATGTAGACAAGCTTGATGTTTACCTTTATGGTTTGCACTTGTGCCTTATCTAAGAAAATGTTTTCTAGCCTAATATGCAAAATATATTTTCTTATAAATTATTTTACATTTGGCAATTCTAATTCTAATCCATCTGGAAATGGTGTGAAATAGGGATCTAATTTTATAATTTCCCACCTGAAGAACAAATTTCCCCGGTATCATTTATTGAATGAGTCTTCCTTTCCTCACTGATTTGCTATTCCTCTCTCTTCTGTCATATTTCATATTCTTATTTATATTTGGAATTATTATTCTTTTAAATTTTATTTTATTATGTTATGTTAACCACCATACGTTACATCATTAGTTTTCGATGTAGTGTTTGTGTCATTGATCTATTTGTCTTTTCTTACAACTTTTCAACCCTTGATATTTGCAATTTTCTTTCTTGTGAGTCTTCAGAAATGTCTTTTCTGTTGGCATTTCTTGAAACTTATTTTTTGTCTTTCCAAGTAACAATGTTACCTTCTTTTGTAAGTGTGGGTTTCTTGAAGCTAAGAACCATTTATATATCCTGTGTGCACACAGTCTTATCTTGCCCCTCTTAAAGGCTCAAATATCTGGGGAAAGAAATTTTAATGAAAAACACGTTTATTTGAAACTTTACAGTATTTATGTTTAAGCCTTTTAAATATTCCAGAGCCCATTAATTGTCTAGGAAAGATAAAAAACATAACTTTTTTTTTGGTATTAGAAATAAAATATCTTGAAATGACCATGCCACTTTCCTTGCTTAGGGCAAATGGTACCAAACGCTTTTGCAGTATCATTTACAGCATCACCTTCCCATTCCTTTCTGGATATAAAAGAATATATCACATTTCACAGATTTGAGTCTGCAGTGGATTGATTTGTTGCCATGGACTTTAAAAATCCATTAAGGAAGGAGTCAGAAATAGTGAATTAATTTGAAATCTTTTGTTGGTACGGATAAAGTGAGAAATGTATTTATAAAACCATTAATCATACTTGAAAGTATACTTGAAAATGAATCAGAAGACAGATGTAATAACTGTATTTTCATTTTGCTATCCCCTTAGAAATCTTAGCACTTTGGAAAGCCTTATTTAAATGTTGCTAAATATTACTTGTTTTTCCATTTCCTTTATTTTGATAAATATATCTTGTCATGGAGCTATCTGTGCCACTGTGAGAAGTAGATTGTTACTTAATATTAGGTCTGTACCTAGTTTAAATAAATAAAAAATTAAAAAACCAATAAAGTATATAATCATAAATCAAGCCAAACATAAATCAAAACATTAAAAGGCTCTCTGAGATTACAGCCCCCTATTAGTTATTGAAGTTAGCTATATTCTAAACTAGGTACAAGTGCCATTCCTTGACTCTTCAAACCATAGTTATAAAGCTGCCCTTAAAATAAGAAAGTTTCAAGATGATATTTAGCTGGTATTTGCCTAAAGTAAATAAAGGAGAGGCTGTGATGTTTATATGTGAAAATAAACTGATGGAAAGGAAAAAAAATGAAAGCAAAATAGGAATAGAAAGAAACCCCCTAAATATGACAATATTGAATAAAAACCAAGAGTGAATATCTTACTAGATAGCATTCCTATTAAAACCAGGAATATGATATAGTCACTATTATCATCATTATTCAACATTTTTTTGGAAGGTCTAATTAATACATTAAGACAAAATGCATTAAATATTACAAACATTTGTAAGGACAAATTTTTTTTTTGTTATTCACAGATGATATGATCACATACTTCCCAAATAAACAATTCTGTTAAAACCAATATGACAATTCAGTAAAGCAGCTAGATTCAAGATAAATACCACAAGGAAGCAATGTTTTTTCTTTATGTTAACAATAACCAGTTAGAAATTGAAATGGGAAAAAAATCATTCATCACAGACCAAAATTTCAAAGAGCTAAAAATAAATTTAACAAGAAAGATATAAGATCTAGTTAAAAGAAAAGCATAAAATTTGATTGTGAGTACTAAATAAGACTTGAATAATAGAGATACATATACTCTGAAATCACAATACTTTAATTAGGTCAATCCTTTTCATATTAATGTATGAATGTAGTATAAAGATTTGGCAAACCACTGAATGCATGAATGTGTTGACTGTCAAGTATAGCTTTTTTTTCATTCAAGTATAATTAGCATACAATGTTACATTAGTTTTAAGTGACAATATAATGATTTAACAATTCTGTACATTACTCAGTACTTATCTCAATAAATGTATTCTTAATCCTCTTCCCTTGTGTCAATCATCCCCCCACCTACCTCCTCCCTGGTAACTACCAGTTTGTTCTCTATGTTTAAGAGTCTGGTTTTTTTTACCATAAGATACCTAGGAATAAATCTAACCCAAGAGGCAAAGGATCTGTACTCAGAAAACTATAAAATACTCATGAAAGAAATGGAGGAAGACACAAAGAAATGGAAAAACGTTCCATGCTCATGGATTGGAAGAACAAACATTGTGAAGATGTCAATGCTACCTAGAGCAATCTACACATTCAGTGCAATCCCCATCAAAATACCATCCACTTTTTTGAAAGAAATGGAAAAAATAATCCTAAAATTTGTATGGAACCAGAAAAGACCGCGAAAAGCCAGAGGAACATTGAAAAAGAAAAGCAAAGCTGGCGGCATCACAATTCCGGACTTCCAGCTCTATTACAAAGCTGTCATCATCAAGACAGTATGGTACTGGCACAAAAACAGACACATAGATCAATGGAACAGAATAGAGAACCCAGAAATGGACCCTCAACTCTGTGGTCAACTCATCTTCGACAAAGCAGGAAAGAATGTCCAATGGAAAAAAAGACAGTCTCTTCAACAAATGGTGTTGGGAAAATTGGGCAGCCACAAGCAGAAGAATGAAACTGGACCATTTCCTTATACCACACACAAAAATAGACTCCAAATGGTTGAAAGTCCTAAATGTGGGACAGGAGTCCATCAAAATCCTAAAGGAGAACACAGGTAGCAACCTCTTCGACCTCAGCCGCAGCCACTTCTTCCTAGAAACATTGCCAAAGGCAAGGGAAGCAAGGGCAAAAATGAACTATTGGGATTTCATCAAGATAAAAAGCTTTTGCACAGCAAAAGAAACAGTCCACAAAACCAAAAGACAACCAACGGAATGGGAGAAGATATTTGCAAATGACATATCAGATAAAGGGCTAGTATCCAAAATCTATAAAGAACTTATCAAACTCAACACCCAAAGAACAAATGATCCAGTCAAGAAATGGGCAGAAAACATCCAAATGGCCAACAGACACATGAAAAATTGCTCAACATCGCTCAGCATCAGGGAAATCCAAATCCAAACCTCAATGAGATATCACCTCACACCCGTCAGAATGGCTAAAAATAACAAGTCAGGAAACGACAGATGTTGGCAGGGATGCGGAGAAAGGGGAACCAACCAACACTGTTGGTGGGAATGCAAGCTGGTGCAATCCCTCTGGAAAACAGTATGGCGGTTCCTCAAAAAGTTGAAAATAGAGCTACCATACGATCCAGCAATTGCACTACTGGGTATTTACCCTAAAGATACAAATGTAGGGATCTGAAGAGGTATGTGCACCCCGATGTTTATAGCAGCAATGTCCACAATAGCCAAACTGTGGAAAGAGCCAAGATGTCCATCGACAGATGAATGGATAAGGAATATGTGGTATATATACACAATGGAATATTATGCAGCCATCAAAAGGAATGAGATCTTGCCATTTGCAACAACATGGATGGAACTGGAGGGTGTTATGCTGAGCTAAATAAGTTAATCAGAGAAAGACATGTATCATATGACCTCACTGACAGGAATTCTTAACCTCAGGAAACAAACTGGGGGTTGCTGGAGTGGTCGGGGTGGGAGGGATTGGGTGGCTGGGTGATAGACATTGGGGAGGGTATGTGCTATGGTGAGTGCTGTGAATTGTGCAAGACTGTTGAGTCACAGATCTGTACCTCTGAAACAAATAATACAATATATGTTAAAAAGAAAAAGAAGAAGAAGATAGCAGGAGGGAAAGAATGAAGTGGGGGAAGTCAGAGGGGGAGATGAACCATGAGAGATGATGGACTCTGCAAAACAAACTGAGGGTTCTAGAGGGGAGGGAGGTGGGAGGGTGGGTTAGCCTGGTGATGGGTATCTAAAGAGGGCACGCTCTGCATGGAGCACTGGGTGTTATACACAAACAATGCATCATGGAACACTACATCAAAAACTAATGATGTAATGTATGGTGATAAACATAACACAAAATTTTAAAAAGTCTGTTTTTTTTGCTAAGCTTTTTTTCCTTTGTTCATTGTTTTGTTTCTTAAATTCCACATATGAGTGAAATCATATGGTATTTGTTTTCCCCTGAATAATTTATTTCACTTAGTATTTTATCCTTTTAGATCTATCCATGTCCTTGTAAATGGTAAGATTTCACTCTTTTTTTTCTGACAATAATATTCCATTGTAGATCTATACCATTTCTTTATCCATTCATCTATGGATGGACACTTGGGTTGCTTCCATATCTTAGCTATTGTAAGTAATGCTGCAGTTAACATAAGGGTGGATATATCTTTTCTGATTAGTGTTTTTGTTTTCTTTGAGTAAATACCCAATAGTGGAATTACTGGATCACATTGTATTTTTAATTTTAATATTTTGAGGAATCTCCATACTGTTTTCCACAGCAGCTACACCAGGTTTCATTCCCACCAACAATGCATGACGGTTTCCTTTTCTCCATGTTCTCTCCATCTACTTGTTATTTCATATGTTTTTTATTTTAGCCATTCTGACAGGTGTGAGGTGATATTTCATTGTGGTTTTGATTTTCATTTCCCTGATGATTAGTGAAGTTTAGCATCTTTTCATGTGTCTGTTGGTTTCTGTATGTTTTCTTTGGAAAAATGTCTATTCATGTCCTCTGCCCATTTTTTAACTATTTGTGGGTTTTGTTTTGTTTTGTTGTTGAGTTGTATAAATTATTTTTATATTTTGATTATTAACCCCTTATTAGATATATCATTTACAAGTATCTTCTCACATTCAGTGGTTGTCTTTCTGTTTTATTGATGATTTCCTTCGCTGCACAAAAGCTTTTTATTTTGGTGTAGTCACAATAGTTTAATTTTGCTTTTGTTTCCTTTGCCAAAGGAGGCATATCTAGAAAAATGTTTCTATGGCTGATGTCACAGAGATTGCTGCCTATGTTTTCTGCTAGGAATTTTATTGTTTCAGGTTTCACATTTAGGTCTTTAATACATTTTGAGTTTATTTTGGTATATGGTATAAGAAAATGGTCCAGTTTCATTCTTGCATGTAGCTGTCCAGTTTTACCAACACCATTTGTTGAAGAAACTGTCTTTTTCCCATTGTATACTTTTCTTCCTTTATTGTGGATTAATTGACCATAAAGCATGGGTTTACTTCTGAACTCTCTATTCTGTTCTATTGATATATGTGTCTATTTTTGTGCCAGTACCCTACTGTTTTGATAACTACAGTTTTGCAGTATATCTTGAAATCTGGGATTGTGATATCTCCAGTTTTGTTTTCTTTTCCAAGATTGCTTTGGTTATTTGGGGTCTTCTGTGGTTCCATACAAATGTTAGCATTATTTGTTCTAGTTTCGTGGAAAATGCTGTTGGTATTTTTATAGAGATTGTATTAAATTAGTAGTTTACTTTTGTAGTAAGGACGTTTTGACAATATTTGTTTGCTCAGGTCATGAGCATGGAATGTCTTTTCATTTGTTTATGTCATCTTCAATTTCTTTTATTAATGTTTTTAAGTTTTCAGGGTACAAGTCTTTTACCTCCTTGGTTAAGTTTATTCATATGTATTCTATTGTTTTTGGTGCAATTGTAAATGGGATTGTTTTCTTACTCCCCTTTCTGCTACTTTATTATCAGTGTCTAGAAATGCAACAGGTTTCAGTATATTAATGTTGTATCCTGTGACTTTTCTGAATTCATTTATCAGTTCTAGCAGTTTTTTTGTGGAGTCTTTAGGGTTTTCTATATATAGTGTCATGTCACAAATAGTGCAAGTTTTACCTCTTCCTTATCAATTTTTATTTTTCTTGTCTAATTGCTATGGCTAGGACTTCCAGTACTAAGTTGAATAAAAATAGAGTGGACTTCCTTGTGTTTTTCCTGATCTTAGTGGAAAAGCTCTCAGTTTTTTGATATTGAGTATGATGTTACCTGTGGGCTTTTCATATGTAACATTTATTATGTTGAGGTATGTTCCCTCTAAACCTACTTTGTTGAGAGTTTCTATAATGAATGGATGTTAGATTTTGTCAAATGCATTGTATGCATCTATTGAAATGATCATATAGTTTTTGTCCTTTCTTTTGTTAATGTGATGTATTGATTTGCAAATATCAAACCACTCTTGAATCCTGGAACTGAATACCATTCAATCGTCGTGAATTATGTTTGGATTTAGTTTGCTAATACTTTGTTAAGGACTTTTGCATCTATGCTCATCACAGATATTGGCCTGTAGTTCTCTTTTTTGTGGTGTCTTTATCTGGTTTTGATATCAATGTAGTGCTGTCTTCAGAATGAATTTGGAAGCTTTCCTTCCTCTTCTATTTTTTGGAATAATTTGAGAAGAATAGGTATTACCCTTTCTTAAGGGTTGGTAGAATTCACCTGTGAAATCTTCCGGTCCTGTACTTTTGTTTGTTGGGAGTTTTTTTTTTATTACTGATTGAATTTAAATACTAATAATTGGTCTGTTCGGATTTCCTATTTCTTCTTGATTCAATTTCAGGAGGTTATATGTTTCTAGGAACTTCTTATAGGTTGTCCAATTTGTTGGCATATCATTTTTAATAATAGTATCTTATAAACTTTTGCATTTCTGTAAGGTCAGTTGTTACTACTCTTTATTTGGGCCGCCCTTTCTGTTTTTTGATGAGTGGCTAAAGGTTTATCAATTTTGTCAATCTTTTCAAAGAACCCACTCCTGGTCATGGATCTGTTCTATTGGATTTTTAATCTCTATTTCATTTATTTATGCTTTCATATTTATTATTTCCTTCCTTCTGTTAGCTTTGGGTTTTGGTTTTTTTTTTTTTTGTTCCTTTAGGTGAAAGGTTAGGTTTGGTCATTGGTGATAGTGAGGTTTCTTTTTTTGTTTTGGTTTGGGTTTTGTTTGTTTGTTTGCTTTATTTATTTATTTTTTTTCTTGAGATAGGCCTGTAGGTCCTCTTCCCTGGTAGAACAGCTTTTGGTGCATCCCAAAGATTTTGGACCATTGTGTTTTCATTTTCAGTTGTCTCCATGTGTTTTTTTTAATTTTCCTCTTTGATTTCTTCATTGACCCATTCATTATTTAGTAGCCTATTATTTAACCTCCATGTATTTGTGTGATTTGTAGATAATTTCTTGTGATTGATTTCTAGCACTGTGGTCAGAAAAGCTGCATGACATAATTGCAAACTTGTTGAATTTGTTGAGACTTGTTTTGTGGCCTAACATGTGATGTATTCTGGAAAATGTTCCATGTGTATTTAAAAAGAGTTTGTATTCTATTTTTGGGTGAAGTGTTCTAAATATATCTGTTAGATCCATCGGGTCTAATGTGTCATTCAAAGCCACTGATTCCTTGTTGATTTTGTGCATGGTTGATCCATACATTGATGTAAGTGGGATGTTAAAGTCTCCTGCCATTATTGTATTACTATCGATTTCTTTTTCATGTCTGTTAATAGTGGCTTTATATATTTGGGTGCTCTCATTTTGGGTGCATAAATATTTATAATAGTTTTATCTTCTTTTTTGATTGTCCCCTTTATGTTTAGATAGTGTCCTTCATTGTTTCTTGTTACAGTCTTTGTTTCAAAGTCAATTTTGTCCAATATAACTATTCCTACCCAGCTTTCTTTTTGCTTACAAATGTGTAAATGTTTTTCCATTTCTTCACTTTCAATCTGCATGTGTCTTTAGGCCTGAAATGAATTTCTTGTGGACAGACTATAGATGGGTCTTGCTCTTTTATCCATTGGAGCATTCAGTCCATTTACGTTCAAAGTAATTTTTTAGTTTTTGTTACTTCTTTTACAGCTGTTTTTGCAGTTTTTGTCTCTTCCTTTATTCTCTTGCTCTCTTCTCTTGTGGTTTGATGGCTTTCCTTAGTGATATACTTGGATTCCTTTCTCTTTATTTTTTGCATATCTATTACAGGTTTTTTTAATTTGTACTTACCATTAATTTATATATAACATCTATGCATATAACAGTCTATATTAGGTTGATGGTCACTTAAGTTTGAACCCATTCTAAGAGCACTACACTTTTACTCCCCCCTCCATTTTTATGTATATGATGTCATACTTTATATCCTTTATGAGTCTCTTGACTGATTTTTATAGATATCATTGATTTTACAGGTTCTGTGCTTTAACATCTGTACTGGTCTTATAAGTGTTTAATCTACTACTTTTATTATATTTGTACCTGTGAAATTTTTACCTTTCCTAATTTTCTTACTCCTGATTATAGCCTTTTCTTTCCACTCAATGAATTCCCTTTAATGTTTCTTGTAAGGTTGGTTTAGTGGTGATGAATTCCTGTAATTTTTGTTTGCCTGCAAACTCTTTATCTCTCCTTCTATTTTGAATGATAAACTTGCTGGACAGAGTGTGCTTGGTTCCAAGTTTTTTCCTTACAGCACTTTGAATATATCATGCTACTCACTTCTGGCCTGCAAATTTTCTGCTAAAAAAATCAACTGATAACCTTTTGGGGTTTCTCTTGTAGGTAACTGTTTTCTTTTCTCCTGCTGCTTTTAAAATTCTGTCTTTGTCACTACTTTGTGCCATTGTAATTATTATCTGTCTTTGTGTGGAATTCCTTGGATTGATTTTGTTGGAGCTCTCTGTGATTCCTGGATCTGAATGTCTTTTTCCTTCCCCTGAGTAAAGAAGTTTTCAGCTATTATTTCTTCAGTTAAATTATCTGCCTCCTTTTTTCTCTCTTCTCCTAGGACTTTTATAATATGAATATTATTGTATGCTTGATGATGTTGCTGGGTTTTCTTAATCTATTATCATTCTTTAATTCTTTTTTTTTTCTTTTTGCTGTTCCATTTGGTTGCTGTCCATTACTCTATCTTCAAACTTCCTGATCCATTCTTCTGCTTCCTCTAGTCTACTATCTGTTCCCTCTAGTGTATTTTTTTTTATTTCAGTTATTGAGTTCTTCATCTCTGATTAGTTCTTTTTAATATTTTCTGTTGTTGAAGGTCTCACTGAGATCCTCCACTCTTTTCTCAAGTCTGTTAAGTATCTTTATGACTATTACTTTGATTTCTCTATTAGGTGTGTTGCTTATCTTTATTTCATTTAGCTCTGTTACTGTGATTTTTGTCCTGTTCTTTCATTCAGGACACATTCTTCTATCTTCTCATTTTGTCTAACTCACTTGTCTTTGTTTCTGTGTACTAGGAAAGTCAGCTACATCTCCTGTTCTTGAAAGTAGTGGCCTTATGAAGAAGGGGTCCTATGGTGCCCTGTAGTGCAATGTTCTTCATTCACCAGAAGCTGGCACTTCAGGGGTGTCTCCTTTGTGTGTTGCATGCACCCTAATATTGTGGCTAAGCCCATTTGCCTTCAGTCCAGTTAGTTACAATGGTCCTCTTTGTTTAAGGCAGGGTTTGGTCTCTGTGCTCTTAGGGAGCCTGTCTAGAGCTTCCATGGGCTTGTAGTTGGGACAGACCAGATATCTGCCCTCAGAACATTTGCTAGAACTGTGGTCACACTGAACTGCAGGACAGTCTCCCTCCATTGTCCCATGAGAGGCTTTCATTGGTGGGCAGAGCCTGCAGCCAGACCAGATGTCTGGCCCCAAGTCTGTCTTTTGGAGAGCTAACTACATAGCCTTCTTTTTGTCCTGCCCCCTGTGAGGTTTTTGTTGGTTGCCAGGGCTAGCAGTCAGGTCAGATTTCTGCCCCCAGCCCACTGTTGGGGCTGCTCAACTACCACATCTTTTATGTTGTCATATTCACAGACTTTGGGAGGTGTCATATTATAATTAAAGAAATTTCAATCTGTAGGAAAGTTTTAATGGAAAGCAATCAATGGCTTTTGATTGTAAGGCAAACATCCATTGTGATCCTCAGCTTTATCTGACAAAAAAAATCTTTAATTTCTTCAAATGATTAAAATAGCAAATGTTTTAAATTAACTATAGATTAATTTTTCTTTGACAGGGGAATAGTACATTAATAATCTTGAATTAATCTATAAGTGCTCCCTCCCTCTGGGCCCTGTATTTGGCTTTATATTTCTAGTTCAAACTTTAGTTCCCAAAGCTAGAATTGAGTCTCATAATTACTTGGTGACAAATTCCTTGGTACCAGCAGAACACCTAGAATAGTGTGCCTATATAGTAGGTACTTAATAAATGCCCTTGGAAGAAATAAATGTAAAATCATCGGTGTTATGGATTAACTGTGGTTTTTAAAATAGCAGTATCTAAAAGACTAAGTGAAATACTCAGTGCTCCTGTGATCAACCCATGCAGTAAAATAAATCTCCACTCAAAGTTTTGTTCAGATGTTAAGATTAAAGATGCCACATTGGCATCAAGAGTATGAAAAAAGATTTATTGCTCACATAATGAGGCTTTCTGGGGGACAGGACAGGCTCCTGAGCTTGAAAGAACAGGAAAGAGAGATTAGCTTGGGTTTTATTAAGGGTTAGGAATTGGGGCTGGATTGAAGGTTCCTCGCAAGAGCTAGGACTTGAGAGCTTAGAACTTTCTACTGGTGCTAAACATGCCTTCTTACTGGCTTGCCCAGATGAGGGACATAACTGGTAGAGGGAGAGGTGGTGCTTGAAAGCTGTCAACAGTCAAACAACAAAAAAGGAGTTCATATCTTGACTACAAATGCATTTTTGTACAGTTTGGAAATGCAGGCTTCACTTAAGCAACTATCTATTCATTGTGATACGTACTGTGGAAATTTACAAGTCTCTGCCATTTACATTCTTTTGGTAGACATGGGTTAAGAACATAAATTGACAGTTTGGCTTAGCAAAGAAGCCTTGTGATTTCCAGGTAGATATACCTGTTAGTCACTAGCTAACTTCTCAATTTTGGGAACTTATTTAACATCTTTGAACTTCAGTTATTTGTCTAGAAATGGGCAATTCCCCAATCTTATAGTGTTGTGAGTATTTGGCTAAATGTTGTAAAACATTTAGCACATGTTATGGCACAGAGTAAGTCTCAAATAAATGACATTTAATTGATATTACTATTACAATTATTACACTGTTGCTCAGAGAAGATGTAGAAAGTAAGAAAGGTATTAAGACAACAAATTCTGAGTTAATAGATGAGCTAGTATCACAAAAATGTTAATACTTCTGTATATATATTTCCTACATTTTAAATAAAAAATCAGGAGATGCCTGGGTGGCTCAGTCGATTAAGCATCTGAGTTTGGCTCAGGTCATGATCTCAGGACCCTGGGATCAAGCCCCTCATCAGGCTTCCTGCTCAGCAGGGACCCTGCTTCTCCCTCTGCCACCCCCCCCCCCACCGTTCAAGCTTTTTGTCAGTCTGTCTCTCAAATAAATAAAATATTTTAAAAAAAGAATCACAATCAGTTTGGGGAAAGATAAATAAAAGATTTTAGGCATTATATTAAAGAATAAACAAATTATAAATCCTAAGAAAATATTAAACACAACAGTTAATAGGAACTTGTGTACAAGTTGCTAAAAGTTAACATATATCTAATATAATCAAAACAGTGTGAATTTGGCACAGTAACCAAAACATGGTTGAATGGACTGGGTAGAGTTTTTAATATATGTAATTATTAAAAGGTAGGATTTCAATATATGTAATTTGTTTCCTTTATAGTCCTATGTATCTCATTTTATTCATTTAAAAAATATTATAATGAGGAAGTTTCTGTAGACTTCATCAAACTGCCAAAAGTGATACCTGGCACAATAAAATTAAATTTAAAAGATTAAGAATCCTCTAGAAACACCAAGTAGAAATCGATGAAGGAATTAGTGATGTATCTACATAGCAAATTACTTAAAAACTTAGTGACTTAAAACATTAACATTTATCAACTAATAATTTCTGTGGCTCAGCAGTCCAGGTGCAGCTTAGCTGGGTCTTCTTTCTCATAGTCACTCAAAAGGCACTGGTCTTATCTCAAGGGTTATGTGGGCCTGGATCCACTTCTGAGTTCACTCCAGTGGCTGTTGGCAGGATTTGATTCCTTCCAGACTCTTAGACTGAGGGCCTCACTTCCTTACTGGCTGTTGGCCAGACGCTGCCCTTAGTTCCTTACCACATGGGTCTCTTATAAGACAGACTGCCTCATCAGAGTGTGTAAGCAGAAAGAGGGCTACCAAAAGAGAGAGATTGTAAAACAAAAGTCATAGTCTTTTGAACCTCATCTCAGAAGTAATGCCCCATCACTTTTTCCATATTTTATTTATTACATGCAGATCACGAGGTCTGGCCCACATTCAAGGGGAAGGGATTACACAAGATGAGAATATCAGGAGGTGGGGATCATGGGGAGTCATTTTAGAAGCTGCCTATCACATTGAAATTATCATTCCAATCCAGAGTAGATAGGATAATAGATTATTCAGTACATAGGTTAGGATGCTTGGCTAAAATTGGAATATTGTAAAGCTATGTTTCCTGTCTTAACCATATATAAAAACAAACTCCAGAAGAAAAAAGTATCTCAATTTAAACAGTTAAACTTTTTAAATATTAGAAGAAAATGTAAGTAGTAGATTTGTAACTTCACCATAAGGAGGCTTTCCTAAGAAAAACAGGAAATCCAGGATTGGTTAAGGAAGTGATGGGTTTTATTAGAAATAGATTATGGGAAACTTCTGCATAAATGAGGTCAAGACATAATTGTCACACTGGGAGAGAATGTTTATGATTTTGTAATACAGGAAAGATTAATAACTTTATATATACTGAATTCCTATAAATAAGGACAACCAGCAAAAAAAAAAAAAGAAAAGGAAAGGAAAAACTTAATGAGCTGCTTATAGAAGAATACATACAATTGGACCATACCAAGTACTTAATAACATACTTACTTTCATTCATAGTTATGTAAGTTAAAAGTTGAGATAGAATTTCATTGATCAAATTGGCAGAAGTTAATAAATTAGTAACACATAGTGGTAGAAAGAGCATAGGAAATATATTTTGTGGGACTGTAAATTTTTAAAAAAATGCATTTACCCTTTAACTCAGCAACTGCATTTGCAGAAATGCATTCTATAACAGTAAAATTGTTTTTCAGTGCAGCAGTATTTGAATTACAAAATTTTTAAAAATTCTAATTGTCCAGTAATAGCTGATTCTTGACTTATGGTAACTTGATAACGTGTAATATGTATTTTAACACATATATGGAATGGCTTAATGGTTATCCTATTTTGAAATGAAAAATGCAAGTTTCAGATCAGTGTCAACAACATGATTTCGTTTAAATGTGTACACAACTCATATGTTTATCTACATATTTCTGTTTCTATATTATATTCAGAAATTAGACTACATGATATTAGAAAAAAACAATTTAGAGTACCAAAATTAGTGAAGATTATCAGTGGTTACTTCTCAGAGGAGGGAGAGAGAAGCAGAGTGTGTAGAACCTCCATCATTTTCATACTTTAGATAATTTTTTTAAGTTGTAGTTTTCAGAGTGATAAAAATATAAAATACAGCTGCAGTAAGAATATATACAGCCCTTAAATTGTTTAAATTTTCTCTGGAACAAGGCAGGCTATAGATAGATAGATAGATAGATAGATAGATAGATAGATAGATAGATAGATAGATAAAACTTCAGTTGTTTTTCCAGAGCCTTTACTTTTTACTGAATAAAATTCTAAAATATCCCTAAATTATAAGGCTTATTTGGAATAATAATTATTATTATATCTCTTCCTTCTTAAGACTTCCAACCTCATCACCCTAAAACCTATTCATTTGAATACAGTTTAAGGTGGGTATTCCATGACCATGATTTGGATGAAACTCTCACATTCTAATTATAGAATTCCATAATATTACTTAATTGCTTATTGCATTCAAGTTTTGTTGTTCTTGGGGTTTAAGCACAGAAGTTACCTTATAGATGAGGTTTCTAGGCCTGTTTATTTAACTTTCACTTTCTCTTTGATGATCCCACCTTAATATTCCTTTATATCCCTAATTGTTTGGAAGGCAGAAACTATATATTTCCAGGGGTGCCTGGGTAGCTCAGTTGGTTAAATGTCTCACTCTTGATTTCTACTCAGGTCATAATTTCATGCCCACATCAGGCTCTGTGCTCAGTGTGGAGTCTGCTTAAGATTCTCTCCCTCTCCCTCTGTCTCCCCCCACTGCTTGCACACTCTCTCTATATCTCTCTGAAATAAATAAAATCTTTAAAAAAAGAATCTATATATTTCCAAAATCCTTATTATCATGAGACCATTTATTAAAATCACATCTAACACAAAACTATCCCAAACACAGATTCTCATTTCCTTTTCTCAGGGCACGAGAGGCAAAAGGCAGAGAAAAAGGATGAGGGGTAATGAATCTGAGAGACCATTATTTCCTGAAAGTTATTTAAAGTGTTGTCTTTTGTTAGACATCACCTACGCTAATTGTGTTTCAACATAATTATCCAAAGTCTGCCAAGTTTTCAATACTTTGATCTCCTACTTCCAGATATTTGGTAAAACTTAGGCTTCTGCTCATGAAATCAGATTGTTCAAATGCCTAGCCCTTATAGAGTCAGAGAACTACAGAACGTTAGTCATAGTATAGAATTTCAGCCTTCATCTTACCTAGCCTCCTTATTTTATAGATGGGGAGACTGAGGCTCAGAGAATGGAAGGATGCCATACCTTGGAATGGGAGAGGGAGTACTTATAAATCAGTTCTTCTGACTTTGTTCCATTGGAATTTTTACCACACAAGTTCTGAAATGGTACTGTTTTTTTCTTCCTAAGAAATATGACTACATGACTACATGTAACTACAATTTAAAAAACAGAACAACACAAACATCCTTGTATCCACCAACTAAGATATAATTTATGATCATATCCCAGTTGCCTCCCAATTTTATCTCCCCTTCCAGATACCCAAGAGGTAATCACTATCCTGAATTTATAGTTATCATTCTCTTGCTTTCTTTATAGTTTTTAGCACTTTTGCATGTATTACTTAATCATGGTTTTGTTTTGTTTTGACTGTTGAAAAATGGAATCATAGGATACAAGTATGATATGTTTTACTTCTTGACTAAACAATGTGTTTCTGGGATGTATCCACACTGATTTGTGTAGCTGGTGTTTATTCATGTTCTTTACTGAGTAATATTCCACTATATGCATATAAAGCAACTTATTTATTCCATTGTTACAGGACATTGGGATTGCTTTCAATTTTGGGGTTGTGTGTGTATGTTATATTTTCAAGGTCAGCTATAATAGCATTCTTCCATATAACTTATTATACACAAAGGGAAGAGTTTTTCTACCTTACATATATAGTAGTGAACTTGCTGGGAAGTAGAATGTGTATAGATTTCATTTTAATAGGTAATACTGAGAAGTTTCCAAAACACTACCATCATTTTGATGGTTTCAACTGCTCCACACCCTCAATAATATTTAGTACTGTTAAATTCTCTAGTTTTTTGCACTCTCTTTGTACAAAGTGGAATCTCATTGTGGTTTCAATTTGCCTTTACCAGTAATTTATGAAGGTGATTTTTTAAAAAGATTTTATTTATTTGAGAGAGAGAGAGCACACAAGCAGGAGGGAGAGGCAGAGAGAGAGGGAGAAATAGGCTCCCTCTGCATGTGGTACTCAATCTCAGGACCTCAGGATCATGATCTGAGCCGAAGGCAGATGCTCAGCAGACTGAGCCATCCAGGCACCCCTGAAGTTGATATTTTTATATATTGGTAAGCCACTTGTACTTCTTTTTCTATAAAATTTTTATTTTCTTATTCCCATTTTCTGTTGTTTTGCTTATCTTTTTTATTGATTTAGGGAAATTGGTTATGTGTTCTATACAGTAATCTTCTGTCAGTTATATGTATTGCTAATATATATCTTCTTCTATTAGTTGGTTTTTATTGTAGGAATACATGTAAATAATTTTTTTCTGAGTTGAAAATATCAATACTATTTTTTTTTTCAGAGCAGGAACTCTTTGTATCAAATGAGAATGTGATGCCATGAAATATTTGGGGAAAATAATGTTCTAAACTAAGGGATTAGGAAGTACAAAACCCTTGAGGCAGCTAAAAACAAAGTAATTTTTAAAACCATTTTGTTGTGTAATAAATCATATTTTTTGCACAAAAGAATTGTAAATGCAGTTTGGTTTTCTCTTAGCATTTTCTTGCTCAATAAACATCTTTGAAATAACCACAGATTAATCATAAGGAAACCATTGTAAGCACTTTAGCTCAGTACAAGTTACTGAAATCTACTGGGTTGATTGAAATTTGGCATTTATACATTCAACAAAAATATTTAGCCCTGACTCTCTATCACATTCTTTTAGGTGATTTAGATAAAATGGCAGTCAAAATAGGCAGAATTCCTGTTCTATAGATTATACAATCTCGTGAAGGAGAAAACAATAGGCAAATACACAAACAACTATATAATAATATAAATGATTACATAATCAGTATGTAATATATAAATAATTATAATCTCTTAGTAGCAATGTTAGGAATAAGATCTCTTAAAGAAGTTAATTATTGGGTAGTCAGGGATTGGAGTGAGTGAGTAGCATCATGGGCATGTGTGCGGAAAGAATGTTCCAGGCTGAGGATACAAGCACAAAGGTTTTGTGACAGGAGCATGGCAGATGTGTTTGAAAAACAGAGAGATCAGTAAAGAGTATAAGGGAACGAAGTGTGTGGGTGGGTTATGTGTGCATGAGCACATGAGGGGGGGAGGGAGGCAGGGAGGGAGAAAGAAAGTAAGTACATGCCAGGTCACATAGGGTCTGCAGTTGTGTACCTTGTCAATTACTTTGGTTTTATTCTAAATATTAATGAGCCATTGGGGAATATTGAGTTGAACAGTGTTATGATCTGATATACAATCTTAAAAGTGTTACTCTGTATGTTGTGTGGAGAATATGTGGCAGCTTTAAGAATGATATATACTAATAAAAAGGACAGTACAAGAGAAAGTTGATGACTATTTGGATTAGGATGGTTGTTAGTCAGTGGCAAGTGGTATTCCCTGAGGTACAGCCAATTGGGTTTGTTAATAAACTTGATGTAAACTGTGAGAACAAGAGAGAACCAATGACAGCTCCTAGGCTTTTTAACTGACCAACTAGTAAATGTTGGAACCATTTAATGAAACAGAAAATCCTTAGGTATTAGTATATTTGGGTTGGACATGGGAATAAAGAGGTAAATATAGGATATATTCACTTTGGAGAACTTATTAGTAGGTGAGTAAAGATGCTAAGTAGGAATTGAATAGGAGTGTGGAGTTCAGGGGAAAGTGGAGGCTAGACATTAAATCTGGGATAGATTAGCATAGAGATAGTATTTAAAACCATGGGGTTTAATGAGATTGTCAAGGAAGTGAGTGTGAATTGAGACAAGGACTAACCTCTGGGGTATTCCTGCATGTAGAAATGGGAAGAAAAGGCAAACCCAGAAGAGGTGAATGAGAAGAGCAGGCTTCCTATTGTGTCAGAGGAAAACAGAATGGGACAGTTTCCCATTAGCCAACGCAAAAAGCCCTTCAAGGAGAAAGTGAATAGTGTATCAACATCACATGCTGGTAAGAGGTTGAGGAGAGTGAGGGCTGGTGAATGGTATGTAAATTTGGCAGTGCAGACACTGCTGGTGACTTCAATGCCCAGGCAAGCCTGACTGGAGTGGGTTGAGGAAAGCATGGCAGAGTGGGGGAGGTGATAAAACAGGGACTGCAGTATATGTAACCATTTTGCAGAGTTTCACCATAAAGGAAGTGGAGAGACTGTGCACATTGGGAAGAGGATCTAGAATAAAGAGGACTTGTGTTTTTAAGATGAGAGTTACTAAAGCAAGTTGCTCTGCTGATGGGAATGATTGGGGTTGGGGATTAATGGTACAGGAAAGAGGATGGCTGGAGCATTGTCCTTGATTGGAGGAGAGGGGGCACTAGTGGGTCTCCTGCACAAATGGAGGGGCTGCTTTAAGTAGGAGCATGAGTGGTAAATCCATTGGGATGGGGGATGTAGACAATATGGTTAGAGATAGAATGGGTTGGGAGATTTGGTAGTGAGAGGGTGAAAAATTTCCCTTCTGATGGCTTGTAGCCAACTCCAGCTTGGAAACCTCATTTACCAAAATTAATGAGAAGTTCTGAATGAGCTCTGTCCTTATTCCCCAAACTGGGGTGATACTGGAACTGGAGGACTAAGGCAGGCTCCAAACTCAGAGGAAAGACTTCTGTGTATCTATCCACTGGCCCCAGGCATTGCATGTTTGTTTTGCATATGATAGCACTGGTGAGGGCTGCTACCCCACTGACCATGAGGCTTTGCTGCTCACCCCAGCTGCCTCTTTTGGTGGGTTTTTTCACTGACCACAGCAGCATCAAGACCACAGCCTCAGCATCCAGCTTCAGTGTGTATCCTAAGACCATACACCACCTGAAATTCTTCTAACGTTGGGCCAGTATTCTGTGGCTGGGGGAAAGGTGTCTGCCCTTCCCCAAAACACACCTCTCCACCACTTCTCTCCTCTGATTGAGCCTCAGAGTCAGGAAACTCCTCAGAACTATAACCTCCACCCTCTGTTCTATCTGGAATGAGGAGGAGATGATACTTGTTTACTTTCCTTGACCCAAGGGATAGGACCATTTAAAATCTAATTTGATGTTACTTTTAACTTTGTTTTTAAAAAAATTCTATCTTTGTAAAAATAGAACCTGACAAAACTTAGATTAATAAACCTACATGGGTGGCCCGAATGATGGAGGGAGGAGAGAACCAACCATGACCTCCTCTGGTCCTGGTAGCCCCCAGGAATCTTGGACTGCTGCTTTAGGGAGTAGAGGGCACTAGATGATTAAGAGCTGGCAATGTGCATATTTGCAATTTACATGGAAAGGAGGGAAATTCAGCTAGGGATGCTCTGTTAACCTTCAGAGCATTAAATCTCTAATAACTCTACAAATGGAAGTGGGAAGACATATTTAGAAAATCAGCAGGAATCATCTGTAAATGTTTCCTCTTTGTTAGGTTTAAGGCAGAAAGGTATCCCCAAACTAAAATAAGTCAGTTGGACCCTCTGAGAAATTGCTGGCTTTTGTCTCAATAGACTTATCAATGTTTAGTATAACTTCCCCTATTTCTCTGGTATGCAAAGATCCAGTCGTGAGCAATACATGTTGTACATATCTTGGAGAATTTTCTTGGTCATCAACAATAGTTAAAGGGGTCTTTTCCCCCTCTTATTCTAGCCCACATTGGAAGCAAGTGCTTATGCAGAAGCACCGCATTGCAGTATACTGTGTGAATGGAGGCAGCAAAGCCCTTTGTCCTATCAGATAACCATAGCTTTACTGCCCAATCCCTGGATATACCATGGCTTGCATTAGGATATTATCTCCAAGAAAGATGGTGATAAAGGGTCATTATTTTTAATTATTTGATTTATTGCTGGATGGACTTTAATGGAAATTTAATAAACACAAATAATATCATTAGAAGATATGATTTTTAAAACTGTGTCTACCTAGGCTTTTCTCCATTTGTTCTATGAACCCAGGCTTGTAATCAATCCATAAACTCTGAAACAGCAAAAAAAAGTTATACCTCTGGTGGCTCATACTTTTGGGAGCCTATATCTAGATAGGTAGATAGATACAATTTTTTTTTATTCTGTTATGTTAATCACCATACATTACATCATTAGTTTCTGATGTAGTGTCTCATGATTCATTGTTAGTGTATAACACCCAGTGCTCCATTCAGTACATGCCCTCTTTAATACCCATCACCAGGCTAAACTATCCCCTACTCCTGCCCTCTAGAACCCTCAGTTTGTTTCTCAGAGTCCATAGACTCATGGTTCGTCTCCCCCTCTGATTTCCTCCCTTCATTTTTCCCTCCCTACTTTCTTCTTCTTTTTTTTTTTAAACATATAATGTATTATTTGTTTCAGAGGTACAGGTCTGTGATTCAACAGTCTTGCACAATTCACAGTGCTCACCATAGCACATACCCTACCCAATGTCTATCACCCAGCCACCCCATCCTTCCCACCCCCCCACCACTCCAGCAACCCTCACTTTGTTTCCTGAAATTAAGAATTCCTCATATCAATGAGGTCATATGATACATGTCTTTCTCTGATTGACTTATTTCCCTAAGTATAATACCCTCCAGTTCCATCCACATTTTTGCAAATGGCAAGATTTCATTCCTTTTGATGGCTGCATAATATTCCATTGTGTCTATATACCACTTCTTCTTTATCCATTCATCTGTTGATGGACATCTTGGCTCTTTCCACAGTTTGGCTATTGTGGACATTGCTGCTATAAACATTGGGGTGCACATACCCCTTCGGATCCCTACATTTGTATCTTTGGGGTAAATACCCAGTAGTGCAATTGCAGGATCGTATGGTAGCTCTATTTTCAACTGTTTGAGGAACCTCCATACTGTTTTCCAGAGTGGTTGCACCAGCTTGCATTCCCACCAACTGTGTAGGTGGATTCCCCTTTCTCCGCATCCTCGCCAACATCTGTCATTTCCTGACTTATTAATTTTAGCCATTCTGACTGGTGTGGAGTGGTATCTCATTGAGGTTTTGATTTGGATTTTCCTGATGCTGAGCAATGTTCAGCACTTTTTCATGTGTCTGTTCGCCCTTTGGATGTCTTCTTTGGAAAAATGTGTGTTCATGTCTTCTGCCCATTTCTTGATTGGATCATTTGTTCTTTGGGTGTTGAGTTTCTTAATAGATTTTGGATACTAGCCCTTTATGTGATATGTCATTTGCAAATATTTTCTCCCATTCCGTTGGTTGTCTTTTGGTTTTGTGGACTGTTTCTTTTGCTGTGCAAAAGCTTTTTATCTTGATGAAATCCCAATAGTTCATTTTTGCTCTTGCTTCCCTTGCCTTTGGCAATGTTTCTAGGAAGAAGTTGCTGCGGCTGAGGTCGAAGAGGTTGCTGCCTGTGTTCTCCTTTAGGATTTTGATGGACTCCTGTCTCACTTTTAGGTCTTTCACCCATTTTTTAGTCTATTTTTGTGTGTGGTGTAAGGAAATGGTCCAGTTTCATTCTTCTGCATGTGGCTGTCCAATTTTCCCAACACCATTTGATGAAGAGACTGTCTTTTGTCCATTGGACATTCTTTCCTGCTCTGTTGAAGATTAGTTGACTATAGAGTTGAGGGTCCATTTCTGGGCTCTCTGTTCTGTTCCATTGATCTATGTGTCTGTTTTTGTGCCAGTACTCTGCTGTCTTGATTATGATAGCTTTGTGATAGAGCTTGAAGTCTGGAATTGTGATGCCACCAGCTTTGCTTTTCTTTTTCAACACTCCTCTGGCTATTCGGGGTCTTTTCTGGTTCCATACAAATTTTAGGATTATTTGTTCCATTTCTTTGAAAAAAGTGGATGGTATTTTGAAGGGGATTGCATTAAATGTGTAGATTGCTCTCGGTAGCATTGACATCTTCACAATATTTGTTCTTCCAATCCATGAGCATGGAACATTTTTCCATTTCTTTGTGTCTTCCTCAATTTCTTTCATGAGTATTTTATAGTTTTCTGAGTACAGATTCTTTGCCTCTTTGGTTAGATTTATTCCTAGGTATCTTATGGTATTGGGTGCAATTGTAATTGGGATTGACACCTTAATTTCTCTTTCTTCTGCCTTATTTGTGGTGTATAGAAATGCAACTGATTTCTGTGCATTGATTTTATATCCTGCCACTTTACTGAATTCCTGTATGAGTTCTAGCAGTTTTGGGGTGGAGTCTTTTGGGTTTTCCACATAAAGTATCATATCATCTGCAAAGAGTGAGCGTTTGACTTCTTCTTTGCTGATTCGGATGCCTTTGATTTCTTTTTGTTGTCTGATTGCTGTGGCTAGGACTCCTAGTACTATGTTGAATAGCAGTGGTGATAGTGGACATCCATGCCGCCTTCCTGACCTTAGGGGGAAAGTTCTCAGTTTTTCCCCTTTGAGAATGATATTTGCTGTAGGTTTTGCATAGATGGCTTTTATGATATTGAGGTACGTACCCTCTATCCTTATACTCTGAAGAGTTTTAATGAAGAAAGGATGCTGTACTTTGTCAAATGCTTTTTCTACATCTATTGAGAGGATCATATGGTTCTTGTTCTTTCTTTTATTAATGTATTGTATCACACTGATTGATTTGCAGATGTTGAACCAACCTTGCAGTCCAGGGATAAATCCCACTAGGTTGTGGTGAATCATCCTTTTAATGTCCTGTTGGATCCTATTGGCTCGTATTTTGGTGAGAATTTTTGTATCCATGTTCATCAAGGTTATTGGTCTGTAATTTTCCTTTTTGGTGGGGTCTTCATCTAGTTTTGGGATCAAGGTAATGGTGGCCTCATAAAACGAGTTTGGAAGTTGTCCTTCCATTTCTATTTTTTGGAACAGTTTCAGGAGAATAGGTATTAATTCTTCCCTAAATGTTTGGTAGACTTCCCCTGGGAAGCCATCTGGCCCTCGGATCTTGTTTGTTGGGAGAATTTTGATGACTGCTTCAATTTCCTTAGTGGTTATGGGTCTGTTCAGGTTTTCTATTTCTTTCTGGTTCAGTTTTGGTAGTTGATACATCTCTAGGAATGCATCTGTTTCTTCCAGATTATCTAATTTGCTGGTGTAGAGTTGCTCATAATATGTTCTTATAATTGTTTGTATTTCTTTGGTGTTGGTTGTGATCTCTCCTCTTTCATTCATGATTTTGTTGATTTGGGTCATTTTTCTTTTTGATAAGTCTGGCCAGGGGCTCATCAATCTTATTAATTCTTTCAAAGAACCAGCTCCTAGTTTCATTGATCTGTTCTACTGTTCTTTTGGTTTCTATTTCATTGATTTCTGCTCTGATCTTGATTATTTCTCTTCTCCTCCTGGGTTTAGGCTTTCTTTGCTGTTCTTTCTCCAGCACCTTTAGGTGTAGGGTTAGGTTGTGTATTTGAGACCTTTCTTGTTTCTTGAGAAAGGCGTGTATTGCTATATACTTTCCTCTTAGGACTGCCTTTGCTGCATCCCAAAGATTTTGAACAGTTGTGTTTTCCTTTTCATTAGTTTCCATGAATTTTTTAATTCTTCTTTAATTTCCTGGTTGACCCATTCATTCTTTAGCAGGATGTTCTTTAGCCTCCATGTATTTGAGTTCTTTCCGAGTTTCATCTTCTGATTGAGTTCTAGTTTCAAATCACTGTAGTCTGAAAATATGCAGGGAATGATTCCAAACTTTTGGTACTGGTTGAGACTTGATTTGTGACCCAGGATGTGATCTATTCTGGAGAATGTTCCATGGGCACTAGAGAAGAATGTGTATTCTGTTGCTTTGGGATGGAATGTTCCGAATATATCTGTGAAGTCCATTAGGTCCAGTGTGTCATTTACAGTCTTTATTTCCTTGTTGATCTTTTGCTTAGATGATCTGTCCATTTCAGTGAGGGGGGTTTGTTAAAGTCCCCTACTATTATTGTATTGTTGTCAATGTGTTTCTTTGCTTTTGTTATTAATTGCCTTATATAATTGGCTGCTCCCATGTTAGGGGCATAGATATTTACAATTGTTAGATCTCCTTTTGGATAGACCCTTTAAGTATGATATAGTGTCCTTCTTCATCTCTTATTATAGTCTTTGGTTTAAAATCTAATTTGTCTGACATAAGTATTGCCACCTGAGCTTTCTCTTGGTGTCCATTAGCATGGTAAATGGTTTTCCACCCCCTCACTTTCAATCTGGGGGTGTCTTTGGATCTAAGATGAGTCTCTTGTAGACAGCATATCGATGGGTCTTGTTTTTTAATCCAATCTGATAGCCTGTGTCTTTTGATTGGGGCATTTAGCCCATTTATATTCAGGGTAACTATTGAAAGATAAGAATTTAGTGCCATTATATTGCCTGTAAGGTAACTGTTACTGTATATTGTCTGTGTTCCTTTCTGGTCTATGTTACTTTTAGGCGCTCTCTTTGCTTACAGGACCGTTTTCAATATTTCTTGTAGGGCTGGTTTCGTGTTTGCAAATTCCTTTAGTTTTTGTTTGTCCTGGAAGCTTTTTATCTCTCCTTCTATTTTCAATGACAGCCTACCTGGATATAGTGTTCTTGGCTGCATATTTTTCTCATTTAGTGCTCTGAATATATCATGTCAGTCTTTCTGGCCTGCCAGGTCTCTGTGGATAGGTCTGTTGCCAATCTAATGTTTCTACCATTGTAGGTTACAGATCTCTTCTCCCAGGCTGCTTTTAGGATTTTCTCTTTGTCTCTGAGACTTGTAAGTTTTACTATTAGATGTCAGGATGATGACCTATTTTTATTGATTTTGAGAGGTGTTCTCTGTGCCTCCTGGATTTTTCCTTCCCCAAATTAGGGATGTTCTCTGTTATAATTGCTCCAATGTACCTTCTGCCCTTCCCTCTCATTCTTCTTCTGGGATCCCAATTATTCTAATATTGTTTCGTTTTATGGTATCACTTATCTCTCGAATTCTGCCCTCATGATCCAGTAGTTGTTTATTTCTCTTTTTCTCAGTTTCTTATTTTCCATCATCTGGTCTTCTGTATCACTAATTCTCTTTTCTGCCTAATTTATCCTAGCAGTTAGAGCCTCCATTTTTTATTGCACCTCATCAATAGCGTTTTTGATTTCATCTTGGTTAGATTTTAGTTCTTTTATTTCTCCAGAAAGGGTTTCTCTATCTTCCATGCTTTTTTCAAGCCCAGCTAGTATCTTTAAAATCGTCATTCTGAACTCCAGTTCCAACATCTTACTAATGTCTGTATTAATTAGGTCCCTGGCAGTCGGTACTGTCTCTTGTTTTTGTTTTGTTTTTTTGTTTTTTTTGAGGTGATTTTTTTCCATCTTGTCATTTTGTCCAGAGGAGAAGAGATGAATGAGAGAACAAAATGCTAACAGGGTAACAATGACCCCAGAAAAACATACACTAAACAAATAAGAAGAGACCTGAAACTGGGGGAAAAGAAAGGGAAAGAAAGAAAAAATTAAAAGAAAAAAACGTATGATCAAATATGTTCAGGCTGGTGCATAGATCAGTCCCACACACTAGATTTTGGGCTTATTTTGGTCTGTTAGAAGAAAGTGCCTCCCAAAGTCTTAAAGAAAAACTTATATATGTACAAAAATAAGGGTTAATATGATGAAGGGATGGAATATGACTGTAAAGATGAGAATTATAAAAGATTTTACAAAAGGAATTAATAAGATAAGAAGTTGGTTTAAAAAAGAAAGAAGAGGAATTTAGAAAAAGGGGGGAGAGAATGTGATCAGGCAGGAGACTAGAACAAAGCATACACTAGAGATTTAGGGTATATTTTGGTCTATTATAAGAAACTGTATCCCAAAATTTTAAAGAAAGAACAACTTATATATATATATATATATATATATATATATATATACCAAAAATAAGGTTAACTACTATGAAGGGATAGAATATGACTCTAAAAATGAAAAATAAAAAAGAATTTTAAAAAAGGGATTGATAAGATGTTTGAAAAAGGGAAAAAGAAAAATTCAAAAAAGAAAATTAAAAAATTAACTTTGAAAGACTAAAGAATCTGGGGGAAAAAAAAGCCATGAATTCTATGTGCTATATTCCCCTAGTGCTGGCATTCTGTCATTCTCATTGATCGGTAAACTTGGTCTTGGCGGCTGTTCTTGCTGATCTTCTGGGGGAGGGGCCTGTTGCCATGGTTCCCAAATGTCTTTGCTGGAGGTGGAATTGCCCTGCCCTTGTCGGTCCAGGCTAAGTAATCTGCTCGGGTTTGCTCTCAGGATCTTTTGTTCCCTGCAAGCTTTCCGTACAGCTTTGGAGGACAAGAGTGAAAATGGCGGCCTCCCAGTCTCTTCCCCAGAGAAGCTGAGAACTCAGGGGCCCCGCTCCTCAGTGAGCCCCCAGAGAAAAGCAGTCAATCACTCCCATCTCCCTGGTCTCCGGCCGCACTCCGTGCTCACCCGGCCTGTGACCGAGTGTTTCCATCACCGGCGCCCGACTCTGTGTGGAGTCTCCAAACCCAGCAGATCCCTGCAGTGCGCTCCCGCGCCACTCCTCCGGGGGAGAAAGGGGAGTCTCCCCAGCTCTGCCATTTGTTGGGTCCCTGCTGGAGGAGCAGTGGCCTGACTGTGTCATCGATCACAGTTTATGGCAACCCCGAGATGAGAGCCCGCGCCTGGGCTCCGTCTCTGCATCCGGCTTCCCTGCTCCAATACCTGGGAGCTCTGCTCCACTCAGGCACCCCCGGTCTTTCTATGACCCCAAGGGTCCTGAGACCACACTGTCCCATGAGGGTTTCACCCCCCGCTTAGCCACTGGAGCGATGTCCCTCAGCGGAGCCGACTTCTAAAAGTTCTGATTTTGTGCTCCGCGGCTCTATCACTTGCCGGTAGCAGCTGACAGAGACCCCCTCCCCCACCATCTAGCTTCCCAAATATCGCCTTGGCTTCACTTTGCACATCCTACCTTCCAGAAAGTGGTCGCTTTTCTGTTCAGAGAGTTGCTATTCTTTTCTTCGATCTCCCATTGAGTTTGTAGGTGTTCAGAATGTTTTGATCCCTATCCAGCTGAATTCTTGGGACCAGATGAAATTTAGGTCTCCTATTCCTCCGCCATCTTGCTCCAACCTCATAGATATAAATTTGACTATAAATGCATTTGATGCATATAGGCTGTAAATCTTGAAAAAATCTGAATAGGACTTTCCATTTCATCTCCATTTCATCCTCTTTAATCTACTCCTGTTTCCCCATAATGAGTAGCTACTGAGGAACTTTTGCCTTCCTAAAATCCCCCTAGTCACACATTTCCCAAATTCAAGCTACCCAACCCTCTTCTTTCCTCCTCTTATTCTTTCCCTCCCCCCCTTATCTTCTGATTCTCAATTTAAGAAACAAACAGAAAAAAAGAAAAAACTCAAATACAGAGAACAGACAGATGGCTGCCAGAGGAGTGGTGGAGGGGGATGGGTGAAATAAATAATGGAAATTAAAATTGCAACTACATGGTGAACACTGAGTAATGTATAGAATTGTTGTCTGCCTGCAACTAACACTGTATGTCAACTATACTTTAATAAAAAAATGAGTAAACACAAACATATGCAAATATCAAGGAACCAGGCTACTCAAAGAGAATGGTGGGTGGGGGCAAGGGAGTGGACATCAAGAAATTCTATTCAGCAGGAAGAGGGAAAGTAAAAATGCTGAGTACCTTCACAAGTACTCAGTACCTCCAAGTCTTTTAGCCCTGTCACACATGTGAGCAATAGCTGTAATAAAAGGGAATTAGAAATGCTCAAATTTGCCCACAGATGAAGGGAAAAGAGAGCAGTCCTTTTTGGCTCAGCAAAAGAAATGGGAGGGCCAAGGGGAAGTGAGTAGAAGAGTAGCATTCTTAGTGATGGTAGTAATAATGACCATAGGCATCATCACCATTATAGCAGCAGCTGTATATTGGGCATTTCCTATATTCCAAGAACAGAACCGGGCACACTGCATATGCTGTTTCATTTAATTTTCACAACACATTTAGCATCGGGGGTGGAGGAAGCTCATGTCACTTCCACTCACAAATAAATGGAGGTTTCTAGTGGCTAATTGGTTCAGGTTTATGAGCCAGGAAGTGCTAGCCCTAGAATTTGAACTCAGGCTGTCTCAGAAATTCTATGCTCTTCCTGCTAAGATTATACTGCTTCCTGAAGTAAGGCCCTAGAGCTGGGCTGGTGTGGCTGAAGGTGGTTATTGTTGGTTATGACTGCTCAGAATCCCTTTACACCTTTCACAGATTCCTTTCCCTTTCTCTGTGGAAAGACGTCTTCCTACTCCATGTGGTACCTCTGGCTAACAGAGGACCATGGAGCTGATACTTGTCCTATCATAGTATTCTGTGCCATAGCAAATGAGCAAATCAGGCCAATCAGGGTTATTTCTGACACTTTTTATTCAAAGATGCTGGAAGTAAGAGTGTTCCTTCCTCCAGTGTCACTAAGCTAGGATGATGTACTTCTGGATTTGCTTTGCTTTCCACATTCCCCTTGACTGCCCTCCCCCGCATCCCCCGGCCCGCCACACACATACACACACACACACACACACACACACACACACACACACACACACACAAGAAGTATGGCCACAGAAAGAATGATGCTAATCCATGGTGGGGAGGAGGGTAGGAAACAAAACACAGAGCTGCAAGAGACTGGGGAGATAAAGAGAAGAGTCATTGTAGTCTGTAGAGCTAAGGCAACACCTAGACCCCAAATGCTGAGCTAAGGAATTTCTGTGTTTTAGTAAAGCTCATTTGGGTTGGGTTTTTACCACTGAGAACTGAGGCATAACAAACACAGCCTTCAAGAATGGGGAGGACTTTGATGAGAATAGTTGAAACAGAGGGAAGAGAAGGGAGTAAAAGGGGATAGAAAAGCTCAGGGTTATTTCAGGGAACCAAATGTTCTAGTTCAGCATTAGCATAAGTTAGTGAAGTGGAGGGGTGGAAGAGACACCTGGGGAAGTCAGTGGGGGGTCATTGGGAGTCCCAAGTGCTCTTGATAATACTGAGTGTGTGAAATTGCTACTGTTAATACTGAGTGTGTGAAAATTCTAGGTTGAGGCAAAGCACAGCTCAGAGGAATTATGAATGTTGTTGCAATTTAACTGTGAGGCCACTGTTATGTTGCCTGTCAAATGCTTTTATTATTTGATTGCCTTTAGGCTAGGCACACACAGTTTCCAACAGTTGCCGCCACTCCTTAATTTCTCAAGCATAACCTGCTCCCCTCCTTTTCATGATTTGCTTGGCCTCCCGAAAGCACCTAAGAAACCATTTGTACCTTCTATCTGTTCACTGTCCATCATTCCAGTTGGATAAAGTTAAATTGTATTACTCCTCCAAGTCATTTACATCATGTCCTATGGTGTTTCTTTGCTCAGAGGGTCTGTCACTGTTGCACTTCAATAGATTTAGTTATACTTGAGGGTTGTCATGTTCATTTGGACTGAGGAATGCCTTGTACTTTCTTATTTGTATTTCTAAGTCCCACCTTAACTTGAAAGCCTGCCTTCCTAAACCCCTAGGTCCACGAGGACTTTCTCTGGTATCTTTCCTCACCTCACCAGCCTCCCCTGACAGCTGAGGAACTACTTCAGTAAGTCAAGTTAATTCACAAATTTAGTGTTTAGTTGTACTTTTTTCAGTTACTTGTTTAAAATTCTTAATTTCTATTAAAGGAGATTGCCAACTCCTTAAGGGCAGAGATCATGTCTTGTAATTTGCTGTATCTTTCCATGGTCTGGAGGACACCATGGGAGCCTCAGTAGACTAACTGGTTCATGACAATAAGCCATATAATACCATCTGTTAATAAATCTCAAGTGTTCACATGAATCATTTGGAGAAAATTCATCTCCTTCCATCTCTTAGTGTCTTGTCATAATGTTGAGCCATAGCGAAATAGTCAGATTTTAATCATGATTCAGACTTCTTTTCATAAGCCTGAGATAGAATATTAAAGTGAGCACATCTGACTTCTAATTTGGATCCAGCTCCTCCAAGTCAGGAAAATGGAACATCCTCAGCTTCTGAGAGTGCAAAAAGGAGTTTGAGCCACAGTGAGGCACATCTTTGATGTTACCTTCTGTACTCTACAAGCAGTCTTTGTACAAGGCTGTTTAAAGAGAAGAACATGAGTTTTGATCTAATAAAATCTATTTTCCCAGGATTTTTATCTGTTCTTTTCTAGGCAAACCTTTAGAACCTATGTTGTTTTCAATTTTAATTATCTTTGAATTGAAAGGGAACCTTAAATACAACATCTTCCAAATAAAAGGGAAGATTTTGTTTTAGAAAAACAATCACTTTCCAAGGCACTTGCTCTCTCAATTTTTTCCTGTTCATCCATATTCTAATTTTGAAGATCTGTAAAGCAGGTTCATGACTATGACCTTGTCTGTAAGTGTGGAAAAACATACTTTGGTCAGTTAATTCCCATTGTCTGGAAAGCTCCCTGGGGTATTTATCTTCTAAATGGCAGGATGCCTCGAGAGGGGTTGTATATTGAAATGGCAGGCACTTTTGCACACACACACAGAGGACATAACTACTTCGAGGAGCCTCAAGCAGTTATTCACATAGCTGAGCCCCATGGGGATGGTCACAAAGTAAGCAGAGCTCAGCATCTGGGCAGTAGTCACCCACACACCTCACTGCATCCATGCAAGTGTGTTAGGGCCCCCAAAGTCAGAAACAAGACTGAACTTCCAGACATCCACAGACCCTTGTCTGAAGGAAGCAAAGTTAACAGTTCATAAGTCCATAATAAGCTTTTTTACCTTAAAGCATTTGCTTCTGCACTCCAGCTATTTTAACAAGGACTATCATTTCACACACCGTTGTCCCCAAAACGTGATAGTGTTTGCCCTGCATTTAGATGGAAAGAGCTCACAGCTTGTAAGACCGTAATAGGATCCTGTATTAAAACACGTCCTTCACCAGTCTGGTGATTGCAGCCTTCACCATCATTTCACACACTGTTGTCTTGGTAACACAGTGGTGTTTGTTGAACCTCACTGCATCTACTCTGAGACCCAATCTTGCCCTCCATCTAATAGGGTGGGAATGTGATGGGTATGTACTCTCACGAAAGGTTGACCTGTATGGATTTTTCGAAACACTGCTTGTTTGCCTCCTGGGAAACCTTCTGATGCTCTTACAAGGCCAGTGTGCTGTCTTCTCCCATGTAGTCTGAGGTCAAGTGAACAAGATCCTTTGGCAGGCATCGTGGATATGAATGTACTTCCGCAAACTGGGGTGAGGAATGTTTAGATTGGGAGGCAATCAGACAAAATGTGCTATTCCTCCCTAGGTAACTTACGTCCAAGGCTCTTGTCATTATAGTTTATGAATTCCTAATGTGTGCCAAGCATTTCACGTATAATCTTCTCAACAAATCCAGGAGGAAAGTGATAATTTCCCAACCATCTAGTTAACAAGGTCATTCCTTTAGAACCAAGACTTAAACCTGAGGCTGAGTCAAAAGGCTCTCTACTCTATTACATTGCCTATGGCCATATCTGTTGCTTTAAAGCACCAATTCCTTCCAGAATAGAATCTCAAAGATAAACACACCTAAAAGGAAGAAACATCACTTAAATTGTTGAAGAAACAGCCTTGAAAACGCAGCCACACAACATGATTTTGCTCCCAACTGACTTTATCATGCTGGACATGTCATTTAACCTCTCAAAATCAATTTCCTTAGCTAGGCCTCTTTTTCTCTTTCATAAAAAAAATAAGTTTGATTAGGCAATTTTTAAATTTGCTCCCACCTCTCTGAAGGTTCATGATTCTATGAGGTCATTTTAATTTTCTTGCTAAGGAACAATTTTTTTTAACTTGTTGGATTTCTAAGATGAGACCTTTTAAAGCTAGAGATCAATACAGTTTGGTTCCATTTGCCACATTCCACAGAGTTTTTCTTTTCCTTCATTTTTTCTCTCTGGCCCAAGAGGGAACTCATACAGGCAGGAGAGACACACTGCTCCCGTCCCCAACCCCACCTTCTGGTGCATTTGATGACATTCAGCTAGTTTTCCCACTTTAGGGGCACATCTTCCCTTGTGCTGGCCTTCAGTCAATACTTCAGCTCCATTGGTTCCCAGCTAGATGCACTCAGGACTCAGGATCAAGGGGAGAAAGGAAAAAAAAAAAAAAAGGCCTTTTCACAGTGGTTTGACCTTAGCAGATGGCATCTGCAATTTGATCACTATGATCAGCTTATATTGTCCTCAATAGACCAAGTTAAGTTCCTGCCTCCGGACCTTGCACTTAATATTCTTGCCATCTAGAATTATCTACTCCAGATACCCACATGGTTCAATTCTTTTAGGGTTCAACTCAAATATCTCATTGAGATCTACCCTGTAGGATCTGGCCAGCCAACCTGTCAAAAGTCTAAAGTGTCTCTTCTCTTCCCTTGCCCCTAACACCTCTAGTTCTTTCTGTCACTTTTTTATACTATGCTAGGCATTATATACATACATCTATCTTACATATATTTCTATTTAGTCTCCTGTATTGTATACTACATATTTTTGGTAATTTTTTTTTTAATCAGCTGTGTCTCCCACAAGTATGTAAATTCCATGAGGGAATGGATCTGTGTGTTTTGTTTGCTGGTCTATCTCCAGTGCTTAGACCAATCCTTAGAATGTTGCAAGTACTCAGTAAATATTTCATAATTGAATACCCACAAAATAACAACTGTGGGGTTCTATTACCTCCCACTTAAAATATATCAGCTCCCTCAAGCCACCCCAAAGAAAAATATACGTTTATAAACAGTTGATATTTTCTCAATATAATGTATAACATGGGAATAAAAACATCTTTAGTGAACTTTGTTGTTGTTATATTCCCTTCATTAAAAATAAATAATAAATCCCCTTAAATAAAAATAACACCCTTGTGAACAATATCAGTGATGAGCCTTTTTCCTTCAAGACTATAAGCATTATGACCCTCTTCCACAGAAATTCTGGAGCTGCTACTATGAAATAGCATTGTTTTCTGTTTTATACTTAACCTTGAAAGGAGAAGGAGGAATTAAAGGGGGGAAAAAAACCCACCCTGCCACTAAAATACCAACTATGGAGTGAAATAGTATATGAAATTCAGTTTCCTTTGTGTGGGTAATTCATTGAAATAACATAATCTAAGCAAAAATCTTACCCTTTAATTTCCTTATTTGACTCTCTGAGGTGTTAGCAAGGTGGTTCCTACCTAACATAGACAAAGGGTATTTGACCACTGAGTGCTCAGCGTTCAATAAAAAATGGTCTTGGTGAACTCCTCACAGTGTGAGTTCCAAATCTTACTCATTCCAAGCAAGAAATTATCTTTTGAAAAATGAAAGCTAAGAGACCTATAGGTTTTATAAATTTTTCAAGAGCTTTAGACAGATAATGGAAAAGGGCAGAATATGTTGTTTCTCCCTAGTTAGCAGGTTCCCCTCCCCACTTAAAGTATGAAATAAAGAATTACTACCCAAAATTGTATACCAAGTTTTAAGAATAAATGACCATTAAATTTCCTAAGGAAATTATTAAATTTCTATGGAAATTTAATCATGAATCTTTGCTAATTTTACTAGGTAATACATAAAAATCTTTGCCCCCCCCCCCAACTGACATACTTAACCTATTAAAGAGGCAAACATTCCAGCGGCCAGAACCTAGTCACGTGACCCCACCTAACTGTAAAGGGCTGGAATGAAGCTGAGCTGTTGACTCAAGCAGAAGAAGAAAAAATGGGCCATAGTGCTCCCCAGTGATCTCTGCAACAGTGTGATCTCATTTATATCGTTCTAAACCTTTGAATGTAATATTGACACAGAAGTCCACAAAGCAGTCTTCCTTAGTCTCTATCAGCACATCACGTGGCCTAAGGTTCACATAAGAAGAGATGCAGTAGTCCCTCCTTAACTGCAGAGGATACATTCCAAGACCCCCAGTGGATGCCTGAACTGCACATAGTACTGAGCTCTCTATATACTGTGTTTTTCCTATACATACATATGATAAAGTTTAATTTGTAAATTAGGCAGAGTTAAAGATTAATAATTAGGGGCACCTGGGTGGCTCAATTGGTTAAGCATGCAACTCTTGATCTCAGCTCAGGTCTTGATCTCAGGGTCATGTTCAAGCCCCGCATCAGGCTCCACACTGGGCATGGAGCCTACTTGAAAAAAAAGATTAATAATAACTTTTTAAAAAATTAAACAATTGTAACAATATACTGTATAAAAGTTATGTGAATGTGGTCTCTCCTTTTGAAAATATTTTACTGTACTGAACTCATTCTTCTTGTGATGGTGTGAGATGGTGAAACAACTATGAGATGAGATGCAGTGAGGTGAATCATGTACACTTTGTGACGTAGTGTCAAGCTACTACGGAGCTTCTGACCATATGTCAGAAGGAGTATCATATGCTTTGGACTGCAGTTGACTATGGGTAACTGGAACCATGGAAAACAAAACTGCAGATAAGGAGGGGACTATTATACTACATTTAAGATTGTGTTGCCTTAACACAAGTCATAGTGAGAGGAAGAAACAATTTTAAGTAAAGGAAATATGGTTGGATTTAGAGTCAAATCCCTAGATTCCACTAATTTCTGCTTGGATAAGTCAGTTACCTTCCCTGCAATGTTCTAAGACTCGGATAGGAAGATTTTTCCATTCTCTGACTTGTAAAAAGGGCCCCCCTTTTCTCCTGACTGCAAATACAGGCTTGTTTTCATTTTCTGTGACACTTGGAAAATAGGTCTGTGACATTGTGGGTTAGGATCTGGCTTAAACACCAGTATAACAAAGTATTTCTTTGCTTCTGTCTCCATTTTATAGCATAAAACATTTCATTGATATGGGAATAACCACTGTGATGAATGGTAACTTTGTGCTATTCCCAGCTCCTTGTAAGCACTGAATACTTATCCCTCTTTCTTTTGGGTGGTTCTTTCCAAGAGTCCTGAGTAGGTAGCTCTCTCACACACGTGCACTGTTCCCAACGCTTGCTCAACACTCAAGGGGACCCTTGGCAGAGTCCCAGGATTTCCTCTCAAACAGCCCTCCCGTCTTTAGCACTCTGTCCTGTGAACTCCAGCCATCTTGGTTCTGCCCTGAATCTTAGCTCCATCTCCTTGACCCAGTGTGTCTGTCAGACCCTGGCTCAGTCTCCTCTTCTTATCATGACCTGGAAATCCTCTGGGGCAGGAAGCTGACGTGATCCTAAGGCTCAGCTCATTTGTTTCCTGTCTTTGAGAGATCACCATTCTTCATTGCCTGATATCCGTTATCTTGAAAACCACTTTCATGTATTTTGTACAGTTTTTTTTTTTATTGTTTCTAATAGGAAAGTAAATGCAGTACCTATTATGTCACCTGGGATGGAAGAAGTTCCCCAGGTGCTACTTAAATATGGTGAGAAAGTTACCTACCCCCCTTCAGAATTTAGTGGGTTTTTTTTCTGTATATTGGATATAATATTATTTATAAGCCTGTGTATATTGTCTTCTACCTGGCAGACTCCTCATTCTCATTCACTTTCTTCACATGTGAAATTGTCAATTTGAAACGAAAACATGTCAAAGCACCTACATTCCCTTTTATTCGTTTTTTCTTTTTAAGAAGACCTGGCTATCATTTATCAACATTTAGATTGTAACACATCTTTTGAACACATTTGTGAGAATAACCCAATAAGCACTTGGATTCTTAAATACACTGTGAAAAGAAAGATGATACACAAAGTTTTCTCACTCAAGGACACCCCGTGTGCAAGCACAACATAGTTAATTCTGTCTTCAGTCTGGACAGCAAAGAGAGGCCAGAAATAGCATTAAAGGCTTTTCTGAGCCAGAGAAAGTTAAAACTGACTGGAGAATGTGATCTACGATGAGTGCTTTTTGCCTGAATCACCAGTTGTTTGGCCTTACACCCAGAAAAATGTGTTCTTGACATAGACAACCTGGCAGACAGACCATCTTGATCAAAGACATAGTCATAACATTTACTGCCTTCTTGTAGCATCTTGAGACAGTACTGACAGAAAAGAGTGTCCCAGTTTCCCATGACAGATAGAAATCCACTCCTTGACAATTTGGAAATAATCACACAAAACACCATCTTGGCAAAGTGTGCTCAAGGAATTTGTTTTTCTAACTGATAAAATTTTAACTAAATGGCCATTTGAACATAATCTTTAGACTCAAAATGATTTCATTTCTGCCAAGTCAGAATTGCTATGGGACCCATTTAGTTTGCTTAGAAAACTGTTTTTGTTAGGTTGGTTCTCAGGTTGCTAACCTGGGAGACATGCCAGTTACAGATACACAACTCCGTACAGAATTGGGGTCCACGTTTTGCAGTGGAAGAACTTGAATACCTATCAGGAAACCAACTCTTTAGTGCAAAGGTGGAGAACTTTGACACATACTTGTTTTGCAAACCACTTTTCCAGGAATATTCCTCTGATCTACAGAATAGTGTTTTTATTCAAGGTTTTCCACACCTGAACCCAAACCTACCCAAAAGCATGTTTCTTTACACATGTCTAGTAGAATCAGATAGAGATGTAAAAATGTCTTTTGCTATTGAAAATAGAAAATCTGGCTATGGCTGCTTGTATCTACCTAGCCCTCTCTTACGCCTCTTTCCTACTAAGAAACAATTTCCCTCCCTAGTCAAGACCAGGGCTAGGAACTGTTGTACCCATTTCACAGAGAGTAGTGAGTCCCTTTTAGATGGACATGTGACACAAAGTAGGCTAATTGGGGTCTCTCCTCATTTCTCTTCTAAGGGGAATGTCAGAATGTTTTCCTTCTCTGTCTCGTCAGAGACTGAATAAAATACCCTTTCACTGAAGGAGCTTATCCATAGACTGAGTGGAGTTGGCATGTTGAAGAAGGAAAAAGACAAAAAAAAAGTGTGCAAATGGCAGTTCAGTCCTTGTTTTCATCCCTTATCCTTCTAGGAATTTGGAAATAGGAAACAAAAACCTCCTGAATCTTACACTGTTTGACATTGAGTATTTGTCATTTGACTATATATGAGCGTTCTGAGTAATACAAACATGTTAAGATAAAAATATCAAATAACTTGTAGACATAATGTCTACGCCATTTTATCTTCTTTTAGTGAAAGTCTTAAAATGGTATATAAGAAAACAAAACTTACTAAGAGATACTCTCTTTGCCTGAGGTAGAAATAAAAATGAAATGAAGAGCCATAGAACGTCCAAGCTCTAAAGGAGGAGAAACACACCCTGTGGGAAATTCAAGGTCATGTCTGAGATGTCTCAGGGATTTTCAGGGCCACATTTCCAATTTTTCTCTTTTCCTTCCTTGCAAAGCCCCTTTACTCCTACCAGCCCCATGTACTCCAGTTGCAACAGGCAGCTCATTGCCTTCCCAGACCACCATGGTGGCTGTTTCTTCAACTCAGAGGAATCCATGATGCCGATTTTCTCAGTATTAGCTTTAAAGTAAAAATATGTATTGAGTTCCCTATTATAAAAGCATGCCCAAAGCACTCAAAATAAGTAGAAAAAAAAGTCATTCATGGTTTCCTATCCCAGTGATAACTGCAACATGTATATCCTTGCGTGGGTTTTATTACTCTTTTATGTTGTAATCTTACGGTACACAAGTGTGCACCCCCTCCCCACCCTGCCTTTCCTGTAAACATTGACTCAAAAGTATTTTCTTATGTTATCCTTAGCTCTTGATGCCTCTATTTTATTTGCTGGCTGAAGAATAATTCTGAATAATATTTCCACTTTTTTATGAGCATAAATAATCACATAGCTAGGTAGTTATCTACGTATATAAACATGTTCTGTTAATACTACCTCCTAAAAGTTTGTATATAAACTTCTAGACATAAAATTGATACAGAGGAAAGCCTCATAATATCAAATTTCTTCTACATGATAGAAAATCTAAAGAGAACAGCATAAATGAAAGAATTATTTTTAAAAAACTGTTAGAAAATATCTTTGGGGTTAAAAAAAAAAAAGGACAAGAAACTTAAAAAAAGTATTGACCAAGCTTTCTAAGTGCTATATAAGTGAAAGTATTCTTACTCTAGTAGGCTTTCTGAATTTCAAAATTAAAAAAAAATAATAATGTTATTAAATGTAAGGGAAACAATCGGAGCGGCCTCAGACTGCTAGCGTTTTGTGTTTCAGGTAAGGCAGAATTAGGAAACCGTTGAGAAATGATGATTAGAAATTCAATTTTTATTTAAAAATAAATATATCAAAAATAGGTTCTAGATTGGTTAAACATTTTTAACTAAGTAGCAAGAGATAATTTAAAAGATGATTTTAATATTGGGCAGGGGATTAGAGGAGAGCTGGGAGTCTCAAGAAGACTGAATGATTTTACTATGCAAAAATTATCAATTTTTCCATGATCAAAAAAAAAAATCCCATCACACAAGTAACAGGAATAAAAGCACATATTTATAGGATATATGACTTGGAGAAAGTTAGTATACTTAAAATATAATAAGATGGTATCAATCAATAAAAAATGAAACCCCATCCCAGATGAAAAAAGGACAGAACAGATATGCTGACAGTTGCAACAGAGGGAGAAATAACCAATAAATATTTGGAAAGATAAACCCAGATAGATATGAGAACATATCTTTAACCATTTGTTTATGAAATGCCTTCTAAAATGATATGGCCAGAATAATGTTTCCCAAATTTAAAAAAAAAATGAAGATTCCTAGGCTCAGTCCATTTCAATCATTATCAATTATTATCAATTATATCTATTATCAATTAGGCTGGCTGTGAAGCCCACTGATGTTCCTGTGTATACATCTAAGGCTGAGGGTTATACCAAAACCCTATTTTAAGAAATACAGGCCTAGAGGTTTTAATAGTGAGAATAGGCCCTCCTGTGTGATCTTGGTGAGGTTGTAATTTCTTATAACTTTCTTGGAGGGCTGTCTGGCAATATGTGTTAAAATTTTAAATAGGCATACTCTTTAATCCAGCAGTGTTACTTAAAATTTTAAAACAATTTTTGTTGAATATTTAAGGAAATTGTCAGATAACTAGGTCAAGATATAGATAATGTAGTGTTTCCAGGCATTATTTATAATAGCACAAACCTAGAACCAAACTAATTGTCCACTGGAAGAGGATTGGTTACATTAATATACAGTCATCCAGTAGGATACTAAGCTACCATATAAGGAATAAGGTAAATCTGCATGAAGTCATATTGTGGAAATAACCATGATGTGCTAACTGTGCGTACCTTGGTGGAGGGTAGGCAGTATAGAACAGTATGTAAGATTTGATTCAAAGTATGTTTATGTGTTTATAAAAGTTGAGAAAGTTAAACACAAAACTTAATAATGGCCCTTTCTTGACTTTTTTATGTATATTTTACACTCTTGAATATTCTATATTTTTTAAAAGTATGTGTGAGTGAAAAAGCAATAAAAATATTTGTTTTAGGCATTTCCATTTAAAAATAAAGTAAACCCAGGAGCACTTGGGTGGCTCAGTCGGTTAAGCTTCTGCCTTCGACTCAGGTCATGATCCCAGGACGCTGTCCCCCACTGGGCTCCTTGCTCAGCAGGGAGCCTGCTTCTCCCTCTGCATGTTCTCCCCCTGCTTGTGCTCTCTCTCTCTCTCTCTCTAAAAGAAATAAATAAAAATCTTTAAAAAAAAAAAGGTAGAGTAAACCCAGATTCTATTCACATTTGAAAAGAAAACATTTGGGTAATTAACAAGTTTGGATAAACTTACCTCATGTAGAAAGAGTCAAGACAAATTTATGAGGAATGACACAAGCTTGCATTGGATAGAGTGGTATTAGATGATATTACAAAATAAACACTTCCCAGGGGCCCCTGGGTGGCTCCATCAGTTAAGCTTCCCACTCCTGATTTCGACTCAAGTCATGAGCCCCTCACAAATTAATATGATTCTTCTAGAGATAGACTTCCATCAGATTTTTTTTAGTGAATTTAGAATGTCTCAACGGGGAGAAATACTTAGTTGACTAGAATTGTAAAGCCTAAACCAAAGTTTTTCAGAGATGAAATTAAAACATGTATTATGAGGAAATACGTAAGCAGAAGAGAAGTTTCTCTATGACTCTAATAAAAAGAACATCATAATAAAGCAAAATTAAACACTGATCATCTCTTTCAGAAAAAGGCAGCCTGGTAAGATGTAGAAAATTTATTAAAATTTTTAAAAAGTGCAGCAGATTTCATTTAAAGCTACAGCTCTAAGTTCAAGAGCAGAGAATGTCTTTAGCTTTTAAAAATGCAATTTGGTTTATTATGAAGGAAATAATTAAAATGTAATTTGAAATCACTTTCATTTTCTTAAAGTCAAACAGGAACAAGATGGCTTGAGGGAAATATCAGGGCCAAGAAGCAAACATCAGATAAAAAAATTATTCTTAAGGGCTTATGAACTCATAAAAATTAACCTTTCTTGGGGAATTAGGAGGTAACTCCCATTCCCAAAATAAGCGGTGTTGAATTTAAAATGCCAACTAAATACACAGGATAATGTGCTTATTTCAATGTATATTACTATCACAAGTAGAGTTGGGGTAGTAAGGTCTCATTCAGTTGCAGGTGACAAATACTCGAGTCTAAGAAAATGAAAAGGAGGAAAGAGAACTTACCATTTCATAAAAGAGGGCAGAGCTTGTGGCTTGTAACAGTTGGATTTGGGTACTCAGATGATGTATTCTAGATTCTTTCCTTTGGCTCTGCTTTCCTTCCTGCTGTTTTATTCTCAGATGGACTTTATCCATGGGGAGAAAATCTGACTACCAGCAGCTCCAAGCTACATGGTACCCCTAGCTCCTGTTCTAGCAGAAATGCTTTTGCTCAATAGCTTCAACTACAAATCCCAGGAAGAGCTCATATTGGCGCATCGGAGTATCATGTTCTGATTTAATTGAAAATAAGAAATACATATTTAGTCTTCATACCTTTTCTTCTGGCACAGAACTCCTAAAACACTCGAGATTTCCTAAGCGATGAGGGTAATAAAGGTGTCTTTTGTTATGTTAATGAGTTGGCATTTGGAAAGCACCAAAGGCTGAGGGAGGTTCCCAAGGGAACCAACCCTGTGATTAGAAGGTTGGAACTTTCAGTCCCTACCCACCCCTCCCAACTTTGAGGTGAGTTCAGTCACCACTGACTAATGATTTCCTAATCATGCCTGGTTAATGAAACCTCCATAAAAATCCAAAAGGACAGGGTTTGGATGGCTTCCGGGTTGGTGAACAGGTTGGGGAGGCGTGCGACTGGAGAGAGTGGATGCTCTTTGCCCTTTCCCATACCTTTCCCTAGATACCTCTTCTATCTAGCTGTTTCCAACTTATATCCTTTTCTTATAAACAAATAATCTAGTGGGTAAATTGTTCCTCTGAGTTTTGTGAGCCTTTCTAGCAAGTTAGTCAAACCCAAGGAAAAGGTGTTTGGTACCTCCAGTTGATAGCTGGTTCCTCAAAAGTATAGGGTTGTGATTGGCATCTGAAGTGGGGGGGGGCACAATCTTGTAGGACTGAGCCCTTAACCTGTGGGCTCTGACGCCATTCCCAGGAAGATAGTGTGAAAACTGAGTGAATTTTAAGACGGCCAGATGGTGTGGGAGCATTGCTTGATATGGAGAAAACCCCACACGTTGGACTCGGAATCTGAATCAGAATTGTTACATGTCTACTCCAGAGTTAGGAAACATAGGACCGCAAGAATGACAAGCTCCCACCAAGCAGAGAAGGGAAAGCTCCCCAAATGAGAATTTACTGGGTATTCTAAAAGTAACAGGAGTCCACAACATCTATTAATGTTTATATCTTAAGGAATTCTGTATACTAGACAGTCTGCTAAGCACCACAGGAAAATAGCAGAGTGTGTTAGACAAGCTTCAGGCATTTGCTCCTTAACTTTAAGGTTAACAAAGATACCTAAGAATATGCAGATAACAAGTGCTAAGGAGATGAGAGTTCGAGGAAGTAAGATTTCAACCACACCTTGAAGCATGTATAGTGCCTGAGTAAGCCGAGAAGAGGCAAGAGCCAAGTTTGGGAGGTAGCAAAAAATACTTTCATTAGCTTTGAGCAACAGCGTTGACGGTTGAACTTGCTCTTGGGTGAGACTGGCCTCTGAGTGCAGATTTCAAGGTCAGTTATACTGTTCAGGACCATTCAGGGACAAACACTTTATTTATTTATTATTTTTTTTAAAGATTTTATTTATTTATTTGACAGAGAGATAAAAAGCACAAGTAGGCAGAGTGGCAGGCAGAGGGAAAGGGAGAGGCAGGCTCTACGCTGAGAGGGAGCTGGACGTGGGGCTCTATCCCAGGACCCCAGGATCATGACCTGAGCTGAAGGCAGCCACTTAACCGACTGAACCACCCAGGCGCCCCAAAACACTTTATTTAATATGAAGAACTGCATGCTGGTGCAAGCATAAACTTCTTTTCTGGAAACTGTTGACTATGTGTTTCAAGAGGGGTTTTTGTTTGTTTTGTTTTATGTTTTTTCCCTTAATCCAGTTACTCTACTTTTAGGAATCCGTCCAAAAAAGAATCTGAAATGCGGACAGCTGCTTGCACATTTATTGCAGTATTATTTATATTTTGAATAATTTTAAAAACCTTAAATGGCCAATAAAGGGGAAATATGTAAATTATATTACATTTCTATAACTAGAGTACGCAATTATTTTAAAATGCCTTTCACCAAAAAAGAAAAAAAAAAAAACCTTTGAAATGGTAAATTGTTCATGCTCTATTACCTATGAAAAACAGTATGCAGATTTTCGTGGGCCTTCATGAAGTTTTATTGAATGAATTATGTTCATAATTAAATGGATGTGTGTGCATGTGTGTCTGTGTGTAAAGAGACCAGGAAAGAGAGAGGAACATGCATGAGGAGAGAGGGGGAAGGAGGGAAGAGGGGAAGAAGGGACAGAGAGTCCTAGTAATTACTCGTTCTTTCCACAACCGTTTATCAAGCATCTCTTTGGCGGGCCTAGTGGGCACAGTGGTTGGTGCTAGAGGTCAAAAAACAGAGCCTCACAAGGAAAGACATAAAAAAAGAAGTGATGAGAGAGCTGAGGAGCTCAGTCAAGGAGAAATACAAGGTGCACAGCAGTGGCATCAGGGAAAGCGAGGCAAGCCTGGGAGATGGGGCAGTGCCCCGGAGGAAGCTGTGATCATACTGAGAATGAGAAGCCTGGTAGCTGGAGGGGGGAAAGATGCAGGGTGGGAGGTGGACAGACAAAGCCTAAGGGGACCTCAGGTAGGAAGGGGAGGTGAGTGAGAGCAGAGCACTCGGAGAAACTGAAACAGGGCTCTTATGCCTGTGGAGTCTGTGGGGAGCCTATGAGATGGAGAGAGGAATACAGGCAGGGGCCAAAGCTTACCGAGGCCCAGCCGGCCAGTGGGGTGATCACTGCCTCGTAGGCTTATTGGTGTATTTCTCTTCTAATTTTCAAACTTTTCAGTACATTTCACAATTTTGGTATTGAGTATACATGCTTCTATAATTAGGGGTAAAAAATAAGTGATTTGGAGAACAGGGCCCTGAGGAGAGAAGAGTCTGTTGGGAGGCTGCACTGAGCCATTTTTACAAACTCCCTGGGTGCTGGGCTCTTCATCTGTAATAAATGTGGGGACTGGCAGCTGAGTTCCAAAAGTCCCTTTGCCTCTGCAACTCTTTTCTCTTGTGGATGCCAGAATGGAGTGTGCAGTAAGCAGGCCCCAAGAGCCCATGTCCTGACCTGCCTCTGTCTGTGACATCACAGCCCCCAGCCCTCCCCGACCAGCTGGGAATTTCCTTCTCACCATAGCATTTCACACTATAGCTTCCTGTGTTTGAGAATGGCGCCCCTTTAGCTACTTACAAAAATTAATTGGTAAGGCAAACCTGGAGTTGAATGAAAAGAGAACAAAGGGGGAGAAAAACAACAAAGCAATCATTTTTCAGTATTTCCTATTTAAAGAGCACTGTAGGTACTGTGAATGATAAAGGTTTGGAAAGACAGGGGTCCCTGCTTCAAAGAGGTTGAAGTCTAAATAGCAAGACAAGTTAGAGATATATCCAACATTAAGTAAACATACCAGGTGGGGGAGAGAGGCTGTAATCAAGAGAAGCAGAAAACACGGGGTCATCTCCAAAGCACATGGGCTTTAGAATGAGATTTAAGTGGCTAGACCACTGCCAGCTGTACTAAAATAAGGACAGAGTGGCTCCTTTGAGCAATTTTTTTGGTATTCATTCTAAAGAGAATAATGCCTTCTTCTCCGGGGGTGAGGCTTAAAGTAGATAATACACACCATAATGCTTGGCTCTTAGTGAATATGTAGTAGACGTCACCTCCCCTCCCATGGGACTTCAGAGGAACCTGGGAGCTGGATGGAAGTCAAGGAAGTTTTCCTAAAGATAATGGGTTTTGAAAAGACTTTTTTTTTTTTTTTGAAAATTTTAGATGGAGGGGCACTGGGTGGCTCAGTCGTTGGGCATCTGCCTTCGGCTCAGGTCATGGTCCCAGGGTCCTGGGATCGAGTCCCACATCGGGCTCCCTGTTCTGCGGGAGGCCTGCTTCTCCCTCTCCCACTCCCCCTGCTTGTGTTCCCTCTCTCGCTGTCTCTTTCTCTGTCAAATAAATAAATAAATAAAATCTTAAAAAAAATTTTTAGATAGATCATGAAGAGGATGGAAGATATCATCATCAAAGATGGGGAAAGAAGGTGGGGACGGAGAGGCAGCAAAGATTCAGAAGACCCTTATCAGGACAGACTGTCTGGACTGAAGTTTTAGTTCTTTGCATAGTGGGTGGGAAATGAGGCAAAGGTTTTGCTTCCATGAGAGGTCTAGAACCCAAGCTTCTGTGCAAGATGGCCCAGGAGTGGAAAGTTCTATTCCCTCCTGTGTATTCACCTCATTACTTTCATTGGTCCAGGAGTGAGTTTTATAGACCTTCAGGAGAGTCTCCTTTCCTTTCTGCTTCCAGAGGAACATGGTTAAGTAGCATGATATCTGATACATGGAAGTAGGAATTCCTCACATATTTAAGCTGCACTGAAACAAAGCTTAACAGATTTGTTGTTTGAAAAAATTTCATTAAAAGTGCTATTAAAGGGGTGCCTGGGTGGCTCAGTCATTAAGCGTCTGCCTTCGGCTCAGGTCATGATCCCAGGGTCCTGGGATCAAGCCCCGCATTGGGCTCCCTGCTCTGTGGGAGGCCTGCTTCTCCCTCTCCCACTCCCCCTGCTTGTGTTTCCTCTCTTGCTGTCTCTCTCTCTGTCAAATATATAAATAAAATCTTAAAAAAAGTGCTATTAAATTTTTAAAAATTCATTTAGAGAATTAACAAGTGTAATTAAAGTTTTTTAAAGATTTTATTTATTTGAGAGAGAGAAAGAGCACAGGAGTGTGGGGAAGAAGAACAGAGGGAGAAGCAGACTCCCCGCTGAGCAGGGATTCCCAAAGCGGGGCTCGATCCCAGGACCCTGAGATCATGACCTGAGCCAAAGGCAGACGCTTAACCAACTGAGCCACCCAGGTGCCCCTAAAGTTTTAAAAATTTAATTCATTTAAAGAATTTAATGCATATACCCCTACTTCTTGGTGCTTACATATTTAATTCTTCACTTTCTAGAAGTATATTTATATAACAGGACTAAAAATAATTGTGTTTAGCCTCTTCATTTCATAGTGAGCCTTCCAGAATACTTAAATAATAATTGAGAGAAATGTATTAGATGTGCACACTTTTGGCAGCATTCCCTAGCATTAATTTCTTTTCAGGCAGGCAGCTTCTCAGTGTTCAGAAGAGTTGTGACATTACATAGCCTTTTGTGAAATTGTTTCTTTACCATCTTGCTTTAGATTACATCTAGAAACTACAGGGTTTCCATGGAATGGCAGTCAGTAACTCCACTGAAAATACTAGAAGCGCCACAGTACAGTATACTTCTAGTCTAAGGTTTGGTTTGGTTTGTTTTGAACCCACATTTTTAAAAAATTACTTTTAAGGATTCGTATACCACATCAATTTAGGGATAGTATGTGAACCAGCCTATGTGTACAAATGTCTCTGAACTATCTTCATGGTCTTAACTTTCAGGATTTTTCCAAAATCTCCAGAGCCTGAAGTAAATCTCTCTTGGTTCTGCTGTGACCAGAAGAGGACCTAAAGCAGAAATGTCTAGATTGCTTTTCTTTTTTTCTTTTTTCCCTCATAGTAGCATGAACATGCTGAACTCTGGGGCCTGAGAGAAACATACATTAATCTTTTCCTTCTTACTGTGCTGGGGCCGGTGATAGGTTGGAGACACTAAAGTAATAAATCTGAAATCCATGAGATGGCTTAGCTGTGGGGTGAGGTTCTCTTCAGAGATTTTTAAATGGAGAATGTGAAAGGGATAATAGCGGAAAAGAAGAGTTTGTATGGTAGGAAATATTAATTATAAGCACCCCCAAAATACCCCCCAAATATAATTAAGTTTGTTTTCCATTAAAGAGGACACTGAACTTAAATTTTTAAAAAATCCATTACTTTCAAAGTGACAAAATTAGAGAGATGGAGAATATATCAGTGATTACCAGGGGTGAGGGTCATGGGCAGGGTACAGCTATTAAGTGGTAGTATGAGAGAGATCCTTTGTGGTGATGGAACAGTTCTGTATCCCAATTTTGGTTATGGTTATCAGAATCTGCATATGTGATAAAATGTCTTAGAGCTATATATCCTCAGGAGGAAAGTGTCTGAAAAAGCTGACAAAATCTGAATATGGTCTGTATTTGAGGTAATAGTATTTTGCCCATGTCAGTGTCTTGGTTTTGACAACTTAACTATGGTTCTGTAAGATATTATTAGGGAAACAGAATGAAGGGTACATAGGAACTTCTTATGAGTCAAACTGTTTCAAAATAAAAAGTATTTTTGACAAGTCCAGTATTTTCCTATGATAAACTGTAAAGCCTCAGTTGTCACCCACATTTCTGAGGAGGAAACTGAGCCCCATGGCAAATTTGAGCTGTTTGGAATCCCTTAGAGTTCTCAGCCTATGCCTGCATCAGATGAGTCTGTCAGCTCATTTTTGCAACTCAGGAGATTGACCTCTGACATCAGTAAAATGGACTCAGATGATATCATTTCCTCCACCACCAAGGGTAGGGGATGAGATGATAGACGGGAGGCAGTTGCTCTCATTTGACAAAAGATAAGAATGCTTTTTCATGTTCCTTTTTTTTTTTTAATTTTATTTCATTATGTTACGTTAGTGACCATACAATATATCATCAGTTTTTGATGTAGTGTTCCACGATTCATTGTTCTCGTAACTTTGCTAGGAGACCCAGAATTGAGGATTATAGCTGCTCTTTTAGGGACTTTCGGTGATTTAGCCCCCAATCAATAGATTATGCTCTCTGTAGTTTTTCACAAAACGGGCAAGATTTGCCAAAGGCCCTTATG